>NC_140170.1:146935628-147591988 GCF_963971535.1 Notolepis coatsorum
ACAGCTCAAACAGTCCTAGCACATAAGTAGCTCTACTATTTGAACTGACCGTGTTCAGATGTCAGAAAGAAAGAGCAAGTGATAGGCCAATAGAGTGATAAGAAACAGATGGGTGGCTTGTGTTGCTGTGAGGGTGGAGGGAGGTGTGGGTCTTCAGCTATACACTGTAAAACATAAATCCTAGGTTGTCTCAACCTTTATCTTCAATTAGCATTTCCCTTTTTGTTTTGTTTTGTTTTGTTGAATCAATTTATTGGAGAGAGTGGGTATTATAATAACGGCGTGACATTGTGGAGCCTCCAATCCCAATTCTCCCAAATTCACTTCAAACACCAAAGTAAATGGCAAAAAGATGAACAATTCATTATAATGATGTAAAAATTAAGATGAAAAGGGAAGCATAGGCTTTGGAGTGGTTGACCATGGCCAAAATAACAAACAAACAACCTAACTTCTAAATACTGTAACTAAACTGAGAAATGTATTTAATTTCTTTATTTATTATAGAAATGAAGCAATGATGAAAGAGAAAATATAGCAATCTACACCTGACTCCTTGCCTATATACCAAACTAACATCACAAAGTTAATCAAAAACAAACATAACTAAAATATAAGAGTGTGGGTTAGGAAAGTGTGGGTGGAGGTTGCTGTCAAAGACTGCAGGCCAGGTAGCGACTATACCACCACACACACACACACACACACACACACACACACACACACACACACACACACACACACACACACACACACACACACACACACACACACACACACACACACACACACACACACACACACACACACACACACACACACACACACACACACACACACACACACACACACACACACAAGGACGGAAAGGGATCAGATGAGTATAACAGGACAGAATATGTTTATTTGATTCAACTCCAAACATTTTACTTAAAAAATGTTGAGTGTGATCTTGTGATCTTTCTTTTTTAACAGTGTAGGTAGAACAAGACTGTGGGCCTGGTCTTCTTGGCAAAGACCTTGAAGGTAGTTACAGCCTTTTTCCTATGAGTGAAACTATA
The DNA here is from genome assembly GCF_963971535.1 of Notolepis coatsorum. NCBI lineage: Eukaryota > Metazoa > Chordata > Actinopteri > Aulopiformes > Paralepididae > Notolepis > Notolepis coatsorum. The sequence goes on from NC_140170.1 coordinate 146,936,690, forward strand.
GCATTAACTTCAACAGCCACTATTCTACCTCTGTTTGATAAAAACAACTTAATCGTGTTATCGTGAAATGGATCTAATGTGCATGTAGCGGTACATAATTTCACATCACAGGGGATAAAAACGTACCCATTATCTATATCATTCGAGCCTCAGGTGGAGACATTAGTCGGTAGAGCACTTGTAAATGATCCTTGTGTGTTTTTCCATCTAGGTTATTATATCTATACTTAGCATAGTAACACTAACTCATAGGTGCTGCGAGAGTCCAATGATTTGCGGATTGTGTCTCTTATAGAGCCAGCATCGTTTCTGGCTTTTCTCAATGATGTGGCTATATGAAATGTTTTAGGTTGATTGACCAAAATCAGAATCCCTACTTGACAGTGGTCTGCATTACACAAATGGTCAAAAATGTAACTTTCTCCCAAAAGATTCATTGGAAAGTATTACCAAAAAGCATTCCAAATTGTCAAAATTGTATACTTTACAATGCTGTTATAAGAAGAAAATGACCCCATTCATTGGTCGTGGGGGCTAGAATCTGGCCTAGGGTGTAGATATCCATGGGCCAACCCAGCTGTTAAATATAAACACATGGTCTTTGATTGCTTTTGATCATCGCCTCAATTTGAGAAATGGTATTTACAATCAACACTCCTGAGCGATAATCTCTTACAGGTGTCCTCTAACGCGGTGTCACGCCGCACGGCCAAAAGCCATTCTCCCCTCAGTCTTGTGACACTTTGACATTCTAAAAATACAATGAAACAATAACCTACGAGAGAGAGAGAGAGAGAGAGAGAGAGAGAGAGAGAGAGAGAGAGAGAGAGAGAGAGAGAGAGAGAGAGAGAGAGAGAGAGAGAGAGAGAGAGACAGAGAGAGAGACAGAGAGAGAGACAGAGAGAGGGTTGTAGGAATGAGGCCATATAGGCAGAGTTCTGTTGATCAACGCAGTGTGTAATAGGTCGAGTAGGGTGTTAATCAAATCGTGGGCATTTTAGCTTTCAAACTATGTGTTGGTTGATCGGCAATAACACAGCCTGAAGCCGACAGACGAGGGCAAATATGCTGCGACATTCAATGGTCCAATGGTGGGCCGTCCAATGCTTAACTCATTGACTGCCACGCTGTTTTTCCTTGCAATTATAATTATAATAATAAATACTACAATATTTGTATCATTAACACGTTTTACATTTATAGACCATAGATTAACGAATTCCAATATAAATCTATAGCTTATTAATGATGCAGCAGCCGCTGCAGGATACAGTGAGGATACTGTGTGTACATACACACTCCGTATGTACACATATCTTCACCAAGCTGCTTGCCTCAGCTGCTGCATTAATAAGCTATAGATTTATATGGAATTCATTCATCTATTGGTTAGTCTATTCCACTATTTCCACACGCGATTGGGTTTAGTTCTTATTTATTTAGTAATTTGCAGTGTGTGTGTGTGTAATGCTCAACGGTGCCTCATTGAGTCATGTAAAATCGTAATTGTTAATGATACAAATATTGTCGTATTTATTATCATTATAATGGTGTGTCTTAGATGGGGATGTGGATGGATGTGTGGGGTGTTATGAAGGCCTTGGGGGGTTCACATGCCTTCGAGCGTCATTGTACTTTTGTTCTTATTTTATGCCATTATTAAGTCTGCACGTTTACATTGCACTACTTTTATTGTCTTTTATACCTATTCTTATGTCTGCAATTTATGCATTGTTTTTTATTCTGTCAATCTGTGTGCTGATTTTATGCATATGTTCATTTTATACTATATAGATAGTTATTCATATTTATTATTGTTATATTGTAGAAATGTGTGCATTGAAATGTCTGTAAAGTCTCGACGACATTGAAAATAAGGGTGACCTCAATTGTCTTTTTGAGAATAAATAAAGGTTGATGATGATTTAATTCCGAGGATGTCTGTAGAATCGAAGTGACCACAATCCCCAAGGACTTCTCCCAAATGAAGCCCTTAAAAACTTGGGCACACAGCAATGCATTGATTTGATAAACAATTCGACGCATTTCGGCAGTCAGTGACAGAGGAGATAAAAACGGCAATTGAACCGGTGATGGAAATGGTGGAGACGCTAACGCTAACAAGGTAGCCTCGCTCACTGAAAAAGCTTTGAAACAGAGCGATTGGTTGAAGCGACTGGAGGAGGCCTTGCTCGACAGACAGACGGAAGTGACCAGAATGCAGGCAAGAATTGGTGAGATGCAGTCCAGAGAGAGACGCCTCAACATAAGAATCATTGGAATCCCGGAGGGCTCTGAGGGGAACCGTTCTTCAGACTTCATACCCGGCTTACTGTAAGACATTCTGGGCCATGACGTTCTTCCTAGTCCACCAGAGTGCGATGTAGCCCATAGAGCTCAGCTAACCTAGCGAGGCCCGGAAAGGATTGGGGACCAAGACCCATTATTGTGTGCAGGGCCTGGGAGAAATGCGAGGCCCTGTGCGAGATGTAACGCGAGGCTCCCCCCCCCCCCCCCCCCCCCCCCTAGAAGGTAAAAAATTAATATATATATTTTTTTTCATACAGTCAACATATTCTTAAATAATAGCGCTGCCCGAGGCTGGGCATGATACAGTCAAGAGAGAGAGCGAGAGAGAGCTCCCGTTCTGCAGTCAATATACAGTGTTATCGCTGCACAGACCCGGCAATGCCCCTGACCCTCCACCAGAGCAAGGCCAGAGAGAGAGAGATAGAGAGAGCATGTCTGTTTGTGTGTGTGTGTTAGAGAGAGAGCATGTATGTGTGTTAGAAAGAGAGAGAAATATATAGAGAGAGAGCATGTCATTTTGTGTGTTAGAGAGAGATATAGAGCATGTCTGTGTGTTAGAAAGAGAGAGAGAGAGAGAGAGAGCATGTGTGTTTGTGTGTTAGAGAGAGAGAGCATGTCTGTGTGTGTGTGTGTGTTAGAGAGAGAGCATGTATGAGAGAGATAAGCAAAGATGAGACCCTAAAGGATATTCAACTTTTAATGGAAGAACAAAACAGAAGGAAAAGATAACTTCACAAAGGCAACATGAATATACATAGATCCAAAAGGACAAAGATCAACACTTAAATCCAAAGAGAAGAGGGTCTATACCAGAGAAAACAAAGTAGCAAGGAGCCAATGGCCGACATCAGCTAAATAGGCTAACTGCAAATAGAGTAGCCAGGTACTGACACCAGGCCACACACAGCTTTGGCCAACGCTACCTAAGCTACACAAACGACCAAGACAATTCACACACAGCACATGTCGTATCTCCAAATGTTGTGAAGTAACATATGTTTTGCCTGGAAAAAAACATCGTTATTAACAAAACATTCGGGAGGGGAAGGAAGGAAGAGTGGGGTAATGTCCAATGGACATCTTACCTGCACCAAGGAACGCAGGGCGAAAGGCCGCAACACAGGTCTCCACGTTGACGAAAGGCCTCTCGCTGGCGGGACAAAAAGAAGCTATGGCCGGAGCCTTGTCATGGTGCAGGCCCGACTACATCTTCTGTCAAAGATGATGTCGTAGTCAGAGTGCCAGGGCCTGCTATTCTCACGGCTAATGTCAATGGTCGTAGCACAAGCTAACAGCTAACTCTAGGCTAACTGATAGCATCAAGCTAACGTTCCCAGCCGAGCGAAAACGAGCAGCTAACGTCATAGCTAAACAGCTAACTGGCTAACAGTTAGCTCAACCCGGCTACCGCTAACCACTAGCTAACGCAGAAGCAAGTGTGGTAGATTTCCACCAAAGCAAACTGTGTATATATTATTAGTGTACAACAATCAACGATTACAGAATGGCAAACAACAAGAGGTACAATACATTCACAAAATCTCTCCCCCGCTCCTCTATCTTTATAACACAAGAAACAAGAGACACATCGCTCACTTGATACCGCAGCTGTCTGTCTCAGACTTCCTCAGGGGAAGATGAAACAGGCGGGTGCTGATTAAGTGAGAGATAGTGACCGTTTGATCTTCCTGGGAAAATCAACAAATGGGTGATTTTACAACCCAGTGCTCTAGAACCATCTGGTCAGAACAGATTGAATACAAAGATACTAAAGAAACTGCCTTGTAAGGCGCCAGACAAGCCCTAAGGGGGGGGGGCAGCTGTCTCTTCTGAAACAAAAGGACAATTTGATCAAAGAGGGACCGTTTGAATCCACTCTGTGACCTAATCAGTTCAAAACGTCACTGTAGTGATTTAGCCAATGGAGAGCTAAAAACAAGTGTTCTCCAATGAGAAAGCTCGAGGCGAGTTTTGGAAACGCCCGCTTGCCGTAACATTAGAGGCGGAGCCTAAATTTGGATATGGCCAAACTCCTCGCTAGGAGAGAGACACAAGACCCCACGAGACCAGACCAGGAAACAACTACAGAATACACACTCTTTTTCTCCACTAAACCCGGCAGCTGACATCCCTATGCCTGAGGATGGAGAACCCCACGACTGTTTAGTCGAAGTCGAGAGGTACTCTAAACTCAGAGCAGACTTGCAGGCATTTCCATTTAGCAGTCCAGATCTGGAGTTATGGACTGACGGCTCTTGCTATCGTGTTGGCGAGGGACTAAAAGCAGGTTACTCCGTGGTAAGGTCACAGGGCGAAGGATTTGTGGTAGAAAAAGCCGAAGCATTATCACAACCTTGTTCGGCCCAATTAGCAGAGTTGGTCGCACTGACGGAAGCATGCAACATGGCAGAGGGCAGAACTGTAAATATTCATACAGATAGCGCCTATGCTCATGGTACCGCATTTTTACATGGAACAGTGTGGAAAGGGCGAGGTTTTAAGAAAGCTGACGGAAGCGCCATAAAACATTGTAGTCAGATTAAACGGTTGTTAGAAGCAATTATGAAACCAAAGCAGATTGCGATAATCAAGTGTGCTGCCCACCAGTCTGACGAGTCAAAGATAACTCGAGGAAACAAAAGAGCAGACGAAGCTGCCAAGGAAGTGACAGGTGCCGACAGAGCAGGTAAGGTATTGGTTATCACACACAGAGTTGAGTTAGAAGACAAGATAACCTACAAGGATGTTTTGACTTTCCAGGAGGAGGCTAGTCAGGTAGAACGGAACCTCTGGATAACCAGGGGAGCTTGTCAGGATGATTCAGGTTTGTGGCGCAGCGTCAGTGGATTTGTGGTGGCTCCTGCTGGCCTGGTCGGACTGCTGATCCACACGGCTCACGACTTTTGCCATGCGCACAAAGGAGAGGTAAGGAGAAAAATCAGAGAATATGGCTTTTGGGCGCCAGATTTGACCAGTCAAATTGATCATGTGATACAGAGATGTGTAATATGTTTGAAAAACAATATACGTAAGGGGATTAGTGTGTCACCAGGACATATCCCCACGCCCAATGGCCCAATGCGAGACCTTGTAATTGATTACATTGACATGATTAAGCCCATTAATCAGAAGAGATATATTCTTGTCGTTGTCTGTCGTTTTTCAAGGTGGGTGGAGGCGTGCACCACCCGGCACAAGGATGCAGCATCTGTGGCTAAGTTCCTATGCCAGGAGGTATGTCCCCGGTTTGGTTTAATGGACAGAATCAGCAGCGACAATGGAAAAGAGTTTGTCGACAAAACTGTACGTTTAATACTCCAACATTTAGGCATAAAACAGCGATTGGGGGCCGTTTATCATCCGCAGAGCCAGGGGATGGTGGAACGCATGAACGGGACGCTAAAAAACAAGCTGGTAAAGATCTGTCAACACACAGGATTGAATTGGTTGAACGCTCTCCCTCTAGCACTGATGGCATGCCGGTCAAGCGAGGTTCGCGGACTGCGTCTGACACCGCACGAAATGATGTTAGGTCGCTGCATGGTAGTACCAGGTTTGCGCGCGACAGGCAAAGGTCCGAGTTTGGACATCCTGGACAACGACATGCGTGAGTACGTAAAATACATGTCAAAGATACACAAAAGTATTCTGGATCATGTCTCCAGTAGACAGGAGCATGAAACCGGGGAGGAGGTGAATAGGCAGAATACACCTCAAATCATACCAGGCGACTACGTTTATGTTAAAGTATTTAGACGCAAGTGGTTTGGCGCGAGACGAGAAGGGCCATACAAAGTCGTTCGAGCCACCGAGAGGGCTGTACAAATTCAAGGATCGCCTATGTGGTTTCACGTTACTCATTGTGTAAAAGCAATCGATACGGACCAAGAATGGGAACCTGAACCACAAGACCTTGAAGGTAAAACCGGGGCGTCGCAACCAATACATGAAGGCGAAGTGAAAGCGGCGGAAGATGAAATTGGGGTGGCGTTAACCCCAAACGATGGGGAAGACCCGGATTATTATGGCGAGCCAGACCGAGGGGGCCACGATTGGCCACAAGTAGAAGATGAAGGTTTTTTACAGGAACCAGACAGAGGAGAAGATTATGAATTGGAACATAATAATTTCTCCTCTGTGGACTTGGAGAAGGTACCAGAAGAACCGGAGGAACCAGTGCTTAGCACAAGCCCGGAACGAGATACTCGACCAAAACGAGTCATCCAGAAGCCTCAACGGTATACATAGGCGAAAGAAGGGATAGTGTAACTGATAGGCCTTGGAGAGGGCGTGTATATATTAATTTTTCATTTTTCATTAGCTAAGCTCTCTCCTTTTTTAGAAATGTTTAGATAATAAATGCAATGTAAGGTCTTTTCTTTCAGAGTGGATTGCACAAAACAGACACATTTGGTTAAAAAAACACATAAGTATAGTCTAAACCTGGTAATTGGTACGATCACCTTTTTGCATAAAGGGACGGACCTAGACTGAAGTGAAATTGATATAACTGATACATTGTGTATAACCTGCAAATGAGTGGAAATTGTTAAACGGTGTGAGTGAATAGAGCACTGTGTAAACATAAATGGATTCATAGTCGGTCAGTGGAAGAGGGAGCTAATGTGGGTGTTGAAAGCAATTGATACTAACAAATATGGAAAATGAGTCAGAAGGATTCTGGAAAGGTTTGGTTCTGAGGTAATTAGGCTAAACAGTAAGGTTAAAGTAATTATAAACAGTTTGATTGAGAAAATACTAACAAGTATATTGGGGATCATTAATCCCCAAACCGGGGAAACTGTGGTAGATTTCCACCAAAGCAAACTGTGTATATATTATTAGTGTACAACAATCAACGATTACAGAATGGCAAACAACAAGAGGTACAATACATTCACAAAATCTCTCCCCCGCTCCTCTATCTTTATAACACAAGAAACAAGAGACACATCGCTCACTTGATACCGCAGCTGTCTGTCTCAGACTTCCTCAGGGGAAGATGAAACAGGCAGGCGCTGATTAAGTGAGAGATAGTGACCGTTTGATCTTCCTGGGAAAATCAACAAATGGGTGATTTTACAACCCAGTGCTGTAGAACCATCTGGTCAGAACAGATTGAATACAAAGATACTAAAGAAACTGCCTTGTAAGGCGCCAGACAAGCCCTAAGGGGGGGGCAGCTGTCTCTTCTGAAACAAAGGGACAATTTGATCAAAGAGGGACCGTTTGAATCCACTCTGTGACCTAATCAGTTCAAAACGTCACTGTAGTGATTTAGCCAATGGAGAGCTAAAAACAAGTGTTCTCCAATGAGAAAGCTCGAGGCGAGTTTTGGAAACGCCCGCTTGCCGTAACATTAGAGGCGGAGCCTAAATTTGGATATGGCCAAACTCCTCGCTAGGAGAGAGACACAAGACCCCATGAGACCAGACCAGGAAACAACTACAGAATACACACTCTTTTTCTCCACTAGACCCAGCAGCAGAGAGACCGACGCAGCAAATCTACCGTTGAAGAAGCCGAGACACGAGAATGTTTATAGACAAGCCTTTTTATTGAGAATTTAGCCTGAATTCTACGAACCTCCGGCATAGGGGATGCATCTCGTAGGTTCATTGCACATTATTTCTTTTGTAACATCTGATTGAAATCCTTTTTCATTAAAAACGGATTCTCTTCAAACTGCTCGGACTTCGATTTATTCAACGGCCGCGCCGTGGTTCTCTCTCAGGTGTACGAGCAGAAACCAGATTATACATTGGTTATCTGCATTTGGCGAGAGTAGTACTTCCAAGAGCTTTGTAAGGTTTAAATCACAACGCAGAGTAGGACGATTAAGCTAGGAAGTTACTACACAAGCTATGCGGCTACCACTGAAAAACTGTACAACGTGAGAAAAGCAATACAGGCCACCACTTCAGACAGCCGCTGTGTTTTCCTCTTCTCATCCGAAGAGGGAAGGGAAAAAGAAGGCAATACACGTCCCACTACAGAGTGGTGTTTACCATAGCGGTGCCGGCAACAAGTCCCTCGCGGACTATAGCCGACTTGAGCATGGAGATATTCTCATAATGAAACACCAAGCTCACCTCCCTCGCACCAGGTGCTGACACCAGGCCACACACCGTTAGCTACTACAACAGCTAGCCGGCCCGTTTGGCTCCCGAGAGAGAGAGAGAGATATATCCACGGCGGGAATAGAATAGAGTGCATTAAAAACTCACCAAACGTCCAAGAGGATGGAGACAACCGCGTGGAGTTGACGAAGTTCATCTGCCGAATGACCGTCCTCTTCATCTTGGCATAACAATGCTGCACACGCTCTCTCTAGGTTAGCTAACGCTAGTTAGCCTTTAGCTAAGCTAGCTACTAGCCGACATCATCATGGCTATCCCGACTGAACCACACGTTAGCACTCAATATTATAACGTAGCTAAAGCTAACTGAACTGTCTAACATGCAACAACTTTCATCTTCAGTCCATCTGCCGAATGACCCTCCTCTTCGTAAGCATAACCTCCAAAGCTGCACGCGCGAAATAGTCAAACGCAGCTGACGCACGCCGGCATACACATGATGTAACCCCTCCCTTCTTGAAACCAATCTGCAGAGCCCCAGAGCTCCAATAGAGAATAGTGCAGAGCCGCAGAGCCAGGAACATTCTACAAACGTGTCTAATGTGAAATATATAAGCATATAAGCAAAACTAGATTTTAGGTCTGTGATGAAAAAGGGCCTCGCGGGAAGGGGGGCCTCGCAAAAAAAAAAAAAACAATAAATACATTTTTTTTTTTTTTTTTTTTTTTTTTATTTTTTTTTGTGCGAGGCCCCCCTTCCCGCGAGGCCCTGTGCGACCGCACTGCTCGCACACCCCCTGAGGTGGCCCTGATTGTGAGGCTCCATAGATTGCAGACGAAGGAGCTAATTGTCAGAGCGGCCTGCTCCAAAAGGAGAGATCTATCTGAATTATGTTTTTGTGCTTCGTTTTTCTAGAGGGGGCTTTTGAAATGTAAAATAATATACCTAAAATGCTGATAATAAATGTACTTTGTCCTAAATAATGCACGTCATATATACGGCGCTCGCGAGGTGCAATATACACACTATGTGGTTATTTTAATAACGTCGGAGCATTGCAAATGTGAATCCCGCAGCGATGTTTTTAATGAATGAAACCTATCAGGCATTTGGCTCTGATTAGTTTCATATTCTCGGCTGTGGATGTATTTGCGCCCGGATTGTGTTTCATTCAAGCATAAATTGAAGCGTCTTCATGCGTGGATTGTGGATATGAATTACGACGGATCGGAATATGTGGATTGTTGAATTGTCACTCACACGTTATTGTGATATTGTAACTGGGATTAAAATGTTTGAGGAGATGCGCTGTTTGATTTGATGACCTGGACGTGACTTGAGAAAATGAATGAGCAATTGCAAGCCTTTGACGTTTTGATGAATTTGAGAAAATGCATTTATCTGTTCAAGCACTGTTAGTGTTATCTGATGATGAACAAGAAGGTGATTAACATGACTGGTGTCACTGGTATACACCAAAGGTTAATCAATTCAATGTGCGATGTAGCCCATAGAGCCCATAGAGCTAACCTAGCGAGGCCCGGAAAGGATTGGGGACCAAGACACATTATTGTGAGGCTCCATAGATTGCAAACGAAGGAGCTAATTGTCAGAGCGGCCCGCTCCAAAAGGAGAGATCTACGTTTTGGAGAACACAAAGTTGCCATATTTGAGGTCTTTACCCCTGAAGTGTTGGCGCAGAGAGGGGAATATCGGGACGCCATGTTCAAGCTATGGAAGCTAGGTTGTCGACCAATGTTGCTTTTCCCGGCCAGACTGTCAGTGAAGTTGAAAGATGATGAACGACGGACATTTTGGTCGCTTGCCAAGGCGGAAGAATATCTGAAGAAAGAGATGGTTAGCCTGGAGAATGGCAGAGAGGGATTGCTAACGGCGTGGGTATGGAGCTGACAATGCCGTGCTGAGCGGAGCTAGGTTGGCTATCAGACCTTGAACTTCTATCATGCTAGGCTAAGTTAGGCTTGGTTTGTGTAAGCTAATTGACTATCATAACAAGCTAACCTTGTGCTCATTTAAGCTAGCTGGACATGTGCTTGAATTGACACACTGTATTGCATTTGGCTCACTCTAGCTCCTTAGCTAGCGTTATGTAGCCTAACATACCTGCTACAATGGCTACTGACCAATAATGTTTAGTTTTATCCTTTTTTAATTTGACTGCTTAAAACAATATCTTTCTACAATATTTTAACTATGCGGTTAGCTCACACTTAAACTAATATTTGTTTGGGATAGACGATATGTGGGCCACAGGGACTGGCGTTGTCTGATTCCGTGTAGGCTAAGCACTGTTAGTGTTATCTGATGATGAACAAGAAGGTGATTAACATGACTGGTGTCACTGGTATACACCAAAGGTTAATCAATTCAATGCATGTATGGATGATGTCCAAAACAGATTAAAACCTGATTAATAGTGAAACTGTTAATAGCCTCCAAGCCTCTCTTATAGTACATGATACCTAAGCACATACAGTACAGTACAGATATCCTCATAAGTATCTATTAATTCATATCAATTAGATACTCTTTGGGCTTGTTTTTGTCTACTTATTCTGAAATAGTTTAACTAATTATTTTTGCTAGCAAGATCTCATTCGATTATTCTTTCCATTAAGCCTACTGCCAGCAGGCACATTTAAAGAAATATAATTCAGATTCAGATTCATATTCAGATTACTTTATTCGCCATTTTATACAGGTACAAAATGGAACGTGATTTGACATTACAGTGCATACTTTTTTCACAATAAGAACAATACAACAGTAAATAAATAATTTTAAGTAAAGTGCAAGACAGGACAGAACAGTGAGACAACAATAAGACTGTGAAAGTGCAGTGGTTGGGGACATGGATACAGTGCAACACATAGTTCAAGTCCAGAAGTCCAGCCCTAGCAGCTCGCCATAGAGGGGGGGGGGGAGCAGGGGGACACCTGACTCGTTTACCAGGCGAGCTGCTGAGGGGAAGACACTCAGTCTGTGGCGGGACTTTAGTGTCTTGTACAGCCGTAGCCGCCTGCCGTGGGGGAGCATGTTGAAGAGGTTGTGACCCAGGTGGGCGGGGTCTGCCATGATCTTCCTCGCCCTCCTCAAGGCCCTGGTGGAGTGTAGGGACTCGAGGGAGGGAAGGGGGCAGCCGATCACCCTCTCCGCCGAGCGTATCACCCGCTGAAGCTTGGCCTTGTCTCTGACCGTGGCTGCAGGAAACCAGGTGATGATGGAGAGGGTGAGGATGGACTGGATGATGGCGGTGTAAAACTGGACCATCATGGTCCTCGGCAGCCTGAACTTCCTCAGCTGACGTAGGAAGTACATCCTCTTCCGGGCCTTTTTATTGAGAGCGATGGTGTTCAGCCAGCTCCCATTTCAGGTCCCGGGAGAGTGTCATGCCGAGGAAGCGGCAGGACTCCACAGAGGCCACCGGGGTGCCTCCCAGAATGATCGGGGTGGGGGGGGGCTGCCTTCCGCCTGAAGTCCACTACCATCTCCACTGTTTTCTGGGCGTTGAGGACCAGGTTGTTGCAGCTGCACCAGCTCAGCAACCTCTCGATCTCCCTCCTGTAGGCGGACTCGTCCCCCCTGGATATGAGACCCACCAGGGTGGTGTCGTCCGCAAACTTCAGGAGTTTGACCGAGGGGTGCAGAGAGATGCAGCTCTGATTGATTGGGGTAATGAGGGACTTAAAATTTGCCTATAGATCAGGGGTCGGAAACCCTAGGCACGTGTGCCCGCATTGGCACGCGGGAGCATTTTCATTGGCACAGGGGGCAGCATAAAAAAAAATAAAAGTCTCTCTCTCTCTCTCTCTCTCTCTCTCTGGCCTTGCTCCGGTGGAGGGATTGGAGGAGGAGGGTATGCTTTGTGTGTGTGTGTGCCATCATGTTAACGTTAGCCTCAGTTAAACCTGTGCGACTTTGGATGAGTCCAAAAATGAATGGGCAAATGTGAGTGAAATGGTCGCACTGTATGCAGCTGTTTGTCTGCATTGCATTCCCCCCCAACTCAGATTTAGGGTTGATACAACCATCATAATAATATTGTTAATAATAACAATAACAATAATGATGTAATAATGTAAAAATTATCATTAAAAATACCAGATTATGAGATTTCTTTTTTACAATGCATGGAATATTGTAGATATGGCACACTAGTTACAAGGTGACCCCTGCTATAGATTATGTATTTAACTTTTCTGCGAGGCTATTGAGCCGTACTGTATTGTACCCATTCTGCAATCTGTTAATAAAGTTTTCAATCAATCAATCAATCAATGCCGTTAGAAAATCAGGATTTCTGCGATCGACACCTGCTGTCTTTTCAGGTGAGGCGGCCGCACGCAATTATCCTGAGTATCAAGTCTGGTTCGAATTAACGAGACTGAATCAGTGTTTGAGGAAAAGGGAAAGCCTGGATTCAAACATCGGGTTAATTGAATCTGGATAATGGGACTTTTGATCGACTTAGTTGAACCAGGTACGGGGAATAGGGCCCATGATATCAGGAGCCTAAATTACAGTGCCATACCATTTTGTTTCATTTATCTTTTTAATTGTTAATTGTTTAATTGTAAACAACATCCTCGAGATGACCGGGTGGTTGGCTCAACGTAGGGCCAATGTTTATGTTTATGCTTATGTAGTTTTATTGTTATTGCCATGCCAAACCAATGTACCTGGTCATATGGACTGTGAAACTACTTGAATCATTTTACCAATGGCTGTATTAACCACTGACTTTACTTTAAGACTAATGGGGGTTTAATTTTAATCATAATTTTGATTTTGGGGGAGCGGGGATGGGATCGTCTTCATGGATCTATGACTCCAGTGGGAATCAGGAGGAAGCTGATTGGATCAGTGGGGTTAGAGTATGGGGTAAGTGTGGGAGGTCAATCCTTGGGGTTGACGGATCGGTGTGTGGAATAGGGGGGGAGGGGAGGGGTATTGGTGTTGTATATTTCTGTGTTCTTTGTGTTGTTGTCCTGTGTTTGTGTAATTGTTCCTCCTCCAAAATCATGGGATGGACCGACCGGATTTCTCTGGATCAGCATTCCCCAACCCTAGCTTGGCTGCATTGGTATGTTTTTATACACATATGCTGCGTCACATTTCTCCCCTTGGCCCTACCACTTCGCCCTACCCCTCTGTATTGCGTGTTCCCGCAAAGTGTAGGGTTGTCCCATTTCAGTTTGGATCAAGGGGTAGTGACATTTCAGCCCTCCAGATGCCCCTACAAATGGAGTGTGTCTAGATGCAGGCTCGATTTCAAGGGAGAGATGGTTTTCCCAGAATGCAGTGCAAAAATTTCGCTTATCTAAAGAAAAAGAAAATGGCGGAGTGGCACCAGTAATTTATACAAATGGAAGTATTGATTTCTTCGTAACGAATCATTCAAAAAATATACAGTCAACTGGAATATGTTAGTTTTTTTACACATATGTTGGATTATGTAATTGTCATGACAAACCAATAAAAAATCACAAATTTTACCTGTCTGAACCTCAGTACATCCATATGGTTTCTCTCTCCATCTCTCACTGCTATGCAGAGATGGAACACAAAAGTTATGAAATTCAAGTTTATCTTTTAAACTATAATTTTTTTATTACATAAACCTATACATCATTATTTTCAGAATTTCAAGACCAATATTAATAATACATGGAAAGATTAATAACACAATTCATATCCAAGATGGCAGATTAAATCCAATATGGCTGGCATAACAATGTTTTTTGTCTTTGGTAAATGCTGTGTTAGGTTTTTGTGTATGCTAAGCATAAATAATATACATAATACAAAATGTTAGTAACATGTAGTGTCCTTTAGTAAAATATAGTACTCTGTTGTAACATGTATTATCATTTAGTAACATATAGCATCCTTTAGTAACATGAACTACCCTGTTGTATCATGTAGTACGCTATACTGCCATGTAGTACCATGTAGTACTACTGTATATGCTTTATTATAGTCTCACCCATTAATTTTCTATTTGACTGACATACTGTATGAATATAAAGAACCTGACTAACATTTGATTAACACTTGTGCTACAAAATAACAACACAAAATGTCAAGAGTTTGGACACCAAAAACCTTTTTATATACAAGCATAAACACTGAAGACATTCGTTCTAATTTACATGGTATGCAGAGCAAGCTTCATGGTCCTTCTGATGTAAGCTGCCTGTAAGTAATGTAAACAGTTGGCGTGTGGGTGAGTTGCGTCATTACGCTGGGTGGGTGACTCCCCATCGAGGGCACTCCAAAACGAGGGGTAGGGCCAAGTGGTAGGGCCAAGGGGAGAAATGGGACGCATCCTTAGACAACTACGACCATGGCTAAATTGAAGACATTAATATGGAATACAGGGGGGCTTAACACACCTCATAAATGTACCAGTGTCCTTTGTTTACTAAAGAGAAAGAAAATTGACATAGCTCTTCTTAGTGAAACTCATTTAATGATGGCCGATGTAGCAAGACTGGTGAACCGACAATACCACGTAATTTCCTCATCATCTGCCAGCAACAAGACACAAGGTGTTGCTATAGTGACGAGATGTAATCTAGATATCAAAGTGTTGGATGTGTGGTTAGATACGGAGGGGAGGATAACAATGGCAAAGGTTGAATATTCTCACAGGAAAATGGATGGTGATTTCAAAACGTGCTGAAACTCCAGAATGGATAGATCCGGCTCCTCGGAAACATATGACCAAAAACAGTCCTCTAATGACCTTAGGAAGTGGGCCCATAACACTGGGCTCACTGACATATGGTGCAATCAAACCTACTCCCTTAGGAGTCACGCTGGAGCTTTGAACCCGTCGGCGGACAACAAAAGAAATTCGAATCCCTCTTAAATACTCAAAAAGGACATCTTTTCAGAAATCGATAAAAATAGAAAAATTGCCATTTCTAGTGCTTTGACATGTAAGGTATACGTCCCCCAACTTGCTAAACCTAATACGACTTGTAAATACGTTTAATTCTTGCTAGATGGTATGCTTGTAATAATCTCCATTTGCGATAAAAACTACATCGCGCGTCACATCCATGGACGCGCGCACACACCACACACACCAACAGCGCATAGGTGTTAATCACTGAGTGATCTAATATGCATATTCTTCAGCGCGAGAGGGGGGGGTTGTGTTTCTCACTGTCTGTCGTTGATAATATAATCTGGTCCTGCATTATTATTATTATTATCATTCTCTCTCGAGAATACACGGGACCCGACAGAACGTTAATTTATGTATTAAAAGTAGTCTTATGCTTTTCATCCTCGCCCGTGTATATACCCACGTCGCGCTAAAACAACATAAACTACTGTATGGCAGACAGAGTGCGTGTGTGTACGAGTTATGAGTTATCTCGCAGTTCATTCAAGCGCGCATCACGGTCATGACAGCTCTCTAGAGTAGAACGGTGCGCTCACAGGGGCGTAGCTGGAGATTCTGGGCCCCATGAAAGAAACAATTTGTGGGCCCCCCAATCTATTAAAAAATGTGGGGCCCCCAATCTATAAAAAAATGTGGGGCATTTGCTGGGCCCTTGGAATCATCCTAACCCCCCCCCCCCCCCAAGCTACTCCCCTCTCTCTCTCTCTTGAAATCTACAGTTACACATTGCTGTATTTAGTGAGGTAAATGAGTACAAGACATGTTTCACAGACACATACACACACACATACACACACACACACATACACAGACAGACAGACACACACACACATTTACATTTACACATTTACACATTACATTTACATCTAGTCTAGTTTGCTTATTTTTTTTTGATATGGTACAGTACTGTAAATACAGACACAGACACACACACACAGAAACACACACACACACAGGCTAGGCCTCCTGCTGGGTCCATTCACTGGAATAACAAAGGAATGACTGGGCCTTTGCTCCAGGTGTGAAATGGTTCTAGTGACAATGATCACATTGAATTCTGGGAGTGTAGTTCTCTCATCAGATAGCTGAATGAACTTGGATCTACTTCAAGTCCTATACTGAAAAGGTGTTAGGATTTTACCAGAATGTTTGATAGGACATTGATTGAAAACTATCGTCTCAAATTTGACAATTGATGGCTTATTTTGAAGGTATGAATCTGTAATTTTATATTATGTAACAAAAAAAAGGGGGAAATTCTCAGGAGGAGGAGCTCTTTAGGTTAGACTCCTAAGGGTTAAAGGACTACTCTTTCTTGCCTGTCAGCCAGACACAAAACTTTCTCTAGCATTGACTACTTACTCTCATCCCCTAAATTGTTTGACAATTTCGATGTTTCACTGATTCCCTTAGCTCTCTCAGATCACAAAGGTATTGTTTTTACAGCATTGTTTGGCAAACTATCCACAAAAGCTCCCCGATGGCGTTTTAATATCATCCTTGTTAAAAAATTAAGACTTCTGTATGGAATTCAGAGAAAAACGAGCGGAATGTTTGAGGATTAACATTGGCACAGTGGAGGACCCTAGAGTCCTGTGGAATGCAGTAAAGGGCTTTGTTAGAAGTCATGTCACTCTTTTCACTTCGAACTAGCGTAAATCTTGTTTAAAAAATTATAAAAAAACTGGAAACACTATATACGGACCTATACGCTGCACTGCAGACTAACTACAATGAACAAATGAACACACAACAGATGATAGTTAAAAAATAAATAAACTCCATACTTAGACACAGAGTTTTTAATACATAGGACGAGAAAAAATTATTACTTTCATGGTTCTAGACCCAGCCATTTATTGGCAATGATACATTTTCGGATATCCCTTCAATCAGGACACAACAAGGAGTAGTTACTACTGACTCAAAAAAGATCAATGACACTTTTAGAGCATTTCATTTATATATATGATTAAAGTGCTTTATGCCTCACCATCAGCAATGATAATGACAGGCAAAATATGCTCCACTGTTACGACGGAGGCAGGTAGGTTCCAGTTATGGAGCAATAAGTAGAAGCAGAGAAGATTTGTACTCATTAAGCGGTGGTTCTCTTTATTTGTAGAATGGTACACCTAGACTAGAGTAATTCCAACAGGTAGTTACACTGACGCACTGACGCAGGGTGTCTAGGAGAGAAAGATAATAATAATAACAATTAAATGACAGCAACGTCCAGAGCCTGCGGTACCGCCGTGTACCGTGCAGGAGAGTGAGAAGATCCGACAACTGGAAGCAGAAAGACAGGGGTTAAATAAGACCACATTCCAGACATACCAAGCGCACCACAGTGACAACCAATCAGGAGACCCAAACAATAAGTGACAGGGGAGACAAGTGACAGGGAAGACAAGTGACAGGTGTCAGAATGGTTCTCAGGCAGCGCCAGAGAACCCAGAGCGTTACACTCCACACTCGTCCCGGTCAATAGGTCTTTTAGGCAGGGTTGTCCTCTGAGTCCCGGACTATTCGTGCTTTCCCTCGAACCATTAGCCTAATTCATTAGGCAAACAGAAGAAATAATATAATAATCAATGATACACCACACAAAATTGCTCTTTATGCAGATGACTTACACATTTTTATGAAAGACCCGTCCCATTCAGCCACAAACTTACTTAATATAATTGATGATTTCTGTAAATGATCAGGTTTCAAAATTAACTGGCCCAAATCAGCTTGTCTACCTCTTAACTCATTGAACGCCAAAAACTAGTATACTATTTTTTTTTTTTTATTATTCTTTTTTTATTATTATTATACTAAACAGTCAGCCGGACCTTGTTGTGTGACCTCTGAGTGAATTCGACTTGAAATGACGATCGGATCGCGATAGGTGGCAGTATCGCCTACCTTTTGAACTGGGCTAGTTTACTGTGGGGGGGGTTTGCTCATCACTGCTGGGCACAGTAGTAGCCACTAGCCTGCGGACTGCCTATGCAATGGCGAGCGAACTATTGGAGATTATTATGAAGAGGACAAAACAATCACACTTATGGATGATAAGGTGCGTTTTCACCAGACTACATTGGACTCAGCACTTCTGGTAAATCATAAAAATACTATAGTCAAACCGGCCGAGCATGTAACATTATCTGTTCACCACTCCGCGGTAGTCGCAGACACCAGAGTTGAGAGCACTCCAGACTAGGGCCAACTAACGTTCGGCAATGGCGATCGCCTAGAGCAAATTATTGGAGATTATTATAAAAAAATAAAGTATTATCTTTTTCCTCCTTCTTTTTCCGTTTTTCTCCCATCCCAATGTTAGTCGTTATGCCAATTCCCAATCCCCTTCCTGGTCGTTGCGCACTCTACCCCCTACCGTCGGTCCGGGAGGGCGGAGACTATTAGATGCTTCCACCGACATATGTGTACTCAGCCCACCGCTTTTTTTCACCTGGCAGCACGGACTCTCACTGGGAGAGTGTAACGTGTGGAAGGTCACACTACCTCTCTTAGATCCTTCCCTTGCTGTGCAGGCACCCCGACCGAACTGTAGGAGTCGGTGTTTACAATGACCAGGACCCACCCTCTAACACTGCCAATTGTGTTAGTATGGACGGTCGGCCAACCCGGAAGCACCACAGCTGGATTCGATCCCACTGTCTCTGTGGTAGACAGACGCTTAGTCCGCTGCACTACCCGGCCGCCCTACTATTGGAGATGAAGAGGACAAACGGTGATGATCAAGAGTGGACAGGGTTTTGGTGACAAAGGTAACGTCTATTTTACCGAACCACATCATAAAACATGCCTTTGTGATGATCCCAGCGTCAGAAAACGAGTCTGTGAGGGACCCCCCCCCCCCCCCATGGTGGCTTTGTGAATAGAACCATTCTATGTATGGTCATGTTTACCTTTGACCTGGAAATAATAAAAGGCGAGCAACAAGCACGGAATGCGCATGAGGCACACAAAACACGCAATATCTCGCGTTCCAGGAAACAAGCCTGGAGTATTTTTTAATGGGACGGTGGGAGTGGGGGAGGAAATGTCGAATGTCTAATGTCTTTTGTGGTGTTTGTGTTGTTTTTATTTTTACTATGTATTTATTATTATTTTTGTTATCGTTATTGTAATTAATATTATTGAAGTATTGTCTTGTGGTGTCTTATGTATTATTGTATTATTGTATTGTGTTTTGTTTGTTTTGAAAAAAGGAAAATAAAAAAAGATTTGATCTACAAAAGAAAAAGTAACGGTTGGATAAATCGACCACAAAACAATTAAGTACTTAACACTCATTAAAGGTCCCCTGTCTTATAAATAGCCTTTTCCAGTGTTTAGCATTGTTTTCTAGCAATGTGGGGTTGTATCAATGGGGTCTGTGTCTCTAATTCTCATTTTGGCAGATTGCTCGAATTCAGATGAGACAAGATCCTCCCCCAGTGAACTAAGCCATTCTGATTTGACTCGCTATCCTATGTAGCAAGGAGCTGATCTGCATAACTAATGCCCCCTCTACCATTATTTATTGCAATACGCAAGCAAATGCGTGGAATTGAAGTTTAACAGTTAGTTAGCATTGGGTTAGCATTTAAAAACGTTATGAGCAAAACGGGCAAGTCTGTTCCTGACTGCCAAGCAGCGAATACGTCCTTGCATTCATTTCCTGATGATGTCGTGATCCGCCAGCAATGGGCCAAGTTTGTTTTGTTTTTGGAGACCCGCCGAATGTTTGTCCCAACTGCTCGGAGTCGGGTGTGTGTGTACCGCAAATTTTTGCAAAGAGGACATTGAGGATCAAGGCCTTTATAATGCTGGGATGATTTCCAAGATGATTTCCAGGATGTTACTAAAGAAGGGCGCTGTATCGAGTAAAATGTCGTAATTAGTCATTGATTCACTGTCGAGGGTTATATTTGTTATGGACAGAAGTTGTCAAATCATTACTCAGCAACTGTCAACTGTCTGCACATGTGTCAATAGTGTATTAATGTTACTATTTTACTGTAGCTTTTCTGCGTTTTGCGATTTTCCTCTTTCTTATACAGTAGGAAGGAGGAAGAACGTGGGTGTTCTTATGACTTGTATTCAGCTTACAGCTTCGAAACTCTACTTATTTCGTTTTTACAATGTCAAAGCCTTTTATAATCAAAATGTTCCCGCATTTCTGTCCGCTTTATCGTTTTATGACAGAAATCTGATAGTGCATGCACGTTCACGTGAGGGGGAGTCGGATTCTGGCAGGGAGTCCGAATTCGGCACAACACCGGCCGAGGCATTATTTGTCGCAGAGTTGAGAGCTCCCCAGAGTGCAGACTACAGCTGGGCGATCGCCTACAATGGCGATTGCCTAGAGAGCGAACTATTGAATATTATTATGAAGAGGAAGAGGACAAACGGTGATGATCCATCCATAACATAAGGTACGTTTTCACCAGACTATGTTGGATTCTAGTATTTTCAAACAGGCTGGATGTAACGTTGGTTGGTGACTGTCACTCAAAGCGCTTTGCGAGTATGGGCGGAGCCCAGCCAAAAACAGCTTGAAAAATGCTGCTTTAGAGTACTTGATTAGAAATACAAAACAATGCATTTTTTTGAAAAAAAAGCTTACAGATGTGTTCCATAGACTCACAGGAATTGTGTCAAATTGCCCAAACAGTGAAAGGAATAGCAAAACAGGGGACCTTTAATACTTCAGTTAGTGTTCCAGGTGTATTATTAATTGTTAAATGTAGCAAATAAATAAAATCGGTCCATGCATCAAGCACTACTTATGGCATAATCACCATTTTCTCTAATTGGACTAAGGTGTAGAACAGAAATCTGTTAATTTCTCATCATACTGTGATTGGATTGTAATTTGAGACACTAAAACCACCATGAATCCTGAAGTGACACCATGTTGCTTTTGTCCCTCCCCTAGGTCACCTTGCATGATAAATGAAAGCTTCACTGATACTTAGCCTATGGATAGGTCTAACAGATGATATGCATTTACAAACTTCAACAAATTTGAACTTGACCTTAAAGGTAGAAACTGTAATGCCAACAGTGACCTCAAGGCAAAAGAGCCCCCCTTAGTACTGCATTTTGTAAAAAAAATAATATTAGTTTTGGTCTGATGTCTGTGTGGTTGATTAATTAATCCAGATGTCTCTCGGTAGAGCCTGATGGTCAGGTAGAATGTAATACCAAACGGTGCTATTTTGCCTAGAGGTCACTGTTTTTGATGGTATTAAAAACAGAAAACACTTTTTTTTGTACTTACCAAGCGGAACAATCTGTTTTTCTACTGTAACTCTGAAAACCGTTCGGATCGGGTTGATTTTCGGCTACAGACTCATAGATGGTGGGTTCTATGTCATGTGGACTTCATGGCATGTTCTGGACTTTCGTGTTACAAGAGAAAAGGTCTGTGTTGCAACAACCCCCCCCCCCCCCCCGATACTTTCGTACTGGCTCTCCCTCATGGAACATCTCCCGTCATTTAAACATTATAATATTCCATCTTCGAGGGTGGATTAGAAGAAGACATTTTCTTAAACATGATGAAGCGGGAGGCCAGCTGCTGGGTATGTTGACACTGCCCAGGTAGTAGGGCTATACCCAGCGCACAGTGATGTGATTCCCCTGAGCTTAACACCAGAATGCGTCTGCTTCCTGTGTCGAGCATCTCTGGCCTCAGAGCACAGCATCTGCTCCTGCTCAGTGTCAACACTTGCACGGCTCCATCAAGCCGTATCAGACAAGTCGACTCCCTTCAAATCCTCCACAGACGTCAGAGTCCATATCGGCTAGCATTCAACTGGTGGACTCACGTTATTAGTAAAAAAGAAAAAGATCAGAGCAGTAAACATGTCTTATCCCTTGAATTCTTTTTTTCCTCATTAAAATTAGAGACATATCTTAGAATAGAACGTCATTATCAAACCACAGCTGAATAATCTTAATATTTTTGCCTCACCCCAGGCAAAAAACTTAAAAACAATAATAAAAGAAAACACAATAATATAACAGACAGATACAATACACAATAATTACAACTTGTACAGGTTATTCATATTAAACAATATGATTTGTTGGGCCATCGGGTCAAATATGTGGCCTGTACAGTATATTTTTCAAAAGCCTTTACTCAAGAGACTCTTTCAACAATCTACAACTACAGTCAGTTGTATCGGTGCGGTAATATTGAAAATATGTGTTATCATCAGCCTCTATAAGATGCTCCGTTACCGACTCCAGGTGTCTCTCTCAGCGCTGACCCTCTCTGTCACACTAACCAGTCTCACGAGC
The DNA here is from genome assembly GCF_963971535.1 of Notolepis coatsorum. NCBI lineage: Eukaryota > Metazoa > Chordata > Actinopteri > Aulopiformes > Paralepididae > Notolepis > Notolepis coatsorum. The sequence continues at coordinate 146,959,326 of NC_140170.1, forward strand.
TGAAGCTCCAGAGCAGGACCTCGCCGCTGTTCTTCATCAGGCGCCACCTGGCCTATGTCCTCGTTGACATTCTGGCCTCGGGCTAGAACCGCCACTGGGAGGTAAAGAGGGAGGCTGCTCCGTGTCAAGCTACACGCCTTATTTACGTAACCCAAGCCGTATTAGTACGATTGAACTTAATCTGCGCTCAATTGACATGTATTTTCATACGTCTGTGAATTAGGCAAAGTCGAGTTGAAAAACAGCGACATTCTTCAGGAGCTGAGCGAAACCCCGTTTAGAATCTCTTTGTAGAGGGTTTTAAAACATGCGAGGGGCTTACTCAAAGGGGATTTGCTGTTCCTCCGCCCACCTCGTACCCGGGGACATCCAGGTCAAGTCGTTTCTCCCACATCGACCCGCCACCTTCCTCCCCGGGCTCACTCGACATGCAAGGGAACCAGAGATTGGACGGACTACAGACAGCTAAATTAGACCCTTCAGATACTGTCGGAGGGACTTTCCTCTCGGAGTCAGTGGGGGAAATGAGGAGTTAGTGGATCAGATGGAGTAGATTAGTGGTTCAGAAGCCAGCGTGGTTTGGGGAAGAATGCGCCTCTGATGATAATGAGTCTAACAGGACCTCCTGCTACACAGCCTCTCCATCATACCGCTCCCTTCATGATGTTACAGAGAAGGTACCGACTGAGGCGGACGCTGACCGGGACCCTTACGATTCCTTTGGGAGTTGTATATTAAGGCTCTCCTGCTTCAGTTACAAACAATATACCAAATATATGGGTAACACTTTACATTAGGGGGCAATGCTTTACTTTAGGGGGTAACACTTTACTTTAGGGGGTAACGCTTTACTTTAGGCGTTAACGCTTTACTTTAGGGGGCACCATTTTACTTTAGGGGATAACGCTTTACTTTAGGGGGCAACACTTTACTTTAGGGGGTAACGACGGACAAAGCGTAGGAACACATCGTCTCTGTCTCACTTATCTCCTTTGGTCATTTCATTTATTTTAACTGGGAATTAATGTTTACATGGTTCTTCATCATGTGATCCAGTGTACCTATGAAACACATTGAAAAATAAGTAAACTTTTTGGAGATAGGTGGTTTTCATCCAACAGTGTTTAACTTTTGAATGAGATGTAAGCAGGTGGGAACTGAGGATTTGAGAGTCAATGGATGGTTTTTCACTGAATTACTTAGTGTTGCATGAATTATTATTGTTATTATAAGTGTTAGCATAATGTTTCTCCCAGAGGCCCACAATAGATGTTGCTAAAAAAGAAACTGTGCGCGTCACTCAGACTGAGGCATCGTGGGAGCGACAACATCTCAGGCTTGTTTACACATCTACGCATCTCCAATCAGATGGAGGAGAGTGAAAAAAGATGACAAGATATCAAGACGAGCTTATCTGCAAACGTATGCTCTGATTCTGACAGGGCTCTTTTCTTTTCTCTCTTTGTCCTCCTGGATGGTTCTCAAAATAAACAGCTAATGACCTGAAAAATGTCCCCCTGCCGCTCCTCATACATCAGACAGCACAATCCCAAAAGAAATCCGCAAACCACAAAATGACACCGCTAATATCCCCCCTCTGCCGGACTGTTGAGTTGCGAACGTGTTGTAAATGAGAAATCAGTGAAATGTCACAGACAAGCAGGCACCAAATAATTGAACATCAAGTCTCAAATGGACGTCTATGACCTGTCAGAGAAGTTTAGCAGTGAAATTACAGTAAACATGTAAAGGAAAAGGATAGAAATCAGTGTCGAGTTGACCTGACTTTCCATGTAGGCCGGCCTTCCCTAACCTCTAGCCTTCCCTGTTTAAAAGTGTGCCAAAAACGACCGCACCAAGTATTGCACAAGTCAGCAGGAGTGTACGAGCCGCATATGGGTAATTGCCAAAACCGCTGGAAGAGGAAATGCAATCATATACAGAATACAAATGATGGCCCAATAAAGATTAGGTAACAGCATGAACGAATTGAAAGCGCAGTGAGACCGGAAGGATTAGTGCAATTACACTCATTACACAACATCCATCTTTCTGACCCGGCTCTGGGCCGAGGAACATAGAGAGCAGGATGGCAGATGAACACACAGAGCAGGATGGCCCAGTCCGTGAGAGTGCAGGGGGTGGAAGGGGAGGATTGTGAGGAATGCTGGAATCTCCTCTAATGCATAGATCCACATCTGAGGCAGAACATAGAAACATGTCTGAACAGCGGTTGGAAGAAGCACACATGGAGTTAAAAACATATAGTTCTTGTGTTTACATACATGCAGTTAAAAACATATAGTTCTTGTGTTTACATAGATTGAGTTAAAAACATATAGTTCTTAACTTACATACATGGAGTTAAAAACATCTGTCACTGTGTTTACATACATGTAGTTAAAACATAGTTCATGTGTTTACACACATGGAGTTAAAAACATAGTTCATGTGTTTACACACATGGAGTTAAAAACATAGTTCTTGTGTTTACATACATGGAGTTAAAACATAGTTCATGTGTTTACACACATGGAGTTAAAAACATATAGTTCTTGTGTTTACACACATGGAGTTAAAACATATAGTTATTGTGTTTACACACATGGAGTTAACCTCTTAACACATTCGACGCCACTTCCAAGATAAGTTGGGTTAACTCGCCATCGCTTGAGTGCCAAACCCGAGAAAAGTCGGGTTTTAATCGTTATTTCTAGTGCTGTCAGGCAATATTTTTTTTTATCTAATTAATTACAGGATTTGTAATTAATTAATCTAATTAATCGCATTTTAATCGCATAACCATTTTAGGCCTGATATTCTATATTCTATAATCATATTTCAAATGTCCAGTGTCCAGATGGCAGAATTCAGTACTGTACAAAACCTTCTGTTTAATCATCTTCCATTTATTCATTTGCTTAGATTTTTCAGGTCTGGTAAATTTTAGCATGGTGTTATTCACAGTCAAAGATAAAACAAATGTAATTGATATTCTCATTTGGTTCATTACAATTTACTCAAGCCTAGTAACAGACACAGTATTTCTGACACTGGGAATACAGTACATTCCCTGAGATCCATAGATGTCCCTAGAATCAGATACCAAGAACATGCAAATAGACCATATTAAAAAAAGATCTGTAAATGTGTATTCTACGTTCTAATGGAATGAATGAGATTTAAAAATATTTAAATAATTTTTTATTTTTTTTTGTATTACTTTTGAGTTCATTTTCATAACGCAATAATTTGCTGTGTAATTAATAAATCTAATTAACAAGATAAACTGACAGCCCTAGTTATTTTTGTTTTATTCGCTATATCCATTCATAATTCATCCATCCAGCCTGATGTTATCATTACGAATGGCTCTGAGATCGCAAACGGCTAATACTGCCGCCTAACGCCTTGCGGCCGGTATTGCACATCATTGGAAAGCCTCTGGCTTGGGCTGTACACTGATCTAAGAAGTCCGGTCCAGGTTTTCCTTCTCGGGGCATGAGTAACGTTATAACAGACGGACTGGGGACACTCGAGCACCGTGGATTCATGTGTTTTGGTGGATAACGTTGGACACACGACCGCAATCAATATTTAAAATGGCGATCAGATAATTGGATTATTCTTTTTGCAGTACATCATAGACGAGGTAAGGACTATATGTTATCAATCTTGCGTTGATCCGATGATCTTTTCACCACGATCGCAGCGTGTGTCTGTAATGTACTGTGTAGCGTATGCCGTTGGTGGCGCTCGAAGCATAGAAACCCCCCCCCACCCTTTCGTGCATGCATGATGAAACATAATACAGATCATTTAGCGTTGATTTCAGAATGATTCAATAGTCTAGATTTATAATGAAATGCATTGAAGCGCTGTTTGCTGGAGTTTCCTGGGATTACACAGGATCATTCTAAAACTATACTCATATTTCACCACGGTATAAAACGGAAATGTATGGATGAAAAAATTATCTGTTTTTTGCATGTTGACCGGAAGAAACTCATTGACAATCGACGTTGTTATTAGATCCATAGCTATAATATTTAATATAGGTTTAGCACTGCAAACACCGGAACTTATTCCCATTGAACAGAGCGCTGGCACACAACGGCCCAACGCCGATAGCGACCCCTGGTGCTCAAAGTGTTAAGCTGTAGTGGGCACTTACATGGACACTTACCTGGACGGGACATAATCCACCTACACCAGGGGTCGGCAACCTGCGGCCTCGAGGCTCTTTAGCCAATCAGCTGCGGCTCCCTGGCAATTTTTTTTTTTAAATTTTGGACTAATATTTTGGAGATCGATGTCATACTGTGACACTGAAATGAAAAAATATTTCATCAACTAAGATACTTAGTCAACAAAAGGCTTACCTGTATGCCTGATATGTGGTGCGAAATTTGCGAACAATGACAAATTTACTTTTTATTTTATAGATTTTCCACAAATAAGGGAAGGACTCTAATAGAGCTGCATAGTTCAGGGTTTTATTTCAAAGTAGGTCTACAGATGCCAGTGTTTTTTCTCCTTTTCTGTGTTTTATTTCAAAGTAGGTCTACACATGGTATTCTTTTTTCAAAGTGGACTACTTTCTATTTTATAAATGTTCCACAAATAAGGGAAGGACTCAAATATACCTGAATAGTTCAGGGTTTTATTTCAAAGTCTGTCTACAGACACCAGTGTTTTGTCTCCTCTTCTGTGTTTTATTAAAAAATAGGTCTACACAGCCAGTATTTTTTCTCCTCTTCATAAGAGTTTGAGGTTTTCCTTTGGTAAAAACAGCAATTAAAAAGTCAAAACATTTCTTTTTGTTGCTTTATAATCCCATTAATGCAACAAACTGTGTGCTATAAGTATAAAGTATAATAAATCGCAAATAACTTTGGGTATGCAATTGTCAGGCGTTTTATGCTAAATGTGGGGTATGCTTGGGGATATATAAAACGTTATACACTGTTATCTTCATTTTAAGGGTAAATAGGTTGTGTGGCTCCCTGAGCATTTTATTTTGTGGGACGGGGGAAAAGTGGCTCTTTTGATAGTAAAGGTTGCTGACCCCTGACCTACACTGTCACTTTAAGGACACGGGGCATTGTGGGTAGCTAGAGCGGCCATATTAACGCTTGGCTTGGTTTGTTGTGGTATCCATGGCTATGCTAATAAATGATGCACACTGATGTGTGGTCAAAGAAACTTCACTCTCTTTGGTCGTGATTTTCCGGATTTTCTGAAAATCCGCCTAAGATACATACCTAAGTAAATGGAATATTGCTCCACTTTTTGCATTTGCATGTTCTTGGTATCTAGAGACATCTATGGATCTCAGTAAATGTACTCCCAGTGTCAGAAATATTGTGTCTATTACTAGGCTTGCTTAAATTGTGATGAAACAAGGGAGAATATGAATTATGATTTTTCATTGCATCTTTGACAGTGAATAACACCATGCTAAAAATGACCAGACATGAAAAACGACTGAGCTCATTCAGTACCTTCTTGAGATCATGTGTACAAAGAATCTAAGGAAATTAATAAAGGGAAGATGATTAAACAGAAGGTTTTGTAGATACAGTACTGAATTCTTCCATCCAGACCAATGCAATTTGAAATATTATTATATAATATAGAATAGCAGGCTTATAAATCCAATCCAATCCAATCCAACTTTATTTATAAAGCGCTTTAACAGCCACAGGGGCACAAAGTGCTGTACAGAGGGAGCATATTAAAAATTATAAGCAGCACTAAAAATAGATAAAAAAAAACAAGAGTAGCAAAACAGAGAAGAAACAAAATAGGTAAACATAGGCAGCAATACAAATAAATGACCTTATTATAGCCAATTCGCACATTTATGGATTGTGCCAAATATTATCTTTCAAATGGCCAAGTTCAATTTGGATTTAGTATCACCAGGCGTGCATAAGGAACAGAGAATGTACAGTAGGTTTTTTATTTTTGCGACAAGCCATTTTGAATCCGTTTGCAATGCAGATTGTTGCTAAATGCTCAGAATAGGGGAGACAAACTAACTGTGCTCCAATATATGCCAATAACGTTCAGTTGTGTGGTATATTATCCAGAGTAATAAGAGAATAAAAAAATATTCATAACAACTCATTTGCTTGCCGAGAGTAGACCTAGAGGCCTTTGGGAAGTGTATTTAAAAAAATCCCAACGCTCATTGAAAGCTCTGGATGTCCTCTTCAAAATGGCCTCAGAATGACTACATTTCAACAACGGCCGGTAATTCTAAATAGCCGATCCTCGCGACACAACAACACAAAAACTAAAACTAAAATCTCACTAATAACACTTTAACCTATTGGTAAACAAACGTATTGATGAAAATATACATTATAACTGCTGTTGTGACATGTTTATTTTTGAATACGTTTGTAAAATAAAACGATAATTTTGTCAGACAGTCTGCAGAGCTTGATTTATGGCGTGATGTCATTTGCGGTCCGCCCCCGGACCGCACAGGTGGAAGAGGTTAAAAAACATAGTTATTGTATTTACATACATGGAGTTAAAACATAGTTATTGTGTTTACATACAGTGCATGGAGTTAAAAACATAGTTATTGTGTTTTACATACATGGACATAGAACATATGCGTGTGTGCGTGCGTGCGTGCGTGCGTGCGTGCGTGCGTGCGTGCGTGTGTGTGTGTGTGTGTGTGTGTGTGTGTGTGTGTGTGTGTGTGTGTCTGTGTGTGTGTGTGTGTGTGTGTGTGTGTGTGTGTGTGTGTGTGTGTGTGTGTGTGTGTGTGTGTGTGTGTGTGTGTGTGTGTGTGTGCGTGCGTGCATGTACTAGTCTATATGCATGAAATGTGCATCTCTATGGCATCTCTAGACTCTACAAGTCAGGTTTTCATTGCCATCAATTATTTTTAGTTCCTTTTCCCCACAAGTTAACATTTCACTACCACACTACATACGGTTAACACTTTCACTACCACACTACATAAGGTTAACACTTTCACTACCACACTACAGAAGGTTAACCTTTCACTACCACACTACATAATGTTAACCCTTTCACTACCACACTACATACGGTTAACACTTTCACTACAGAAGGTTAACTCTTTCACAACCACACTACAGAAGGTTAACTCTTTCACTACCACACTACAGACGGTTAACTCTTTCACTACCGACTACAGAAGGTTAACTCTTTTACTACCACACTACAGACGGTTAACTCTTTCACTACCACACTACAGAAGGTTAACTCTTTCACTACTGACTACAGAAGGTTAACTCTTTCACTACCACACTACAGAATGTTAACTCTTTCACTACCACACTACATAAGGTTAACTCTTTCACTACCACACTACAGAATGTTAACCCTTTCACTACCACACTACATAAGGTTAACTCTTTCACTACCACACTACAGAAGGTTAACTATTTCACTACCACACTACAGAAGGTTAACTCTTTCACTACCACACTACAGAAGGTTAACTCTTTCACTACCACACTACAGAAGGTTTACTCTTTCACTTGATTTGTCTTGTTTATATCAGGGTCCCCCATTTTCCTTATAATACATTTACATTTAGTAATTTAGCTTTTAGACTTACAACGTCTGTATCTTATTATATAAGATAAAAGAAGATTGTTGGTTCAGCCAATACCTTGACCTCCACATTACATGGCTTATGTGAGGCTTCCAACAAATTGACATAACAAAAGAGCCTGACGCAAGGTGTTAATGTCCCCAGAGAGAGAGGGGGGCCATGGAATACAATGCATTCTGGGTAGGGTTGTAGTTGTTTAACACACAAGTGTGAAACTCTCCACAAAGTTTCAAGGCCATTAATCTCTGAATGCATTTTGTGATATCACCATGATTCATAGGAAGTAGCTTGAAAAGTATCCCACCAAAATGTTCAAGTGATGGCTTATTTTGAAGGTATGGATCTGTACTTTCATAATATGTAAAAAAATAAAATTGACGTTGCCTCAACAAGTCCATCCTCCCCACGGCCAGTCACATATACAGTAGTTCTTGTGTTTACATACATGGAGTTGATAGTTCTTGTGTTTACATTAGTGCTGTCAATCGATTAAAATATTTAATGTGATTAATCGCATGATTGTCCAGTTAACTCACGATTAATCACAAATTAATCGCATTTTTATTAAAAAAAAATCTACTTTAACCCTTTCTGCGCCAACAACGAGTTAACTTGTGTTAGCCTGCCAATCGTTGAGCGCCAACAATGAGTTAACTTGTTGTTATGATCGTTATTTCTTTTATTCGCTATTGCCATTCATAATACATCGAGGCAGCCTGTGCAGGCTGTTCTGAATGTGTCTGAGCTTGCAGACGGTCAATACCGCATCCTGCTAGGTGGCAGTATCGCCCACCCTTTGAAACCTTATTTCTCACCTTGTGTTAGATTTAAACCCCTCCGGGCGCAGAATTTAGACAGAGCCAAGTAAATCGCTTTATTCGACCACTTCGAAACGCATCTAGCACACTCGATCTATAAATTGTGCCAAATTATGTCCGGGACCAGATGGACATCAATACTTGAAATCGCGATCAGACAATTGGAATATTCTTTTTAGAATAACCCCGATCAGGGCGGCTAAGTGGCGCAGTGGGCAAGGCGCTTGCCACTAACGCAGGAGATGCTGGGTTTGAGCCCAGCTCTCGGCGTTGCTTCCGGCTTGGCTGGTCGTTCATACTAATACAATTGGCAGTATTAGGGGGTGGGAAAGCTGGTGGGTGGGGATCGGACGTTGTGGACAGCGACTCCTACAGGTCGGTTGGTGCGCCTGTACAGCAGAATCAGGAAGTATCGGGGGCAGCGTGAGCCTCCCACGCGTTACTCCTCGCCACTGATTCAAGATTCAATAGTTTTATTTTAAACCACAGTGTTAGTTTGGCTACATTTACCATTGTCCGGCAAAACAACATTTGAAAATAAATGAAATGGGAAAAGAGGAACCCCCCCCCCCCCCCAATTTAAAAAAAAAATAAAACAGCCAGAAACTATACACTGTTTGAGATGAGATGGAAGGAGATGGAAGAAGCAAAGCTTATATGTTTCCATCCCCCATCAATAACTATATTATATATAATATTATATATACTTCAACAAGTATATGACACGATTACCAATACATATAATACAATACAATTTGCAAATATCAACTGAGAGATCGCGCTGTGCAGGTGAAAAGATGCGACGGCTGCCTCCTCGTGTACTGGAGGGGATACGTGATGCAAGGCTTCGTCCACATTGCTGCCGACCAGTGGGAGGCATGGTCTAACAACGTTCGAGACAGGGGAGGGTAGAATTGGATAATACGAAATTGGGATGGGAGAAAAATAGAAAATGGGGAGAAAAAGTAGATAAAAAAAATAAAGAATAACCCTGATGAAAGGTAAGGACTAGATGACATCAATTTCACATTGATCCTACAATGTTTTCATATCGATCCAGCTGATCAGCGTGTGTGGCAGTGGCGTAGCGGAGGCCCCCGCCACCCCCGCGGTCCGGGGGGGCCCCGGAGCTTAGGGGGCCCCGCCCCCACTGTAGACTATCCTCTTAGATTTTGTAACGCGCGCGAACAGGGTGCAGACAGTGGAGCCCAGTATGGTCTGCGGGGCTGCAGCTGGATGCATCTCACGCAGAGGGCGGGCCCCCCCCCTCCCTGCTATGATTTGCTCACCTGTGATAGGGCTAGGCTGATAACTAATGTTCATTGGCAGCGTTCAAAACACAGCGGGAAGGCGCCGGTAAAAATGCCACAAATATCCAAGCAAGAAAAACAAGATGAGAGCGAAAGCCGAACAGGAGACGGCAAAGCTTCCACAGCCCAGCCAGGCCCCCAGCCACGCTACAGCCGGCGAGACAGGTTAGAAGAATAGAACGTTTTATTCGCCATAACCAGTATGCTACTACAGGTTACATGTGTAACGGTTGTGACAACGTCACCTCAAACTTCGATGCCCCGAGTGGGAGTCGAACCCCGGTCTCCCACGTCGCAGGCAACAACACAGACCGCTATACCAAGAGGTGAATTCACTTCTAAGTGCTGGGTCTATGCGTCTTTTGAGGATGTGAGAGTGAGTTTAACCCATAGCACCGCTACTCACCCCAGCCCTTCTTGACTGCGCTTCACGATACCATCCGTTACACTCACCCTCCCAAACTCACTCCACTCCACCCAAGGCATCCGGGTCAATCGGCACCATTGTAACGGTTGTGACAACGTCACCTTAAACTTCGATGCCTCGAGTGGGAGTTAAACCCCGGTCTCCCGCACCGGGGCCGACATCACAAACCGCTGCGCCAAGAAAGGATATCCCTCCTAAGCGCTCAGTCTATGCGTCTTTTGAGGATGTGAGAGTGAGTTTAACCCATAGCACCGCTACTCACCCCAGCCCTTCTTGACTGCGCTTCACGATACCATCCGTTACACTCACCCTCTCAAACTCACTCCACTCCACCCAAGGCATCCGGGTCACGGCACCATTGTAACGGTTGTGACAATGTCACCTCAAACTTCGATGCCCAGAGTGGGAGTTGAACCCCGGTCTCCCACGTCGCAGGCAACAACACAGACCGCTATACCAAGAGGTGAATTCACTTCTAAGTCCTGGGTCAATGCGTCTTTTGAGGATGTGAGAGTGAGTTTAACCCATAGCACCGCTACTCACCCCAGCCCTTCTTGACTGCGCTTCACGATACCATCCGTTACACATGTATGCATCAAAACGGTTACATTGTTTGTGTCGCTCCGCAGAGCTGAGCGTGAGAGCGCGGAGTTGGGCAGTGGTCTCCTCTAGTGAACGAGAGTGTTGTTGTTATTATTATTATTATTATTATTATTATTATTATTATTATTATTATTATTATTATTATTATTATTATTATTATTATTATTATTATTATTATTATTATTATTATTATTATTATTATTATTATTATTATTATTATTATTATTATTATTATTATTATTATTATTATTATTATTATTATTATTATTATTATTATTATTATTATTATTATTATTATTATTATTATTATTATTATTATTATTATTATTATTATTATTATTATTATTATTATATCACTTATCTCAGCACCCCCGCTGCTGAAGCCCTGATTATATTATATTATTTTATACAGTTCCTACTGACCCTATACTGTTTGCAAAAGATGCCTGAAAAAATAAACATTTAAAAAAGTTGCCTACAGCCGCAGAGTGCTCCCACGGGCCGAATATTGCCCCGATCCTTGCGAGATTAAATCCACGGGATACCACTCGGCGTGCCGAAGCTTTTCCTAAATCACTTCCATCATCGAAAACGAGGGGGAAAGGTCGGCTCGCGACCCTGAAAATTTTGCGTGATTTTAAAAACGCTGTATTAAGTGAGCCTATTATGGGCTCCACGCGAGCTTTCTACCGTGAATACATCTGGGCGTCCCGCAACTTTTACTCATTCACATGTAGCCCCGAAAATGCTTAGAAAAGGAAAGCCGAAAGCATGGAATAAACTCGCCGAAACGGAAAAGTGTCCCGCGGGCGCGGCGTGATTCCGATCCGCGTGAAACTATTCACGGCCATAGAGGAGACCGTGGGACACCTTTTTGCAACCGAATATGTGTCTCGAATTTGCTCCCCATTATTGATTTAGGGGAGTGGGCGGGGCCTCATGGTCTGACCTGCGGGGGGGCCCGACATATTGCGCAACGCCACTGGTGTGTGGTGTTCAAAACTAATGCCGTTACTGGCTATCAATTAAAGCATCAAAAAACTACCCCCCCCCCCCCCCGCTTTCATGCTTTCATGATGAAACATAATACATATACATTTGATTTGGAAATAGTAGCGTGTCCAGGCAAGAAACGCCAACGCTTATAGCAGAATTCATGTAGCGCCCTATAACTCAGCTTTTCAGGAATTAGCCCGGATCACTCCTAAACTATACAATATTCACCACGGGATAACGCACAAACGTATACATGAAAAAAGGAGGACAGGAAAGCCGTCATGAAATTGTTGTAGTCCTAAGAAAGAGGAGGCCCAGGTCTTTCGATGGATGTCTAAATTTCATAAAACTACCCAGATCACACCAGCCGCATACAAACATTATGCCAACTATTTTTTTCTTACAAATATTGACGTGAAAATCATGTTTATATCTCAGGAGTCTAACAAACCTCAACGTTACTGCCATAAAATACAACGTTTATTGTTTCTTTACATTTCTGTGAACGTCCACGGCGCAATCCGTAAAAAAAATTTAGGAGATATGGACATTATACAAAAATAAACTGTACTCACAGTAGATTTCATTCACAGTCTTTGCTGCCCTGTAACGGGCGCCTGGTGGTACTAAATCCAGACTTAACTCTGCCATTGGAAAGAGGAAAGTTGGGCCGATCCATAGATGTACAGTATGACTTGACCATAATAAGGTCATTTATAGGCCTGATATTCTATATTCATATTTGTCTGGATGGCAAAATTCAGTACTGTATCTACAAAAAACCCTGTAAATCATCTGCCATTTGTTCATTTGCTTCGATTTTTAGGACACTTGATCTCAAGAAGGTGCTGAATGTGCTCAGTGGCAATTCATCACTTGTCAATGTTAGCATGGTGTTATTCACAGTCAAAGATGGGAAAGAAAACAAATAACAATAGTTATTTATATTCTCCTTTGGTTCATTACAATTTACTCAAGCATAAACAGACACAATATTTCTGCCACTGGTCCATAGATGTCCCTATCAAGAACAAGCAAATGGACCTTGTAGAAGTGGAGCAATCTTCCATTTACTTGGGTATGTACTTTTAGACATATTTTCTGAAAATATAGCTAGGGCTTAACACTTTCAGCGCCATAAACTGTCCCCATCTCTGCCGCTAGAAGGCCAGCTTAAAATGATAATTTCTGTTTCATGATGTTTGCAGAGCTGTGTGTGTGTTCTGTAATATAGCTGTGGAGACAATGGTGTGGCTCATTTGACAGACAGTACTTGTAGTCCAACATGGAAAAAAGAGTTTGTTTCTACACACTGTAGTTTGTAGTTTATTACACGCTAAACATTGCGCATTTCCAAGATAATCCAGTCTTTTTCCATAGATCGTGAGATAAAACTTGATTGATTGAAAAGTTGATTCCCTGAAACCCCAAATACTCCCAAATCAAAGGTATATAACATGTACATATGTACCTTCACAAAATCATCAAGGGGGGGGGGGGGTCGTTTTAACTCAAAACTGTGATCGTGTTTGCAGAGCATGTTTTACGTCCGGTAAAACACAAAACTGTGATCGTTAGACAAACACGTTTCAGGTTCGGTAAAATAGACATAGAATATACCTTACCTTAGCCAGAACTGAAGGTATTCCAAAAAGAATAATTCCAAGTGATCGCATCGCCATTGCGATTACGAGTGTATATGTCTATACACGTTTCGATGGTAAATAGGCTTCGGCAACGGAATTTAGAGGTGATCAATGTGAATCTCTGTTCAAGCAGGAGGAGGAGCCCTTACCAAAAAAGGAAAACGTGTATCCACGCCAATGCAATTCCAGTTCAGACACAGACGATACTGCCACCTGGTGATATTCGATCGGCATTGCAATTCCAATGTATACAGAGGAAAAAGATCAGAGGATCAAAACCTGACTATACTCGTGATTGGCGCTCAACCGCTGGCGAGATAACCCGACTATACTCGTGATTGGCGCTGAATGTGTTAAGAGGTAAAGAGATGCTAACAAACTGAACAAGCTGGTGAGGAAGGCTACCTCCATAGTGGGAGTCTAACAGGTCATACTGTAGGTGGTGGCAGAGAGGAGGATGACGAAAAATCTGGATGCTATTACTGGAGAACCCCAGTATGGGAGCTAGCCAAGATGAGGAGCACATTCAGCCATAGAATTATCCCCTCTATGAGGAGCTAGCCAAGATGAGGAGCACATTCAGCCATAGACTTATCTTCTCTATGAGGAGCTAGCCAAGATGAGGAGCACATTCAGCCATAGACTTATCCTCTCTATGAGGAGCTAGCCAAGATGAGGAGCACATTCAGCCATATACTTATCCCTCCCCCTTCCCATGCTGCTATGTTGCCTGAATTTCCCCAAGGGGATTTATAAAGGAACACTTGACACTTGATAACCCTGGTTATATGCTGGCTCTCGCTGACTATATTTATCTACATGTTGGGTTGTGGTGGCCATTAGACCATACCTGGACACATCACTCAATGGGGCACAGGTCTGTTGAAGTTGGCAATGTTGTTTTGGGGCCATTAACCCTAGAACACTAACGTCATTTAAAATCACACTACCACTAACGTCGGGTGAATTTCACCCCGATGCAATATACCCCATAAAACATACTTCTCATAAAAATATCTTAAAGAACAACAATACATGGCACATTGAGGTACTCTTCTTTTATTTTTCAATGTGAAATATAAAAAAACACAAAAATGTATCATGGGGGACATATGTAAAATTGTTGAAAAAAAGAATTCCCCCCCAAAAAAGGAGCTATCAACTTCTCTTTTGGTTCACCCATTCATGGGACTCGTGAGCCTTCTCTGTTGAAGGCACAGTCTCCATAAATCATGGCAAACTGTGGCATAGATAAACAAAAATATCAAATTTTCAAGAGGGGAATATTTACCAACTTGATTATAAAATGTGTTTGACCATATGAATTGATCCCTTGAAAATGACCATTAAGTGATATTTATTCATAACCAGGTGTGGCAGGGACAGCAGGAGGTGTAGCAGGGACAGCAGGAGATGTAGCAGGAGGTGTAGCAGGAGGGACAGCAGGAGGTGTAGCAGGGACAGCAGGAGGTGTAGCAGGGACAGCAGGAGGTGTGGCAGGGACAGCAGGAGGAGTGGCAGGGACAGCAGGGGGTGTAGCAGGAGGTGTAGCAGGAGGTGTGGCAGGGACAGCAGGAGGAGTGGCAGGGACAGCAGGGGGTGTAGCAGGAGGGACAGCAGGAGGTGTAGCAGGGACAGCAGGAGGTGTAGCAGGGACAGCAGGAGGTGTGGCAGGGACAGCAGGAGGAGTGGCAGGGACAGCAGGGGGTGTAGCAGGAGGTGTAGCAGGAGGTGTGGCAGGGACAGCAGGAGGAGTGGCAGGGACAGCAGGGGGTGTAGCAGGGACAGCAGGAGGTGTAGCAGGAGGTGCAGTAGGAGGTGTAGCAGGGACAGCAGGAGGTGTAGCAGGGACATCAGGAGGTGTAGCAGGGACAGCAGGAGGTGTAGCAGGGACAGCAGGAGGTGTAGCAGGGACATCAGGAGGTGTAGCAGGGACAGCAGGAGGTGTGGCAGGGACAGCAGGAGGTGTGGCAGGGACAGCAGGAGGAGTGGCAGGGACAGCAGGGGGTGTAGCAGGGACAGCAGGAGGTGTAGCAGGAGGTGTAGCAGGGACAGCAGGAGGTGTAGCAGGGACATCAGGAGGTGTAGCAGCAGGTGTAGCAGGGACAGCAGGATGTGTAGTAGCAGGTGTATCAGGAGGTGTAGCAGGAGGTGTAGCAGAGACATCAGGAGGCATGGTAGGGACAGCAGGTGTAGCATGGACAGCAGGAGGTGTAGCAGAAGGTGTAGCAGGGACAGCAGGAGGTGTAGCAGGAGGTGTAGCAGGGGCAGCAGGAGGTGTAGCAGGGACAACAGGTGGTGTAGCAGGGACAGCAGGAGGTGTATCAGGGACAGCAGGAGGTGTAGCAGGGACAGCAGGAGGTGTAGCAGCGACAGCAGGAGGTGTAGCCGGGACAGCAGGAGGCATGGCAGGATGATACAGGGGCAATACATCTGGTGGTTGTTACGCTTGAAATACACAAACACTAACTTCGGCCGAAAATATTTTACCTATCACTAACGTCTGGTGAAAATCACCCAAACGACTTCCGGTTTGAGATGTTCCGGTAGGCGGCCATTGTAAAGAGCTCCCGGTCAAAGAACAACGAAAAAGGAAGTTAAAATATCTAAAACTAAATAAAAAGTGACAATTCAATAATGGTGGGGGGAAATATCGATATGTAGTAGTATCGCGATACTTTGCGTGGCGATACTGTATCGATACAGGGACGCCAAGTATCAATATTTAATAATTTATAAAACATTTTTTTTTATCTTTTTTGTATAAGGTAGTTGCATTGTTCATTTCAATACCTGTAATAGTACAGTAGTCCACACACACGTGTGCATTCAGTTAAGTTGGAATATGATTAATACAAACAGTTCAGTTTGTCAGGTACATGCAACACAGATTACAGTGTTTACATCTGTCTGCTTGAGAAAATACCATGTTCTGCAATAAAAATGATTGAAGTGAGATGAACAGACTGAACTTTATTTTATTAGATAAAACATGTTGACAAAGTTTTACTTTGCAGTTGAAAAAAGGTAATAAATCGCAATATATCGCAATATTAATATCGCAATACTCAGCATATCGCAATATATTTAGTATCGCAATACTATCGTATCGTGACTCAAGTATCGTGATAGTATCGTATCGTGAGGTCTCTGGTGATTCCCACCCCTACAATTCAATGATATAAGAGAAAAGGAAGGATGAACACGAGAAAAAGCGAAAGAAAAGCGACCCCAGAAGAGATACAAGCACCGGAGGAAAGTTTTCGACACGAGGAGGTGACGCAGGAGGTAATTCAAGCTAGCATGACGCAAGGTGACAGAGCAGAGGTGCCCACTTGGGTAGTGGAGCGACAAGCTAGCATACAGACTAGCATCCAAGCTAACACGCAGAACATCCAGAACAATAGCAACAGACTCAGGGAAGAATTAAAGAAGGGTCAGGACGAGCTCAGAGAAGAAATAAATAAGAGACTCGAGACAATTGATGGAAAACTACAGGAACAAGAGAAGACAGGACAGCTGAAACGGAGGAATGGAATACAGAAATACAAGGAATTCTAATGGCAACGCTCAAACAACAAAACATGTTGAGAGAAAAGCTAGCGGACTTGGAGGGGAGGTCAAGGAGAAATAATATACGAATATGGGGAGTGAGAGAAGGGATAGAAGGAGACTCGATGACCAAATATGTAGACAACCTAATTTGAGAAGAATTGGAAATGTCAGACCTCGACAAGATAGAGATTCAAAGAGCACACAGGGCCCTAGCGCCAAAGCCACAGATAAACAGACCACCGAGAGCAGTTATAGTTAATTTCTTGACATTCTCAGAGCAGCCTGGCAGACAAAGATGGAGGGGCAGAGGATAACCTTCGACCATGACTATTCAACAGAGGTGGCTGTAAAACGTTGGAGCTATGTTCAGATAAAAAAGACTTTGAAAGAGAAAGGAATCAGATTTCAATCACCAATGACCACGCTGAAGGTCCATTGGAAAGAAGGCATCAAGGTGTACAACGACGTGCGGGAAGCGACGAGGGACATGAACCGGAGAGGATGGAAGGTGCCGGGAGGAGAAGAAGAGAGACCGACGCTGATGCAGAGGTTGGAGAAGGCGAGAAGATGGACCAGGGTCGAGGGACGAGGACGAGGAGAGGAGGACGGGAAGGTGAAGGAGATCTGAACCGATTCAAAGCAGATCAACTGAGAAGAACGACGAAAAGACACAGGGAAGGGGAGCAGAGTGGAGACGAGAGGGGACACAGTGATTCAAGGAAGGATAAGTACAATACACATTAGACTGGTATACATGTGACACACACAATACAAGTAAATGTAAACATGAAAATGACTTATGCAATGAGAAGATGGTAAAGTACATACGAGATAATTATACCAAAAGTTATAAAAAAGGACATGGAGATTCAAGAGATATATTGAGACGGACATGAAAGAACCACAGGATTACACGTGACACATAATACAAATAGACGGGAACATGAAAGTGACTAATGCAGAGCTTTTGACTGGGAGCTCGGAGGTCGCACACAGAATAAGTTAGACATGTATAGTGTGCATCTTTTAGCCACTAGGGGGAGCCCTCTCACTAGGAGAGCCACTACGCCCCACCCGCCAGCGGGGGAAAGAGGGATACGACTGAGACCCTCTACTACCATGGAAGTACCAAGTGTTAATGTTGATGTTAATGTTTATTATGGTTATATGTATGTAAATCAGACAGGGATAGCAGAGGCTACAAACACAAATATTATTTTATGTGACATGGGTAGAACGGGAGAACATTTGGAAAATAAATATGACACAAGTTAAGGGTATCAAAATGATGTTGTTGAATGTTAATGGTATGAATAGTCAGATCAAAAGGAGTAAGGTGATGACAACACTTAAGAAAGAAGAGGCGCAGGTTATCTTCTTACAAGAAACACATCTAATATCACAAGAACATGAAAAGCTGAAGAGATTCGGGTATGAGAATTTGTTTTATAGTTCTTTTAAACAGAACCTTAGAAGAGGAGTAGCTATACTAATTAAGAACACAGTGAAGTTTGAAATGATAAGGGAAATCAGGGATAAAGAGGGGAGGTATGTAATGGTCAAGGGGAAAATGGAAGGTCAAATGGTAACACTAGTGAATGTGTATGCTCCACCAGAAAGTGAGAAATATCTATTTGAAACAATCTTTGATATCATAGCGATGGAAGGGGAAGGGGTCCTAATCTGTACAGGTGATTTTAATGTAGTACTGAACAATGACATAGACACGACAAGCACAAAGAAATGGAGGACAAACATGAGCAAATATATGAATATACAAATGGCAGAATTAGGAATCATGGATATATGGAGAGAAATGACCACACTAGATAGAGAATACACACATTATTCGCATCCACAAACAACATATTCAAGGATAGACTATTTTCTCATAACAACAGGGGACAGATACAGGGCAGAAGACTGCAGGATAGGGGTAACGGACATATAAGACCATAGCGCAATATATCTGACAGTGAATCTTAAAAGTAGGCGGAGAAATACAGTTTGGAGACTGAACGTAGGACTATTAAATAACAAAGGTTTGGTTAACTGTAACACTTCCCCCGGTCCTGCGGGACTGGACGGCAACCCTTCTCCCAGTTCGACTGGTCCAGGTGTCGGACCGTCTCAACTCCCCTTCCATACACCCCTTCATAATACAACATTGCCAACCGGTGGGCTGATCTAGATCTGGCAGATCTGGCATCAGCTCACTCACCTGATTAATATTATTTACTGCCCTTTATGTTTATTATGTTTATTGTCTGTGTTGTCGTTGTTGTCTCCACTTTGTTAGACTTGTGTTCCCCTGTCTGTGTTTTGTAAATATGTTTTAGTCTTGTTGGTCTCAGTTTGTTCAATTGTTATTGTTTTTCCCAGTGTGCTCTGTGTTCTGTTGTTTCTGTCTACCACACCTGTGTCCTGTTTGTAATTACCCTCTGTCTCTAATTAGTGTTTGTATATTAGGTGTTGTGGGCCAGCAGACACTTGCTGGTTCATTGTTTAATTGTTACCGTTGTTGTCAGTCGTGTTTGTTGTTTTCTGTTCTAAGTAAAAGCCTTATTATTCACCACTACGCCACTCCTGTATCCTGTTTATCTCTCCGTTCTACACTGCAAACTGAGTTCCACCACATCATGCCAGCAAAGCAGCATCATCGTAACAGTTAACGAAGTAAAAGGAGACATAATTAGATACAGAGAAGAAAATGATAATGGAGAGGTAGACCCAAACATTTTATGGGATGCACTAAAGGTAGTAATAGGTGGAAAAAGTATAGCAAAGACGGCATCACTCAAGAAGGCCAGAATAGAGACATACCAGAACTTGATAAAGAAACTGAAAGAATTAGAGAAAGAACTCCAAAGCTCAAAGAACCAAAAGACACTTAGAGAGGTAAAAGAAGTTAGAGGAAAGATAAACAAAGAACTGCTGACAGAAATAGAGAAGAAAGCTAGATACATGAAACAGACATAATATGAAGGAGGACCGAGAGCGACCAGACTTTTAGCTAGACGAATCAGGACACAATAAAAACTGAACACAATACACACAATAAGGGACACGAACACAAACAAAATACTAAGAGAACCAGCTGAAATAGAGAAGACATTTGAAGAATACTATAAGAAACTATACACACAACCGATAGCGGCAGGAGAAGAGGAAATAGAGAATTTTTTTTGATAAATTTGATCTACCATCGATAGGGAAGGAACAGAACCAAATATTAAACGCAGAGATTACAGAACAGGAAGTGGGGAATGCGATCAGTAAAGCAAATAACAGTAAGTCACCGGGTAGCGACGGATTCCCCTCTGAATTCTACAAAACTTTTAGACAAGAACTGAGCCCCATATTAGAAGCAGCATTCAGACAAACGATAAAAGAGGGCACAATGCCACCTTCATGGAAAGAAGCCATAATTACTACAATTCCAAAAGAAGGGAAAGATAGAGAACTGTGTAGCAGTTTCAGACCAGTGTCCATACTTAATGTTATTACAAGATGTATACATCAATAATATCCAAAAGATTTGAGACATTCATTTTTTTATTAGTTTATTTATTTATTAGTCATCAAAGGTACAGTTGAATACAGTACACACTGAATGGCACATTTTATATTTTCCTTCCCCCCCTCCCTCCAGGGTTCCTACAGACATTGCAAAATTAAATTCAAGGACTTTCTCAAAAAAGAAAATTAAAAAAATAAAAGGATACAGTTCACTTTTTTTAATAATAATAATTAATAAAGAGAAAAAATACACATTTAATCGGATCCAATATTTATGGCTCAAAGCCAATCTCCGACAATTAGCAATACCTTGTGTCAAAAACAAGCACTAAGCATTTCAAGGACCTTGTACAAACCCTCCCCCCTCCCTCCCATTTTTCCTCCCCTATCCTGCCCAATCCTACAAATACAAAAACACATATCTCTCTCACTCATCCTTCCTTATCATTGTCCTAGTGTCTTTAGCTTGGCTATGTAACCAATAAAAGGGCCAGGGATGCTTTGGGGGCTGCTGGTGATTTCCACTCTAGCAAGATCCTTCTGCGTGCTAGTAGGGATGCAAAGGCAATTCTATCTATTGTTCTTCTCCTAACCCTTTGGTGATCCGGTCTTGGTAAGACTCCAAAGATGGCTATTTCTGCACTGGGAGTTAGCTCCATGTCGAAAGCCTCGGCGAGGTGTTTGAAAATAGCTGTCCAGAAGCTGTGTAGGCGGGGACAAGACCAAAACATGTGCGTCATATTTGCTGGGGACATGTGACATCTATTACAAGAGTCTGTAATATTGGGATATATTTTGGCGAGTTTAGAGTTTGTGAAGTAGATGCGATGGACCACCTTAAATTGCATCAGATTGAGCCTGGAACAGGATGTACTATCATTTACTCTGGCCAATACTCCATTCCAAATATTCTCATCTAGCATCACCCCATTCCTTTTCCCAGTCCTCTTTGATTTGATCAAGAAATGTTTCTGTGTTATGGGGGATAAGGGTGTATAAGACCTTTTTGATTTGTGGGGATGTCCAGAATTGTGTCAATTACTGAGTTGGAGATAATAGGGAAGGAGGTATTATGATGTTTAAACCAGTTTCGAACTTGAAAGTATCGGAATAAATGAGATCTCTGGAGGCCAACTTTTCACACAGATCGCTAAAACTACAGAAAACCTTATTGGTGTATAGGTCCCTAACTCTAACTAGGCCTGACCTTTGCCAGGTCAAAAAGGCTGCATCAGTGTGGGGAGGGATAAAGAGGTGGTTGTTGCAAATGGGGCTGTGGCTGGAGAACCCAAGGAGTCCAGAGGCGCGCCTGAATTGAAGCCATATTTTCAAAGTCGATACAACAATTGGGTTTCTTGAAATCAAATCAAATCAAATCAAATTTATTTGTAAGGCCCGACAACACACGTTAATGTCCCCATGGGCCGTACACGTCTTCTTTAAACAAGTCAAGAAGAAACATAACAATAAGTCAAGAACAGAACAAGAACACCATAAGGTCCAACAAATTTTAAATAAATGCAAATAAATGAAAGAATGCAAGCACTCCCAGACATACCCCACGCGAAGGTAAGGAAAAACTTACTAAAACCTAACAATAGGGGAAAAATGCTCCACAGGCAGTGTGGAGGAGAGAAACCTTAGAAGGGCCATTCAAGGGGGGATCTCCATTCTTAGATGTCTAGTAGTGTTGCAGACTAACAGTTGGTAAGCATGCACTCAAGTGTGTAGTGAAACACAGATGAGTGCATGCAATAGCAACTGAACATTTTGAAAGAATTAAAGATAGAGCTGATAGCAACTGAACATTTTGAAAGATTAAAGATAGAGCTGATAGCGAATCTATTTGAGGCACAGGGGCGGCTAAAATTTGGTCGGCCGGATTGGCAATTCAGATGAGAGCAGACTCAGCAGAGCCAATAGTGAGGTAGACTGACAGGATCCTGCTTCAGATTCACACCAACTCAGTGTCGGTTCTTGGGTCCATAAAATCATCTTGTGGATATTGGCTGCCCAATAGTAGTTTCTTATATCAGGGAGTGCCAATCCCCCACCCTCTCTAGGCCTCTGTAAGAACTCTCTTTTGATTCTGGGGGGCTTTGCCTCCCCATATAAAATGGGAAATCAGTGCATTTACTTTAGTAAATAAGTACATTGGAAGCACATTCATTTTTATACAGTTTACCCTCCCCGCAATAGTTATATGTAAGCTATTCCATCTCTCCAGGTCTAATTTAAGCTTGGCTATTAGGGGTGAGAAATTATTCTCGATAAGGTCTGAACATTTACGACATATGTTCACTCCCAAATACTTAAAACTGTCTTTAGATATCTTAAAGGGGAATTGCTTTTCAGGGATCTGTAAGGCTAGATTATTCACTGGGAAGCATTCACCCTTTGAAAAGTTAAGTTTGTAACCTGAAAAGGTTCCGAATCTATTCAGCAGTCCGATAGTCTGGGGGATGGTAGACAGTGGATCAGAAATGAATAATAATAAGTCATCTGCATACAAGGAGAACCATATCTAAAGGTTCCTTGATTGGAGTTGGCGGATTTGAGCGCAATAGATAGAGGTTCGATTGCTATGGCAAATAGCAAAGGACTCCCTGGCGGGTACCTCTACCAAGAGTGAAATACTGGGATATCATCCCATTAGTACTCACAGATGCTTTAGGTGCAAAGTATAAAAGTGTTATCCAAGAAAAAAATGTGGGACCCATACGAAACCTATTAAGGACCTCTAGTAGATACCCCGACTCCACCCTATCAAATGCTTTCTCCGCATTCCAAGGAGACCACCACCTCTGGTGTCTCACCGGATGCAGGAGAATGAAGAATATTTAAAAGGCGCCGGATATTAGATAAGGAGTTGCGGTTTTTCATAAACCCTGTTTGGTCTAATGATATGATACCTGGCATAACCGAATCTAGCCGCATGGCTAGTGCTTTTGCTAGGATTTTATAGTCTGCATTTAAAAGGGAGATAGGGTGGTAGGAGCTGCAGTCAGATTGTTCCGGTTTTAATAGCAAGGTTATTGAGGCCCCTTGGTCCAGAGAGTGATTGAACATTTTTAACAGGAGGGGGGTTCATTTATCTATGAATTTTTTATAGAACTCTATTGGATAGCCATCTGGGCCAGGGGCCTTGCCACTTTGTATCAGTCTAATCAAGTCTGCTATATGACCAAGTTCTAGAGGTTGGTCTATTTCGCTCGCTTGCGTGCGGGTTATGGATGGGAATTCCAGGTTGTCAAGAAACCCTGTCATGTCTGTATCATCCGCAGGGGTTTGTGAGGTATAAAGCTCGGAGTAGAATGTTTTAGGGTGCTTTCTCACTCACTCATTCGGGTCCGTTCCGGTCCGTACCGTCCTCATTCCGGGTCGGGTGCGAACTTCCCCCCTCCCTCTCCCCCCTCTAGTTTGTGTACACACTTCAGTCTTGGTTCGCTCCGGGTTCTGTTTACGGTTTGCGTTTTGAGCGTGTACGCTTGCCGTAGGCGATGATGTCACACTCGAAAATGTAAACAGGAAGAGTGTTAACACGGCGGCGGAGTCTAGTATAGCCACTGTAGCACTTATTTTTCAGCAAAGAACGTGCAATAAACAAAACGGATACATTCACTGTGTGTTCTGCCTCTCAATTGTTGATGAAACAAAACTAACATCAACACAATTGACGACCAAAAGCGGAGTTTAGTCTCATCGGCGCCGAGTTTGTTAGCTTACATGCTAACGTGAATGGAATATGCCAGTATAACAGTATAGCATTGTGGCTAGCAGCTAAACGCTAAGCTAACGGTTAACGCTAGTTAGCTTAGCCTGTTCAGCAGCTAACATCCCATCGCTCGTGGCAATTATATTGATTGTCATTGATCTACTGGTCGACCACGGCCGACTGGTTGGGCACCACTGGTCTAATAGAAATAAATGCATTCGAACAAGAAAGTATAGTAGACAGACATAGCACTGGCAAACGCTAAGCTAACGGCTAACGCTAGTTAGCTTAGCCTGTTCAGCAACTAACATCCCATCGCTCAGGGGATGGGGATACTGATCATTTTGCAATACCTTCCATGAGCTGTTCCTTTTTTGTTTTCTCAGTTTGTTTTGTCTTGCAGAGTAGGATATAATCTCTCCTCTAACTACCGCCTTTAAAGTCTCCCAGAGTAGGGATGGGGATATGCTGTCATGGTTATCGGTTATAAGGAATTCGTCAATCACCTTGGATATTGTTTGACAGAATCCATCATCACTTAACAATGTGCAGTCCAGCCTCCAAGGGGGGTGTGATTTTTGTAGGAGTGAGAATGCTATGTCAAGTAACAATGGGGCGTGATCTGATATCACTATAGTTGAGTATTCTGTATTATTGATAGCCGGAATGAAATAATTATCAATATAGAAATAGTCAATTCTAGAGAATGTTTTATGGACCTGAGAGTAGAAAGAAAAGTGTTTTTTACTCAGATAAAAAAAACGCCATGGGTCCACACATCCTATTTGGGCCACAAATGATTTTATTGATTTGGCCGTTTTAGAAGGAGAGACTTTCTTTGGATTAGATTTGTCTAGCCGTGGGTCTATTGCACAGTTGAGGTCGCCCCCCAAAATCAAATGGTGAGAGTTCAAATCAGGTAAACATGCTATTACTTTTCTCATGAATGCTGCGTCATCCCAATTGGGTGCATATAGATTAACTAGCACTACCATAACATTATTAAGGGATCCTGAAACTATAATAAACCTGCCCTGGGGGTCTGCAGTAACCTTAGTTGGTCTGAACTGTACTGTTTTATGTATTAAAATAGCTGTACCCCTTGTAACTAACACAAACAAACTTGTAGGATCTAACACCCAAATTCCCTGACACCCAAACACTCCTTGCGGAGAACATATACACATACTTACACCTCCCTAAGCTTGTCCTAAGAACTAAAACTAGCAGCAGGGCTCCAAATACTGTGTCACTTCCATATGACATAATCACTAACATTCTTGAGCAAACGAGGCTCCTGTCTTATTCACAGTTCTATATCATGCTAGCTTCCGCTCAGCGTCATATTGCACATATCTCGCTCCAGTGTATATGCACTGAATACAATTTCAAAATGTACCTTTACATACCAACATTTGTCTGACCACACCTCCATCTGCTACCTACATAAGCAGGGGTGGGGCCACACACTCATCTCCTTCTCAAATTTCACCCCAATAAGAAGTGACCTGTATACCAATCACTTGAAATGGGAAAGAAAGTATTTAGCTGAAGAAAGGAAAACAGAAGACAAGGAGATACGTTGACATTATATCTTTATTTTCTCTCTCACTATTTTCGAGAAAATACGGGGATATTGTCTCCATCACTGGAGTGTCTGGAAGATGATGATCATTCTGACCTCCACCGGCTTTTTCGTATTAGGGGCTCGCGCCGCTGATATACTCCCCACCTGCAGTCCTCCTTGCTGCGGCTGGATAGGTATTGAACCTCCGGTCATACAGCTGGACTGTGGGAGGCACCGGCTGTTGTGAGAAACTGGTTGCTTCCGAGCTGGGTGAGTAATGTTTTGCTTGCGAGCACTAGTTGTCTGTTAATGCTATGGGGGTTAGCTGACAATTTTACGAAGGCCGGCCCCAGATTGGGGTCCTCTGCTCGGCTTCTTAAGCGGCAAACGGAGGATCTTGGTCTGACGCCCATGATGGTCAACCTAGTGGGCCGCGACCGAGACCTGGTTGAACCCGGGATTCTCTGGACAAGCGGATGCTTCTCTGTCCCGTGCAGGCCCCATCTTTCACATGAATGTGGAAGTACACCCTAAAGCACGAGGAAAAGTGGGCATGGATCTTCCATGCTCAAGTCGGCAGCAGCCCGGATGGGAATTGAGCCGACTCCGCTGCATGTCTGGTAAATCACTGTTGAAAACTGTGTTTGACATTTCTTTTTCTCTGCTCTCTTAGGATGAGGGGGGACTCAGGCGGCGGCCTGTCTGAAGTGTGGCTTATTATGTCGTTGTGTACAGTTCAGGTGATAGCTGCTTAGCTGGCATGCTAGTTTGTGGCCTACTGTTGTTAGCCAGTCAGCTGTTAGCTGCGGCGCTAGCTCGTTGTGTTCACTAGGCTAGGAAACGTTAGCTTGTTGCTATCAGTCGGGCGGCTGTTAGCTTAATGCTACACTGTTGAACGTTACTGTGACTATAACATGCCTTAAACACTCATATTTGACAGAGGATGTTAGTCGACCCTACACCCGGGTGCCATGCCAGCGCGGACTTCGTCAACATGGAGAACGGCGGCTGGGTGGCGTAGCGGACATTACCCTCGTCACCAACGCAGGAGATGCCGGGTTCGACTCGGTGGCCCGTTAACCAGTGTTGCAGTCCTCTCGGCCTGCGCTCAGGGTGAAGGTAGGAGTCCTGACCGGACTTTAAACACTTCTTCTTTCCTCCCTTCTAAATGTTTTGTAATAACGATGTTTCCAAAACGTGTGTTGCTGCAATACATTGAGGATACGACGCGTGTTGTGTGTGAATTGTCTTGTGACTGGTATAGCTTCTCTCTCCATAGAAAATCTGCGTTGTTTTTTACATGTGTAAAAATGAACTGGTTAGTTGTGATGAGAACATATGTGTTCATGTAACGTTTGTAACGTGGGTGAACTCACAACTAAGAGGATTAATTAACCTGTGAAGCTATGCTTAGTGACATGTGATTGAGGAATGAATCTTTTTCTCAGCCTGGGATGACAATGAACAGCATGTTCACATATTAACAGGGGTACCTGTTCAACCTGGTCGTATCAAGGGTAAGGTAGGAGGGGTGACCCCCCCGGTTTCCCTGGGGCTTCCCCCCCTCCTCTCAGGCATGTTTGTTTACAATATATTGTGTCACTGTGTTTGTGGGGATACGATGTAACCCTCAGCTTAAGTTGCTGGGGTTGTGCTTCCGCTTGAGAAACTATTCTTTTCCTAAAGAAAAGGTTGTTTGGTCACTTATCATGTGTGCTTAGCAAGGCCTGTGGTCAATACGTAATCAAGGACTTATGTCTCTCTCGTTATGAAAAACAGCGTTCCTCTGTAGTAAGAGTGTACATTTGCCATTTTTTGTTGTGATGAAGGGTTGTGTGTGTCGTTGAGATCTACAACTGGGTTAGGTTTGGCCCACCGAAGCACGTGTGTAAGTCTGGTACCGGGGCTCTTAAAGGGGCCCTCTCTGTTCTGTGTTTTTTCCTTAGTAAAACTCAGATAGCAGGTTAGCACATGAGCTATGTGAAGCTGTTAGATGCTTCATGTAGCATGCTATGACTGGGTCATGCTCTACTTTGTCATTACATCGTATCAGGGGTGAGGGGTCGTAAAGGGGTGAACTGGTAAACCTTTCCTCCCCTTTTCTGATTGGTCAGGGGTTAAAACCACCTGTCCTTCAGGGTTCCTGTCACGTTGCTGTTCGGCACGTTACGTTACAGGGTAGGGGGGGGGGGGGGGGTTTCCTGGTCCCACGCCCTGAAAAATTGGGCGTGTGCACCGCAGAAATTCCCCCGCCATAGAGTACGTCACTGAGCGCGTTTCTATTGGTAAGACTTCCGTGAGTTGTTCAGGTTCCATGTTATGGATCTGTTTCAGGGAGTTGTCAGAGCTCCTCCTCACGAAGCTCCTCCTCAGGGTGAAGTGTCTTCTGTGAGTTCGGACCCTCCTTCCCAGTGAGGGAGCCTCCTCAGAGTTTCAGAGCCTCCTCCTCAGATTGTCAAGGTGAGTAGAACTTCAAAAAGGAGCTCAGCCACGTCATGTGGGATTCATGTCAGTCTGTGTTTCTTTCTTTTTTAATAAAAAGAGGAAAGAACATGAAGCACGACGGCTCCTTGTCGTTCTCCCAGGCGACTTAGAGGAACAATGTCTGGTGTCTTGTTAGACTATCCATTGATGTGTCTGGGTCTCGACGCGTACATAGTGCTGGCTCGGGGTGTTTCTGATAAGAATCACGCATGAGGCTGGTACGCCTTGGTTGCTCGTTATTAAAACAGCGTTTTTATAGGGCAACTGGGATGGAGGTTTTCTCTTCCGAGCGCCTGTTACTAGGTCTCGACGAATTCTCGTTCATATCTGGGGGATGTTAACGGAATAGATCAAAACATAGGTAGAGGGGTCTCACGCCCTCGGGGTGGGCCACTGAGCGTGGTACGAATGGGACCGTCTGGGTGGCGCCCTCTTTTCATTGATTGACACGCGTACCTACCCCCTCTCTTGGAGTGGGGATGTCGGCGTGATTAGGGCACGGGACTGAGTCTGGTCACGCTGGTCCAGGTCAGTTAACCCGTTGTCCGCCGGGGACGCAGATCTTCTGTTCTGGTACCCTAAGGGACTTGTGCTTTTTTCGGGGGATAAAATGCCGGGTCGGCCCGGGTGTCACAGGGTTGGGCGTTATGGAGACCCTTTGTTGGGTACATGTTGTACCCTGTGCTCCTTTTTCCTTTCGCCCCTCTCTTACGCATGGCGAAGAGGGGGCTGTTGGGGTGGTCTTATGGACCTCCTCTGGCATCCCTGTGTGCTTCCCGGTCTGCCGGGCCCGGTCCGAAGTTGTGTTTCGTCTACCCGTAGGCCTGGGATAACCCCGTTTTGAAAACTGAAACACTTGTACTGCGGTATAGCTAGTGTATACCCGCAGGTGTGTTTTTGGAGTTTTTTCTTGAGGGGTTATAGGAACAACCACCGCATGTGGTACCAAGAGGGTGGTTGATTCCCTGTTGTGTTGGAGCGGAGTCAACTCCCGGGTTACCCGGTTGAGTGTGCCCCTGCACGTTCATGACCTCTGCCAATTGTGTCAGCCTTCTCTGCCTCGGCCCCTCTGGGTCGGGGTTTTTTGGTGGAGGCTTTGTCATGGTGTGCAACAATGCCAGCATACGCCCCTTCCGCCGGGGGTGCTGTTTTCAGTTGACCCCTTTGGTGCCTGTCTCGTCCGCAGTGCTCCAGGCTCGGGTCAAATGCCTGCTGCCTGGATTGAGAGATCGACCCCTTCTGGAGGTCGTCTCCCCGGTGCGCTGCCTCCTCCCGCTGTAGTGTAGCCTCTTGAGTGCTTCGAGTTACAGCCATGCTGACTGCCTGAGTGTGCCAGGGTCAGTGTGCCAGGCGGCGTGCTAGTGGGGGGAAGGGCCCGCTCTTGGATGGGCCCTGTCCGAATACGCTGGCGATGTGGGGGGCGGTGTCACTAGTGACCGCCTGGTGAGGTCTTGATGCTGTGGCGTCGTTGACCTCTCCGGGCCCCCTTTTTCCGGGGGGATCCAGTCCCTTCTGGGTCTGGGTCTTCCTTCGCGCTCCGCTGCTACGGCCTTCCCACGGGGTTGAGTTAGCTCTTGACCCCGTGATTTTGGGGGCGGTAACGAGGTTTGTTCCTTCCGTTCGTTCCCTGGTGGCATGCGGGTTGTGCGTGTGCGTAGTCGTGGGGTCAAGCCACGGTCTGCTCACCCTGTGCGTTGAGTTGCTCGAGTTCCTCTTCGCACGGTCGGATCCGTCTCCCTCCCGTCCTCCAATAGGGAGGGTATCCTCCATTAGGGAGGGTCGGGGGGCTCGGTCCTCCCCGGTCTGATGGTTGTGGGGGGCCTCAGCGGGGTACATTTGTCGAGCTTTTAGCTCCCGCTCAGCTCCTGTTGTGCAATATGACGCTGAGCGGAAGCTAGCATGATATAGAACGATAGGTTATGAATATAACCGTAGTTCTATGAATGCTAGTGACGCTCAGCGTCTAGATGCCACTGCGGCCCTTGATCTTTCCTTGTGGTGACATTTTTTGGGAAGGAGATGAGTGTGTGGCCCCACCCCTGCTTATGTAGGTAGCAGATGGGGGTGTGGTCAGACGGATGTTGGTATGTAAAGGTACATTTTGAAATTTTATTCAGTGCATATACACTGGAGCGAGATATGTGCAATATGACGCTGAGCGTCACTAGCATTCATAGAACTACGGTTATATTCATAACCTATCGTTATGTCCATTTAAGTATATTAGAATAGACCGTATGAAAGCCAACAATAACAACACCCCTGGGTAGGGAAACAGGTCAAACAGGGTAAAGTCAAATGAATAGCCTATGGCAGCCATATTGGACTATATCAGATAGAAAAAATAAAAATAAAATATTAATAATAATAATAATAATAATAATAATAATAATAATAATAATAATAATAATAATAATAATAATAATAATAATAATAATAATAATAATAATAATAATAATAATAATAATAATAATAATAATAATAATAATAACAACAACAATAATAAAAGATAATTATAAAATAAAAAAATCTATTAGAAAAGAGAATATATATATATATATATATATATATATATATATATATATATATATATATATATATATATATATATATGTATAATAATAATATTATTAACAAAAAATATAAAAAAGGAGTGAAAACATAAATAATAATAGTACAAAAAAGGGGTATTATATATAAAAAATGGAAAAGTCAAAATAGAGTAAGTAACAACAAAATCAAGATTTATTTATAAGTAAATTATTATCACTATATCCAAATGTATATCTAAGTTGTATATATACCCATATATCTACATATGTATATTCATACACATACGCCTGTTCTAATACAAAATAATAGTACTCAAGTAACATATTTAAATATCCTTAATAATTAATAATAATTATATATATATATATATATATATATATATATATATATATATAATAATTATAACCATAGCAGGAAGAGGTAGAGAACCTGTCACAGTGGTGTCAGGAGAACTGCCTCTCCCTGAACGTCAGCAAAACAAAAGAGATGATTGTGGACTTCAGGAGGTCGGGGGTCAAGGACTACAGCCCCCTCAGCATCGACGGGGCACCGGTTGAGAGAGTGAACAGTTTCAAGTACCTCGGAGCCCACATATCCGAGGACTTGACATGGACCACACACATTGACAGTGTTGTGAAGAAGGCACGACAACGCCTCTACTTCCTCAGGCGCCTAAGGAAGTTCCAAGTCAGTCAGAAGATCCTTAGGAACTTCTACTCATGTACAATAGAGAGCATCCTGACCGGCAACATCACCTCCTGGTTTGGGAATAGCACTGCACAAGACCGTAGCAGACTACAAAGAGTGACACGTTCAGCCGAACGCACAATTGGAGGGGGGCTTCCCACCCTCCAGAACATTTACAACAAGCGGTGCAAGGGGAAGGCTAAGAGAATTATTAAGGACTCGAGCCACCCGAACAACTGCCTCTTTGAACTGCTGCGGTCAGGCAAGCAATACCGGAGTCTTAAGACGAGCACAGAAAGACTCAGAAGAAGCTTCTATCCCCAGGCCATCAGGCTGCTAAACGAACAATAATCACTATGCAACAACCATCAAATGCACACAGCACACACACCCACACGCACACACTCACTCAAACAAACAACACACTGCAGCACCCACTCTCCACACTTTAGATCACACAAACACACTTACACTTAATATTTATTGATAAAGGATTTGCACTACAACTCGTACACCTACTGTGAATTGTACCTAAATTGCACCTCGTCCCATTTCTCCATTTCTGCCTTGCACTATATAGTATTGTATATTAGTACACTGCACAGTATTGTATATTGTATGGTAACTACGTCTATTCTGCATCGAACATTGTACATATGTCTAAACTGAACACTGTGACCTCATTTTTTTTACTTCTAATTTTACTATGTTATTTTATTTCATACTTATCTTGTCTTGCACAGTCTCTGGAGCGCAACAGTAAGAAGCATTTTGTATAAAAGTATTCTGTACTTCTGTATGACAACTATTAAAGAAACTTGAAACGTGATAATAAGGGGGAAGGGAGAGGACGAGCACTTGAGCATCTGCGCGCATGCATGCTTGCGCGCATGCATGCTCGCACCCACCCCTCCATACGTCCATCCATACCCACACACACATCATTCCTTTTGTTCGCATGTGTACATGCGCGTACGCACAGACGCACGCACGGATAGTACATGTCGAGTGCCCGGCGCGAGGGACACCCCCAGTTACCGTTTGACAGAGCTCATAGACAGCTCCCATGCCCCGCGCCAAGCCCTCGACACACACACAAGAACAAACCCACACACACATAGATGCGTGCACACATTTCCACCCAAACACATCAATTTGGCTGAAACGCTAGATCATAACGTTGATGCAGTAGCGTATGTCGTTGTGTTGGACATGACAATAACATAACGTGTACACATTAAAATTGCGATAATCGATTCTAACATTTTCAAATCGATGCAGTTGAATTTTCCCCTTAGGATCGATGCATTGCGATGCATTGTTACACCCCTACACCAAAGTAACTGGCCCACTGTGTAACTGGCCCACTGCCTCTTTGAACTGCTGCGGTCAGGCAAGCGATACCGGAGTCTCATGGCAAGCACAGAAAGACTCAGAAGAAGCTTCTATCCCCAGGCCATCAGGTTGCTCAACGAACAATAACACTATGCAACAACCATCAAATGCACTCACAACACAACACACACAACACACACATCCATACGCACACACTCACTTTAAACAAACAACACACTGCAGCACCCACTCTCCACACTTTAGAACACCTAGACACACTTTATATTTATTGGTAAAAGATTTGCACTACAACCCATACCTCAGTAGCCTACACCTTACTGTAAATTGTACCTCATCCCATTTCTGCTTTGCACTATATAGTATTGTATATTAGTATATTGCATAGTATATTGTATATTGTACGGTAACTCAGTTACTCTATTCTGCATCGAACATTGTACATATGTATATACTGAACACTGTGTCTACGTACGTGACTTCTATTTTTACTTCTATTTTTAAATGCTATACTATTTTATTTTATTTTATACTTATCTTTTGTCTAGCACAGTCTCTGGAGCGTAACAGAAAGAAGCATTTTGTATAAAAGTATTCTGTACTTCTGTATGACAACTATTAAAGAAACTTGAAACTTGAAACTATGTGTGTACAGCTAACTTGGCTAGCGTTATCAACCGCAGAGGTGGGCAATAGGGTCCAGCTGCAGCGCCGACGGCCAGAGTGCAAGCGGTGTGACGTCGTAATTGGCAGAATCGACTGTCAATCAATGGTCTACCTGACACGCAAACTCATAAACAATGTTTCTGTACTGGAGGTGTATAGTATTTCAATAGGCAACCCTGAAAGGATTATTTTTCTAGAAGAGCAACACTAGCTCCCCCCTCTACTGATGGCCCTGGTGGTAATGCCAGTGTCTCCTTTTTGTTCAATGTCACTTGTTGTGAAGGGCCAGATTAAACCGAATATATATATTTATTTATATATATATATTTAATTGTATTTGTATATTCTCTAATATTCCCTGATATCCCTTGTATATTCCTTGTACAATATGCATTGAATATCCATTCTAGCCTACTGAACATCCCATAATAGTCTCCATTCTACTATTGGTCGAGACCTTGGTGCCAGGCTGCCATACCCCTCAGACCCAGTTCAAACGTACCGCTCGACATGTACGAACAAGTCCTAGTTCCGCGTAGGAATTTGGCTACCGCACCACTAATGGGACTATTTGTTCATAGTGCGTATATATACTGCGCTACTAAAGTAGGACTTTCTTTTCAGTCCAGTTTCTTACCCTCCAATAGAGTCACAGACGTAAAGCCTCCCCGCGATGCCACGTGTGGGAGTAAGGCCAAGTTCGGCCTACCATCGGTATTGAGACATCGTGTATATTAATATTTGAATAGTCATATTTGGCACTATATCGTCGAGTTGGACGTAGTCTATTAAGCTAATAATAGTCTGTTAATATATAGTGCTTCGTGCGGTGAGAATACTACCGTAGTCAGTACCCCATCGTTTCGGGCAGAGAACTGGCTGCTTACCCAGGGTGGTTGACCCTATGTGAAGCTGCACCCGAGGAGCCCCAGAGCCGACGAGCGAGTGGACCTGTATACCGGATTATTCTACCGACGACAGCCCGCCTTCCCAGGCACGGATTATGCTTTGGATACTTTGATTATTCTATGGATAAAGACCCCCGACACTACCGTGTGTTGGAACCCCCCCCCCCTGGAGAGGACGCAAGGTGAGGAGACGCTCTGCAAGACGAGGTCTCTCCACATCTCTCCCCCGTGGACCGGAGAGAGCCGGCCCACAAAGAGTCCACCTGCTTTCATCTGTGGTCCAAGGATCGCCGGCGCATTGAACGGCACTACAGTGGGTTCTCCTGGGATACCCTTGGCCGGACGAGGCAGCTGGATTCTACCCCCCCCCCCCTCCTACTCCTGTCGGCTTACAAGCGACCGGATTAACCCCCTCTAGTGTATCCAGCCTATAATCATTAAAGTATCATTGCTGTTATTCCTTAACTATTCCAGGTCGTATATTTACCACCTGCGCCTTCAGAGATTGGACATTATCTATTGATATACCGACGAATACTCCTTGCCATAAAAGTGCATACTATTTCAATTCATAAATGTAATTAAGTGATTAAGTGTTTATTCTACACACCATCGCTGTGTAGGAAATAAAGACCTGTTTCTAATTCGTACATTTGTGTTGGATCCGTTTCATCTACGTGAGAGTGTTCATGATAATATATTTATGCCGTGTACTGGGTGGCCGAATATTAAGTACAAAGGTAGTGGTAGTAAGTATCATATCTAGTAATACAGTCAGGGAATTGTACCCCTCAGTTACATCACTGCCTTTCTTATTAGGCCTAGTTGTTGGCTACAACTTTGCCACAGTAGGCATTAATCACTTAATTAATAGTTCAAATGTCTGTGCAGGGCCGCCTCAGGGGGTGTGCGAGCAGTGCGGTCGCACAGGGCCTCGCGGGAAGGGGGGCCTCGCACAAAAAAAAAAATATAATAATAATAGACATACTATTGGTTTCAACGAAGGGAGGGGTTACATCATGTGTACGCCGGCGTGCGTCAGCTGCGTTTGACTATTCCGCGCGTGCAGCTTTGGAGGTTATGCTTAGTTATGCCAGCCAAGACAAAGAGGACGGTCATTCGGCAGATGGACTGAAGATGAAAGTTGTTGCATGTTAGACAGTTCAGTCAGGCTAGCCATGTCGGCTTAGCTAAAGGCAGGGACAGCTAGTTAGCTTTAGCTACGTTATAATATCGAGTGCTAACGTGTGGTTCAGTCGGGATAGCCATGATGATGTCGGCTAGTAGCTAGCTTAGCTAAAGGCTAACTAGCGTTAGCTAACCTA
This sequence comes from Notolepis coatsorum, assembly GCF_963971535.1. Classification (NCBI taxonomy): domain Eukaryota; kingdom Metazoa; phylum Chordata; class Actinopteri; order Aulopiformes; family Paralepididae; genus Notolepis; species Notolepis coatsorum. The sequence goes on from NC_140170.1 coordinate 146,995,064, forward strand.
GAGAGAGCGCGTGCAGTATTGTTATGCCAAGATGAAGAGGACGGGCATTCGGCAGATGAACTTCGTCAACTCCACGCGGTTGTCTCCGTCCTCTTGGACGTTTGGTGAGTTTTTAATGCACTCTATTCTATTCCCGCCGTGGATATATCTCTCTCTCTCTCTCTCTCTCGGGAGCCAAACGGGCCGGCTAGCTGTTGTAGCCTAATGTTATATTGAGCCAAAGCGGGCCGGCTAGCTAACGTAGCTAACGTTATATTGAGCCAAACGGGCCGGCTAGCTGTTGTAGTAGCTAACGGTGTGTGGCCTGGTGTCAGTACCTGGCTACTCTATTTGCAGTTAGCCTATTTAGCTGATGTCGGTCATTGGCTCCTTGCTACTTTGTTTTCTCTGGTATAGACCCTCTTCTCTTTGGATTTAAGTGTTGATCTTTGTCCTTTTGGATCTATGTATATTCATGTTGCCTTTGTGAAGTTATCTTTTCCTTCTGTTTTGTTCTTCCATTAAAAGTTGAATATCCTTTAGGGGCTCATCTTTGCTTATCTCTCTCATACATGCTCTCTCTCTAACACACACACACAGACATGCTCTCTCTCTCTAACACACAAACACACATGCTCTCTCTCTCTCTCTTTCTAACACACACAGACATGCTCTATATCTCTCTCTAACACACAAAATGACATGCTCTCTCTCTATATTTCTCTCTCTTTCTAACACACATATACATGCTCTCTCTCTAACACACACACACAAACAGACATGCTCTCTCTCTATCTCTCTCTTTCTAACACACACAGACATGCTCTATAGATCCCTCTCTCTCTTCAATTCAAATGGGCTTTATTTCACATTCTTGTATTTCTCCCAGTAGGTAGTATGGGAGTTTTGAGTTATTGTCGATGTTTTCAAAGTCTCTTTGGGTGTTTGCAATTTGTGGGAAGTATGTCTTGGTATAGTGGGCAGGTTATTAAGAAGTGGAGCTCGGTTTCCACCTCATCTTGTGTGCAGTGGGTCTGTCTTCGCTTGGGAGCCAGGTCTGCCTATGGCGGCCTTTCTCTGTTCCTAGTCAAGGATCTTCTTAGTATTGGGTCAGTCACAGTGCTCAGGTATTCTGCCACTGTGTACTCTCTGTTTAGGGCCAAATAGCATTTCAATTTGCTCTGGTTTTGGGTTGTTGTCGCGTTTAAATCTCGCACAGGGCCTCGCATTTCTCCCAGGCGGCCCTGTGTCTGTGTCCCATTCCCGTTTGCACACGCAGATACACACACACGCACACAGTGGGCCAGTGACTTTGGTGGTATGTGCTATTGCACAGATGTGTGTCCCGTTCCCGTTTGCACATGCACGCACAGTACAAATATACATTTATTTTTGAAAAAAAAAAAAATCTGTTACTTGAAATATTTTCACTGTGCTCCTAAATATTTTTGGGTGCTCCTAAATTTTTTGTGTGCTCCTAATTTTTAAAAAAGGTTAGCGTAGAGCCCTGCTTCGGGTACGTTGATGATTCTCAAATTGGAACGCCTGGATCTGTTCTCAAGATCATCCACTCGGTCCTGGAGCATCGGACCGCAGCCCTTTAACAATGGTTCAATCTCGGTGAGTTTTTCGAAGTTCTCTCCCACCAGCACGTAGGTGTTATCAAGCCTGATTTTGAACGTTGACATCTGTTGTCCCAGTGAGTCCATCGACTTTTTCAGAGTTTCTGTTGATTGTTGTATCAAGCTTGCTATTTTTTTTGTCAAATCAGTTGCGCAATATTCACTTTTGGTGAGTTGTTTCTATACAATTCACTTATATGACATTTAGGTATGACACAGGACTACACAAGCATTTTTAGTATAGAAATGTGTCAACAGACTAAAGCAGGGAACCACAATATTTTGCATACAAATTATGCAGAATGTAATACCATAACTGTCTATTATTTTTCTTGCAATTGAGCCAATTTTCCTTAGGTACGGTTTTGAGGTGTGTGTTCAACAGAATGTAGTATCAAAAACACGTTCACAAAAAGTATGGGTTACTGAATGCTGAACTGCACTGTTATAATCACTAAGCCATTGTAAGACCTTACCTGTGTCCCTGTATCACTTGTCTCTGCTGCCCTTTGATTAAAAAACCTCTGTCCATTTTCCTCTTTTTTGTGGCATATTTGAGTTAGTCACCTATTATAGTAAAAATCACCTAGTAAACGTGAGATAATTGACAATATCAAAACATGCTAGGGCTGTACCGAATAGTTTGAAGCTTCGTTCATAATGTTGACATTCTATTCTAAATCAACATAAAAAAAGATTTATTATAATTTTTTTTTTTATTTTTTATTTTTTTTCTTTATTTCCCAAGGTATGGCGAGTGCCATACCTTGCCATACCAAAACGACGCCCCTGCGCCCGACCACGGATAAATCCGTGTTTCGAATCCAACGGTTGAGGCCCAACCACGGACATGTCCGTGGCAAGGTTGTTTTGGCTTTTATTCCATTTTAATAACCTACTCAATGTCACCGAGCGGCACTGCAGAAGTACCCTACTCTTTGAATTCGAAAAAGTGCATTACCGGCCACCTCTTAGGGGCGCTATCTCGATAATGCAGTGTTCCCTGTGGCAGAAGTTGTCTTGTTTTTTCTGGAACTCCAATGTAGTTTTCTGCTAACCTGAAGCGATGCCTATAGCCTGTTACACAGATTACGTTTTGGAACGTGGATTTCAGTGTGCAGTAAAGGAATATATCATCAGCCAATGGACATATCGATCTACCAGATGGCGATCGATAACTGGGAAATGCTTTGGGGGATCCAACCGGCCCACGGTAAGATCTTTTTCACGTAAATGACATGCTGATCAGGGCTTGTTATGATAGCCATCCACCCGGTCAACGAATGTGGCTACTGAGGCTAACACGGTTATTGGTAATCAATAATCAGAAACGACGTCCCCCGCCCCCCCCCCCCCCCCTTTCATGCATTCATGGTGGACCATCAATACCAATCATATGCAGTTTGAGTTTTAACTGTAGCTTCTGTATAGCCGAAATGCCATTGGATTTAACATTAGTAGCTTAGCGGCCTGTATCTCGCAACTACCAAAGGAGAAAGGAGGAATGGCCGTACCCAGTTTAGAAGGCTATTACTATGCAGCACAGCTTAGGACAGTAGCATGCTGGTGCAATGTGAATTATGAAGCCAAATGGAAAGATATAGAAACCAAAAGAGAGGGATTCAAAGTGCAGGCACTAATAGGAGATATGGAGCTGTTCAGAAGACACTAGAGAACTACTAGACCCAATTACCAAATTCACTATAAACATATGGAACACAATAGTAAAGAAATACAAGCTAGAAAAAGAATCCAAGATACTGAGATGGATAACACACAACAACAAATTCAAACCAGGGATAGATGACCATGGGTTCAAAAGATGGGAACGGGGGGGGGGGGGGGGGGGGGGGGGGGGGGATAACAGCAATATGTACAATGATAGAAGGAGGGGAGATGCAGACTCTACAAAAAATTTAAAGAAAGATTCGAACTAGACAATAGAGACCACCATGGAAAGATATAGAAACCAAAAGAGAGGGATTCAAAGTGCAGGCACTAATAGGAGATATGGAGCTGTTCAGAAGACACTAGAGAACTACTAGACCCAATTACCAAATTCACTATAAACATATGGAACACAATAGTAAAGAAATACAAGCTAGAAAAAGAATCCAAGATACTGAGATGGATAACACACAACAACAAATTCAAACCAGGGATAGATGACCATGGGTTCAAAAGATGGGAACGGGGGGGGGGGGGGGGGGGGGGGGGGATAACAGCAATATGTACAATGATAGAAGGAGGGGAGATGCAGACTCTACAAAAAATTTAAAGAAAGATTCGAACTAGACAATATCATGCAATGATAGAAGGAGGGGAGATGCAGACTCTACAAAAAATGTAAAGAAAGATTCGAACTAGAGAATAGAGACCACTTTAGATATTTACAGATTAGAGATTACTATAACAAAGAAATAAAACAAGACAGAGACAAAGAACAGAATGGGGTAATTAAGATAATGGTAAAATCATATGAAGGAAGGAAGGGGAGGGTTATATCAGCACTATATCAGGCAATAATGGACAGTAAGGAAATTACAACCTTGTATATAAAAGAAAAGTGGGAGAAAGAATTAGAAATAGAGATAACAGAGGAGGAATGGTATAACACATGTAAGATACAACAATCAACCACAGGATCAAGGATATGGAGGGAGTTTGGGTGGGAAAACATAATTAGATTCTTTATAACACCAGAAAATACAGGGCAATTACATGCCAACACAAAAGCCATGTTGGAGAAAATGTGGGCAAGAAGTAGCAAACCACACACACATATTCTGGAATGTCAGAAAATAAGAAACTATTGGGAAGAGATAGGAGAGATAATAAATGAAATAGTAGGATATGAAATACCCCAGACAGGTCTAGTACTATACCTAGGGAACTTGTCACAGAAAGACATTCAGGGAGAAGACAAATATTTGATTAAGATACTATTAGTAGCAGCCAAGAAAGCATTGACTAAACTGTGGTACAGGGTAGAAGCACCAGCGAAGGAACAATGGACAGAGATAATAGAGGGGATACAGGAAATGGAGAGAATCACACATATGCTGAGGCTGCAAGAGGAGAAATTTGAGTCAAAATGGGAAAAGTGGGAGGAATATAGGAAGAAAAGGAACGTCATCACAGAAGAATGAAAAGGAAACAAGAAAATAGATGGAAATGTAAATAAACAATTAGGGATGTCCGATATTATTGGCCTACCGATATTATCGGCTGATATCGGCATTAAAATGTGATATCGGAAAATATCTGTATCGGTTTTCAATTTTTTTTTTTTTTTCTACATTTCTATAACCTTTATTTACCCAGGCAAGCAAGTAAGAACAAATTTTCATTTAATTTATTGTCAAAAGTATGCATAATGTTGTGTTAATTCCACAACAAGAGATATTTAATGTTAATTACCTGAAATTATTCCATTTTTGGGGGGGGGGGGGGGAACCCTGCATATATCGGTTGATATCGGTATCGGAAATTAAGAGTTGGACAATATCGGTATCGGTTAAAAAGCCAATATCGAGCATCCCTATAAACAATGTAAAAATAGAATGGACCGAAGGACCCATGTCACCCTTTTTTCTTTTCTCATTTTTGTCTATTTTTTTTTATTTTTATTTCTTTTTGATATTATGTCTTTATAGTTTTGTATGTTGAAGTGTATTGTCAATGTTGTTTCAAAACTGAAAATAAAAATGTAAGTTTAAAAAAAAAAAAAATCACCCAAACACATAGCCGGTAGAAAAAAACATGAATGGGAGCAGGGAAACACAACAACATTCAATGACCTCAGTGAGCATCCTGAAGGTACCCAAGGTCCCACCCTCCTCAGACAGTGTTACAATCAAGCATAACCACTTGGGCCTAAGGCCTAAGCAGTCACAGGAAAATATGTCTAGTTTTCCCGGTATGCCTTGATTGCGAAAAGGTGGACAACAGGAAGGCGGACAAGTTTTACCAAAAAATAACAATATTTATTTGCACAGCTATTTTAAAGGACAAAAAATTATGGAGAGCTGGGTGCTCCAGCCTCCATGGTTCAGGATATAACAAAGTACATGGATAAAAATATAACAAAGAGCAAGGATGGTCAAAAAACAGTGAGAGCACAGGTGAGACTCTGGTGAGACAAGACCCTGGAGACAAGCGACAACTGCAGACTGCACTCTGGTCTGTTTAGTGTGTGGAGCCTCATCACTTTACTTATGCTTTGCTTTACCTCTACCAAAAACAAATGCTCTGAAATAGACGGTAATGTATAGAGCAGTTGCTTATTGGAATAAAATACCCAGAAATATAACTATGATAAGGAACAAATTTATGTTTAAAAAAAAGTTTAAAATTGCGCTCATGAATAATGAGTTACATTTTGGCCATTGACTTTTGAAATTAGTATGGAAATATAAAGGTGATCGGTGACTTGAGAAAAGCTATGCTATAATATGAGTTCAAATCATATATATGATTTTGATCTGTTTTGTTCTTATGGACTGAATATGTAATTTGTATTTTATGGTTGAGAATTGTGATATCTAACTTATGAATATTGAGTGAGCTTTTATTCACTGTTTTGTTCGTTGTGATGTTTTCTTGTGAGTACTTCAATGTTTGTGGTTTTATATTTTTATTTTACTTTTTTTGTGTGTGTTTGTATTTTTAATTTGGACCCCAGGAAGAGTAGTCTCACTTTGGTGTAGACTAATGGGGATCCACAATAAAACAATAAATCACCACACCTGTGATAAATTACAAAAGCAGCCATGTTAATTATAACAGAAAGTGTGAAACCACAACTCACCACTTAGTGATACCACACTCAAACCACAATGTGAATATACACCACAGACAGTAAGTATACCCTCCACCATGTGAAAGTACACATAACAGACAGCAGCAACACAATGAAAATCACATGAAGTAAATTTTCCAGGTGAAAATCACCCGACGTTAGTGTTCTATGGTTAAGGGCCATGTAATACATTTGTAGTGTAATTCCAAAGTATAAGTACTGTAGACTGGCTGCGTCTCATTCCTCCCCTTGGCCCTACCCCTTGGCCCTACCACTTGGCCCTACCCCTGGCTTTGGAGTGCCCTCGATGGGGAGTCACGAAATGGGACAGCACTAGCACTCAGTTGCCGACAGCGTAATGACGCAACTCACCCACGCGCCGACTGTTTACATTACTTACAGGCAGCTTACTGTACATCAGAAGGACCATGAAGCTTGCTCTGCATACCATGTCAATTATTACGAATGTCTTCAGTGTTTATGCTTGTATATAAAAAGGTTTTTGGTTTCAAACTCTTGACATTTTGTGTTAATCAAATGTTAGTTTGGTTCTTTATTCATACAGTATGTCAGTCAAATAGAAAATGAATGGGTGAGACTATAATAAAGCATATACAGTAGTATGGTACTACATGGCAGTATAGCATACTACATGATACAACATAATATGACCATGGTAGTACAGGGTACAACATGGTATTGCAGGTTAATACAGAGTACTGCAGTGTATTACATGGTACTACACTGCAGTACATATTACATTTTTACTTCTAGGTTATTTTGATATAAATTCTAGTAATTCGCATGCATATGTAAAGAGAATACAAATCCACTGCAAATATTAACAATTGTAGAAAAAAATTAAAACAGGGCCAAGAAGCGATCAGCCTCACTCTCTTCATGGATTCACATTCATATGTCATAAATATCTGGATGTAACAGTATTGTTTATCTGTATGTCATGCATGACATAAATGTTATGATGAATTGAAAATGGGGGACCCGGACTCCTTCTCTTGTCTGCATCCCCTTAACAATTGTGTGTATTGAGCCGTACTGTATTGTACCCATTCTGCAATCTGTTAATAAAATTTTCAATCAATCAATCAATGGTGCTTCTGTTCCATGGAGAGTAGGCTCGACAAGATATGCCTCCTAAAGTGTCTAAACGGAAGTACAGGAAGTACAGCTTACAGGCGTTCCGGTTTCGACAAAACAATTATAGAAACGTGTGAAGTGCACAATATTTCCTTGTTTAAGCCACTGCAACGGCTTTGCCTGAAGAATTTACTACACTGACCGGGATGTTCTAGCTTGTTTGCCGACAGGATTCTGGAAATGTTTGGTCCGTTCGGAGGCAGCTTCCAGGGGAAGTACATACACCGGAAATTCTACCCCATAGACACTTTTGGCAGTAGTTCTTCTTTTTTTTTATTATCTCACAGAGATCAAATCAAATCAAATCAAATTTATTTGTAAGGCCCGACAACACACGTTAATGTCCCCATGGGCCGTACGCGTCTTCTTTAAACAAGTCAAGAAGAAACATAACAATACGTCAAGAACAGAACAAGAACACCATAAGGTCCAACAAATTTAAAATAAATGCAAATAAATGAAAGAATGAAAGAATGCAAGCACTCACAGACATACCCCACGCAAAGGTAAGGAAAAACTCACTAAAACCTAACAATAGGGAAAAATGCTCCACAGGCAGTGTGGAGGAGAGAAACCTTAGAAGGGCCATTCAAGGGGGGATCTCCCTTCTTAGATGTCGGTGATAGTAGTGTTGCAGACTAACAGTTGGTAAGCATGCACTCAAGTGTGTAGTGAAACACAGATGAGTGCATGCAATAGCAACTGAACATTTTGAAAGATTAAAGATAGAGCTGATAGCAATAGCAACTGAACATTTTGAAAGATTAAAGATAGAGCTGATAGCGAATCTATTTGAGGCACAGGGGCGGCGCAAAGAGGGTCGCGTCCTCCCCGTCTTAATCACGGGACATTCAACACTCCGGTCATTGCTCCGAGACAGCCGGAGACAGGGAGATAGGGGGCGGCGCAGAGAGGGTCGCAACCTCCCCGACATCATCGCGGGACGTCCAGCACTCCGGTCACCACTACGAGACCGCCGGAGACAGGTAGACAGGAGCGCACGCAGAGAGGGTCGCATCCTCCCGGCCTTCATCACGGGACGTCCGACACTCCGGTCAGCACTCCAGGACAGCAACTCACAGGGAGACAGGGAGACGGGACAGGCGTTAGACAGCTTGCGTGATTGTAGTGGGCGGACATAGCAATAGATACAAGTGGTAAGCATATATTTGAATAGAGTAGATATACGACGTAAGCATATTATGTGAATAGAATAGAAGTACTTAACCCAGCAATGAAACCGCGTCGATGGACCAGTTAACAAGACCACGGACAGACGACGGTAAGTAGCTGATCCATGGCCTCGGTGGTGCATGTAGAGCAGTCACTGCAATCTTGGCCAAGACCCCGAGGCATCCATCACCTTAGTCAGCACTAGGAGACAGGCACTCAGAGAGATGGGGGAGGGAGGGGGAGGTAGGGGGGGGAAGGGGGGGGAGGGGGGGGGGGGGGGGGGAGTTAGAGAGTTCCCATGTTTGTGGTGCTGCAAAAAAGCAGACATGGGGGAAATTAGACATCCTAACTAAACTAGACAGATTAATCTAAAGGTAAGTCCCCGACCAGGTGAGATCAGGGTAGGTTGAAGGAGAGAGAGAAAAGATGGGTCTTAAGCAGGGATTTAAAAGCTTCGACAGAGCAGGCACCCCTGATGACGGCAGGTAATTTGTTCCACAGGTAGGGAGCGCGGTAGACAAAGGCTCTGTGGCCGGCGGTAAAACTGGGAACGAGGTTAAGGTGACCAGGTCAAAATTGTTCAGTCGCACGACAGCAGCACTGCTTTTGCGGGACAATGCGGGACACGTAGGTGAGGGAAAAAAATATATGATTTATTTTTTTTGTATTAAATTTGTTTAATTGCTCATTAAAATTAAAGAAATGTATTTATTATTTAAATGACTTTATTTTATTTTTCGACACCGACGGTAGGCTATATATAGCACATTTTGTTATTAATCTTAAACTGTAGATGCTTCGCCTAGCACCTGGATTTGTAACTGCACAAAAGCACCGCTGTGGGAGGATCTTCTCACTGAGAACACACATCCTGCGCTTAACTTTTTTTTCTTCTTTCCCCTCACGATTTATTTAACGTGCCCTGGCTGGCTGGCTCGGCGAGGCTCTCTCACTGTAGCCTATACCGGCTCTACCGGACCCGGTGTCTGTGAGTGATGGGGGCTAGTGGCGGGCGAGGTGACAAGCTTCTCTCACGGTTTTCTGGACAGCTTCGGTCCCTCGCTGGCGGCGCCTTTGCGGCTCATCATCATCCCCCGGTGCAAGGTCTGCGTCTCGCCGGAGTCATGGAGTATTATTAGCAGTTTAAAGACAGCGCAACTGTCTTTCCGGTATGTCAAGTATTTGAGCCGTGCCGTTTATTAAAGTCGACGCGGCGTAAATACGGCAATTTGGGGGTAGAGGTGCGTGTTCACCGGCAGAGGGGTCGGCGACAGGCAGCAGGCTTTTGAGAGCAGTTCAGCACCTTGGACAGCGTGACAAATGCACCCATTTCATTGGCTGTCACTGTTACACCTATACACGGCTGGCCCCGGAGGGGTAGACTCGAGGTGCATGTTTCTTCTGACTCGAGTGACACTGACACACTTAATTGGAGCGAGGCATTAAATGAACAACATTTAAAACATTTTTAAAATAATAATAATTATTATTATTATTGTTTTTACCATGATATGCGGGACATTGTTCTGTTGTAGCAGGACGCGGGACATACGTCCCATTATCGGGACAGGTGGGCACCCTAAACGAGGTTACATGGAGAGAAACCATATGGATGGGCTACTGACTGTTCAGACTTTAATTAGAGGTTCAGAGGTTAATTAGCAATTTTGTATTGGTTTGTCATGACAAACCAATTACATAATCCAACATATGTGTAAAAACTAACATATTCCAGTTGACTGTATATTTTTTTAATGATTCGTTAGGAAGAAATCAATACTTCCATTTGTATAAATTACTGGTCTTATCTCCACCATTTTTCTTTTCTTTTACATTTGCGAAAGTTTTGCCATGCATTCTGGGAAATATGTCTCTCCCTTCTTATCGAGCCTGCATCTTGCCAGACTCCGTTTGTAGCCGCATTTGGAGGGCTGAAACGTCACTACCCCTTGATCCAAAGTGAAATGGGACACCCCTACACTTCGCGGGAATGTGCAAAACAGAGGCGTAGGGCCAAGTGGTAGGGCCAAGGGGAGGAATGGGACACAGCCTTTCTTTTGGCAATTGGAGTGCGTTTCTTTATTGAACGCTTATCCTTATCATTAGGGCACAAGTATCTTGTGTTTTATTATAAATTCAGATCTAGCCTAGCTAGTGACTGCTGTGAATAGAGCAGCTGGCAACTAGGAAGTCCATGTGACGGCTTGGAAAGACAGCTGACAGGAGGGAATAGACCCCATCTGGGCTGGCATGCGTTAGCACCCCATTACAGTGGTGGTGCAGACTGTAAACAGTTTCGCTGAACCCAAAAAGGCTACGACCAATACAGGAAAATAGCAGGGGCGGAAGATGACTCAGGCTGATTACATGGTTACAGGCCAGGGAATGGACAGGACTATGCATTGGTTGAGCGATTCAATGAAGGACAGGTTCTCAGACCTGTCCTCTAGAACTAGAACTATAGAGAACAGCACTCTGATGTGGATGAGTGCATCAATGGAGGGCAGGGGTGGAGTGGTAGAGGGAAAGAAGCTCCAGATTTGTCCTTGTGGCTGGCAGAAAGTAACAACAGTAAAAAGGCCTTAAAATACATTAGGGAATGAAGAAGTGCTTGGGAGTGATTTGGAATCATTGAGAGAAAGAGGGTGGAGATATTGCAGTCAGTTAGGTCCAGATGGCAGGAAGAAATAGATAAATTAATGATGGGGAAGAGACAGCTAAGAAAGCAGTGGAGAGTCGGTGGATGAGAGAGAGAGGGAATTAATGTTTTACAGGAAGAGCTAAGAAGAAGTCGATTAGCAGTACTCAGGAGGGCAGAACAACTTAGGAGGAAGAGAAAGAAGGAGTGGGTCAGGGCAGTATTTTATAGGGATCCATTTACATTTGTTAAAAGAATGTTCAGCCAAGGAAAGGGAGGGCAACTCAAAGCCTAAAAAAGATTGACTCTGATAAAGGCAAGAATAGAGAAATGTCTTTGAGGTGGAAGGAAGTGGTGGCTGTAGGCTTCTTCAGCCCCAGGGCTGAATGAAGTCCCCTACCGGGTTTATAAAAGTGAAAAGAGTTCAGTCTTTAAATTGAAATTAATTAGTCATAATGTGTTGCTATATTGCTGGTGGTGTAGGCCCATCCTTTGTGGGGGTTTGGTGAGAAGCAGAGGCCACGGCAGAGAAGATCAATTAACTTTGTTTAGTGGACAATTTGTAGACATGGGGTTACAGCAGTACAGAGGTTGGAAAACAGGTCTTGAATGACGTATTGTAGGTTTCATTGTATGGTTTCTAGAAAGACACAGAGAACATTAATAGTACAGAGAATTATAAAATGATCCAATCAAACAATGAATACATGAATATGAATTATTATTTTATTGCAGGGATTACATTTGGAAGTGGAGTATTCAACAATATTCCCTGACATAATATTTAACATGATGATGATGATGATGATGATGATGATGATGATGATGATGATGATGATGATGATGATGATGATGATCAAGGGTTGGTATCATGAATAAACAAATGACATGACATTAGTGACCAGGACAGCGCCTTGTACAAAAAGGTTACTAGAGAAGTTAAATGATAATCTCAAATGGGCTAGGATGAAGATTAAGCCTAGTAAACCATGACACATTTCATTGACCAGAGGGAAGGTAATAGAGAGAACGAATTGTACATAGATGAGGAATAGATTCCATCTATAAGGGACAAGCCAGTGCAAAGTTTGCGTAGGTGGTATAATGGAGAGTTGAATGATAGTGAACAGAAAAAGCCAAGATGTTGTAGAGGGGATAGGAAGGAAGATGTTGTAGAGGGGATAGGAAGGATAGAGAGGTCAGGGCTTCCAGTAAGCTGTATGTAAGCTATGCTTGCTTCATATTGCAGCCAAGTAAATGAATACAGCGTGGCTACACGAGTATAAGGCTCCGGACTCATGATCGGAAGATCACCGGTTCGCGCCCCCAGTCAAGGCTGCTGTTGGAAAGTGGTGTTGTTGTCCAGCAGGGGGCACTCTGTCCTCTGGACTTGTCGGTAACAATGCCCCTGTTACAGTGATAGTAGGCTGGACAAGATATGTCTCCTAAAGTGTCTAAACGGAAGTACAAGAAGTACAGGTATTACGTTACCATTGACTGAAAGAAGGCTTGTTGTCTGCTGTCTGGTCAATGTAACATAATAAGGAGACAGTAGCCAAAGTAATGTCGTAAATTATGCTAATTATAGCTCATAAAATGTGTTGAGAAATGTCCCTAAAGATTGCTATGGGCAAAATGAATGCAATACACTTTTAGTCTATAAAAGTTAATGATTAATAATTGACACAGTAAGAATACTAGAAACATGATGTGATTAAAGACTTTGTTCTCAGAATAGAGTGTGTGGGTTAGGGGGTTTGGAATGTGACCACTGAGTAAATTTACATACAAGTGTTGGCAACAGCTAGAACGATAGAGCTGGGCACATCACGTAACTCTGTTATCTCACTGGAGTCTCCTGTGACACACACTTAGCGACAGAAGTCTGAGGAGGAGTTTAAGTTTCACTATTGCCGTAACTAAATGTATGTTTAGATCCTTAATTTAAGCTCCAAACAAGCTGTAGATATTTCTGGTATATTGTACTTGTAATCTTGAACGTGAGGATATGAAACATGTTGTATTTATGAAGAGGATCATTGAGTTGTACAAATCAAGCCATTTTGGAATCTAATCTGTAATAATTAAGAGGATACTAAGTATAACTGTTAATATAGATATTAACTTAAGCTAAAAGGAATGATTAAAATGCTATAAAACTGGGATTGATGATACAAACAGTGATTCTCATCTGAAACCAAATGCTTTTAAGTCAGGAATAATATGGTTATGTTTAGAAAATGCCTCCCAGTTCAACTAAATACATCCTGGAGTTTAATGCCAACTGTATTAAGCATATTTAGACAGTAATATATTTCTCTGATGGGAAAACAAAACAGAGGTCAGATGGTCTGTTTAAGACAACCCATTTTTACTTTCAAACTGAAACTCAGTGATTGGTGGAAAAAAATTCTAGGGGACGGCCTTTGATGACGTCACACAGACGTGTCTTTCTCATTGATAAAAGGGGAGCGCTGGGAACAGAAAAAAACACACACGACCCCAGCGGCAAGACGGAAAACGAGAATAGACGGAGGAACTCATCACCATAGCAACGAATCAAACAACAAAAGAGATAATCCAGAACGTTTTCAAAGAAATGGCTTCTTCCCAAATCGCTTAGGTTCAAGGCTTCTAGCAGCAAACATGCGTCATTCCTTAATGGCCTCCAAGAATATCAAACTCATACCAGCACGAGAGATAATCACGAAGGACACAATCTCACCACGAGGTGCAGCAGCAGCACAAGGCGTCCCCCCCCCCCCCATATCACACAAGGCCATCTCGTCTGATCAAATGTCCCCGAAAGCACAGTACAGTCAGTACGGTGCAGTATAGCACAATTGCCATGCCATTTCTCAAAACATACCGGTAATCATAACCAGCCAATGGCATGGTGAAAAATATACGCCATCCATGCGTTTACCTGCTATTAACCTAAGGGCCATCAAGGTCAATCCAAAGCAGACCTCCTCTAAACAAGTCCAACAAATAAGATTAGCCCTCCTAAATGTCAGATCACTGAATAATAAAACATTCTTAGTAAATGATTAAAGAAATCATTTTAGAGAAATGATTAAAGAAAATAACTTAGATTGCATTTGCCTAGTAGAGACATGGCTAAATAATGACACAGCTACATCAATAATGATAGAAGCTTGTCCACCAGACTATAACTTTTTTCAAATACCCAGAAAAAATAAAAGGGGCGGAGGAGTTGCAGCAATCTTCTCCTCAAAACTCTTGTTTAGAATCACAGAACTAGGCGAGTTCATGTCAATGGAATATCTTGCCATTGAGCTCAAAACAGAATCAACTATTATTGTCACAATATACTGCCCGCCTAGACACTCACCAATATTTATACAGGAGCTCTCTGAACTGATCTCACTATGTGTTACCGGATATGATAAGGTGATCCTAAATGGAGACTTGAACATCAATTTTAATAAGAAAACAGACTCCAAAACTATAGAACAAAAAAATCTACTGGATAGCTTTGACCTAATACAGCATATAACAAATGCAACTCACAGGCTTGGGAATAAACTAGACTTAGTTATAACAACAACTGGGCTAAGCATAACAAATATCTCAATAACTGAATTATCTCTCTCCGACCATCACTGTATATTTTTTGATACTCAAATAGCCCTTACTAAAACAAAAAAATAAATCATAGTTAAAAAGAGGATCCTAAATGACAAGGCTGAATCAAAGTTCATTGATCTTATCAGACTACATGAACCACACAATCATGACAGCTCTCTAAATGAAATGGTAGAAAATCTCAATGATGCAATGTCATCTATATTAAATTCTGTCGCCCCATTAAAAACGAAAAAGAAGAAAACTAGAGCCTCGCCCTGGTTGAACTATAATACGGTCAACAAAGAAAAAAGGAAATGTCGTGCAGCGGAGCGAAAATGGAGAAAAACAAAAACCACCATATGCTGTGATATATACAAAGATGCTTTAACTGCTTATAATAAAACCATCCGCTTAGCAAGGAAAGATTACTTCTCTAAAATCATTACAGAAAATGCTGGAAACTCCAGAATCCTTTTCTCCACTATTAATGTACTACTCAACACTGCCCCTACACCTCCTCAGTCATCAACGGTTAAGTGTGAAGAACTTGCACTATTCTTTAACAACAAAATAACCTTGATCGGGGCCAGCATTACTCATGATCAGGGGCATAGCTGGTGGGGGGGTAGCTTAGGATGATTCCAAGGGCCCAGCACTGGGGGGGGGGCCCAAATCTTTTTTCTTTTTTTACTAGACATCACTCAGGTGTATTATTGATGCTCTCATTGATACTATGTTTCTTTCTGAAGTGTGTGTGTGTGTGTGTGTGTGTGTGTGTGTGTGTGTGTGTGTGTGTGTGTGTGTGTGTGTGTGTGTGTGTGTGTGTGTGTGTGTGTGTGTGTGTGTGTGTGTGTGTGTGTGATATATATAGAGAGAGGGGGGGCTTTGGTAGACTATTGCATTGGTCCATTCATTGAAGATGAACGCAATGCGACATCCTTTACTAGGCTCACCCACCAACAGTGCAGGTGCTGAACTGCTGATCCGAATGTATAGGTAAAAACCATATTATGCGTTTTCATCAATAAAAAAATGGCACAAAAAAAATTCGCTTGCGTGCTTACGCGCGCTCGCATTCAATGGGGGCCTACAAATACATTCTTTCATGGGGCCCAGAATCTGGAGCTACACCCCTGCTCATGAAATAAAGCTGATTGCGGCAAACCGTGCAATGTAACCATGAGAAGTTTCACATGCATCACATTAGATGTACTCTGCAAAACTGTCTCAGAATGTAACTCCTCCACCTCAGACATTGATCCTATACCTACAGCTTTCTTCAAACGGGTGTTTAATAGTGTTTCAAGCCCTGTGCTAGATATCATAAACACTTCCCTTAGGACTGGTATTTTCCCAGATGCCTTTAAAACAGCAGTTGTAAAGCCATTACTAAAACAACCTAACTTGGATAGTAATGAAATGGCAAATTATCATCCAATATCCAACCTACCATTCATTAGTAAAGTACTTGAAAAGACAGTTTCAGTTCAAATAAACTCCTTTCTTGAAGAAAACAACATCTTAGAAGAATTTCAGTCAGGATTCAGAAAATATCATAGCACTGAAACTGCCCTCACCAAAATAATCAGTGACCTCATACTAAACTCTGACGAGAATAAGATCTCCATCCTTATCCTGTTAGATCTCAGTGCAGCATTTGATACAATCGATCACGATATTCTAATCGATCGTCTTGAAAACCATGTCGGTTTCTCAGAACATGTGCTGGGCTGGTTTAAAACATACATCAGAGGGAGGAAATTCTATGTTAAACTAGGAGATCACATGTCTGATATATACGACAACAACTATGGAGTTGCACAAGGGAGTTGCTTAGGTCCTTTACTCTTCTCCCTTTACATGTTACTGCTGGGTGATATCATCAGAGAACATAATGTAGATTTCCATAGCTATGCGGATGATACACAACTGTACATATCTGCTGAACCAAATGATACAGCGATTAGCTCCATTACAGACTGCTTACTGGCAATAAATAAATGGACGAGTAAGAACTTCCTGAAACTAAACGAAAACAAAACTGAAATTCTAATTATCGGCTCCAAAACTAAAAAAGAAACATTAATAAAGAACCTGGGGGGACTAACCCCTTGGATCAAATCTGAGGTCACTAGTCTTGGGGTTATCATAGATTCAGAACTGAACTTCAATTCTCATATTAGCAAAGTGACGAAAACATCGTTCTTCCATCTCAGAAATATAGCAAAAGTACGACCATTTATTAATCAGAACGATGCTGAGAAGCTAATTCATGCATTCATATCTAGCCGGTTAGACTACTGTAATGCACTTTTCACAGGTCTCCCTAAGAAAACCACAGAGAGGCTTCAGCTAATCCAAAACTCTGCAGCCCGACTGCTAACTAGAACCAAAAGGAGAGAGCACATTAGTCCAGTTTTAGCTGCTTTACACTGGCTTCCTGTAACATTTAGAATTGACTTTAAGGTCCTTCTCCTTACATACAAAGCTCTAAATGGACAGGGACCTAGCTACATCGCCAACACTCTAATAAATTACACACCAGCAAGAACACTGCGATCATCAGCTGCTGGACTACTAGAGGCTCCCAGAAGCAGTCAAAAGAGGATCGGTAATGCAGCCTTTATCAACTATGCCCCAAAACTATGGAACAAACTACCCCAAAACATCAGGGAAGCCAACTCGCTAGACATCTTTAAAAGACAGCTTAAAACCTATCTCTTTGCTCAGGCATTTCACTGATAGATATCTGTTACCACCTAGTGGCAAGAGGAAACATCAGGGATATCCTGACACAACTTGTATTTACCTGCACTATTCTTACCCTGCCTACTCTTATACACTGCCTATCAAATTCATGTGTCGGTTATTGCACTTTTTACTTCTTACTGATGACTATTTGTAACTGAGGGGTACAATTCCCTGACTGTATTACTAGATATGATACTTACTACCACTACCTTTGTACTTAATATTCGGCCACCCAGTACACGGCATAAATATATTATCATAAACACTCTCACGTAGATGAAACGGATCCAACACAAATGTACGAAGTCGAAGTATGCGTTTATTACTACACAGCAATGGTGTGTAGAGCAAGCACTTAATCACTTAATTACATTTATGAATTGAAATAGTATGCACTTTTATGGCAAAGAGTATTCGTCGGTATATCAATAGAGAATGTCCAATCTCTGATGGCGCAGGTGGTAAATATACGACCTGGAATAGTTAAGGAATAACAGCAATGATACTTTAATGATTATATACTAGATACACTAAGGGGGGGTTAATCCGGTCGCTTGTAAGCCGACAGGAGTAGGAGGGGGGGGGGGGGGGTAGAATCCGGCTGCCTCGTCCGGCCAAGGGTATCCCAGGTGAACCCACTGTAGTGCCGTTCAATGCGCCGGCGATCCTTGGACCACAGATGAAAGCAGGTGGACTCTTTGTGGGCCGGCTCTCTCCGGTCCACGGGGGAGAGACGTGAAGCGACCTCGTCTTGCAGAGCGTCTCCTCACCTTGCGTCCTCTCCAGGGGGGGGGGGTTCCAACACACGGCAGTGTCGGGGGTCTTTATCCATGGAATAATCAAAGTATACAAAGCATAATCCGTGCCTGGGAAGGCGGGCTGTCGTCGGTAGAATAATCCGGTATACAGGTCCACTCGCTCGTCGGCTCTGGGGCTCCTCGGGTGCAGCTTCACTTGGGGTCAACCACCCTGGGTAAGCAGCCAGTTCTCTGCCCGAAACGATGGGGTACTGACTACGGTAGTATTCTCCCCGCACGAAGCACTATATATTAACAGACTATTATTAGCTTAATAGACTACGTCCAACTCGACGATATAGTGCCAAATATGACTATTCAAATATTAATATACACGATGTCTCAATACCGATGGTAGGCGAACTTGGCCTTACTCCCACACGTGGCGTCGCGGGGAGGCTTTACGTCTGTGACTCTATTGGAGGGTAAGAAACTGGACTGAAAAGGAAGTCCTACTTTAGTAGCGCAGTATATATACGCACTATGAACAAATAGTCCCATTAGTGGTACGGTAGCCAGATTCCTACGCGGAACTAGGACTTGTTCGTACATGTGGAGCGGTACGTTTGAACTGGGTCTGAGGGGTATGGCAGCCTGGCACCAAGGTCTCGACCAATAGTAGAATGGAGACTATTATGGGATGTTCAGTAGGCTAGAATGGATATTCAATGCATATTGTACAAGGAATATACAAGGGATATCAGGGAATATTAGAGAATATACAAATACAATTAAATATATATATATAATTAAATATATATATTCGGTTTAATCTGGCCCTTCACAACAGCCACCCCCTGAATAGGTCCCAGACCTAATCAGTTAAACAGAGACAGATTAATCGCGTTGTCTATTTACACATAAGGGTTTGCTGTAGGGGTCAGTCAACTTCACAAAGTCATAGGGTTGTAGGGTCATGGTCATCATCGATTGTGTCTGGGAGTCGAGGCAGTTCTATGAGCCTCGCCACGGGACGGGTGTAAGTGCGACCCTGGACGAGCACTTCAGCTGCTCGGACCTTGCCGTCGGCACCGGTGATCACTTTGCTTACGCGGCCGGCCGGCCACATAGCTCTGGGCAGTGATTGATCAATAATCATGACGACTGTTCCTTCTGTCAAATTGTCTCTCTCCTTTACCCACTTCTGGCGGGTCTGTAGAGACGGTAGGTAGTGCAGTAGGAAACTGTTCCAAAACTTGTCGGCTAATACTTGGCTGTACCTCCACATTCGTCGGCCGTTCGCTTCTTCAGGCCGGTACATTGTCTGGGGTAATGCAGGATCTAGCCGCCCCATCAGGAGTGTGTTGGGGGTAACTGGGTCGATATCCGCCTCATCACTGGAGACATATCCGAGGGGCTTCCACTCCGGGTGGTACCGCAGGAATGTTCTTTGTTGTGCACTCTCTATGGACGTGCAATCGTCTATGTTAGGGTCGGTGGAGGCTACGGTGCTCAATCCACAGAACACAGACTTCTTATTTTCCACCTCCTCTGGACTTGCTTCCCTCGGGATAGGCATGGGCCACTGTCCTTCCGGGAGTCTTAGGAATGCGGGGCCGTCACTGTAGACATTGCGACGGGTGAGGTCATCCAGGGGCATCCCCCGGGTGATGACGTCAGCTGGGTTCTGTTTTGTATCAACGTAGCGCCACTCTGTTT
The DNA here is from genome assembly GCF_963971535.1 of Notolepis coatsorum. Classification (NCBI taxonomy): domain Eukaryota; kingdom Metazoa; phylum Chordata; class Actinopteri; order Aulopiformes; family Paralepididae; genus Notolepis; species Notolepis coatsorum. The sequence goes on from NC_140170.1 coordinate 147,015,233, forward strand.
CTCCGGTTAACTCTTCGGTTAAGTCTTGAATCTCGGTGACTCTGACTCCCACGAAGACTTTGTACTTGCATGAGTCCGATTTGATCCAGGCGAGTACCGTCGTGGAATCTGACCACAGGATTGTTCTAGACACCGGTATGGTGAGCTCACGTTGGATGAGCATGGCTAGGTGCGCTCCGGCTAGGGCTGCGCAGAGCTCTAGACGTGGGATAGATTGTTGCTTGCGTGGGGCTATTCTCGAGCGGGCGAGGACAAATGCTGTGTAGATCTCTCCCCCCTTCTCTTGGGCCCGTAAGTAGGCTACTGATCCGTATGCAACCTCTGAGGCGTCACTGAAGACGTGTAAGTCCATTTTACATGTCTCTGGCCTCACCGTGGGTGGGAAGTAGCTTCGGCGCATATTAACGCCTGGGAGTGAGTGGAGCTCCATCTCCCACTCTCTCCAGGTGGATGGGGGAATGGGGTCGTCCCAGCCCTGGTCCTTGTCCCACAATGCTCGTACAATCATTTTTGCCCTGGTGGTGTACGGTAGAATACATCCTAGCGGGTCATATTGTCGGGCGAGTGTTGTGTACACACTCCGTCTGGTGGTCGGCGCCGCCGCCGGCCTTCCCTGCTCCGTAGTCAGGGGCTTGTGTCTGTAGTGAAGCGAATCTGTTTTGAATCGCCACACCAATCCCAGGGTCATCTCCTGGGCTTCTCCCGGGATTGTAGCCATCCAGGTCTCGCTGCTGGCTGCCTTGTCCTCGGAGGAGAGGCTGCGCAGTACTTGCGGATCGCTGCTGGCCCACTGCCTGAGATCAAAGCCGCCTTTGATCAATGAGGCGCGGAGTTTAATCAGGAGAGCCTCGGCTTCTTCTTGGGTTGAAAGGCTTTGTAGACAGTTGTCTACGTAGAAGCTGTTCTTTACGCTGTGTCGGACCTCTTCGTCCGCTGCTGGGTCCTCTGCTACATGTTTCTGTAGTGCAAATGTAGCACAGCAGGGGCTGCACGTCGTTCCGAAGGGGAGGACTTCCCATTGGTAGATGGCTGGGTGCTCATCTCCTGGCTTCTCTCTCCATAGGAACCGTAACAGGGGCTTGTCCGCCTCTACTAGTCTCACCTGCAGGAACATTCCTTTAATGTCCCCGCTGATGGCCACCTTTTCCTGGCGGAAGCGGAGTAGAACGCCGAGTAGGGAGGGGCCGAGTGTGGGACCGGGCAGTAACTCTTTATTCAGATTTTGGGATCCGATCTGGTAGCTGCAGTTAAATACTATGCGGTCTTTACCGTTGTGATTGACCTTGTGGTGAGGCACGTACCACGATTCAGTGGTCTGGTCAGCCTCTTTAATGTCCATCTTTGTGACGTGTCCCGCTGTGATGAGCTTCTCAATCTCCGCGCGGTATACACTCTCTTGGGCGGGGTTCTTGGCTAAGCGCCGCTCCGTGTTCAGCAGGTACCGTTCTGTGGCGTCTGTCTTGGCGTGGAAAGTAGGCATTCCTTCTCGCCGCAGGAGTGGCGTGGCGTATCTCAACACGCCGTTGACCGGGACTCTCTTGGTCCCTGTCTCGAGGAGGTGAATGGCGTAAATGTCATCTTTAGAGCGAATGTCTTTCTTTCCGTTCTTAAAGGGCATTTGTTCCAAGGTCCATAGCCGCTCTACGTGTTGCAGGAGTGCGGTTTCTCCCTCTGTGACTCGGGAGTGGAGACTTCTAGTGGCTGTACTTCGGTTGAGAGATTTGGCGAGCGGGCCTTGGAGAGTCCATCCCAAACGGGTCTCGACTGCTGCAGGACAGCCTCGGGGTCCGGTATGAACCCGGTCTATCGGGACAATGAGGTCTGCATGGTCGGAGCCTATCAACAGGGTCGGCATAGCATTGTCTATGAGCGGGATCGGTAACTTGCGCAGATGTGCATATTTCTCCATCAGCTTGGCGACGGGGTATGTGTACCGCGACAGTCCTATTTCTTGGCTGGTGAAAGCGTCTGTAATCTGGTACCGTCGCTCAGGCTGGCCGCTTGCTGCGATAGAGAATGAGACATTCTCGCCCTTTATCGTCTTCAAATCTCGTCTTATTGTCCGAATTGTCATTTGGGTTTCGCTTCCCCGCAGCCCTAGCTGGGCCGCAGCGGAGGCGAGCAGCAGGGTCTTCTCTGACCCGTCATCGAGGACGGCGTAAGTGTCCAGGACTTTATTCTGGTAGCTTAGTGTCACACGCACTACTTTTAGGAGTACTCGGGCTCCACTGCTGCTGGCGGGATCGATGTACATGACGCTCGCTTTGCGGCTGGATGGTGCAGGTGAAGGGCGCCGTCTGTTACTGTCGTGAAGTATGTCCAGATGGGCTCCATCGCACTTGGTGCACCTTTTCTTTAAGCGGCATTCGGCTGCCATGTGTGAGCGCGCACAGCGAAAACAGCGCTTGTTGGACTTTATCCATTGACCTGCTTCCTCCGCGTTCAGGTTGGGGAAGGAGTCACATTGCGCTAGCCAGTGTTCTTTCTCACAGTAGGGGCACACTATCTTCCACTTCTCCGTTCTGGAGGGGGTACTGTGGCTCCTGCTGCTCGGTACTGACTCCGATTGGTGCATCACAGTCACCGATCTTCTTCCATCATTTAGTCGTCTGGTTCCTTCTCTGGAGCCAGGGGTGCTCCGTCCGAATGTATCTAGCCGTAGGCTGCTGACTTCTCTCGCCAGGAAGTCTGCTAGATCGAGGAGGTTCGGTTCGGGGCCATTCGGGTCTCTGTGGTCCCTCTGCCGCCTAAAGCGCTCCTGACGAGCGGGCGGCAGCTTCTCCAGAATCCTTTCCACATTTGAGTTGGCGTAAAGTTCATGCCTCCCCTTCTCTCTTTGCGCTCCCAACATCCCTACCAGGGACTGCACTCTGATGGACAGGTCGTCCAGTGCTCGATTGTCTATTGCTGGGGGTAAGCGGTCGATGTGTCGGATCTCCTGGATCACGTAATCCCATATGCGCCCATACCTCTGGTCCAGTGCTACCAGCGCTGCTGTGTATGGGGTGGTGGAAGTCGCGTAGGCGAGCGCTATATTATGTGCGCGGGGCACCTTTAAGTGCTTCAGTAGGATGGCGTATTTGTGGCGTTCATCCAATACATCCACCAACATGGTCTCCAGACAGAGTTCTCCAGAGTTCTGTATACTGGGCCCGGTTCTCTTGGGTGAAGTCGGGTACCATAGGCGTGCCAATGTATGACGCTGACTGTGGATACATCGGCGAGCGTTGGGGGAGAGGCCTCCTAGGCGAGTCTCCTCCCGCTCCTTGGTATGGGCTGGTACCGGCAGTGTACCATGGCCCGCTTGTCCAGGTGCTGTTCCTCGGTGCGGGTCGTGCGTCGTGCTCACCCGTGTATAGAGTCGGGGGTCTGTAGCGCAGCTCCGCGGGAGTATAGCCTGGGCTGTACCGGACCTCCTGGTCCGGTAGAGTACTGTGCTGTCTTCGGGCGTGGTTCTCCTCCTCTTCCTCTTCGTCTTCAGTTAGGTCATCCAGTGCTTGTAGTCTCTGGTTTAGCCTCTCCACAGGATATGCTGCTCCTTCCCGGTTGCTAGGTCTCGCTTGGACTGGTGGGGGGAGGTGGTCTGTGGGGGGTATAGACCTCGTCTGTTGGTCAAGTTCAGGGTTGTTTACTCGGCTAGGGGATGCCGCCCTGGAGGTGTGTCTAGACGAGTTCCTGGAGCCTCTGGCGGAGGGAGAGGGTGTTGTCCGTCTGATCAGCTGTTCTATTAGTTGCGACTGCTGTCTGTCGCGCGCTGCGTCCCGTTGAGCACCGGCTCGTTCTCGGGCCACATTCTCTTCCATCTGAATGCGTCTTATTTCTAGACGTATCTGCTCGTGTTCGCTTCGCTGCTGGATCTGCAGTCGGTCGCGTTCAGCAGCGGCGTTCAGGCTGATGAGGAAGGCCTGCTGTAGGGTCCTCTCTGCCTCGCTGGGAGAAGGCGGTTGTATAGGGGAGCCTTCCCTCGGGGTACTCCTTGCGGAGCCTTGGAGCTCTATCTCCACGGTGCTCTCCCCGTCTTCTTCCGTGCCGAGTTCTCTCTCGGTAGCGTTGTATTCCTCCCGGGACTCATCGGGGACTACTTCTTCAGTACTGGCGGGGTGTGAAGTCATGTCTGGTTCCCACTGGTCCCCACCGTGAACTTGGTCAGTTACATTAGAGCCCGTAGGGGCCTCTATGGTCGGGGTAGTCTGGGCGTTGGGGTTAGACATACTTTTACTTTCTAGTTTTACCGCGTTTACTGTTAGTAGAAGACTAGGTTGTTGACTGACAGCGTAAGCCTCTAAGTACTGAGGGAGCCGTCGTTCGCGCTGCGGGCGTTGGTTAGGAGGATCGTTTCGTGGAGTGTTCATCATAGGCCATTTCAATATTAATAACACTATATTAATATTACACTAATTACCCTCCGGCTCGAAGGACCAATTGTAACTGAGGGGTACAATTCCCTGACTGTATTACTAGATATGATACTTACTACCACTACCTTTGTACTTAATATTCGGCCACCCAGTACACGGCATAAATATATTATCATAAACACTCTCACGTAGATGAAACGGATCCAACACAAATGTACGAAGTCGAAGTATGCGTTTATTACTACACAGCAATGGTGTGTAGAGCAAGCACTTAATCACTTAATTACATTTATGAATTGAAATAGTATGCACTTTTATGGCAAAGAGTATTCGTCGGTATATCAATAGAGAATGTCCAATCTCTGATGGCGCAGGTGGTAAATATACGACCTGGAATAGTTAAGGAATAACAGCAATGATACTTTAATGATTATATACTAGATACACTAAGGGGGGGTTAATCCGGTCGCTTGTAAGCCGACAGGAGTAGGAGGGGGGGGGGGGTAGAATCCGGCTGCCTCGTCCGGCCAAGGGTATCCCAGGTGAACCCACTGTAGTGCCGTTCAATGCGCCGGCGATCCTTGGACCACAGATGAAAGCAGGTGGACTCTTTGTGGGCCGGCTCTCTCCGGTCCACGGGGGAGAGACGTGAAGCGACCTCGTCTTGCAGAGCGTCTCCTCACCTTGCGTCCTCTCCAGGGGGGGGGGGGGTTCCAACACACGGCAGTGTCGGGGGTCTTTATCCATGGAATAATCAAAGTATACAAAGCATAATCCGTGCCTGGGAAGGCGGGCTGTCGTCGGTAGAATAATCCGGTATACAGGTCCACTCGCTCGTCGGCTCTGGGGCTCCTCGGGTGCAGCTTCACTTGGGGTCAACCACCCTGGGTAAGCAGCCAGTTCTCTGCCCGAAACGATGGGGTACTGACTACGGTAGTATTCTCCCCGCACGAAGCACTATATATTAACAGACTATTATTAGCTTAATAGACTACGTCTAACTCGATGATATAGTGCCAAATATGACTATTCAAATATTAATATACACGATGTCTCAATACCGATGGTAGGCGAACTTGGCCTTACTCCCACACGTGGCGTCGCGGGGAGGCTTTACGTCTGTGACTCTATTGGAGGGTAAGAAACTGGACTGAAAAGGAAGTCCTACTTTAGTAGCGCAGTATATATACGCACTATGAACAAATAGTCCCATTAGTGGTACGGTAGCCAGATTCCTACGCGGAACTAGGACTTGTTCGTACATGTGGAGCGGTACGTTTGAACTGGGTCTGAGGGGTATGGCAGCCTGGCACCAAGGTCTCGACCAATAGTAGAATGGAGACTATTATGGGATGTTCAGTAGGCTAGAATGGATATTCAATGCATATTGTACAAGGAATATACAAGGGATATCAGGGAATATTAGAGAATATACAAATACAATTAAATATATATATATAAATAAATATATATATTCGGTTTAATCTGGCCCTTCACAACACTATTTTTAAACTGAATAATTTTAAACTATTTTTATTATTTGCTAGATCCAAATGTGAAACACTGTGATTAATTGTATTACTGAATAGAGAGCCTATTAGGATGCTAGATCCTAATGTGAAACAACGTGATTTACCATACCTTGCTATGCTCGTGTAACGGACGTGCTGCCCGTGAATCCTTGCTGCGTTGTGTTCTGTGTGTGAGGCTTAGGGATGAGTCGGCACACATGGACACTGTTCAATCATTTAATTGATGGACTGCAATGGAGGCCACCTGCATAGAACGAGTGGTGGAATTGCCACAACAGGAAACAGCGTCACACATGTGCTCTCAGTCATGTCTGTGGACAGAGAACAATAGTTGACTATATTGCCTCGGTGAAATACACCGACTAAGACCTTCAATTGTGCATATTATATAACCACACCGTTCGTCACAACACTATCGAGTAATTATTATCTATCAACATTCAATTCTTATACAAAATGTATATACAACAGTGTGAAACCAATATTGCGACGCGCCACAGTAATACACATACCTCTCACGTTGAGTTGTCGTTGCAAACTGAACTCAAACCGGAAGGTTGCTCCTAACACGCGCAAATATTTGACCCGGAAGTGCTAAACTCTTGAACGTGAACTTTCCAAGTTACGTTCAGATAAAAGTGCCTTTGGTATAAAGAAATAATAAATAATAATAACCACTTGTAAACAATTGTAAACAGGATTTGGTAACATTTCAATCCTTAATAAAATAATAAACAATGTTCAATTGACACTTGTTACACTCGCTCATGTCTGTATTTTTTATGTCCGTTCTATTTTATAATTTTACTATTTTTAAACTGAATCATTTTAAACTATTTTTATTATTTGTGTTACTGAAAACTGTAAGCGGAGAGCCTATTGGGATGCTAGATCCTAATGTGAAACACTGTGATTTGCCATACCTTGCTACCTGTCTATCTTTTTTATGCCCGCTTATGCCTGTATTTTTTACTGTTGTGAAGCACTTTGAACTGCAACCTCTGTATGAAAAGTGCTATACAAATAAAGTTATTATTATTATTATTATTATTATTATTATTATTATTATTATTATTATTATTATTATTATTATTATTATTATTATTATTATTATTATTATTATTATTATTATTATTATTATTATTATTATTATTATTATTATTATTATTAAAAGAGATCACCTCGGACAAAGAACTTCCTGGTTTTCTCCAGACAACAAAGAACTCGAGTCAGCTAGATAGATTCAACGCTGTTCTGAACATCATTGATTTGAATATAGACTCTTTTCAACAAAGACTCAAGCTTGAGCTTTGTTGGATTTCAACCTTTTAATATAGAAATACATTGTGTTTTATATGCAATAAATGCAACAACTTTAGATGAGAGCTCTGGATTCTGCCTGATGATTCATCCATCACCGTACTATTCTCCTATGGGTAACGCAACCAGCAACTTAGATACAGAACAACAGCAGAGTACTGTACTGTTAAGATAATACTACATGAGACAAATCCATTAGAGGAGACGACAGTAACCAACAAAAGATATTTAATTAATAATTACCATGGTTTGAACAAAAGGAAATATTAAATAATGACAAACAAGAACACATAACTGCACAGACAGGATCAGCATCAGACGCAGTGGAAGACAGGACAATAGACCTGTCGCTAAACCACGCCCCAAAAAGAATTTGTCCAATCATATCACAGCAAAAATCCTTGCTGGCAGAAAACTCGGACATCAACAGAAAAGCCATTTGTAGGGTGCATCAAACCAAACGTCTGTGATCGAAACCACTGTGAAGAGTTCAGTTTCTATGTTTATTATCTAGCTAATATCTGATGGTGAAACGCTGTGCGTGGGGTACCGGTAATTCGGACACCAGGTACCCTGAAAGACTGGATGGAGGAGTATATTTTGTACCTTTTCCGAAGCCCAAAAGAAAACTCTGCAAATGCAAGCAGTGGATTCTGCTGTGTCGTCGACCACATACACAACTGAATGTGAAGACCATTACCAAGGACACTTATGTTTGCTCAAAGGTAAGGTCAATTCATAAAGACATAATATTTGACGGCATGTATTAGAAACGTAGACCAAACTATTAGTTAGCTAACGTTAGCTGCAAGCTAGCTAGCCAGCTAGCTAGCTGGTGTTATCCTAGCTAGCTAGCTACAGTGTTATCAACATCAACTTTGCGGTCATTCATTTTCTGTCTGACTTTTCTTCCACGCTTGTTAGCTGGTGTTTTTAGCTAACTTAACGTTTGCTAAATGTCTTTTCCCCTCAAAGCACTTCTGCCGGCCTGTGGAGCAGCCTCCCCCAAATGGAAGAAGGTGGACAAGAGGAGCGAAATGAACGATTGAGAAATCAACAAGCACAAATCGAATCACTGACGAGTATAAATACTGTTCTGAGACATAATCAAGTACCAAATAGATTAACACCAGAGGTCTTGCAGAACAGCCGTGTACCAGCCATTTCAAATATGCCACTGGATTCACTTATGATCAATTCAATAATCTATGTACTGTGTTTAGTATACCTAGCAGTGAAACAGCACAGCAAACTTCAGTCCGATTGACATATAGCAGAAGTGATTGGCAAATTAACACAATGCCCCTGTGTGTGCAGCTATTGCTTGTTCTTATGAAACTGAGACAAAATCATGATTTAAAAGATTTGGAATTTAGATTTATGATTGATGAATGTGTTGGTACTTTGTTCAATGCATGGGTGGACTACATGTTCACAGTTCTAGGGGAACTACCCGCATGGCCTCATAGAGACATAATAATGGCACAAATGCCAGGAAAGTACAGAGAGGAATTTCCTACAACGATGGCAATATTAGACTGTACAGAGTAAAAAATTCAAACCCCAACTTCCAAAGCTACTCAACCTACAAGTCTGCAAACACATTGAAATCCCTCATAGCATGTGATCCACGAGGTTCTGTAATATTTTGTTCAACTCTTTTCACTGGATCTATGTCTGACAAAGAAATAGTTAGGCAGAGCAACTTTATTAAGCTAATGAAAAATATGCTTAAACATGGCTATCTGCAGGAAGGGGATGGGCTTATGGTAGATAAAGGATTTTTAATTGAAAATGACCTACAAGAAATTGGACTTGAAATAAACATCCCACCCTTCGTCAGAGGAAAAAGGCAGATGCCCTCTACAGATGTCTGCCTGACAAGAAAAAGTGGCTGCACAGAGGACACATGTTGAACGTGCTATATCAAAGATAAAGAAATGAAAAATTGTGTCAGAGAGGATATCTAACATAAGGTTGACAAACATGAACCAGATCTGGTATGTTGTGAGCATGCTGTCTAACTTCCAGCCAAGAATACCATTACCTGATAGCTCAAGCCACAATCAATGGGCTATTATTCTTTCACATCAAACTGCATGACGGTGCAAAATTCTTTTTTCAATTAACTGTGAATGAGCACCATTTTGCCTTTATTACCAAATGTATCTGTGTTTTTATTGTGCTTTGAAACTACCTGTTAGGAGTGTAGGTGGGGATCACTTTTGCCACCACTGCAGAGGTTATAGGCTGGCCTGCTACCTTCTTCCCTGTGGGTTCATGCCACTGCTGTGGCCGACTTGTACAGGAGGCAGTGTCTTCATTTTATGCACGAGAAATGTCTAAACTGTACATTTACATTTAGTCATTTAGCTGACGCTTTTATCCAAAGCGACTTACAAGTTCTGTGCGACAAGACAGCAAGAAGGGTATAACTCTATCAGCTGAGTAACAATGTTCATCAAAGTGTTGCGTGTTACAGTGTAGGTTAGTTTTATTAGGACAAGTGCATGACATTAAGGTTAGTCGGGGTTAGATTTTTTTTTTTTTTTTTTTTTTTATCATTTCAGATAATGGTTGAAGAAGTGAGTCTTTAGTCGATGGCGAAAGATTGGACGGGATTCGGCTGTCCTAACTGGGATGGGTAGTTCATTCCACCATTGTGGGGCAAGGACTGAGAATAGGCGGCTTCTCTTTGATGACCCTCCGGGAGCTTGGATAGGAGTAGATCTGAGGCGGCCAGAAGACGCAGAGCGTAGGGGTCTTGAGGGTGTGTAGTTAGAGACCATTGACCGGAGGTAGGCGGGAGCGGTTCCCTTTGCCGCACGGTATGCTAGGTCGAGGGCCTTGAAGCGGATACGTGCAGCAATGGGGAGCCAGTGCAGGTCCCTAAGAAGTGGGGTGACATGGGCCGACTTCGGTAGGTTTGAGATCAGGCGGGCCGCTGCATTTTGAATGAGTTGAAGAGGCTTGGTGGCAGTGGCCGGGAGGCCAGCTAGCAGTGCGTTGCAGTAGTCGAGGCGGGAGATGACTGTTGATTGGACGAGGAGTTGGGTGGCTTCTTTTGTCAGGAAGGGGCGTATCCTTCTGACGTTGCTCAGGAGGAATCTGCAGGTTCTGGTTGTCGCTGCGATGTGAGCAGAGAAGTTCAACTGGTCGTCGAGGACAACACCAAGGTTCTTGGCGGTCGGCGACGGGGTCACAGCTGCATTCTCGACTGTGATGGAGAGGTCGGTCAGGGGGGAGGATTTGGCCGGCAGGTGGAGCAATTCTGTTTTGCTTAGGTTCAGTTTGAGGTGGTTGGTCGTCATCCAGGCGGAGATGTCGGACAGACAGGCCGAGATCCGCTCAGAGACGTGGATATCTGAGGGAGGGAAGGAGAGGAAGAGTTGAGTATCATCGGCATAACAATGATATGAGAAGCCATGAGATGTGATAATGTTACCCAGTGATTTAGTGTAGAGGGAGAAGAGAAGGGGTCCTAGGACCGAGCCCTGGGGGACACCCGTCCGGAGGGGGCGGGTGGCCGACAGAGTCCCTCTCCATGACACTTGGTAGAAGCGGTCATTGAGGTATGATGTCAGCCATGTCAGCGCAGATCCAGCCACTCCCATTCCTGCGAGGGCCGCGAGGAGGATCTGATGGTTGACTGTGTCGAAGGCTGCAGATAGATCTAGGAGAATCAGGACAGAGGAGAGGCCTTTCGCTTTTGCTAAGTGAAGTGCCTCTGTGACCGCAATGAGGGCCGTTTCTGTGGAGTGGCCAGTCCGGAAGCCAGACTGATTGGGGTCTAGGAGGTCATTCTGTAAGAGATAAGCAGTAAGTTGGTTGGATACAGCACGTTCAAGTGTTTTAGAAAGGAAGGAGAGAAGAGAGACAGGGCGATAGTTGGCTATGACGGTGGGGTTCAGGGTTGGTTTTTTTATGAGGGGCGTGACTCTGGCTTGTTTTAGGGAGGTGGGGACCACCCCCGAGTTGAGTGAGGAGTTGATGGTTGCAGTTAGGAATGGGAGGATGTCCGGTGCTATGGTCTGGAGGAGTGGGGAGGGTAGCTGGTCCAGCTGGCATGTAGTCGGACGGTTCGACGTTACCAGTGTCAGGGTCTCGGCTTCTGTAATGGGAGAGAAAGATGACAGAGTGAAGGATGAGGTTCTCGATTCAGCGTTTGGAATGGGTGGGGGTTGGGAGAAGGAGCTGCGGATGTTCTCCACTTTTTCCTCAAAGAAGATCGCAAAGTCTTCAGCAGAAAAAGATGAGGGAGGAGGAGGTGGGGGGGGAGTGAGGAGGGAGGACATGGTAGCATGCAGTTTGCGAAGATTCTTGGCAGAGGCCTCGATCCTATGGTGAAAGAAAGAAGCTTTGGCATTAGTAATGGTTTTGGAGAATGTTAACAAGAGGTTGTGATATGTGTCGATGTCAGCAGTGAGGCGTGACTTTCTATACTTCCTCTCAGCCGCTCTCAGGACCTGTCTTTGTTCTCTCACTGCATCCGTCAGCCATGGACTGGGTGGGGAACGGCGGGCAGGTTTCTCAACGAGGGGACAGAGCTTGTCGAAGGAGGTTGCAAGGGCTGAGAGGAGGGTGGAGGTTGCCATCTCTGTGGGGAGAGCAGAGAAGGTGTCACTCAAAGGTAGAGCGGATATTATGTCAGAGGAGAGGGTGGAGGGGGATAGGGAGGGCAGGTTGCGTCTGAGTGAGATGGTTTGAGTTGGGGTGAAGACTTTTCGGTTAAGCATGAGAGTTAGTGAGAAGGATATGAAGGAATGGTCAGATACATGTAGGGGAGTTACCGTGGTGTTAATGATGCTGGAGTTACGGGAAAATATGAGATCCAAGGAGTTGCCTGCTTTGTGGGTGGGAGGCATGGCAGTGGGAGTCAGGTCAAATTGTTGTAGGAGGGAGACCACTGGGACCGACTGAGATGAGTCAGGCAGGTTGAAGTCGCCCAATAGAAGGAGCGGGGTACCATCTTCCGGTAAGGAGCTTAGAAGCATGTCCAGCTCATCTGTGAAGTGATCGAGGGGACCTGGAGGGCGATAGAGTGTAACAATGGTGAGATTGAAAGGATTAGAGACAGATACTGCATGATATTCGAGGGAGGAGAGTGACAGTTCTGGGAGTTGCGTTAGGTTTGTAGCCCATGAAGGAGATGTCATGAGGCCAGTGCCTCCACCCCGTCTGGAGGGTTGAGGTGTGTGAGTGAAGTTATAGTTTGTAGATAATGCTGCAGGTGTTGACGAGTTATTGGGGGTTATCCAGGTCTCAGTTAGAGCCAGGAGCTGCAGATTTAGACTATGGGCGTAGGCAGTAATGAAGTCAGCTTTCTTGACTGCTGATTGACAATTCCATAAGCCTCCCTGTACTGTGACAGGTGTATTAGTGGCTGTAGGAGGGTAGGAGAGATTAGCCGGGTTGCTGGCAAACTGGCGTGGATGGGTTGATTCTGTTCTTGAGGAGCAGATTGTGGATATAGGTATGAGGCACATTGTGGTGTCAAGAGTGGTAGGAGGAGGTTGAAGGGGGTAGGGAGGAAGCAAGATAGTAGGGAAATAGCAGAGTGGGAGGGAAATATGGGATTATGGTGTACTTAGCACTGGGTGGATCGGTGGATCCCTCTGCGGTGAACTCCAGGAAAACTCCTCCTCTTTGTCCCTCTTCGTTTCTCGACGCTTCGCTGACGCTATGCCAGCAAGTCTTTAAATCACTATCACTAATTACTGATGAGTGACACCTGCAGCAAAAGGCCACACCTCCAGTTTCTGTCAGCTGGGTGAAACTAATTACAAACAATTTCCACAACACAATTTAGTCACACACTTCAAAATGATGTACACAGTATTCAGTTAAAAGATCCTACCCTCTCTGCTGTTGTCCTCAGAATGAATCCAACAGAGAAAAAGCTGGTATTTAAGCAGAAAAACTGTCACAAGTGCCCACTTAACTACATGCACAAAGGCCACACCTCCAGTTTCTGTCAGCTGGGTGAAACTAATTACAAACAATTTCCACAACACAATTTAGTCACACACTTCAAAATGATGTACACAGTATTCAGTTAAAAGATCCTACCCTCTCTGCTGTTGTCCTCAGAATGAATCCAACAGAGAAAACGCTGGTATTTAAGCAGAAAAACTGTCACAAGTGCCCACTTAACTACATGCACAAAGGCCACACCTCCAGTTTCTGTCAGCTGGGTGAAACTAATTACAAACAATTTCCACAACACAATTTAGTCACACACTTCAAAATGATGTACACAGTATTCAGTTAAAAGATCCTACCCTCTCTGCTGTTGTCCTCAGAATGAATCCAACAGAGAAAAAGCTGGTATTTAAGCAGAAAAACTGTCACAAGTGCCCACTTAACTACATGCACAAAGGCCACACCTCCAGTTTCTGTCAGCTGGGTGAAACTAATTACAAACAATTTCCACAACACAATTTAGTCACACACTTCAAAATGATGTACACAGTATTCAGTTAAAAGATCCTACCCTCTCTGCTGTTGTCCTCAGAATGAATCCAACAGAGAAAAAGCTGGTATTTAAGCAGAAAAACTGTCACAAGTGCCCACTTAACTACATGCACAAAGGCCACACCTCCAGTTTCTGTCAGCTGGGTGAAACTAATTACAAACAATTTCCACAACACAATTTAGTCACACACTTCAAAATGATGTACACAGTATTCAGTTAAAAGATCCTACCCTCTCTGCTGTTGTCCTCAGAATGTACATGAGCCCAATGATGTGTGCACAGTACCCTGGTGCCCTATGGTTTCAACAGAAATGAGAAGGGGAGAAAAGAAATAGGCTACTGTTTGAGAACACTGCTCATACTAGCTGCTACAGCTCCCCTCTCCACTAAAATTTATCAGCAATAGTAGTAATCATGGATTATCGTCATAGTTCTTGTAATCTTCAATCAAGTCAACTGTAAGTAATGCTTGAGAGTAGCTAGCTAACGTTATATATAGCTAATGCTTGCATCACCATGGAGGTCTAAGGTAAATGTGTATCTCATGAACGTACTTTTCCACTGCATATTGTAACCCTCTCTGTCTGCTTCTAGATGAAATATTTGTGTTATCTTTAAAAAACAGGTCTATTACCTGCTGTGGTAAATCTCCCGCAGCCTAGCCCCTTTCGTGACTGTGAAGCAAGGCTTGCATCACAGTCAGGAAAGGGGCTACCTGCGGCCATCGTCAACAGTCATTCACGGTCGACTTTGTTTGTCGGACTTTTCAAAGGGGGCGTGGCTTAGCGATAGGTATATTATACATGGGGGAATGACGAGACGAGACACACCTGGGTTGATTACAAATGGGTACACCTGGAAGGGAAACGATAAGGACTACAAAACCAGGACAGGGAACTACAGCTAGACATAACACATCACACTAGGAACACCTGATCAGGGTACAAACAAACATAAGGGTTTACCCCCGCACATAACAACAGGCTACAGGTGTTCTGGTTTCGACAAAACAATTATAGAAACGTGTGAAGTGCACAATATTTCCTTGTTTAAGCCACTGCAACGGCTTTGCCTGAAGAATTTACTACATGACCGGGACGTTCTAGCTTGTTTGCTGACAGGATTCGGGGAAAGTTTGGTCTGTTCGGAGGCAGCTTCCAGCAGAAGTACATACACCGGAAATTCTACCCCATAGGGCATAGACACTTTCGGCAGTAGTTCTTTACCAGGCTTTATCTCACAGAGATAAAACTGGGAACGAGGTTACAGTGATAGGGACACCGTACAGCTGCGAGTGCCGTCCTTCGGATGAGACGCTAAACTGAGGTCCTGACTGAATCAAGGCCACCTAATCATCCCTTTCCCTTAATTAACTGATATCAATCCCTGTCTCCTGAGCCGTTCAGCCATTGTGTAGTGTGATGTGTGCCGGGTGCCAGTGTATGGTAGCCATTGAGCCTGCGTAGCAAGGTTGGGTGCTACCAGTGGTGGTGAAGGAGGTAATTTCCACCCTACATTGTAAAGCGCTTTGAGTGTCTAGAAAAGCGCTATATAAATGCAAGTAATTATTATTATTATTATTATTATTATTATTATTATTATTATTATTATTATTATTATTATTATTATTATTATTGTTGTTGTTGTTGTTGTTGTTGTTGTTGTTGTTATTATTATTATTACTATTATTATTATTATTATTATTATTATTATTATTATTATTATTATT
Source organism: Notolepis coatsorum (assembly GCF_963971535.1). NCBI lineage: Eukaryota > Metazoa > Chordata > Actinopteri > Aulopiformes > Paralepididae > Notolepis > Notolepis coatsorum. The sequence continues at coordinate 147,030,647 of NC_140170.1, forward strand.
ATTAACACTTTGACGACCACGGCTTGCAGTTATTATTATTATTATTATTATTATTATTATTATTATTATTATTATTATTATTATTATTATTATTATTATTATTATTATTAACACTTTGACGACCACGGCTTGCAGTGTAATATGGTTCTAGACGACCAGGGTTTGTCAACAAACCGATGTACTTTTGGATAGCTATATATATACTTTATAGTATTGCTATCTGTCCATTCTCATTGTCACTTGAGTGCATAAACCGTGCCTTCATAATGGCTTAAAGAAAATAAAAATCCATCGGTTGGTTGTCATTTTATAGCGTCGTGAATATAAGCTTTATCGGAGTTTTCGTCTCGTCTTTTTTCTGGGAAGCTAGATATGAGGCTAAAGGCTAGTCACGTTATATCGAACGCCATTTCTGTTGTATATATACGAATGAAATAACACAAACTGCTTAGCATCCGGACTATTACAGAGCATCTATGGATTAAATGGGGGCGGCGGGGGATGCCGATTAGTATTATTGATTAGCAATACAGTGTGCGTTCAAGTAGCCACATTCAATGATCGATCGCTTGCGTTTTACAACAATGTCCAATCCGGCTGTAATTTGGGGGAAGTGTGTACTACCGTCAGCCCATGTGATCGCCGGCAGCATTTCCCCATTATTCATCGGCATCTGGTAGATCGATATGTCCATTGGCTGATCATAAATCCCATTATTCCAGGCTGAAATCTGCGTTCCGAAACGTGATCAAAGATGGAGGATGTTCGCCTGGGATCCAGGCTAATATGAAACGCCCCTAGACAGTAAAAAAAGAAATTTCCCATTCGGCCTCAATGATACTGCAGTGGAGCGATGGCGCCCCTAAGAGGATCTGGCCGGTATTGCATGTTGCGGAAATCAAATATGCGGGTAGGTCCCCAGAGTCGATCGGGGACGTTAATACGGTTATTAATATGGAATAAAACAATAACAACTTGCCACGAGTTAACTCATGGCTCTGGTCCACAACGGGTGGAATCGAAACACGAGTTAACTCGTGGACCGTCCTTAATGTGTTAATATAGACTGCAATGAACTTTAGATGGTACATCATGTAATTTTATTTGACTTTTTCAGAAGCATTTTACCTAAACATAACATCTGGGCCACTTGTGTGTCAAACACTTGCCCCGAAGTTGTTGAAATGGTCCAACGTTTCAAAGTTTCAACAGAGTCTGTATATGTTTACTGGGGGCTGACATCTTGATTAGAAGGTAAAATGTGTTATTTTCGGGCGGCTACGTGGCGTAGTGGACAAGGCGCTCGCCACGAAATCTGGAGACGCTGGGCTTGCCTGTTCGAGCCCAGCGCTCCACATTTGCTTTCAGTTTAGCTGGTCGTCCGTACTAATACACATTGGCCGTATTAGGGGGTGGGAAACTGATGGGTGGGGATCGGGCGTTGTGGACAGCGACTCCTACAGGTCGGTTGGTGCGCCTGCGCAGTAGAATCAGGAAGTGTCGGGGGCAGCGTGAGCCTCCCACGCGTTACTCCTCGCCACTGAGAGATCGAACTGCGCAGGTGAAAAGATGCGACTGCTGTTACCTCAAGTACCGGAGGGGACTTGTGCTATGTATGACTTAGTCCACATTGCAGCCGGCTTGTGGGAGGCAAGAAACAGCGTTCGTGACAGGGGAGGGTTGAATTGGATGATACGAAATTGGGATGGGAGAAAGAAATATATAGAAAATGGGAGAAAAAGTGGATCAAATTTTTTTTTTTGTTATTTTCACACCAAGTCACATTGGATTCATCATGGCAGTGCACAATGGGGCACGAGTCTGTTGACGTTGGCAATGCTGTTTGGGGTATGTTATGGGCCATGTAATACATTTGTAGTGTAGTTCCATAGTATTCCAAGTATTTATAGACATGTTAGACTTTCTTTTGGCAATGGGAGTGGGTTTCTTATCATTAGGGCATAAGTATCATAATACGTGTCTTATTATAAATAAAAAAAAGTGCACCGGGTAATCTTCTGAAAAGGCTAACCTCTGAAAAGTCTAAATAAAGTATAATATATCTTTGGTGACATTTTCAGAGGAACAATGTTATAGAATTTTAAGTTTGATTACTGTGTTCATTCATAGTTCAAGACAGTGCAGGGTGAGTACTTTCTGGTGATACAGTATATCACATTCACGGGTTGGATTTGGATTGATTTTACAACTGCAAATGCATGGGCTGTCGTCAAAACGGACTTATATGGTTCTTCAGTGCAAGGGTTCAAATGATCTGCCACAGTCACCATACCGCCACAGTCACCATACCAATGAGTGATTCACAAGATTATAAACAATATTAAAGTATTTTTAACTAGTTGTTGTAGAGGTACAAAAGTGGTACCATGGCGGTAGGTAACTTTTACCATGGCAAATTATTTATACAATGGCCGGTATCATGGTAAAACTGAAATTGCCATCAAACTACCGTGATACTTTTCCGTAAGCGATATGGCACTGAGACTGGCCTCATGGCTGGTGTCTGCATGTTGTGCAGCCAACAGGGAAGAAAGAGCTCCCGCCAGTTAATTGAAAATGTGTGATGAGAGAACTCACTCATCTCTCAACGGGTCTCCTCCTGCTGCTGCCTGTAATCAACACAACTCCTGACACCACGTTTCTGCACCTCTCCATCTCCCCAGCGAGGCAAACCTGTCAGACACCGTGTTTCAAATGGCCCTAGAGTACAGTGTTGCAGCAAAACACTGGCTCTTACCCCCGGGGATCCATAATGGGGTTCCAAGGTCCCCGCTCCCCGGCAAAAAGATGCATTTCTGAATTCCACCATTTTTTTCTGAATAATTAGCACAGTTTTTAGAGGATGTATGAGAATGACTACTTTGATCATCATTTTCAGTTGTCTCCCTACAGTAAACAGTTGTGGGACAAAATAATTTCATCTAATGTAAATGGTAAATGGACTGCATTTATATAGCGCTTTTATCTAAAATGCCCATTCACTCACACACAGAGGACGGAGGCAGCCATGCAAGGTGCCAACCTGCTCATCAGGAGCAGTTAGGTGGTTATAGTGTCTTGCTCAAGGACACTTTGACACGCTGCCGGGAGGAGCTGGAATGAAACCGGGAACCTTCAGATTACCAGACGACCGCTCTATACCTCCTGAGCCACTGTGTTTCACCACAGTAAAAAAGGACTACATTGCTGGATTGTTTGGGGGAGGGGGGGGAACTCCCTCCTCTGTACTGAATGCTGGATCAAGTGGAGGACACTGTACCTGCGTTTCAAGTGTCGACGCAGGCTCTCAGGCGGAGGCTGTTAGAACCCCAGGCGCACCTCTCACGAGCTCAGCGGGGGAGAAGAAGTGAAAGGACATCCGAATACATATGACCCTCTAAAAGGATACGTGTCAACTATAGGCTTTTGTATCGGATTCGCTTGACAGAGGCCAGGTGCATACAGAAAAGATAAACATCTGGGAGTGAACGCCATTCGATTTTGAAAGCTCTGAAATGGAACGACGGTTTCAGTTTTAAAAGACAGCGCTGCGTGTCAGAAACACGCATTTGGTGTGAGTTTCAACCCGCTCAGGTGTAGTTTCAACACATTCAGGTGCACCTTTTCTTTTAACGTTCTATCTTAGAATTCTAGGACTCCATATGTTTAGCTGATAACCATGGTTACTGTTGAAAGCTACAGGTCGCCTCTATACATCTCAATCACCTACTCGAGATATAAACCTGCGGCCGCTCGATATCCCCCGGCGAGGTGCTAAACTCGCCAAGTTCTCGAGTCAATTTACTATTTCTGTCTAGATTACTTCAAGTCACTGGTCTTGTGATATCCAGTTGATATGAAATGTAATCATGAAGAGTTGTTAATCTCTTCTTGTTTGAAATAAACCGAATATTTTGTTTAGGAGAACTATTATATCATGTAATAAAAATAATATTATTATTATCATTATCATCATTATCATCATTTTACGAAAGGGCTTGTAATACTGCTCATTTGAAAGCTTGGTTGTATTACTACTTTTTTAATAAGTATTACCACTGTACTAACACGTAATCATTGTTTGCACTCCCCGGCCTTCTTTGTCCCCCTCCTTCAACGGAACCGACCGTCTGACCCTGCAGTGATTCAGACGGTCGAGGTCCCACACAAGACAGAGTCAGTCTGGACACAGAGACACCGGAACCCGCAAACAACACTCATCTACATGCTTAGTATTTCTTATCAGTACATAGCATATACATATATAAATATATATATTTTAGCTGAAAAGCATTAACCAGTCAATTGATTCAATCTGTATTTCAGGACATAGTCACCTCAGAGGAAATCAAGGCGCGGCTGGTATTTGCTGGCAGGGATCAGTCCAAGAACTCAATGGATTATAAAAAGTCATCTTTATTTCAATGAAGTTACAGAAAAAGACTAAATAAAAAATATCCATTACAGTTTAAAAGATTATATAAAAACAAAACATGTCATCTGCATCTTGGTCTTCCAAGTCACACACTGGTAAAAACTTCAAAATCTCTCAAAGAAGTCTGTAGGCACCATTCTTCTTCTCTCTCCTTCTCCGTGTAAAAATCCGCCGTGCTCTCGCCAGTTGGCCCTTTTTATAAGGTCCGTCACGTCACGCCATCATCAGTACATAGCTCCAATCACTGTACAGTACGTGTCATATCCCTCCTTCAGTTATTTGTTACTTTGCAGTTACATATCAAATCAAGTAATTCATAAGAATACAAAGCCCCTCTGACTAGAGCTCCCTCTTCTAGGCCTTGCATTCCAGCCGGTCCCTCCCCTACTGCATGGGGCCTCTTTCGTTCTGAGACGAGGACGAGGCAGACTGCCGTAATATATCTTACATAGCCCAACACATACATATACAGATATATACAGGTACAATAGGTTACAGGTACAATACAGTACTCGGTGTACTATATTACATTAGTTTACATTACATTATAGTCGTTATAGTCTGCTCTCCTCTCCTTCCTCTTCTGATTCAAGACTTCAACCAGCAACCCTTCCGTCTGAAAGGGTTAACATTACAGCTCCCTATCTCCTTTGCTGGGGCCCTCATTCCGCAGGTTGCCTCCCTTCTGCATGTGGTCTGTGAAGAACAGACCCTTCTTATGGAGATTTTAAAGGCTCAGTTCCATTTGTTTTTAAAGTAGAGCCCTCATAGAGTTATTTTTCCAGAGTTCAGTTTATACTGGTCACATAGGAACGACTCAGGATGTCATTGTCCAAAAGTGTCGCTTGCTGATCTGTGGCACTTCACACATACGATACTGGTATAGGGTTCAATTCCCTGTTCTACCTAATACCATACAACTATTCGGTCTCTCTCTCTTTGTCTATGTCTCTTTCCTTCTCTCCATCTCTGTCTGTCTCTCTGTCTATATCTCTGTGTGTGTGCGTGTGTGTGTGTCTCTCTCTCTCACACTATGTCTCTTTCTTTGTGTGTGTGTGCGTGTGTGTGTGTCTCTCTCTCACACTATGTCTCTCTCTCACACTATGTCTCTCTCTTTGTGTGTGTGTGCGTGTGTGTGTGTCTCTCTCTCACACTATGTCTCTCTCTTTGCTGGGGCCCACATTCCTCAGGGTGCCTCCCTTCTGCATGTGGTCTGTGAAGAACAGACCCTTCTTATGGAGATTTTAAAGGCTCAGTTCCATTTGTTTTAAAAGTAGAGCCAGCATAAAGCTATCCTCCAGAGTTCAGTTTAAAGATTATACTGGTCACATAGGAACGACTCAGGATGTCATTGTCCAAGAGTGTCACTTGTTCTGTGACACTTTACACCCCCTCTGTCATCCTGGTCGGTCATTTTCCATTGTCTTAATAGCGTCTGTACTGGGGGACGAGATGGCGATTGTGGGGTCACGTGGCTGTGACTCTCCACACCCCCTCTGCCATCTTGGTACCTTGTTACCCTGGTAGCCGGCGGGAAGACTTGCATCTGTTGTTCCCTGGCTGGACGGCTCGACAGGATAGGAGTCACGTTGTTGCTTGGTATCCGGCGGGAAGACCTGCATCTGTTGTTCCCGGCCGATGCACCCAGGCTGTTGTCGTCTTCGTCATCTTGGTCATCTTGGTCATCTTGGTCATCTTGGGGTCACCCCCTCTGACCTCTTGGTTTTCCCCCATAGTTTGAGGTAGGTTGATTTGTCACTTATCGGGCGACCCCCACGGGTTCCCGAGAATTGTAGCAGCAGTCCTCTATTGAAGTGTGGTTGGCCTGGTCGTGTGACCCTGTCCGTAGGCCTCGCAGGACATCACAGATACAGTCCACAGAGGACTAATTTCTCTTCTCTCTTTCAGGTCCATTCAGGGCTCTCGTCGCCCTGTAACCTGGGTCCAGGCCGATGTCTCTCTGTCCGGTCTGGGAGGTCTAGGAGGTCTGGGAGGTCTGGGAGGTCTGGGAGGTCTGGGAGGTCTAGGAGGTCTGGGAGGTCTGGGAGGTCTAGGAGGTCTAGATGAGGACCTTGAGGATGCTCTGGAGCTTGACCTATCCCGGTCTTCCTCCAGTTCCGATTTCTGACCTGAGTCAGTATATTCCTTCTTGCCATCCGCTGCGTCGTTCGCTGATTCCGGGGGACCGCCCCCCCGTCTAGGAGTGTGGCACTGATTCAGGTTTTGTCCCTTTACCAGCGCACCTTTACCAGCGCACATTGTTCACAGATCCTTCGGACTGTTGTTTCCGTCCACTTCCTTCTTGCACAGGGGGTCTACCCTGTGTTGTGCTTGTCTCGGTCCAGACTGGGTAGTTAGTTACTGTTTATGTCTGGTATTAGTTCCGGCTAGTTAGCCAGCTTGTAGATTCAGGCTATGTAGCCTCTTATAGACTCAGCTCCTGCTGATAACACCAGCCTGTATTATTACGCCGGTTCCATTTCCGTCCTAGTAGCAGGACTTATTCTGATTTTAAGTAAACATTAGGTTACTTCTGGTTGAGGTGACCTGGTACCTATTTTTTCTACTTAGGTTTCGACTGTAATTACGTTACTTTTTAGTCGTGAGTAAACTTTTACTGCTATCACAGAAATATACTTTAAGTGTGATTCTTTCTTTGAGTAGAACCTTCTACGTCTTTTGACTGTAAGAAAACATTACGTAACTTTTTAGTCGTGAGTAAACTTTTACTGCTATCACAGAAATATACTTTAAGTGTGATTCTTTCCTTGAGTAGAACCTTCTACGTTTTTTGACTGTAAGAAAACATTACGTAACTTTTTAGTCGTGAGTAAACTTTTACTGCTATCACAGAAATATACTTTAAGTGTGATTCTTTCTTTGAGTAGAACCTTCTACGTCTTTTGACTGTAAGAAAACATTACGTAACTTTTTAGTCGTGAGTAAACTTTTACTGCTATCACAGAAATATACTTTAAGTGTGATTCTTTCTTTGAGTAGAACCTTCTACGTCTTTTGACTGTAAGAAAACATTACGTAACTTTTTAGTCGTGAGTAAACTTTTACTGCTATCACAGAAATATACTTTAAGTGTGATTCTTTCCTTGAGTAGAACCTTCTACGTTTTTTGACTGTAAGAAAACATTACGTAACTTTTTAGTCGTGAGTAAACTTTTACTGCTATCACAGAAATATACTTTAAGTGTGATTCTTTCTTTGAGTAGAACCTTCTACGTTTTTTGACTGCAAGAAAACATTACGTAACTTTTTAGTCGTGAGTAAACTTTTACTGCTATCACAGAAATATACTTTAAGTGTGATTCTTTCTTTGAGTAGAACCTTCTACGTCTTTTGACTGTAAGAAAACATTACGTAACTTTTTAGTCGTGAGTAAACTTTTACTGCTATCACAGAAATATACTTTAAGTGTGATTCTTTCTTTGAGTAGAACCTTCTACGTTTGGTTTTTTTCAAATCTGTAATTAATTCTACTCCAGAGGCACCCGACAGCAGTCATTTCGGTTCATATTCTTTCGGTTTTTGATACCTATTTAAATAGTATAAAGCCCAACTCACTTGAACTTATGTCCTTAGCCCCGGAACCTCCAATCCGTTTTGACAGACCTATAAACCAGTGACTTGGCCGCCCAAGCACCACAGCGTCCTGTATGCTGAGGCTTCCAAGTCCCCACAAATCTGATAGGCCCGTCGGATACAGAGACCCTGATGCTCGCTCTGTCCCCCCGCGTCAAGGTGCTAAGCTTGATGGGAGTTTGCAGAGTCTCAATTTTTTACCCATAGGTGCTGGTGAGTGTACATCTCATGCAGCTGATATGGCTGGTAGGGTGCTAACCCACCAAATGGTTGCTGTCAGGAAATCCCTTCCGAATGAAATAGATTACAAATTCACTTTACTTTACTCTGGGTTTAGAGCAAGGACGGACATCTTTATATATTATACTTAGAATATATACAAAACTTTTGTAGTATTCTATGTCATGTTTCTTCCTAAATGACAATAACACTTTATATTATTCCTCTTGACAGATGAGCTGTATGTCAAGTGCAGTTTGCACTTGCTTGAGTCACTTGTGTCAGGGCCCCAGAGGGTAAGGATACTATTGATTCTCCTTCCGGGCTTTGAATTCCTCCCTTGTTGTCCTCACCTCTGCTTGCTGTTCTGGGGTTAGTGCGGCCCACTCGTCTGCAGGTAGGTATTGGTACTTCTTTTTCCCTGTTCTGTCCTTGGTTGTTTTCGGGGGGAACTCCTGGGAGGCCCCCCTTTTGTCAGATAGCATTTTAACTTGGTCATACAGCATACATTCGATACGTAGCTGGTCTTGTGACCATGCTGCGCATCGGGCTGCCAGTGGGTTACCCCCTGGGACTCCTCTGAGTAGCTTTTCAAGCAGTGAGCATGATCCTTGCATAGGTGTTCCATTCATGACTGATTCTGCTGCATCATTGAGAGACATGCTCCCGCCTCGCACCTGTGCGATTAGTTTCTCCACCATCTTATACCCTGGATCTTGACCGGGGGTCCTTACTTCTCTTTCCATCAGTTGGTCCATTGAGGCCCTTTCGGGGATCTCTAGTCCTTTGAGATGTCTCAACATGCGAGCTAGCGTCTCGTGTGCTTGTATCTCCTGAGCGAGCATCTGCTGCGCCAGCTTCTCATGAGCTAGCATCTGCTGCGCCAGTTTCTTCTGAGCTACCCGTGCCAGCTTCTCCTGGGCTAGCATCTGCCGCGCCAGCCTCTCCTGAGCTACCCGTGCCAGCTTCTCCTGGGCTAGCATCTCCTGGGCTGGCTTCTCTTGTGCTAGCTCCTCCTGAGCTAGCTTCTGGCGTGCCAGCTCCTCCTGAGCTAGCATCTCTCGTGCTAGCTTCTCCTGAGCTAGCTTCTGGCGTGCTAGCTCCTCTTGAGCTAGCTTCTCTCGTGCTAGCTCCTCCTGAGCTAGCTTCTCTCGTGCTAGCTCCTCCTGAGCTAGCTTCTCTCGTGCTGGCTCCTCTTGAGCTAGCTTCTCTCGTGCTAGCTCCTCCTGAGCTAGCTTCTCTCGTGCTAGCTCCTCTTGAGCTAGCTTCTCTCGTGCTGGCTCCTCTTGAGCTAGCTTCTCTCGTGCTAGCTCCTCCTGAGCTAGCTTCTCTCGTGCTAGCTCCTCCTGAGCTAGCTTCTCTCGTGCTGGCTCCTCTTGAGCTAGCTTCTCTCGTGCTAGCTCCTTCTGAGCTAGCTTCTCTCGTGCTAGCTCCTCCTGAGCTAGCTTCTCTCGTGCTGGCTCCTCTTGAGCTAGCTTCTCTCGTGCTAGCTCCTCCTGAGCTAGCTTCTCTCGTGCTAGCTCCTCTTGAGCTAGCTTCTCTCGTGCTAGCTCCTCTTGAGCTAGCTTCTCTCGTGCTAGCTCCTCTTGAGCTAGCTTCTCTCGTGCTAGCTCCTCCTGAGCTAGCTTCTCTCGTGCTAGCTCCTCTTGAGCCAGCTTCTCTCGTGCTGGCTCCTCTTGAGCTAGCTTCTCTTGTGCTGGCTCCTCTTGAGCTAGCTTCTCTCGTGCTAGCTCCTCCTGAGCTAGCTTCTCTCGTGCTGGCTCCTCTTGAGCTAGCTTCTCTCGTGCTAGCTCCTCCTGAGCTAGCTTCTCTCGTGCTAGCTCCTCTTGAGCTAGCTTCTCTCGTGCTAGCTCCTCTTGAGCTAGCTTCTCTCGTGCTAGCTCCTCCTGAGCTAGCTTCTCTCGTGCTAGCTCCTCTTGAGCTAGCTTCTGGGTGTTAGCACTGGCTTGTTAGCCGATGTAGTGCTAGTTAGCTTCCGTCTGGCTACGGCCAGCTCCTGGGTCTTCCGTTTAGCCAGCTCATGGGTCGCACCGTCTGGCTAGCTCATGGGTCTTCCGTCTGGCTAAAGCCAGCTCATGGGTGTTAGCACTGGCTTGTTAGCCGATGTAGTGCTAGTTAGCTTCGCCTTTCTGTGAACGGTCGTTTTGACTTCGCTTCACATCCAGTCTCCCATACTCACATACGGTATCTTTGGGCTAGGTAGCCATCCAGCTCGCCTTTCTGTGAACGGTCGTTTTGACTGCGCTTCACATCCAGTCTCCCATACTCACATACGGTATCTTTGGGCTAGGTAGCCCTCGCCTTTCTGTGAACGGCCGTTTTGGCTCGCTTCACATCCACACTCCGCTCATACAAGGTGTCTCTGGGCTAGGGAGCCCTCGCCTTTCTGTGAACGGCCGTTTTGGCTCGCTTCACATCCACACTCCGCTCATACAAAGTGTCTCTGGGCTAGGGAGCTCTCGCCTTTCTGTGAACGGCCGTTTTGGCTCGCTTCACATCCACACTCCGCTCATACCAGGTGTCTCTGGGCTAGGGAGCCCTCGCCTTTCTGTGAACGGCCGTTTTGGCTCGCTTCACATCCACACTCCGCTCATACAAAGTGTCTCTCTAAACTGCCAGACATTTTAGAGAGAGGGTTTTCTTTACCCCCCTTTTTTTTTTTTTTATCCAATTTTGCGGGCTCAACCGCTCCACCAGCAATGCCCCCACTATGCAGATGCCTTTAATTTGCCACTGCTCTCCATCGAGGGCCCTACAGATCAATATCCTTTGACTGGTGTATTCTAAAACTCGGTTCTCCGTTTTTTTTTTTTTTTTTTTAATATTTCTAGTTTATTTTATTTTGGCTGTTATCTTACCGATCTCAGCCCTAACCAGGGACGCCATGTTGAAAGCTACAGGTCGCCTCTATACATCTCAATCACCTACTCGAGATATAAACCTGCGGCCGCTCGATATCCCCCGGCGAGGTGCTAAACTCGCCAAGTTCTCGAGTCAATTTACTATTTCTGTCTAGATTACTTCAAGTCACTGGTCTTGTGATATCCAGTTGATATGAAATGTAATCATGAAGAGTTGTTAATCTCTTCTTGTTTGAAATAAACCGAATATTTTGTTTAGGAGAACTATTATATCATGTAATAAAAATAATATTATTATTATCATTATCATCATTATCATCATTTTACGAAAGGGCTTGTAATACTGCTCATTTGAAAGCTTGGTTGTATTACTACTTTTTTAATAAGTATTACCACTGTACTAACACGTAATCATTGTTTGCACTCCCCGGCCTTCTTTGTCCCCCTCCTTCAACGGAACCGACCGTCTGACCCTGCAGTGATTCAGACGGTCGAGGTCCCACACAAGACAGAGTCAGTCTGGACACAGAGACACCGGAACCCGCAAACAACACTCATCTACATGCTTAGTATTTCTTATCAGTACATAGCATATACATATATAAATATATATATTTTAGCTGAAAAGCATTAACCAGTCAATTGATTCAATCTGTATTTCAGGACATAGTCACCTCAGAGGAAATCAAGGCGCGGCTGGTATTTGCTGGCAGGGATCAGTCCAAGAACTCAATGGATTATAAAAAGTCATCTTTATTTCAATGAAGTTACAGAAAAAGACTAAATAAAAAATATCCATTACAGTTTAAAAGATTATATAAAAACAAAACATGTCATCTGCATCTTGGTCTTCCAAGTCACACACTGGTAAAAACTTCAAAATCTCTCAAAGAAGTCTGTAGGCACCATTCTTCTTCTCTCTCCTTCTCCGTGTAAAAATCCGCCGTGCTCTCGCCAGTTGGCCCTTTTTATAAGGTCCGTCACGTCACGCCATCATCAGTACATAGCTCCAATCACTGTACAGTACGTGTCATATCCCTCCTTCAGTTATTTGTTACTTTGCAGTTACATATCAAATCAAGTAATTCATAAGAATACAAAGCCCCTCTGACTAGAGCTCCCTCTTCTAGGCCTTGCATTCCAGCCGGTCCCTCCCCTACTGCATGGGGCCTCTTTCGTTCTGAGACGAGGACGAGGCAGACTGCCGTAATATATCTTACATAGCCCAACACATACATATACAGATATATACAGGTACAATAGGTTACAGGTACAATACAGTACTCGGTGTACTATATTACATTAGTTTACATTACATTATAGTCGTTATAGTCTGCTCTCCTCTCCTTCCTCTTCTGATTCAAGACTTCAACCAGCAACCCTTCCGTCTGAAAGGGTTAACATTACAGCTCCCTATCTCCTTTGCTGGGGCCCTCATTCCGCAGGTTGCCTCCCTTCTGCATGTGGTCTGTGAAGAACAGACCCTTCTTATGGAGATTTTAAAGGCTCAGTTCCATTTGTTTTTAAAGTAGAGCCCTCATAGAGTTATTTTTCCAGAGTTCAGTTTATACTGGTCACATAGGAACGACTCAGGATGTCATTGTCCAAAAGTGTCGCTTGCTGATCTGTGGCACTTCACACATACGATACTGGTATAGGGTTCAATTCCCTGTTCTACCTAATACCATACAACTATTCGGTCTCTCTCTCTTTGTCTATGTCTCTTTCCTTCTCTCCATCTCTGTCTGTCTCTCTGTCTATATCTCTGTGTGTGTGCGTGTGTGTGTGTCTCTCTCTCTCACACTATGTCTCTTTCTTTGTGTGTGTGTGCGTGTGTGTGTGTCTCTCTCTCACACTATGTCTCTCTCTCACACTATGTCTCTCTCTTTGTGTGTGTGTGCGTGTGTGTGTGTCTCTCTCTCACACTATGTCTCTCTCTTTGCTGGGGCCCACATTCCTCAGGGTGCCTCCCTTCTGCATGTGGTCTGTGAAGAACAGACCCTTCTTATGGAGATTTTAAAGGCTCAGTTCCATTTGTTTTAAAAGTAGAGCCAGCATAAAGCTATCCTCCAGAGTTCAGTTTAAAGATTATACTGGTCACATAGGAACGACTCAGGATGTCATTGTCCAAGAGTGTCACTTGTTCTGTGACACTTTACAGTTACGTGGATGTTTTGTTCTAAAATGTACACCTCAAAAAACAAAACAGAGTGACACAATTCGTTTTCTGCTATGTTTAATCCTCAGGCGGGTTTGTCTGTTGTTGCCTGTTAAACTTGGACCACAGCAAGTCTCTTCTCTTCTCTCTCTTGGACAAGAAAAACATGCGCTTAACACTTAATACGTGTTTGACACAGTGAAAGATCATGTCTACACTTCTCACCCTTGCCGACAAAGCCAAGAGAAGAAAGTTGAACTACTACTGTAGTGTTAAACTTTAATTCTATGCTAAGTAGTCTGAGACACACAAAGAATGTGTAACGCCTAAAGTGGGTGCGTGCACGCATGCATGCACGCACGCACCCACGCGCACGCACGCACACACACACACACACACACACAGGAGAGGCAGGGTCTAATAGGAGATAATGGATTCTGGGTCAATGGGATAACACCTGGCAGTTCTTAGATCAGTGAGGGAGAAAGACTTGACATGTTCCAGACCTGTGCCCGGCACCATGCCTGTGGTAACAAGGCCAATGACATCTCAGATAAGCAGAGCAGAGGAACAGGCAAAAATAAACAGGCAAAAAGAAAAAAAGGTTGTAGAAGATTCTTATACCGTATTTAATGGGACCATATTCATACATATATTGTACATGACGTCGGCCAGTTTCCTATTCTTCGATGGAATTGCGTTGCTAGGTGAACAGCTGTTTATTTCCAGAGTTTATTTCCCGTCAGCTGTTTTTGTTGTCAATTGAGGTCGTTATTTATTGCATATGTAGCAGGGTGGATTATCCCTGCTTTGTGGGAACGGTTGCTGGCAGTCACAAGGTAGCTGGACACAGTAGAGCTCCGTCTGATTGCACCCTCGTCTTTGGGCCTGGAGCGTCAAACTGGGACCCGGTAGTGGGAGTGAATGGGGCCCGGGATTTACCAACCTGGTTTGGTACTCTGGTCTTCCTCGCCTCTCCGGGGCGGTCAGCAGTACTCCCCAACTCGCTCTCACTTCCCTGAATACCTCCGTGGGCCCTCCCACACCTAGTGACTGATATGCATAAATAGATTCCTTTCCCCCCCGCAAGCAGTACCCTCCCTCGACGACCACTAGAGACCTTAATGACTGGAAGGAGAAAGTGCCAAATAATAATAATATTACCTGCATCAAAAGGGTTAGGGTTAGACTCAATAACGGACACGCACACACAACAATTCCCGTCTTAGTTCGTTTAGTATTACTTATACTGGGCAGTGACAAGTACTACTGGCAATGAGTCAAATGGCATACACTATCATTATTCCTAATTACTAATAATTAGAATAATAACATATATAGCACTTATACCATAATACCTTCGACCCCAGGAAGAAACAGTTTGAACGAGACGGGAAATTAAGAGGCATGGCCATACACGTTATTACACTCAAAAGAAATGAAAAGGTGGGCCCACAGTACCTAACAGAAGTCCTAAACTAATGCCGGCATGTATTGTTTATGGGGTACCCCTGTGAACTGTGGTTAGCAACCATTAGCTTCACCCGTAGGTCGCATCACACTGTGTACTGTGTAATAGATCCGGAGCATCGAAGCTCTATTGTACTCAACCAAAATGGCGGCCTCGCCGCGCCACCACCGTCCAGGTAGCAAGATGGCGTCGAACGCTCTCGTCGCGGGCGCTAGCAAGCGGGGCTGGAGCAGAGGGGCAGTAGCTGGCTGAGAGCGCGTGCTGGGTGATGGCGACCTATGCTGGACGGAAGAACTCCCGTGCTGGGCTGTCGACCGCCGGGGCAGAGCAGACGTCGAAACGCCGGCGAAGGCTGGTTGTTGACGGCCGGCGCTGGGTTGACGCGCAGCAATACACTAGCCCTACCTTAAACTGAAGCTACTCTCTGGGTCCCAAACAGCCCACCTGCTACACGGTTATACTGTTGCGCAACGTGGCTGGCTACACCACCGGTCTCTTCAGCGTCTCGCGCTCGGTGTACTGGAGTCAATATAGCCGTTAGCAGCATGCTAAATATACCGCACACACTGCTACTATAACACGCTATCTATGGACGTTAGTCCTTGGGTCCGGTTTCTCTTACTCACGCACTATCACGGATACTTCTAGAATAACCCGTCACTAGCAAGTATGTCTCGTCACCCGTCGCTCGCTCCGGCGGGGCTCTCTGGCTCGCTTCTCTAACGGGGCTATTCCAAAGCACCTCCCGTTGTAGCTGCGACCGTTCACGGCTACATCCCACGTCGAAGAGGTCTTCCTGTTCCCCTCACCTCCAGGTGATTCCCTCTTCCTCGTTGCTTGCTTCTCTCCACGCTCCGCCTGCCACCTGCCGCCCCCTGCTGGCACCGCCACCTAGCCCCACGGGAAGAGAACTGGGTGGATCGAATATGATCCAGTTTTACTGTTTATAATCCATATTCCAGCCGGTGGAAGAAGGAGAAACTTGCGTCATTGTTCGAAAGAATATCAATGGAAACTAGTCAACATGTCTTTGTGCACAAAGGGGAGATAAAAGGCAAGTCAGCACTTCTAAATAATAGCCGTTGGTCTGCGGGTGGTACCCGGAGGAGAGACTGACCGTGGCCCCCAGGGCCCGACAGAAGGCCTTCCAGACTTGGGAGATGATTTGCGGGCCCCTGTCGGAGAGACGATGTCCACCGGGATCCCGTGGAGCACCATCAGGTCCGCGATTTATGAAGCAGAGGGGAGTTTGGGGAGAGCAACAAAGTGCACTGCCTTCGATAAACGGTCAATGATAGTGAGAATGACTGTGTTACCGTGTGAGGGGGGCAGACCGGTGACGAAGTCCAGGGCGACGTGCGACCAGGGCCGACCGGGAACAGGGAGCGGACGGAGGAGCCCGGCGGGTGGTTGGTGGGAAGCCTTCCCACGAGCACAGACGGTGCATGCAAGGACGAAGGCGCGGGTGTCTTCCCTCATGGTGACCCACCAGAAGTGCCGCCTCAGCAGGGACAGAAACCAGTATGGAGGTGGCGTCTGTGTGTATATACACAAAGATACCAAATTCATCAACCGTACTGACCTTAACCATGACGAAATTGAAACTGTTTGGATTGAAATCTTATTAGATAGGGCGAAACCAGTACTAGTAGGCACAATCTATAGACCGCCAGAACAGAGTGGCTTCTATGACACACTTGATGGGTGTTTAGCTGGGGTGGAGGGGGTAGAAAAAATTCTTATTGGGGACTGGAACACGGATATGCTGCGTAAAGCAGCACCCGTCTTCAAGGCCTTCAGTAGATTTTCTGATCTGCACTGTTTCAGCCAGCTAATCACCCAACCCACAAGGGTATGTGATTCGACACAAACCACCATTGACCTCATTTTGACCTCTGACAAGTCTATGATCTCCAATAAAGGGGTGATAGCATGCGCGTTAAGTGATCATTATATGATTTTCTGTACCCGCAAAAAGCTAAAACAGAAGGCCGGCTGTCACAAAACAGTCACATCTAAAGACCTCAAAACTTACTCTAGAGAGGCCTTTAACCTAGAACTGGGGAGCTTGGACTGGTCAGATGAACTCAGTGGTACACAGGTTGAAGAAACATGGCTTGGTTTCAAAACCAAATTCACAACAATACTCAACAACATGGCACCCCTAAGAACCACCAGGGTTAAAAATCGCGCTGAGCCATGGATGCACACTGAAATACTGGCCGCTATGAAAACCAGAGACAAAAAATGCTCTGAACTTCATAAAAGTCAGACAAAGCTTTCCAAAAGCTCAAACAGTGAACTCCAAGCCCACGTGGTTGAACTAAAAATTCAAAGAAACAGACTAAGAAATGACGTAAACACCATGATCAAAACCGCAAAAAGAAATTTCATCAACGACAAAACTGAGGAAAACAAAAACAAACCCTGCGAACTTTGGAAATTACTCAATAATCAACTAGGCTGCAGTAAAAAACTTAAAACCAGATTCTCAAACATAAACATAAAGACGGACAACACGCTCATCACAGACAAGCTGGATGTAGCCAATTACTTAAACATCTTCTTCACAAACATAGCCACAACACTGGTAAACAAACTACCCTCCCACTCACGGCATTATGGGGTAGAACACATAGTAGCATACTACAAAAACCTAGGGGTCCACAAAGACAACTTCAAACTTGAAATGGTAACAACAGATGAGGTACTTAAAAAAATTGAGCGCCCTCCAACCTAACAAGGCCACTGGCAATGACAACATCCCCTCCAAATTCCTCAGAGACTCAGCAGCCACCATCACCCCAGTCATCACACACATAATAAACCTCTCTATAAAACAGGGACACGTCCCCAAGGACTTCAAAATTGCGAAAGTGACCCCTCTGCACAAAAAGGGCAGCAAATTAGACCCAGGCAACTACCGCCCTGTTTCTATTCTTACCTCCATCTCGAAAGTCATGGAGAAAATAGTCTACGAACAGGTCGAAAAGTACCTGGTGGAAAAAAATCTAATCTACGAATTCCAATCTGGCTTCAGAACGTCCCACTCCACTGACACATGCCTCCTCTATTTGAACGACCACATCAAACAAGAGGTGGACACGGGCAAATACTGCTGCATGGTCATGCTGGACCTACAAAAGGCCTTCGACACTGTCAATCACTCCATTCTGATTGACAAGCTAAAAGCAATTGGTTTTGATAGTTTATCAGTGAGCTGGATGCAATCCTACCTGGAGGGGAGAGAACAGATGGTAGAGGTAAACGATACTCTACCCCCCCCCCCCCCCTCACAGTGAGCTGTAGTGACCGCTACTCTTCCTAATTTATGCAAATGACATGTCGTCAGCCTGTGACTGCAACTTGTTCCTGTTTGCGGACGACTCAGCCCTGCTGGTCTCTGACAAGAACAAGTTGCAGGTTGAAAAAACCCTCAGCTCGGAACTAGGCAAAATCTGCATATGGCTCGCTGATAACAAACTATCATTACACATGGGCAAAACAGAGTCCATTCTCTTCGGTTCAAATAACAAACTCAGCAAGACCGACGGCTTCTCAGTTACAGTGGGTGACAATATTGTCACAAGGAAAGACGAAATTACCTACCTGGGTTCCATCGTAGAAGCAAATCTTTCTGGTGACAAAATGGCATCCAATGTAATAAAAAAAGTCAACCAACAAACTAGATTCTTGTACCGGATCTCCTCTCTGGTAAACAAGAATACCCTGAAGACTCTGGCAGGAGCACTCATTCAAGGGTACTACGACTATGCGTGCACCTCATGGTACCAAAGCACCTCAAAGGCGCTTAAAACAAGATTACAAACATCACAAAGCAAACTGGTCAGACTACTACTTGACCTTACCCCCAGAACCCACCTCACCCTGCCCACTTTGACAACCTAGGATGGCTTAGAGTAGACGACAGAGTACAGCAACTTGCAATGGGCCTGGTCTACAAGATACACTATACGACTAAGGTACCCATGTGCATGTCAAAATACTTCCCAAAGGTCAGTGAATACCACAACCACTACACCAGAGAAAGCTCAACAAATCATGTTAAACCCACCGCATGTATATATTCCCTCCCCGCCGTATGTATATTTCTCTCCCACCCACCCACCCCCTCCTAATGTACAGTCCCCTCCCCATCATATGTATATACTCTGTCAGGATCTAGGGGTAACAGTACTGTATATTTGAATACCGTTTATGTCACAAATGTATCAGTACTAAACACCTATATGTCCCTATGCCATAAATGTCATGTATGTTGTGTATGTCATAAATGTCTATATGAATTGAAAATGGGGGACCCTGATGTAAACAAGACAAACGTCTTTCTCAGGTCTGCATCCCCTTAACAATTGTGTATATTGAGCCGTACTGTATTGTACCCATTCTGCAATCTGTTAAATAAAGTTTTCATTCATTCATTCATTCACAGGGTACGGTTGATCCCAGGATGACAGGCGAACCGGGAGGCGTGGACCCACTGGAGCACCTGGGAGCGGACAAGGTCGGGGACAAAAAGCCGGTTAGGTGGGCCGTTACCTGGATCAGGCTGGACAAGCTGGGCCTCCCGAGCCAGGCCTGTAGGTCAGGGTGAAATTGAACCTGGCGAAGAACAGTACCCAGCGTGCCTGGCGGGAGTTCAGGCGCTTGGCCGTCTGGACTTAGGTGAGGTTCTTGTGGTCAGTCCAGACCAGGAAGGGGATCTCTGAGCCCTCCAGCCAGTGCCTCCATTCCTCCAAGGCCAGTTTGACTGCCAGGAGCTCCAGGTTCCCGATATCGTAGTTGACCTCCGCTGGGGTCAGGCGGCGAGCGAAGAAGGCGCAGGGATGCAGTCTCTGGTCGAGAGCGGAGCGTTGGGAGAGGACTGCCCCTACACCGGTACTCAAGGCGTCAACCTCCACCACGAACTGGCAGGACGCGTCCGGCTGGACGAGGATGGGCGCGGAGGTGAAGCGCCGGCGCAGCTCGGCGAAGGCGGAGTCCACTCTGTCTGACCAGACGAAGGGCACGGAAGGCGAGGTGAGTTGGGTGAGGGGTGCAGCGACCCGGCTGTAGTCCCTGATGAAACGCCGGTAGAAGTTGGCAAACCCCAGGAAGCGTTGGAGCTGCTTGACGTTGGTGGGACGAGGCCAGTCGGACACCGCCTTGATCTTCTCGGGATCTGCCCGGATCTTGCCACCCTCGATGATGTAGCCGAGGAACCCAATGGAGGAGACGTGGAACTCACACTTCTCCGCTTTGACGAACAGCTTGTTCTCTAGTAGGCGTTGGAGGACCCGGTGGACTGGATGTGCTCTTCCATAGAGCGGGAAAAGATCAGAATGTCGTCCAGATAAACAAAGACAGAGCGGTTAAGGACATCACGGAGAACGTCATTGACAAGGGCCTGGAAGACAGCAGGGGCGTTGGTCAACCCAAAAGGCATTACCTTGTACTCGTAGTGACCGAGCGGGGTCTTAAAGGTCGTCTTCCACTCGTCTCCCTCACGGACGTGGACAAGGTGATAGGCATTTCTGAGGTCCAACTTCGAGAAAATGGTGGCACCTTGCAGGGGTTCGAAAGCAGAGTTAATCAATGGCAGGGGGTACTTGTTCTTGACCCCGGTAGTCAATACAGGGGCGAAGGGAGCCATCCTTCTTGGACACAAAAAAGAACCCTGCACCGACAGGAGAGGATGAGGGGGTAATAATGCCCGAGGCCAGGGACTCGTGGACGTATTTCTCCATAGACTCCCTCTCTGGGCGTGAGAGGTTAAACAGGCGACTAGCGGGGAGCGTAGCTCCTGGGAGCAGATCAATAGCACAGTCGTACTGGCGATGAGGTGGCAGGGAGAGGGCCTCTTGTTTACTAAACACAGCCTCTAGATCAGGGGTCTCAAACTCAATTTACATGGGGGCCGCTGGAGGTAGAGTCTGGGTGAGGCTGGGCTGCATCATATATTCCACACAAAAAGGGTTTCAAGTATTTAATTTTTTTTTAATGGAAATGTATGGTTGAAACATGCAAACGTTCAAACGCACACACACTAATAAGCATTGGAGGCTTTTAACCAGGGCCGGACTGGGGAAAATCATTCAGGCCAGGAAATATAGTGCGAAATATAGCCCCAGTCAGGCCACTTTTTAAGCGGGGGGTCCCCCACCAAGAGATTTTGGGTTACAAAGACTTCATTTCCTGCATTCTGGTGCAGGAATTGTTTTATTTGTACCCTTTAAATGCCAGTGTTTGTGATGACATGACAGCAAAAAAATTATAAAAAAATCTTTTTTTCTGATTTTTGTTTTGTTTTGTGGAAATCATCTGGGGGGCCGCACAATATCATCCAGCGGGCCGCAATTGGCCCGCGGGCCGCGAGTTTGAGACCCCTGCTCTAGATCGTGATAAATTGGAGGAACAGTCGAAAGGTCAATAGTTTCGTTGGGAACGGGAGAACCAGCGGCTCCCAGGCGTGGCAGTGAGCACTCCAGCTTGTGACTGAGCCCATTGGCCAATTTATTACAGGGTTGTGTAGCTTTAGCCAAGGCATGCCTAGAACTATGGGGTTATGGGGGGAATTAGTGACGTGGTAACGGATCTCCTCGCTATGATTCCCGGAGAGTCGAAGGCGGAGAGGCGTGGTGTGGCGGGTTATTCGCAAGAGCAACCTCCTGTTTAGACCCTGAGCATCGCAGGGAATTGGCAAGGCGTCGGTGGCAATGTGGTAGTGGGACACTACCCCAGCGTCAATGAGATTCTCGTCTGCGCCTGAGTCGACCAGCGCGGACAGAGGGAGCGATTGACCGTTGTGAAAAAGCATATTTGGACCAGAGCTGGGAGCATAATTAGGGCTCGTACATGTGCCCAGCGTCACTGTCGAGCCTCGTCGTTTGGGCGAACCGAACATGAAGCGATGGAGTGGCCGAGTTGCCCGCAGTACAGACATGCCCCTGTCCTGAGTCTGTGACGGCGTTCGCGGAGAGGGAGGCGAGAGCGGTCGAGTTCCATAGGCTCCGAGTCGTCGGCTCTGCGGCTCTGCAGCGGCACACTATTACCGGTGCGCTCTGGGTCTGCGGCTCTGCAGCGGCACACTGTTGACGGCGCTGGCTTTTTCACGGCGGCGTTCCCGAAGACGCGTGTCCAAATCTCTGGCTAAGTTGATCAACTAGTCGAGGGAAGTTGGCTTCACCTTAGACGCCAATTCGTCTTTTAGGACGTTGCTGAGGCCCTGGCGAAAAGCCCCTCGTAACGGTGCGTCGTTCGACTGGGAACCAGCTGCCAGGATCCTAAATTCAATAGCGTACTCGCTCACGCTGCGATGGCCTTGGCGGATGGTGAACAAGGCGGCCGTACTATCCGAACCACCGGGGGGATGGTCAAAAACTTTTCGCATGTCGCCGATGTAATCGGAGTACGAATCGCAGAGGGGAGAATTACTGAAGTGGAGGGCGGTTGCCCATTCTAGCGCGGGACCCGTGAGCAGGCCAGACAGGTAAGAGATCTTGGATTTGTCCCTCTGGAAGGTTAGTGGTTGTTGCCCGAAAACTAAAGAGCATTGGAACAGAAAGGCACGACACTTGGAAACGTTTCCATCGTAACGCTCTGGCGCGGGTACATGGGGCTCCCTGTACTGGGATGCTACAGGTGGGGATACCACGGGTGGAGAGACAACAGGTGAACTTGCTAAGCTGTTACATACGAACGCTCCAATTGTCTGTCTCGCTCTGCGGAGCTGAGCGTGAGAGCGCTGAGTTGGGTAATGGTTTCGTCCAGTATTTGTGAGTGTTGATTTACCAGAACGGCGTGTCCGTTGACAGCGGCCTGGATGTTGTTGCTCCATTCAGTGGTGTCCTGTGTTGCTGAGTCCGACGTCATGGTCGCAGTGTTCTGTGAGGGTAGGGGGGTAGCGGAGCCCAATCGCAAACAACAGGAGGAGAGAGAATGGAGCGGTTTAGGGTTCTTTAATTGTATCTTCCCTAAACAGACAGAGTAACATCAGGAATGTGCAACAGACATGGGTTAGAATTGTTCTTGGGGGAGAATGGGGACAGGTGCACTCCCAGTGCAGCTGTAGGCAGAGGACACCGGTCTTGTGTCGAGAGAGAGAATGGGAACAGGTGCTGGAGCGGGAGTCCTGGGCACAAGAGAGACAAGATTAGGAGAGGAATAATCACAGAGCAGGTCTAGCAGTCTTCAGGTAGAGTCGTCGTACCTAGGTAGGCAGTTTAACACTGCAACGAGGGACAACAGGATCTGCCAGATGATATAGGGGCCGCCTGATGATGTAATTCCTCACAGCCGCGCTGATTGAAGTCCCTCTGGCAGTGTGGGAACGCTCCAGCAGGAAGCTGCCCGTATATGGGCACGGCAGGATGAGGGCAGAAGAACGCACAAGCCCTGATCGTGACAAGAATAAAGGAAAGGTAATGGCACCAGGCAAATTCAATTTGCATCTTGGTATAACGTTAGCTAGCTAGATCGAGCAGTGCTCTGTAATGTCTGGGGTGAAAGGCTTGGTGATAGTAGCCTATATAAACTGGCTAAACAATGAAGACACTTTTATGCTCTTTTGATCATAGACCTGTTCATATGACCTGAACTCCTGAGTAAACAAAATAGGTTAGCCAATTTACGAGTAGCCTAATCTCGTTTATTATGTAACGCTGACTCGTCCAAACCCTGTTGGCGTGCATCACAGTCACGAAGCGGGCTAGCGTTACATAATAAAAGACTAATATAATACCACGAGTGTGGATTCACTCGTTCAAACCCTGTTGGCGTGCAGCGCAGTCACAATATGGGCTAATGTAACGCCAGTCAGCAAGCGAAATTAGCATTGAATCAAAAGCCTAGGGATGCAGGGTCCGCTGAGGAATATTATACTAGGTCGGATAGTCCAGCAAAGTTACCTCCTATTCATCAATCTCACAATATTCGCTAACATTAGACAGATGAAATACAGCCTTCTGAAGTGACAAGGGAGGATGGTTCTGATATACAGAACCAGCTAAGCTACTCTGCGTTGTGATTTTGTCCGTTACTAATTCCCTTGTACTTTCAAAGACCAGGAAATGGCCTTGTTTCGACGACAGAGAGAGCAGGAGAATGAAGAGGAGAAGTTGTCTCAGATCTGTTTTTAATTCAAAGTAAAAAGTGAAATAACAATGATTCTGGTTCAATTACAATAAAGTGTGCTATAGTATTGATATACGAGACACTATGCCGTCTGTAATCAAAACTAGACTAAAAAATAGATTAAAGAATAATAATCTTCATCGTTGAGTTGTTGATTTTTCTTTGTTGTCTGCTGCCAACAAAGAGATTCTTTTCTCGTTCCAAAAAGCTTCTTCTCCGTGTTCCTCTGCTTGCTGGTTTCGCCGTCCTCTGTGTGAATCGGGAGGTGTGTTCTCTTGTCGGTTCCGTTTCTGTTGTGTCTCCCACCTCCCCATTTTATCCATGAGAGAGAAACCCCGGCGTGACGTCACCAAGTGACCTCACCCCTATGATTTTCACCCAATCGCAAGCTTTCATAGTTGGTATTTGAAAAGGAGGTGGCCCTTAAGACCAACAGTTTTCTCGTTTCATTGTTTCAAACCTAGGTAAAAATAGTCTTAATATTCTTGGGATTTAGTCTTCAAAACAGTCTTTCTAGCTTAAATTGAATAGCTACAAACAGTTTATATTTAGCTTTCATTACAATATGTTCCAACATGATTTACCAAGACTCAGTCGCTCCTATTTGTCGCTTTGTTTCATCTCACTTTTAAACACAAACATATTACCTTTAACTAGTATAATCGCAGCATATGTCATATCATTCTATTCAGCATCATCAGTCCAACATAACAGTAATATATGCAGGTAATTCACATTGATGGTAAGCATCCTAAATCAGTAAAAACACATTTATGTTATTTAGAGATGTTCTATTTGAAATCTCCTCCCTAATCAGACCAGTTGGGCTGCCTCCTGTTCCCAGGAGATAACGGCTTCATGTGATGTGGTCATCTCATTGTTTTAGCTGTTTGCCCACACCCATTGTAAACAGTTTCTGTGTTGTCCATCCTGTAACTAGATCCTCCTAGTTACAGCTGCTTGAAGGAAACCTGTTCTTTGGCCGTTCTCAGTGGATCCCAGACGAATGTAACTTCTCCCCCTACTGTCCCAACTGCTAACAACACTTGTATGTAAATCCACCTTTGTGGTTAGCACAATGTTAATCAATCTCTGTAAACACATACTCCCTATCCTGAGAACAGCCCTTGATGACACCCTGTTCCCAGTTTGGCCCTTTGCCTGAATGTGACAACTGTTGTCTGACCAAAGCTTATGTTCTTATGACCTTTTTCTTATGAGGGACATTCTCCAGTACATTTTAGGATTTATGGTTATCAAATTATACCACACTTCCATCTAAAAACATAAATGAAAACTTGAGGCGGCTGGGTGGCGCAGCGGACATTGCGCTTGTCACCAACGCAAGAGACACCGGGTTCGAATTTGGTTCTATATACTAATACTAACTCAATTGGCAGAGTTAGCGGGTGGAAGTCGATGGGTGGTAATCTGGACGTTGTGGACAGTGACTCCTACAGGTCGGTTGGGGACGCCTGCACAGCAGAGACAGGAAATGGCGGGGGTAGTGTGAGCCTCCCACACGTTACACCTCGCCAATGAGAGTCCGCGCTGGCAGGTGAAAAGATGTGACAGGCTGCCTCCTTGTGTACCGGAGGGGACACGTGATGCAAGGCTTCTATCCTCCCTACAACCGACCAGTGGGGGGCATATGCGAGCAACGTTCAAGACAGGGGAGGGGAGAATTGGAAACAGCGAAATTGGGATGGGAGAAAAATAGAAAATAAGGAGAAAAAGTGGATAGAAAAAATACATAAATGTATTTGTCACATATAAGGTACATATAAGGTATATTATAGTGAAATGCTTGGTTCTGTATGAGCCTATACAGTAACACTATACCCTAACACTATAACAAAATATACAATATACAAAACTAAAATGTACAAAATACAAAAGCCCAAGAAGGGCTTAGACCTCAAAGGGTTTTTAATACAAAGCATATTTTATATCAAAAGGCACGACAAAACATCTTACTTCTGAGTGAGGATGAAATAGTCGCTGCCTTTTGGAAATGACTTGATGAATCAAATTGGATGGTGTGTTTAGCTTTGCGGCTAGGCCCCTTTTGGAAATTCTGAATAGATCTTTTAATCTCTGGGTTGGTCAATTGAACTTCTAACCAGATAATCTTGTTTTGGCAAAGATAGCAAATGTTCTGCCTCAGCTGCATTTATACGTTGACTGTGTGTGTGTGTGTGTGTGTGTGTGTGTGTGTGTGTGTGTCAATGAGTTCTATCATATAGTGCGTGTGTGTGTGTCAAAGAGTTCTATATAGTGCGTGTGTGTGTACTGTATGTGTGTGTGTGTGTGTGTGTGTGTGTGTGTGTGTGTGTGTGTGTGTGCATTTGTGTGTGCGTGCGTGTGTGACCACACTCGTATAAATTAAATGGCATATATAATCAATTTATCTATTTATAGACGTGTAGAGGATATGGTGAAGCTGACCAAAAACAACTTGCCCTCAAGAGTCTCTGTTCTAAGTCCAGAGTAGAGTTAGCAAATGTACTTTTCTTTATTTCTTTATTTTTTGCAGGCAGATTGGAAAAGCCAGAGCTATTTAAATGTGAAACAAACCAAAAACGAAGTTTTAGTGACCAAGAAATTATGGACAGTATCTTGGTTGAAGACATACCATGGCAATTCATGATTAATTAACATGGCAGTACCACTGTAAATGATAATAATAATAATAATAATAATAATAATAATAATAATAATAATAATAATAATAATAATAATAATAATAATAATAATAATAATAATAATAATAATAATAATAATAATAATAATAATTAATAATAATAATAATAATAATAATAATAATAATAATAATAATAATAATAATAATAATAATAATAATAATAATAATAATAATAATAATAATAATATTAATATTAATAATAATACAATTTAATTGTATATAGCGCCTTACATAAGGCATCTCAAAGCGCTTAAATGATGAATGAATGGAGGGGTGTTATTTTAGTGTATTTACTTGATTTATTTTGCACAAAAATGAAAAAGACTGTAATCATTTAAAAAAGTTTGAACATTGTGTGGGAGAGGCTAACAGGAATATACCTCCGTCCTACACTGTATATACATATCAATAATCACTGTATATACATATCAATAATCACCAGCCAGTCAGATTAGCTCTGGCACAGGAGAGAGTGGAAGGCAGGAGCTGATAAGAGGAACTAGCATTCTCTGACTGTCTCTGGCAACACAATATCGCCCCCTGCTGTCAGATCCCCCCCCCCCCCCCCCCCCCCTGTTCCAGCCCCACCCCCCATCCGCCTTGGCTCTGGCAGGGGCTTTGAGGCACAGCAGGGGTGGTGTGTGTGACCCTACGACTCATCCAGTCTTCATGAAGGCCATCATCATAATGAACTCCTCGCCCCCCCCCCTCACCACACACACAGCCTCCCCAGAGCTCAGCCAGAGCTGTGCATTCCTCAGGGTTTGGTTTGGTTTTTGGACCAAGGACTCAGGAGCCACATCTGGTTTTAGTTTGGCAGAAATCTTTCCCCACTTTCAACCGGGTCTTAAAAATAGGTTTTGTAGTAATAAATGATGTGTTGTGCTGTGCAGTTTATTTGTATAAGCGTATGACGAAGATTACAAGGACAAGTAATTGGTCGCTTCCATAATTACATTGAATGTCATTCGTAAGCGTGCTTTGCGGATGTCAAATGAGGTACACTGAAATTATGATAATGTTGGGGGGAGGGGGGAGTGTGTGTGGGGGAGAGTAAACATTATGGGATGCTCCTCGCAGAGCCTGTCATCTCAGCTTTGGACGGTTTGTGTGAGAGCTGATGGCCTCGGTTAGGGCGGTGGCTTGACACCACGCCGTATTATTATTAGTCAACCACTGGAGGGCAGTGAAAGAACTGCGTATGCCAGAGAGAGAGAGAGAGAGAGAGAGAGAGAGAGAGAGAGAGAGAGAGAGAGAGAGAGAGAGAGAGAGAGAGAGAGAGAGAGAGAGAGAGAGAGAGAGAGAGAGAGAGAGAGAGAGAGAGAGAGAGAGAGAGAGAGAGAATCATTTACTGCTACTGCACGAGTACAAGAACACACGGTACAATCAGCAGGGTGTGAAAGAGGGGTCATGCATCATTGGCTTAGAAACACAAACACTGTACACTGTAGGCTGTAGTGTAGCCTTGTCTATCCCCCCCCCCTTGGCCTCTCTCTCTCTTTATGCTCATCTGACCTACTGTCTCTGTACAACTTCAGGAAGCTACCAAACAAAATGTGAAGATATCGAGACTCCCACACACACACACACACACACACACACACACACACACACACACACACACACACACACACACACACACACACACACACACACACACACACACACACACACACACACACACACACACACACACACACACACACACACACACACACACACACACACACACACACATTATATTATATACATTTGTGATCTATTGATATGTGTAATGTTACTGGAATCCAACAAACAAGGGTTATGATGTAAAACAGCCAAAAGAGAATTAGAGGACATTTTTTTTTAGGAATGGTGGGTGGTGGGTATGTATATACCGCATATACTGTATTATATACACATCGGTTTTGTTTGTTTTATTTGTTTCTGTTTAAATTAAATCAATAAATCAATTGTTTCTACAATTATGAAAACCTCTGAAAGAAAAAATCCCTATGTGGTCTTACTGTCTTTTACTATTATGTACTTGGATACTACTTACCATGCTGATATTACTATGATAACATGTGTATACTACTATGTACTCAGTGAACCACTCTGACTTGTTGTACACAACTTGTAATTCGCTTTGGATAAAAGTGTCAGCTAAATTACTAAATGTAAATGGCCTTAAACATACAGTCATGAAATCTAAATACCGTTATTGGATTAATGGTTGTATACTGTACAACCTGTATACAGTGTTGTAGTCGAGTCACTAAATCTCGAGTCCGAGTCGAGTCTCGAGTCCCCAGTGTTTGAGTCCGAGTCCAAGTCTGAGTCACCAAAGAAGAGCCAGAGTCGAGTCCCCATTACCCTAGTCCGAGTCCGAGTCCAAGTCCAAGTCATCAAGGTTGAGTCCACTCCACAGATGTCTGTTGGAGTTTGAGGTGGTCCCGGTCTTCTCTTCAATGCGCTTGTTTACATATCGAATCATCTAGCAGTGCTCTTGCTGGAATTTGATGTAAAATCTGTGTAATAAAAGCGCACGATTCGGGCCGTCTCTTTAGGCATCCTAAGTACTGAACATGAGGGTATCGACGTGAATCCACAGGTAGGTGGAACACATGTGTCTGCCCTTGCACAAAATTAAAGAATGTTACGGTATTAATATAGCCATCAATATTTTATGCCAAATGATTAGGGCCTATTACAAAAAACAACAACTGTGTTTATCAATTAACAAGTCAGAGTCTGCACCTTCCGAGTCTGAATGCAGTCAATGCTCGAGTCCATGTCCAAGTCCGAGTCATCAGTGCTCAAGTCCAAGTCGAGTCACGGGTCCTGAAAATCAGTCCAGCACTGTATATACCAACAGTGATAATAATTGTGGAGAGAAATAACCCAATGTGGGAGTGCTGCACTGCAACATCATCAGCATCAGAAAACCTAAATAAAGTACTAATTGCTCCCGATGAGCAGGTTGGCACCTTGCATGGGTGCCTCCGCCATCAGTGTGTGAATGTGTGAGTGAATGTGTGAGTGAATGGGTAAAATGTGAGTAACAAATTGTAAAGCGCTTTGGATAAAAGCGCTATAGCCTATATAAAAAAAACAGCCATTTAGCCATAATCGACCACAAGAAGGAACATAATGTATGTTATGTTATAGCCATAAGTCATATTATTTACGTATTGGCAAAAGTCCAAAACAAATGCTGCAACCAGGAGTTTTCAATCATTGCAGTTGCAGTAAATCTAACTATGGTTTAAACGGTTATGGTTAAAACACAAAGTTAGGGTTAAGGTTAGTGTTCGATCCCCAGCAGTAAAAAAAAAAAAAAAAAAAACACAAGTGAACACTTTATATTTATTGATAAAGGATTTGCACTACAACTCGTACACCTACTGTAAATTGTACCTAAATTGCACCTCATCCCATTTCTGCCTTGCACTATATAGTATTGTATATTAGTACACTGCATAGTATTGTATATCATATGGTAACTCAGTTACGTCTATTCTGCATCGAACATTGTACATATGTCTATACTGAACACTGTGACATCATTTTTTTTACTTCTAATTTACATGCTATACTATGTTATTTTATTTCATACTTATCTTGTCTTGCACAGTCTCTGGAGCGTAACAGTAAGAAGCATTTTGTATAAAAGTATTCTGTATTTCTGTATGACAACTATTAAAGAAACTTGAAACTTGAACCAACGTGCTTAATGCATCTGTCAATCTGTCATCAGGCCACAAACCACACTCTCTCTCTCTCTCTCTCTCTCTCTCTCTCTCTCTCTCTCTCTCTCTCTCTCTCTCTCTCTCTCTCTCTCTCTCTCTCTCTCTCTCTCTCTCTCTCTCTCTCTCTCTCTCTCTCTCTCTCTCTCTCTCTCTCTCTCTCTCTCTCTCTCTCTCTCTCTCTCTCTCTCTCTCTCTCTCTCTCACGCTCTCTCTCTCCAACAGTCCCATCTCCTCAACTAAATCGCCCTGTCCAGACATCCCTGTGATTGGCAGACAGACAAGACAGATTTTTGGAGAGAGGCTGCCATTGTTCCATCTCTCTGCCGTGAGTGAGGATGACGAAGAAGTGAAAAAGGCAGACCCACGGACACGTCTTCCGAGGCCAATTTTTCTTCATGTTCCGAGATTCGTCTGTGTTGTAATGTAGACGTGTCAATCAAAAGCGGAAAGAGATGACTGTGATCTTGCATAGAAAATAGGCCATTCAGACAGGCGCACAAAAGGGAAATCTCACTGTAGCAGAAAGTTCTCAAATGGAGAACTCAAATAATGTCCTTTGAAAATGAGGACAAAAAGGGTTTTTAGCGAGTGCCAGATTGTATTCCACACAGTTCATTACACTGCACTTATACTGAAAGGACAAAGGTAGTCGCTTTTATATTAAACATTCAAGGCATGGCAAAATGAAATTCCATTTAGAGTCAGGGTGCGAGGCGCTGGAGCGATGAGCTGCTGCTGGGGAAGCTGGAACCACGTTTGAACCCTCAAAGTTACGGCTTTCTAAAGGTAGGTCGAGTCCGGGCTCACGTCTGCCACTTCAAAAGGAAACACATCTTTCTTTTGTGCAAATCGTAAGCGTACCTACTCTTCTCCTCAGGTCACATGTTCGCACACTCAAAAGGTCACACCTGGGGCGACCTCGGCTTCCCAAGGCAATTAAACTTTCAACCCTCAAAGCTCCGGAGATAGACGATCAGGTTGAAATGGCGAGATGTTATTCAGCGATCGTTCATCTGCTCATTCATATCACATCATTCTGCAGGCCTTTAGGGATCGCATCACAAACCTGACAGGTAGCGTTACTCCCTCTGTCTTGGCTAACCTTGTGCACCTCTGCCCTGCGACAATGTTTGCATTGATCGCGTGTGTGATGTCCTTTCTTGTTTATTTTTACAAAAGCTCAGATGTCTTTTAAAATCTGGTATTTTCAGTGTCCGTATTGTAGTCCAGATAGGGTGGAGCTATGCAGAAAACCAAAGGGGATGCAACACCACTGTATCCTAAACCAGTACCAAGCATAATCTAACAAGCATTGTATTGCCCTTTTTTGGGGGTGGGAAACCCAAGCTACAGTATGGGATTTTTTTTTTTTTTTTTTTTTCTTTTTTTTTTTTATTGCAAAACAAAACTTATTAAAAGTCAGTACTCAACACACAATGTATAATGAAACTTTCAGTAAAGGTAGTTAAAATATATGCAAGTACAGAAACAGGATAAAACAAAAATAGTCAATAATAACATTTTAACCGTATACAGTGTATATCCAGCGAAGTTACAATTATATAAATGTTAGTATATAATATACCCCTAATACCTATTTTCTAAAACCCTACACACATATGCTCCAGCTCAAACCCCCCCCTCCCGGACCCCCTCTTGGATAGTGCCTCCATTATCCCTCACTCCTAACCAGACATCACCATTATAGGCTAGCTTTTATTCTCTCCACCACTTCTAACCACATTGACATTTTGGATTCATTGAGCCCCAGAATTCTTGCTGTAGATATTTCTTGATATATCACATCGAGATATGTAAGAAACCACACTTTCCGGCACATTTTTTCCGGTTGAAACCAACGTGATGCGATCAGTTTTTTAGCTACTGTGATACCCGATAAAACCAATCTTTTTAGTTGTGGATTCACTGCAAACTCAAAAACATCATTCAATAGCAATACCGCGGGGTGTACAGGTATATTCCAAAATACGAGTATTGATAATTGTTGGGACACATCTTTCCAGAATGCCTTAACTGGTGGGCAGTCCCAATACATGTGCATAAATGTTCCTTCGTCCCCATTTGTACATTGGGAGCATTTGGAGTCTTGTATAAGCCCCATTTTGCACAGCCTTATAGGAGTCAAGTATGTCCTGTGAATATAGTTCAGATTGATTTGTTGATGATCCGGGTTCCTTGATGTAAGTCGGACATTTGCCCAGGCTCCTTGCCAATCAAAGTCATTTTCCAGGTCTGGTATATCCCTCCTCCAGACATTGTCTAGTTGAAGGGTTTCATACGAGGACGTTAGTAATTGATAATAAAAACCTGATACAAAACCTCCCAATGTATCTCTTTCATAGAAAAATTTGTGGTATCTGTGGTGTTCAATTGGTATGTGTAATGGAACACCGTGAGATCTCATACAAAGTCGTAACTGTATGTAAAAAAGCCATGTGGACTCGGTGAGGTTAAACTTTATGCATATTTCGACATAACTACAGAGGCCCTTGTTATTAAAAATATCCCCTAATGAGTGTATGCCTCTTTCTTCCCATACAGGGAATCTTATAGGTCGTTTTCCCATTAAGAGAGCATTGTTATTGAATATGGGAGTGTGATTATGCCATACTTGAGGGTTAGGAAATTTCCTTTGTGTTTCCCGCCATGTCCTGATTGCATGGGTTATTATTGGGCCAAATTCTCGCTCACAATGCTTGATTGAAAGTTTAGTGTATGCTATGTCTTTCAATCTCTGTGGGGCTACTATGTTTTCTTCTAATTTTCTCCAAGATACCAAAGCCTCGGGGTCAAACCATATCTTCTTCAATGGTCTTAATGTGAAGGCATTAAAATATTGTAAAAAATCTGGGACTGCCATGCCACCGTCTGCTTTATTTCTCTGTGCGGTGGATCTTTTTATGCGAGGTGGTTTGTTATTCCAAATAAATTTGTATGTGGAGGTTTGTAATCTTTTCCAGTAGCCCTCTGGAGGAGGTAACGGAAGCATTGAGCTGAAGAAATTGATTCTTGGTAATACATCCATCTTAACTATTGATACCCTTGCCTGTACTGAGTTTTTAAGTTTTGCCCACCTGTCCAGGTCGTCCTTGATTTTGTTCTGTATTTTTGTGTAATTGTGCTTCACCGTTTGTCTTATGGTGGGAAATATTTCCACACCCAAGCATCTGAAATGTTTGACCATGGGTATCGCACCTGGGAGGGTTGTCTCTTTTTTTGCACTGGTGTTAAGAGGAAGAAAAGCCGACTTAGGCCAATTTATTTTAAATCCCGATAAATCACCAAAGTTCTCTATCAACTTGAGTATAAGCGGCAATGTGTTGTTGGGGTTTTGCATGAACAATATTACGTCGTCCGCATATAAACAAATTTTATGATGTGTGCCCTTGATTACTATTGGTTCTATGTGTTGGGATTGTCTTATAAATTGTGCTAAAGGTTCTAATGATAGATCGAATAGTCCGGGACTAAGAGGGCAACCTTGTCTGGCTGAGCGCGATACCGGAAAGATATCGGAGATGAATGTGCCTGTTGTAATCCTGGCCGATGGGTCCTTGTATAGTACTTTAATCATATCAATGAAACCTTTTCCTAACCCCATCCTTTCCAATACTGCCCATAGAAACGGCCATTCCAACCTGTCAAATGCTTTCATAGCATCCAGGGATAGTATCGCCTTAGGTGTGATGTCCTCTTTGTCTGTATCTAGTACGTGCAGTATTCGCCTTATGTTATCATTGATCAGGCGACCTTTTATGAAGCCTGTTTGGTCCGGATGAACTAAAGACGTCATATGCTTTTGCAATCTGATGGCTAATATCTTAGAGTACAGTTTGACATCGGTTCCGAGGAGGCTTAAATGACGGTAACTACCGCATTCAGTGGGGTCTTTGTCTTTTTTGTGAAGGACTGAAATGAGTGCGGTATTTTGGTGTTCAATGAAGCTTCCCTCTTTGACTGAGTATAAGATCATATTTAGTAATAAGGGTCCAAATATGTCCCAGCAAGAAATGTACATTTCTGATGGGATACCGTCAATTCCCGGAGCTTTGCCGTTTTTCATTCCGGATATGGCCTTCTTGAGTTCTTCTAATGTGATCGGTACTTCTAACTGTTTAGCGTCTTCATCCGTAAGTTTAGGGAGAGTAATTTGATTAAGATATGTGTCTAATTTGTCTTGATCAAAGGTCGTTTCTGAGTTATATAAATCGGAGTAGAATTCTTTGAATGTATCGTTTATTATTTTGGGTTCTGTTACTAGAGCTTGTTGTTTCCTAATGGCAGTTATATCTGCAAATTTTGCATTAATTCTTAGTCGCATGGCTAATAGGTGACTAGGTTTAGAACCTTGGAAGTACTGCTGTTGTCTAGTGCTGCGTATTTGCAATTCCGATTTTTGTCTGTACATTGCTTTGATCTCTGTCTTTAGAATGTTAACTTGGTTATCTAGTCTAGTAGAGTTGTTGTATTTTAAAGAATTAAAAAGCGTTGAGTAAAGCGTTTCCATTTCAGACAGTTTTGTGTTTTGATTTTTGCGCAATATGGAGGTAAATCTATCCGAGAAATCCTTGATCATATTCTTTACCGACATCCATAATATTCTGGGATCTTGCACCGAGTTAGCATTATCTTGTAGGAATACTGTGAGAGCTTCTTTAATTTGTGTAATGAATTCCTTGTTGTTAAGCAGCATCGAATTAAAACGCCATCTTGGGGCCCGGGTAGATAGTGTACCAAATGTTGCTTTCAGGATTAAGTAGCAGTGATCTGATAGCGCATTGGGTGTCATTTCCACTTCATATTTATCAAATATTCTCGGGGATGCAAAGACGTAATCAATTCTGGATAGTGTGTTGTGTCTCGCCGAACGACAGGAGTACTTGCGGGTCATGGGGTTAAGTGAACGCCATAAATCAGTTACTCCTGTTGATTTCGACCAATCTTTTAATGCTTTAGATGAATTCTTTTGTTCGCTGGAGAAGGAAAGGTAAGTTTTGTCCATCCTTGGGTTCCAAATGGCATTAAAATCCGCACCTATTATATATGAGTACTCGGGATGGTTTAACATTTCTCCTGTTAGTGAAGTGAAGAAACCCACTTCGTACAAATTCGGGGCATATACCGCTGCCAATGCAATTTTCCTGTTATTGTGTATAATCCTAGCTATAGTTATGCGCCCCTCAGCATCCGACCATACCCCTTTCAATTCGATATTTAATTTGCGTCTGACGACTATGGCTACCCCTCTAGTTCTCGTAGCAAAAGAAGAGTGACTAATATTATGGTATATGTTATCCGCTAACGTATTTATGTCTCCCTCTAAAATGTGCGTTTCGCTTAATAGAGCCACGTCCACATGTTCTTTTTTCATCAGTGTAAGCACGCTTTTGCGCTTGTGTTGTTTGTTTATCCCACCGGTGTTCCATACCATTATATTCAAACTAGCCATAGTCTATGCATGTTTTCGTGTAGTTTTTGGTAATGTTTCTGGAGTATGAAGCTACAATAGATGCACATCCAATTAATGAGGTCCCGTTGAGAGCTGAGCTTAAAAACATATATATATACAAATAAAAATCCCCTATTTTCCCCTCACCCAGAAAGTCGAACATGCCTGTGTTCCAAGAACACATCCTCCGCGATTGACTTTCTCCCATGGTCCACCGGATTGCCCAAACTGAGCATTGTAATCCTAATTTTCCTATGCTCATTGCCATAGGATCTAACATTTCCATTCTATTGCAATAGAATGTCGCTTTTGGTCTTGCACCTTCCCTTACTGTAATGAAGTATCGTGATAAATAACCTAAAGATAAAAATAAAAAATTAAATAAAAAAAAGAGAATAAACCTTTATCGACATATTCCTTTGAACCCTCCACCAACGTGTGGGGGGAAAAAAAAGGAAAAGATTGTAGAGCAATATTGACACCTTAATGTGAAGAACATTGGAAAAGAATAATGTAAGTTAAAATATATTTAAAAAATATAGAGTAATATTGACACCTTAATGAGAAGAGCATTGGAAAAGAACAATGTAAGTTAAAATATATTTAAAGAATATAGAGTAATGAGAAGAAAAAATTAAATAAAATAAAAATCAATGGAAAGATATAGATAAGGAATAAGAGATAAATAATTATCAACGTGGAGAAGCCACTAGAACCGATTTAACTGATTAGATAAGATAGAAAAGCAGCGCCTTTTAGCGCTTCAATGTGCCTTTAATGGAGTGATTACTTAAATTGTTAGAATAACCTTGCTGTGCTCATACGTTTATGTGTGGTTAATTTTAAAGTATTATTAAGGACTGATTGCACTTCATTTAATTTATTATCTGCTATGTGTATGCACACCGAATGTTATTGTTATAGTTGTATGCTTCGTTGTCATGGTGCCTTATATTCTAGAAGGTTGTAGAATATACTAGTGCCTAGACTATTTTACATTCCAGAATGATCTAAGAGACCCAGGGCATTTGAGCGATAAACCCAGAATATTCCAGATAGATCTTTTTGCATTGATATTTATTTGTCCCCTCAGAGACCAGAGACTGAAATTATAATGTATTATGAATCGTATTATACACAGTACACTTTGTTATAGACGACTTGCATATCGTTTGCTACTTTGATGAACACAACAATGTCATTCCAACACTGGTGGAATGACCTCATTGATGAACACAATAAAGTCATTCCAACACTGGTATATATTTAGAGAGAGGCTTAACTGATTCCGGCATTTTCGTCATGCTTTGGGTTATTTGCTGCATTTTGATTCAGGAAATCCTCAGCTTCAAAGGGTGTAAATGGACCTGACCTGCGGCCGTTATTGCCCAAGAATGATAACAGCGCCGGATATGCTAGCCTTGGCTTGTAGCCGGCTTTGTACAGCTTTTGCATCACATCTTTGTATGGTTGACGTCGGATGATGGCCTCTCTGCTCAAATCTTCGTAGATAAATATTGGTTTATCACCATACTTCAGCTTCCCACGTTGGTTGCGAGCATATTTGATGATGTCATCCCTTGTTGTAGTTTTCCGCAGAGTGACAATGATGACTCTCGGCCCGTTGATACTTTGCCCCTGGGAACCAATTCTGTAAACTTGTTCCACTTCTGGCACTTTGTTTGGATCGGAGTTTTCCAAAATCGTTGATAACTCTTTTGGAAAGTTGATGTCTTCGCAGTTCACTGCTTCATCAAGCCCCACAATGCGGATGTTATTCCGCCTGTGGTAACGATGGGTTTCTAGTTGCCTCTCCATCACTTCGTTTTTAAGCAATTTTATTTCCCTCCGATATTCCTCTTTAGCTCTTTCCATCTCTTCTCCCATCTCTGTCAAGCCACCTTCGTTCGCTTTGACTGCTTTTGTGTTTTCTGTCACCGAAATCTCCACTGTCGTGATTCGCACGGACTGCAAAACGACCGCTCTCATAACCTCTTCGAATTTAGTATCGATGTGTTTAGCGTGTGCGACCAACTGTTCTTCTACGTGTGCTTTGAAAGCGACCATCTGTTCTTCTACGTGTGCTTTGAAAGCGACCATCTGTTCTTTGATCAGGATAGTCAGAGAGTTGAAGTCGGGCTGTGCAACTGAACTGCTTGTGTCAGTTGATGTTATTGGAGCAGTGAGGGATCCGATGGATGTTTTTGCTATTATCTTCTCAAAATCGCCTGCTTTTTCCTTCACGGTACTTTTTTCTGATGTTCCTGTTATGTTGTCATCTATTGTCTCCATCTCGGGGCCAGTTGTCCTTGGTCCCTGTGTATTCTCCTCTATATTCCCCGCGTCGGGGCTTGTCCCCAACGGATCTGCCACAGCGTCGCCTGTTATTTTCCTTGAGCGTGTTTCAATCGGCGCCGTTAGAATTGCTGTGTCTTGTTTCCTTCCACCCTTTCTCTTATCCTTATCCATGTTGTCTTTTTGATATAGTTAGTAGAGGGTCTTATCAATACATACGATGTGGTCTAATCTCTTTAGGTATTGTCCAAATAAGGTTTTTAAACGAAATTAACGATAACGGGAGCGGAGCTGTAACCAATTGCGTGCGCTACATATTGCAGCTAAACCGGATTTTTCTTAAAGAGATTCTTCACCCATTTTAAGAAGTCCATCTGTTTTTTTGTGTGTTTTGGTTTTTGAGATATTGAATTGAATCAAACCTATTAGCATTTGTTAGCAATATTAGTGGAAGTCAATGGTCTTTCAAACCACTTCTCTTAACATTTTTTATTCTTATTTAAAGAATATCCAGAGCTCATCGACCGTCTTCTACCATTGCTAACAAATGCTAATAAATCCTGCTTCCAATACCTTGATTGATTGATTGATTGAAAACTTTATTAACAGATTGCAGAATGGGTACAATACAGTATGGCTCAATACACACAATTGTTAAGGGGATGCAGACCAGAGAAAGACTTTCGATTTGTTTACATCAGGGTCCCCCATTTTCAATTCATCGTAACATTTATGACATACATGACATACAGATAAACAGTACTGTTACATCCAGACATTTATGACATACAAGATATACAAATATACAGTACTGTTTAAGAGACAGAGTTTCTAAAAGAGAGTATATACATTTGAGGGGGAAGAAACCGTACATTGGAGGGGGTTGGGGGGGGGTGGATATTTACAGGGGCCTCCCGTATGTGCTCTTTGAGAGCGGTTTTGAAGGTGGGTAGGGATTCAAATTTTTTTACAGCTGTGGGTAGGGCGTTCCACATTGATGTGGCATAATCGCAAAACGTGTTTAGTCCCTTGTTTGTGCCGAATCTGGGTTGAACATTTGTGGAACTCCCTCTGGTGTTGTGGTCGTGGTATTCACTGACCTTTAGGAAGTATTTCGACATTTACCATTTACCTCCACCATTTGTTCTCTCTCCTCCAGGTAGGATTGCATCCAGCTCACTGATAAACTATCAAAACCAATTGCTTTAGCTTGTCAATCAGAATGGAGTGATTGACAGTGTTGAAAGCCTTTTGGAGGTCCAGCATGACCATGCCGCAAACAAACCTCTTGTTTGATGTGGTCGTTCAAATAGAGAAGGCATGTGTCAGTGGAGTGGGATGTTCTGAAGCCAGATTGGATTCGTAGATTTATTTCCGCAAGGTACTTTTCGACCTGTTCGTAGACAATTTTTTCCATGACTTTCGAGATGGAGGTAAGAATAGAAACAGGGTGGTAGTTGCCTGGGTCTAATTTGCTGCCTTTTTTGTGCAGGGGGGTCACTCTCGCAATCTTTGGGGACGTGTCCCTGTTTTATGGAGAGGTTTATTATGTGTGTGATGACTGGGGTGATGGCGGCTGCTGAGTCTCTGAGGAATTTGGAGGGGATATTGTCATGGCCAGTGGCCTTGTTAGGTTGGAGGGTGCTCAGGTTTTTGAGTACCTCAACTGTTGTTACCATTTCAAGTTTGAAGTCGTCTTTGCGGACCCCTAGGTTTTTGTAGTAGGCTAGGATGTGTTCTACCCCAAAATGCCCTGAGTGGGAGGGTAGTTTATTAACGATAGGTTATGTATATAACCTAGTTATATGAGTACTGGCTGAGCGTCTCGCTCTTTCGCCATATCGAGATATACCTCATCTCCAGTACCTACTGTACTACATGAATGAAAACAAAGCACCCGTGCACTTGACCAGGCCCCGCCCCAGTGACCTCCTATAAGGCACCAGGCGTGGTCATACTCGCCCTTCCTCGGGAAAAGTTTTCCATCAGGAAAAAAACCCCTCAAGGGACCTCAGGGCGCACTAAGAGCGAGACGCTCAGCCACTACTCATATAACTACGTTATATACATAACCTATCGTTATATGGTCGTACTGGCGAATCGCGTCTTGCTCTTTCGACATATCGAGATATTGGGACAGAGCAGACGCGAGGACCGACAAATGTACCCCCTGAGGACCCGCAAGCCCTACCACCAGGGGGGAGGGGAGTCCCGTCACCCCCCCTTCCTCGCGAAGAGGGGGCGGCAGTCAACTCCACCCAAGTGCGAAAAAGAGGGAACTAGAGACCCCTAAAACGCACAGCACAGACGGGACCACGTGTGACACATCACCTCGTGGCACACACCCACACATCCCCGCTAACCCACCAAAGGGCGGGACGCAGGGGAGGTCCCAAACCTCAGAACCGCCTGGGAGACAGAATCCCCAGTCATGTCCATGAGGTGAAACCTAACAAAAGGACCCGGGGAGGACCAGGAGGCCACAGCACAGATGTCCTCCACCGAGGCCCCCCCTAACAAGGCGGCAGAGGCCGCCACCCCACGAGTGGAGTGCGCCCTGACACCCCCAGGGGGGGCCAGCCCAGCCAACATATAGCAAAGGGCAATGCCCTCACACAACCAATGTGATAGGCGCTGTTTCGACAGTGCCTTACCAGCGAGAGAGCCACCGTAACAAACAAAGAGCTGATCGGTAGTCCGGCTGAGGTAAATCCCCAAAGCCCGGACTGGACACGACAGGTGAAGGCTCGCCAGCGTGAGGAGGCGGATGAAACGCCTGAACCACAATATCCCTGGAGCGAAAAGAGCTCCGGATATTTTTTGGCACGAAGACCGGATTAGGCCTCAGAGTCGCACCGCTATTGACACGAATAGACAAGAACTCAGGCCGCACCGAGAGAGCACAGAGCTCACCCACACACTTAGCGGAGGTGATGGCCAGCAGGAATGCAGTCTTGAAAGACAGCTGTTCCAAAGACGCCCGCTCAAGAGGCTCAAACGGGGCCTCGGACAACCGGCCGAGGACCAGTTGGAGGTCCCAACTCGGAGACAGAGAACGTTTCACCGGCTTAAGGCGCAGAGCGCCAAGCAGGAAACGCTTCACAAGAGGGTGGCTGAACAACGTAACGCCCTCAAACCCCGCATGACAAGAGGATATAGCCGCAGCATATACCCTCACCGTCGAAGCCGACAGTTTATCAAATATAGACTGAAGGAAGGTAAGGACAGCGTCCAGGGGGCAGGACACCGGGTCCCAGCCCCCCACCTTACACCACTCTTTGAAAATACGCCACCTACCCGCATAAACCGCGATAGTGAAGGGAGCATGCGCGTTCCGGATGGTGTCGACCACAGAAGGGTCCATCCTCTCCAGACTCACCCCCTCACCAGCCAAACCATCAGCGGCTGGCCCAGCACACGGAACCGCCACAGAGACCCATGCGTTTGAGAGAGGGCCCGCGATGACCAAGGAACAGGCCATGACGGGGCTACCAAGAGCTGGATCAGGACCGACAACCACACAGCTGCGCCCCGGTCCGGCGCAATCAGGATCAAGGTCCTGCGCTCCCAACGTACCCGCTCCAACAACTGACCTATCAGATGTATGAGGGGAAAAGCATACAGAAGCCCGGGCGGCCATGGATACATCAAGAAGGCATCCACCCCCAAGGGAGGATTGTCCCCCCGACTGACCGAGAACCACAAGGGGCACTGGTGAGACTGTCTGCTCGCAAACAGATCCACAGAGGCTTCCCCGAAGCGGTCCGAGA
The DNA here is from genome assembly GCF_963971535.1 of Notolepis coatsorum. Classification (NCBI taxonomy): domain Eukaryota; kingdom Metazoa; phylum Chordata; class Actinopteri; order Aulopiformes; family Paralepididae; genus Notolepis; species Notolepis coatsorum. The sequence goes on from NC_140170.1 coordinate 147,072,487, forward strand.
CCTGTCTGACTATGTCTGGACGTAGTCCCCACTCGTTGAGACGAGGACCGCCCGCGATCACATCTGCGCCCACATTCTCCCTGCCAGGGATGTGGAGCGCCGTCATGCTGTCCGTCCTGACCAAGACGTGCTCGCCCACCACCAAGTGGCCGAGCCATTTGAGGACCAGGAGGACCGCCTTCAATTCCAACACATTGATGTGCATGGCAGACATGGCATGGACCATCCAGCTGCCCCCCACTGCATTGGTCCGACACGTCCCCCCAATCCCGCGAGGGAGGCGTCGGTGAAGACCGTGACGTGTGACCGCCTGCCGCCCATGGGGACCCCGCTGGTGAGGGTACCAGGCCTCCTCCAGTAGGCGAGATCCCCCCATATCGACAAGGGAACCTTCAAACGTTTCCACCTGTCTCTCACCGGGTCTATTTTCATACTGGAAAACCACCTCTGTATCCTCCTCATGAAGAGGAGGCCAAGAGGGACCGCAGATGCCATCATACCGAGCAGGCGCATCACATACAGCGCCGTAACCGTCCCGCCAGGACGGAGACCCCTGAGCGTGTCGAGGGTAGACACTCGCCGCTGCTCCGAGAGGGTTGCCCTCATGGGCCTTGAGTTTAGAACCAAGCCCAAGTACTCCACCTGTTGACTGGGAAGAGGCATACTCTTTTTCCAGTTCACAGCAAAACCCAGCTTGGTGAGGAATTCCACCACCAGCCTGGTATGAGACCTGGCGACCTCCTCCGACCGGCTGAGGAGCAGAATGTCGTCGAGATAGAAAATAATTCGTATCCCCTGACGATGTAGAGGCTCCAGCGCGGTCTCTACGCACTTGGTGAATGTGCGGGGGGCCAGAGAGTAGCCGAACGGCAACCTCTGGTATTCGTACGCCACGCCCTGAAACTGGAACCGTAGGTACTTCCTGTGAGGAGGGAAAATCGGGATGTGAAAATACGCATCCTTCAGGTCTATGGAGGTGAAACAGTCCCCCACCCTGACAGGGTTTAACAGGTGTTTGACGGTCAACATTCTGAACCGTCTCGCCACAATCAGACGATTGAACACGGACAGATCCAGTATAGGTCTGACACCTCCCGTTTTTTGGGCACCAGAAAATAACGGGAGTAGAGCCCGACATCGTGTGGGACCACGACTACGGCTTGCTTCGCCAACAGAGATTGGATCTCGTCGGCCAGAGCTGTCACTGCTGCCGACCCTGACAACAGGGTCTGCACCAAACCTGAAAACGGAGGGTGGGGTTGTGCGAACTGCAATACAAGCCCCCGCCTCAACGTTCTCTCCATCCACTTCGACATATGGCACTGATGTAGCCATATGTGATGATACTCCCAGAGCGCACCCGCCGCCATTTGGCGCTCGTCCGCAAGGAACTGTAGATAGGCGGCCCGGTCCCTCCCGCTGTGCGTAGCCAATTCTGGACCCGCCAACCGTGCGGGCAGGGCGTTTCGTGGAGTCGGGACAACGGTCCCTGATACAACCCACGAGGCAATCGCACCCAAGGGGGGACCCCGACAGAAAGGGCCGGTGTGATACGGGGGAAGCTGACATCATACTAGGTGACAAAAGCTCCCCCACTGAACACCCCTCCAGAACATGCTGAGGAGTTGTTCTGCAGCTGGACATGCAAGGTGTGAGGCCCCCATGGGTTCCTACACACCGTAGCCCTGCAGTGATATTACTACCACCCAAATCACGCGCGCCTGCCAGACCACTCCCGGACTCTCCGGAGTAGAAGGCACTAACATGATACCCGGCCTGGTGAAGGCGAGGTCGGGGAAACCCGCGCTGAGCATTCTTTCGAAGAGGCCTCGAGTCCCCCTGCTGACAACCTTTGAAGGTGACAGACGTAACACCAGGCTCACCAATCACAGACGCAGAACGCGTGGCGAGGGAGCCACGTGACAGCACAACATTCTCACGGACAGACCCAGGCTCAGCCATCAACTGGGTGTCAGCCCCTGTCCCCATGAGAAGCGAAACGTGGGGCCGCATGCGCTTCATTGAAGGCCCGCGGCCCGCAGCCAAAGGAAACAAATCAGAGCCCCTTTTCCGCTGGTGTTGGGGGAGGGAGTGATCAGAGAGTGGGCTGCACACAGCAGGATGGCGACGGTTTCTTAGGCCGTGCTCATCCAATGTAGCCGATCCCTCTGCCGCCAAGGCTGTCGGCCTTGTGGACACCTGTTGACGTAGCGCCCAGGGTACCTCAGGCGGGGGAAACATGGCCGCTGGTCGAGGGCCTCGCCATAGTCGCTGACGAGGCCGTGCTCTCACCTCTGGCTGCATAGCGTGAGGCGGTGTGGGGCCCAGGTCAAATACCGCCCGTGTTTCCACAGAACGACAAAAAAGTCTTTCCGCGGAAAGAGGAGCCTTAAGGAGAAGAAACCTTTCCTCCTCCCCAAGGGAAGACTGCTCCAACCAGAGATGCCTATTAACAAGTGTTGATAGCATCCTGATACTCCCTGCGGTTATAGCTTGCGACTGATTCAAGATTTCTATAACCCCAAAAACATGCACAATGTTTTCAGTGTCGGCTGGCCCAGTAGCCCCACTACCCGACGCCAATGTGGACAGAAAAACAATCAGCTGAGCCACGACACTGGCCGCAGCTAAATTCCATCCTATGGCAGTATAAACATCATCAGTCCATACTGCCACCTGCCGGGCCGACTTGCTCTCAAGTGTCGGCTTCCGGGTAGGACACCGTTCAACCCTGCCGGGGCAAAGGATTGATGCTACCTGGCTCTCAAGCCAAGGCACACCTGCCTTGCGCCCTGTTGTCAACCCATTTACCCGTAAAAAGGGTAAATAAGTCTCAGCAAAACCCCCCACATTAGCTACCGACTGACCTTCATCAATGAACCGGTTAAGAGGAGGGAAAAACTGTGACATCCCACAGCGGGGAACATTAGAACAGTGACCCAGCATTATAGCATTGGTATTAGCAGCGCGCTCCAGGATAGCCGGGAAAACGTCCAACTCAGAGTCACGTTTACCCAGATATCCTGCCCCTTGCGCCAATACACAACTCGGTTGTCTCACAGGACAACAAGCAGTATTACTAACACCAGCGTTAATGCCTGATGGCACAGAGCCTACCTGAGTGCAAGTTAGCCTGATAGCTACACATCGCACGCTGTCCCTTGATCTGCTGTCAAAAGACGAGGAAACCCCAGGACAGACCCGACGTGCCGTTGGAACATGCCGAGAAGATTCCAGGGGCTGGAAAATCTCCGGCAAAAACCCAACATTGTTCAATTTCTCTCTGCATTTCATAACGCTAGTTACACAGGATGCAAAGCACGTCCATGATGGAAAACGAAAAAAGAGGAAGGGCGAGTATGACCACGCCTGGTGCCTTATAGGAGGTCACTGGGGCGGGGCCTGGTCAAGTGCACGGGTGCTTTGTTTTCGTTCATGTAGTACAGTAGGTACTGGAGATGAGGTATATCTCAATATGGCGAAAGAGCGAGACGCGATTCGCTAGTACGACCATATAACCAGTGTTGTGGCTATGTTTGTAAAGACAATGTTTAAGTATTTGGCCACATCCAGCTTGTCTGTGATGAGAGTGTTTTCTGTCTTTATGTTTATGTTTGTAAATCTAGTTTTTAGTTTTTTGCTGCAGCCTAGTTAGTTGAGTCATTTCCAAAGTTCACAGGGTTTGTTTTTGTTTTCCTCAGTTTTGTCATTGATGAATTCTTTTTTGCAGATTTGATCATGGTGTTTACATCGTTTCTTAGTCTGTTTCTTTGTAGTTTGAGTTCAACCACGTGGGCTTGGAGATCACTGTTTGAGCTTTTGGCAAGCTTTGACTGGCTTTTATGAAGTTCAGAGCATTTTTTGTCTCTGGTTTTCATAGCGGTCAGTATTTCTGAGTGCATCCATGGCTCAGCACGATTTTTAACCATGGTGGTTCTTAGGGAGGCCATGTTGTTTAGTATTGTTGAGAATTTGGTTTTGAATCCAAGGAATGTTTCTTCAACTACTGAGCTCATCTGACCAGTCCAGGCTCCCCAGTTATTGGTTAAAGGCCTCGCTAGAGTAGGTTTTGAGGTCCCTAGATGTGACTGTTTTGTGACAGCCGGCCTTTTGTTTGAGCTTTTTGCGGGTACAGAATATACACTGTATTGCTGCAACAATTACCAATGTGTTTTACACAAATGGCTAAATAAAGGAATCTGAATCTGAATCTGAATCATATAATGATCGCTTAACCCGCATGCTATCACTCCTTTGTTGGAGATCCTGGACTTGTCAGAGGTCAGAATGAGATCAATGGTAGTTAGTGTTGAATCACACACTCTTGTGGGTTGGGTGATTAGCTGGCTGAAACTGTGCAGATCACAAAACCTACTGAAGGACTTGAGGACGGGTGCCTCTTTACGTAGTATAGGCTATCCGTGTTCCAGTCCCCAATAATAATTGTGTCTACATCTTCAACCCCAGCTAAACACCCATCAAGTGTGTCATAAAAGCCACTCTGTTCTGGCGGTCTGTAGATTGTACCGACTAGTACAGATTCAGCCCTTTTGAACTAAATTTCAACCCATACAGTTTCAATTGTCTCATGATTCAGGTCAGTACGGTTAATGAATTTGGTATCTTTATGTATATACACACAGACACCACCTCCATACTTGTTCCTATCATTTCTGACTATTGAGTAGTTTTCAATTTCTATTTCTGGATCTTCAGAGAAACATAGTATGTTTGCCTTACCATTAATAAACAATTGTCTTATTTCAGCCAGTTTGGGTCTTAGGCTGTTAATGTTCAGATGGAAAATGTGCAGTCCACTTCAAGTACCTTTGGATGGACAGAAGTCACAGCCAATTTATTATGGGCAGAGGTTATTTTAAGTTTCAAAACGTGTAAATATTGGAGAATATGGAGAAATGCTCCCAACAACCTTAGTGGCAGAGCAAAACCAATGGCACCATTCTAGATGGGCGTCAGTCTGTCTGTAACCCCAATAATGAATCATGACCGTTAAATTATGTCAACTGTGACACCAGTGATATCATTTCTGAGTTTTACAATGTGGTTTGTAACAGCATCCAGCGAGGGGAACGGCTCCCGCCTACCTCCGGTCAATGGTCAATGGTCTCTAACTACACACCCTCAAGACCCCTCCACTCTGCATCTTCTGGCCGCCTCAGACCCACTCCTATCTCCAAGCTCCTGGGGGGTCATCAAAACGAAGCCCGGCTATTCTCAGTCCTCGCTCCACAATGGTGGAACAAACTCTCCACCACAGTCAGGACTGCTGAAACACGCCGAATTTTCCACTGTCGACAAAAAATACACCTCTTCAATCAATAAATATTTAAAGATAATATTTAAACTATTATGCACTCTGCTACTAAGGAATCTACCTTGACTATATTATTACCTACTATGCTAATATGCACTCAAGTCTGTAGCACCCAAGTTCGACACTGTTTGATGAACAATGTTACTTACCCTTAGCTGCCAGAGTTGTACCTGTCCTGCTGACTTGTTGTACAGAAGAAGTCGCTTTGGATAAAAGCGTCAGCTAAATGACTAAATGTAAATGTTCGAATTACGACTGTTGTGAAGGGCCAGATTAAAACTGAGAATCTACCTTTATTGTTTTATATACATTGTATATTATTTATATATACACGGAATATCCCTTTACCTGCGTTCAAACCATAGTAATATTCGCTCTCCTTATTGGACAGCGCCCTAGGCGCCAGCTCGCAAGCCCCCAACGTCAGGTTCAAAGACAAGCTCAGGCATGTCAGAACATGCCCGGAGACAGCGTATTGATCCCAGACAAGAACTAAGGTTTGGGACTAGATAATCACTTAAGTATATATACAGCGCAAGGTGCGCACAGCAGTAACCTTCTCCTTCGTTCGTCTAAACAAGCAGTGCGTCTAAAGCCTGTCTGTGTGAAGTGAGCAACCATGCGTTGAGAACATGTGCGAATAGAATAGTAAAGTGTCAGAGTTTAATGCAGTAACGTCAAGTTCGACCTAGTTTAATGTGAAGTATAGTGCAGAGGAGAACCAGCGTCGGCGATTGCAGAACCATTACTGGTTGGATTATATTGCTTTGGAACGTGTTACCCGGAGAAGAGCCTCGTTGATTTCCACTATCGTTTGGGATTCAACCTTGTGAGGATTACAACTCGGGCTGGCCTCGTGGACAGAGGCTGGCTGGCTGTCATCAGTGCTATCGAGCATTTGGATTACAGTTATTGCTTTGCTGCTGATCGTGGGATTTACAAGGACCGACTCCTGTAAGTGGACTCTCTTTATTCTTCATTGAATCAGACTGAGTATCCGAACATTCCTCTACCCTCCAGGCCTTACACCCCGGAGGGAACCCATTGTCTCCAGGCGGTACCAGCGTTGCCTTATATAGTTGCTATTATACGACCGGTGGCATCAACTTAGACCCATCGTAGGAATCCTGCTATTCCCAGTGACTCATGCTACTGACTGACTTTATGCATATTCTTCGCCATACAAGCGCGACCCTAATTCTCATTCTGTAACCTAATGTTGCATAATAATAAAATACCCTCAAATACTATTTCTTTGTCAATGCTGTGTTCTTGTGAGTGTTCACCATCTATATTCGATGTACTGTCTGGCCAGTAATTAAAGTACATAACTAGCAGTGGTTTAATCTATCACAATCTTTAATACAGTCAGGGTTTTGTAACCCCTCAGTTACAACGACGCAAAAGTGATGGGGAATGGAAAAAACATCACATTACGAGGAGGATCATCATTACATAATAATGCTTATTGTCATTACCTAAATTGCACCTCGTCCCATTTCTGCCTTGCACTATATAGTATTGTATATTAGTACACTGCACAGTATTGTATATTGTATGGTAACTACGTCTATTCTGCATCGAACATTGTACATATGTCTAAACTGAACACTGTGACCTCATTTTTTTACTTCTAATTTTACTATGTTATTTTATTTCATACTTATCTTTTCTTGCACAGTCTCTGGAGCATAACAGTAAGAAGCATTTTGTATAAAAGTATTCTGTACTTCTGTATGACAAATATTAAAGAAACTTGAAACTTGAAACTACATAACAGTATCACATGTTAAAAAGGTTATCTTTTAGGTTCCCCCACAATCCCACCTACAGCCAATCTGATCATACCGGAAAGAGAATAAAACTTTCAAAAGACCGAACTTTCCGTCAAAGAGGGGGGCTCAGCAACACACACATTTGGGAGCGCTAGAATGCAAGCTAATGGTGTGTTATTCTCTACCGGGCCCCCACATATAGGAATTACAGGGGGGAGATGAACAACACTGGCTTGAGCAAAGTGCCAGGTGGATATCTGAAGGGGCCAATTTACTGTAAAAAGATGCAGCGTCTGAGCAGATGATCCCCTCAGATAAGACTGCAAGTCTCCTTTTAAGCCTCTTGCCACGGTATTCCGCTAGGTCCAGCCTTGTATGTGCCACATTACTGTACCTCCCCAAAGTTACTGAAGGAACAGCCTTTGTTCAGTTTACAACATTCCAGGTTTAGTGGCAAAGACTATCCCAAAATCCATATGGTTAAAACAAAGATATGGTAATCTATTATGTACTCAGATGTTCATACCCCCCCCCCTCTCTCTCTCTCTCTCTCTCTCTCTCTCTCTCTCTCTCTCTCTCTCTCTCTCTCTCTCTCGAACATACACAGGGAGGGACTATACTAAACCAGTAGAAGATGTCAGGCATGTGGAACATCCATTTAGTCCGTACTGTTGATCAAATCTGTTTCTGTTTTATCAGTTGTTCAGCCACACAATGAAAATGTGACCCAAACAAGATAAAAAGAGTACTTTAAAACTTCTTCCAAATGCAACCCTACGTCCAAGGCAATGTATGGTACTTCTGGTGAAATGTTTAGCTAACCCACCTTTTAACCGTTGCTGTTTTATAGGGTCCTACTAATCACCCCAAAGTACCAGAAAATACCCCAAAATACCCCAAAATACCACAAAGTATACCCCAAAATACCAGAAAATACCCCAAAATACCCCAAAATACCCCAAAGTATACCCCAAAATACCCCAAAGTACCAGAAAATACCCCAAAATACCCCAAAGTATACCCAAAGATACCAGAAAATACCCCAAAATACCCCAAAGTACCCCAAAATACCCCAAAGTATACCCCAAAGTACCAGAAAATACCCCAAAATACCCCAAAATACCCTAAAATACCCCAACATATACCCCAAAGTACCAGAAAATACCAGAAAACACCCAAAAATATCCCAAAATACCCTAAAATACCCCAAAGTATACCCCAAAGTACCAGGAAATACCAGAAAATACCCCAAAATACCCCCAAAGTACCCCAAATACCCCAAAGTATACCCCAAAGTACCAGAAAATACCAGAAAATACCCCAAAATACCCCAAAATACCCTAGAATACCCCAAAGTATACCCCAAAGTACCAGAAAATACCCCAAAATACCCCAAAATACCATAAAATACCCCAAAGTATACCCCAAAGTACCAGAAAATACCAGAAAATACCCCAAAATACCCCAAAATACCCCAAAGTATACCCCAAAATACCCCAAAGTACCAGAAAATACCCCAAAATACCCCAAAGTATACCCCAAAATACCAGAAAATACCCCAAAATACCCCAAAGTACCCCAAAATACCCTAAAATACCCCAACATATACCCCAAAGTACCAGAAAATACCAGAAAACACCCAAAAATATCCCAAAATACCCTAAAGTACCCCAAAGTATACCCCAAAGTACCAGGAAATACCAGAAAATACCCCAAAATACCCCAAAGTACCCCAAATACCCCAAAGTATACCCCAAAGTACCAGAAAATACCAGAAAATACCCCAAAATACCCCAAAATACCCTAGAATACCCCAAAGTATACCCCAAAGTACCAGAAAATACCCCAAAATACCCCAAAATACCAGAAAATACCCCAAAGTATACCCCAAAGTACCAGAAAATACCAGAAAATACCCCAAAATAGCCCAACATACCCTAAAATACCCCAAAGTATACCCCAAAGTACCAGAAAATACCAGAAAATACCCCAGAATACCCTACAATACCCCAAAGTTTACCCCAAATTACAAGAAAATACCAGAAAATACCCCAAAATACCCCAAAGTACCCCAAAATACCCCAAAGTATACCCCAAAGTACCAGAAAATACCCCAAAATACCCCAAAATACCCTAAAATATCCAAAAGTATACCCCAAAGTACCAGATAATACCAGAAAATACCCCCAAAATACCCCAAAGTACCCCAAAATACCCCAAAGTATAACAGTAAGAAGCATTTTGTATAAAAGTATTCTGTACTTCTGTATGACAAATATTAAAGAAACTTGAAACTTGAAACTACATAACAGTATCACATGTTAAAAAGGTTATCTTTTAGGTTCCCCCACAATCCCACCTACAGCCAATCTGATCATACCGGAAAGAGAATAAAACTTTCAAAAGACCGAACTTTCCGTCAAAGAGGGGGGCTCAGCAACACACACATTTGGGAGCGCTAGAATGCAAGCTAATGGTGTGTTATTCTCTACCGGGCCCCCACATATAGGAATTACAGGGGGGAGATGAACAACACTGGCTTGAGCAAAGTGCCAGGTGGATATCTGAAGGGGCCAAACCGAACTTTCCGTCAAAGAGGGGGCTCAGCAACACACACCTTTGGAGCGCTAGGAATGCAAGCTAATGGTGTGTTATCTCTACCGGGCCCCACATATAGGAATTACAGGGGGGAGGATGAACAACACTGGCTTGAGCAAAGTGCCAGGTGGATATCTGAAGGGGCCAATTTACTGTAAAAAGATGCAGCGTCTGAGCAGATGATCCCTCAGATAAGACTGCAAGTCTCCTTTTAAGCCTCTTGCCACGGTATTCCGCTAGGTCCAGCCTGTATGTGCCACATTACTGTACCTCCCCAAAGTTACTGAAGGAACAGCCTTTGTTCAGTTTACAACATTCCAGGTTTAGTGGCAAAGACTATCCCAAAATCCATATGGTTAAAACAAAGATATGGTAATTCATTATGTACTCAGATGTTCATACCCCCCCCCCCTCTCTCTCTCTCTCTCTCTCTCTCTCTCTCTCTCTCTCTCTCTCCCTCTCTCTCTCTCTCTCTCTCTCTCTCTCTCTCTCTCTCTCGAACATACACAGGGAGGACTATACTAAACCAGTAGAAGATGTCAGGCATGTGGAACATCCAGTTAGTCCGTACTGTTGATCAAATCTGTTTCTGTTTTATCAGTTGTTCAGCCACACAAGAAAATGTGACCCAAACAAGATAAAAAGAGTACTTTAAAACTTCTTCCAAATGCAACCCTACGTCCAAGGCAATGTATGGTACTTCTGGTGAAATGTTTAGCTAACCCACCTTTTAAACCGTTGCTGTTTTATAGGGTCCTACTAATCACCCCAAAGTACCAGAAAATACCCAAAATACCCCAAAATACCACAAAATACCACAAAGTATACCCCAAAATACCAGAAAATACCCCAAAATACCCAACATACCCCAAGTATACCCCAAAATACCCCAAAGTACCAGAAAATACCCCAAAATACCCCAAAGTATACCCAAAAATACCAGAAAATACCCCAAAATACCCCAAAGTACCCAAAATACCCCAAAGTATACCCCAAAGTACCAGAAATCCCAAATACCCAAATACCCTAAAATACCCCAACATATACCCCAAAGTACCAGAAAATACCAGAAACACCCCAAATATCCAAATACCCTAAAATACCCCAAAGTATACCCCAAAGTACCAGGAAATACCAGAAAATACCCAAAATACCCCCAAAGTACCCCAAATACCCCAAAGTATACCCCAAAGTACCAGAAATACCAGAAAATACCCCAAAATACCATAGAATACCCCAAAGTATACCCAAAGTACCAGAAAATACCCCAAATACCCAAAATACCATAAATACCCAAAGTATACCCAAAGTACCAGAAAATACCCCAAAATACCCCAAAATACCCCAAAGTATACCCAAATACCCAAAGTACCAGAAATACCCCAAAATACCCCAAAGTATACCCCAAAATACCAGAAAATACCCCAAAATACCCAAAGTACCAAAATACCCCAAAGTATACCCCAAAGTACCAGAAAATACCCCAAAATACCCCAAAATACCCTAAAATACCCCAACATTACCCCAAAGTACCAGAAAATACCAGAAAACACCCAAAAATATCCCAAAATACCCTAAAGTACCCAAAGTATACCCCAAAGTACCAGGAAATACAGAAATACCCCAAAATACCCAAAGTACCCCAAATACCCCAAAGTATACCCCAAAGTACCAGAAAATACCAGAAATACCAGAAAATACCCAAAATACCAGAAAATACCCCAAAGTATACACCAAAGTACCAGAAAATACCAGAAAATACCCAAAATAGCCCAACATACCCTAAAATACCCTAAGTATACCCCAAAGTACCAGAAAATACCAGAAATACCCCAGAATACCCTACAATACCCCAAAGTTTACCCCAAATTACAAGAAATACCAGAAAATACCTCAAAATACCCCAAGTACCCCAAAATACCCCAAAGTATACCCAAAGTACCAGAAAATACCCCAAAATACCCCAAAATACCCTAAAATATCCCAAAGTATACCCCAAAGTACCAGATAATACCAGAAATACCCCCAAAATACCCCAAAGTACCCCAAAATACCCCAAAGTATAACAGTAAGAAGCATTTTGTTATAAAAGTATTCTGTACTTCTGTATGACAAATATTAAAGAAACTTGAAACTTGAAACTACATAACAGTATCACATGTTAAAAAGGTTATCTTTTAGGTTCCCCCACAATCCCACCTACAGCCAATCTGATCATACCAGAAAGAGAATAAAACTTTCAAAAGACCGAACTTTCCGTCAAAGGGGGGCTCAGCAACACACACATTTGGGAGCGCTAGAATGCAAGCTAATGGTGTGTTATTCTCTACCGGGCCCCCACATATAGGAATTAAAGGGGGAGAACAACACTGGCTTGAGCAAATGCCAGGTGGATATCTGAAGGGGCCAATTTACTGTAAAAGATGCAGCGTCTGAGCAGATGATCCCCTCAGATAAGACTGCAAGTCTCCTTTTAAGCCTCTTGCCACGGTATTCCGCTAGGTCCAGCCTTGTATGTGCCACATTACTGTACCTCCCCAAAGTTACTGAAGGAACAGCCTTTGTTCAGTTACAACATTCCAGGTTTAGTGGCAAGACTATCCCAAAATCCATATGGTTAAAACAAAGATATGGTAATCTATTATGTACTCAGATGTTCATACCCCCCCCCCTCTCTCTCTCTCTCTCCTCTCTCTCTCTCTCTCTCTCTCTCTCTCTCTCCTCTCTCTCTCCTCTCCTCTCGAACATACACAGGGAGGGACTATACTAAACCAGTAGAAGATGTCAGGCATGTGGAACATCCATTTAGTCCGTACTGTTGATCAAATCTGTTTCTGTTTATCAGTTGTTCAGCCACACAATGAAAATGTGACCCAAACAAGATAAAAAGAGTACTTTAAAACTTCTTCCAAATGCAACCCTACGTCCAAGGCAATGTATGGTACTTCTGGTAAATGTTTAGCTAACCCACCTTTTAACCGTTGCTGTGTTTTATAGGGTCCTACTAATCACCCCAAAGTACCAGAAAATACCCCAAAATACCACAAAATACCACAAATACCACAAATATACCCAAAATACCAGAAAATACCCCCAAAATACCCCAAAATACCCCAAAGTATACCCCAAATACCCAAAGTACCAGAAAATACCCCAAAATACCCCAAAGTATACCCAAAATACCAGAAATACCCCAAAATACCCCAAAGTACCCCAAAATACCCAAAGTATACCCCAAAGTACCAGAAAATACCCCAAAATACCCCAAAATACCCTAAAATACCCCAACATATACCCAAAGTACCAGAAAATACCAGAAAACACCCCAAAATATCCAAAATACCCTAAAATACCCCAAAGTATACCCCAAAGTACCAGGAAATACCAGAAAATACCCCAAATACCCCCAAAGTACCCCAAATACCCCAAAGTATACCCAAAGTACCAGAAAATACAGAAAATACCCCAAAATACCCCAAAATAACCTACAAAAAATACCCCAAAGTATACCCCAAAGTACCAGAAATACCCCAAAATACCATAAATACCCCAAAGTATACCCAAAGTACCAGAAAATACCAGAAAATACCCAAAATACCCCAAAGTATACCCCAAAATACCCCAAAGTACCAGAAAATACCCAAAATACCCAAAGTATACCCAAAATACCAGAAAAAATACCCAACCAAAGTACCCCAAAGTACCCAAATACCCAAATATCCCCAAAGTACCAGAAAATACCCCAATACCCCAAAATACCATAAATACCCCAACATATACCCAAAAAACAAATACCCAAATACCTAAGTACCCAAAATATTACCCCAAAGTACCAGGAAATACAGAAAATACCCAAATACACAAAAGTACCCCAAGTATCCCCAAAGTATCCCAAGTATACCAAAACCAGAAGATACCCCAATAAATACCCCAAAATACCCTAGAATACCCAAAGTATACCCCAAAGTACAGAAAATACCCCAAAATACCCCAAAATACCAGAAAATACCCCAAGTATACCCCAAAGTACCAGAAATACCAGAAAATACCCCAAATAGCCCAACATACACTAAAATACCCCAAGTATACCCAAGTACCAGAAAATACCAGAAAATACCCCAGAATACCCTACAATACCCCAAAGTTTACCCAAAATTACAAGAAAATACCAGAAAATACCCCAAAATACCCCAAAGTACCCCAAAATACCCCAAAGTATACCCCAAAGTACCAGAAAATACCCCAAATACCCCAAAATACCCTAAAATATCCAAAGTATACCCCAAAGTACAGATAATACCAGAAAATACCCCCAAAATACCCCAAAGTACCAGAAATACCAGAAACACCAAAATATCCCAAAATACCCTAAAATACCCCAACATATACCCAAAGTACCAGAAATACCAGAAACCCCCAAAATATCCCAAATACCCTAAAATACCCCAAAGTATACCCAAAGTACCAGGAAATACCAGAAATACCCAAAATACCCCCAAAGTACCCCAAATACCCAAAGTATACCCCAAAGTACCAGAAAATACCAGAAAATACCCCAAAATACCCCAAAATACCCTAGAATACCCCAAAGTATACCCCAAAGTACCAGAAAATACCCCAAATACCCCAAAATACCATAAAATACCCCAAGTATACCCCAAAGTACCAGAAAATACCAGAAAATACCAAAATACCCCAAATACCCCAAAGTATACCCCAAAATACCCCAAAGTACCAGAAAATACCCCAAAATACCCAAAGTATACCCCAAAATACCAGAAAATACCCCAAAATACCCAAAGTACCCCAAAATACCCTAAAATACCCAACATATACCCCAAGTACCAGAAAATACCAGAAAACACCCAAAAATATCCCAAAATACCCTAAAGTACCCAAAGTATACCCCAAAGTACCAGGAACTACCAGAAAATACCCCAAAATACCCCAAAGTACCCCAAATACCCCAAAGTATACCCCAAAGTACCAGAAATACCAGAAAATACCCCAAAATACCCCAAATACCCTAGAATACCCAAGTATACCCCAAAGTACCAGAAATACCCCAAAATACCCAAAATACCAGAAAATACCCCAAGTACCCCAAAGTACCGAAAATACCAGAAATACCCGAAAAAACCCCAAAATAGCCCAACATACCCTAAAATACCCCAAAGTATACCCCAAAGTACCAGAAAATACCAGAAAATACCCCAGAATACCCTACAATACCCCAAAGTTTACCCCAAATTACAAGAAAATACCAGAAAATACCCCAAAATACCCCAAAGTACCCCAAAATACCCCAAAGTATACCCCAAAGTACCAGAAAATACCCCAAAATACCCCAAATACCCTAAAATATCCAAAAGTATACCCCAAAGTACCAGATAATACCAGAAAATACCCCCAAAATACCCCAAAGTACCCCAAAATACCCCAAAGTATAACAGTAAGAAGCATTTTGTATAAAAGTATTCTGTACTTCTGTATGACAAATATTAAAGAAACTTGAAACTTGAAACTACATAACAGTATCACATGTTAAAAAGGTTATCTTTTAGGTTCCCCCACAATCCCACCTACAGCCAATCTGATCATACCGGAAAGAGAATAAAACTTTCAAAAGACCGAACTTTCCGTCAAAGAGGGGGCTCAGCAACACACACATTTGGGAGCGCTAGAATGCAAGCTAATGTGTGTTATTCTCTACCGGGCCCCCACATATAGGAATTACAGGGGGGAGATGAACAACACTGGCTTGAGCAAAGTGCCAGGTGGATATCTGAAGGGGCCAATTTACTGTAAAAAGATGCAGCGTCTGAGCAGATGATCCCCTCAGATAAGACTGCAAGTCTCCTTTTAAGCCTCTTGCCACGGTATTCCGCTAGGTCCAGCCTTGTATGTGCCACATTACTGTACCTCCCCAAAGTTACTGAAGGAACAGCCTTTGTTCAGTTTACAACATTCCAGGTTTAGTGGCAAAGACTATCCCAAAATCCATATGGTTAAAACAAAGATATGGTAATCTATTATGTACTCAGATGTTCATACCCCCCCTCTCTCTCTCTCTCTCTCTCTCTCTCTCTCTCTCTCTCTCTCTCTCTCTCTCTCTCTCTCTCTCTCTCTCTCTCTCTCTCTCTCTCTCTCGAACATACACAGGGAGGGACTATACTAAACCAGTAGAAGATGTCAGGCATGTGGAACATCCATTTAGTCCGTACTGTTGATCAAATCTGTTTCTGTTTTATCAGTTGTTCAGCCACACAATGAAAATGTGACCCAAACAAGATAAAAAGAGTACTTTAAAACTTCTTCCAAATGCAACCCTACGTCCAAGGCAATGTAGGTACTTCTGGTGAAATGTTTAGCTAACCCACCTTTTTAACCGTTGCTGTTTTATAGGTCCTACTAATCACCCCAAAGTACCAGAAAATACCCCAAAATACCCCAAAATACCACAAAATACCACAAAGTATACCCCAAAATACCAGAAAATACCCCAAAATACCCCAACATACCCAAAGTATACCCCAAATACCCCAAAGTACCAGAAAATACCCCAAAATACCCAAAGTATACCCAAAAATACCAGAAAATACCCCAAAATACCCCAAAGTACCCCAAATACCCCAAAGTATACCCCAAAGTACCAGAAAATACCCCAAAATACCCAAAATACCCTAAAATACCCCAACATATACCCCAAAGTACCAGAAAATACCAGAAAACACCCCAAAATATCCCAAAATACCCTAAAATACCCCAAAGTATACCCCAAAGTACCAGGAAATACCAGAAAATACCCCAAATACCCCAAAGTACCCAAATACCCCAAAGTATACCCCAAAGTACCAGAAAATACCAGAAAATACCCCAAAATACCATAGAATACCCCAAAGTATACCCCAAAGTACCAGAAAATACCCAAAATACCCCAAAATACCATAAAATACCCCCAAAGTATACCCCAAAGTACCAGAAAATACCAGAAAATACCCCAAAATACCCCAAAATACCCAAAGTATACCCAAAATACCAAAGTACCAGTACCCCAAATACCCCAAAGTATACCCAAAATACAGAAAATACCCAAAATACCCCAAAGTACCCCAAAATACCCCAAAGTATACCCCAAAGTACCAGAAAATACCCCAAAATACCCCAAAATACCCTAAAATACCCCAACATATACCCCAAAGTATCAGAAAATACCAGAAAACACCCAAAAATATCCCAAAATACCCTAAAGTACCCAAAGTATACCCCAAAGTACCAGGAAATACCAGAAAATACCCCAAAATACCCCAAAGTACCCCAAATACCCCAAAGTATACCCCAAAGTACCAGAAAATACCAGAAAATACCAGAAAATACCCCAAAATACCAGAAAATACCCCAAAGTATACCCCAAAGTACCAGAAAATACCAGAAAATACCCCAAAATAGCCCAACATACCCTAAAATACCCCAAAGTATACCCCAAAGTACCAGAAAATACCAGAAAATACCCCAGAATACCCTACAATACCCCAAAGTTTACCCCAAATTACAAGAAAATACCAGAAAATACCTCAAAATACCCCAAAGTACCCCAAAATACCCCAAAGTATACCCCAAAGTACCAGAAAATACCCCAAAATACCCCAAAATACCCTAAAATATCCCAAAGTATACCCCAAAGTACCAGATAATACCAGAAAATACCCCCAAAATACCCCAAAGTACCCCAAAATACCCCAAAGTATAACAGTAAGAAGCATTTTGTATAAAAGTATTCTGTACTTCTGTATGACAAATATTAAAGAAACTTGAAACTTGAAACTACATAACAGTATCACATGTTAAAAAGGTTATCTTTTAGGTTCCCCCACAATCCCACCTACAGCCAATCTGATCATACCAGAAAGAGAATAAAACTTTCAAAAGACCGAACTTTCCGTCAAAGAGGGGGGCTCAGCAACACACACATTTGGGAGCGCTAGAATGCAAGCTAATGGTGTGTTATTCTCTACCGGGCCCCCACATATAGGAATTACAGGGGGGAGATGAACAACACTGGCTTGAGCAAAGTGCCAGGTGGATATCTGAAGGGGCCAATTTACTGTAAAAAGATGCAGCGTCTGAGCAGATGATCCCCTCAGATAAGACTGCAAGTCTCCTTTTAAGCCTCTTGCCACGGTATTCCGCTAGGTCCAGCCTTGTATGTGCCACATTACTGTACCTCCCCAAAGTTACTGAAGGAACAGCCTTTGTTCAGTTTACAACATTCCAGGTTTAGTGGCAAAGACTATCCCAAAATCCATATGGTTAAAACAAAGATATGGTAATCTATTATGTACTCAGATGTTCATACCCCCCCCCTCTCTCTCTCTCTCTCTCTCTCTCTCTCTCTCTCTCTCTCTCTCTCTCTCTCTCTCTCTCTCTCTCTCTCTCGAACATACACAGGGAGGGACTATACTAAACCAGTAGAAGATGTCAGGCATGTGGAACATCCATTTAGTCCGTACTGTTGATCAAATCTGTTTCTGTTTTATCAGTTGTTCAGCCACACAATGAAAATGTGACCCAAACAAGATAAAAAGAGTACTTTAAAACTTCTTCCAAATGCAACCCTACGTCCAAGGCAATGTATGGTACTTCTGGTGAAATGTTTAGCTAACCCACCTTTTAACCGTTGCTGTTTTATAGGGTCCTACTAATCACCCCAAAGTACCAGAAAATACCCCAAAATACCACAAAATACCACAAAATACCACAAAGTATACCCCAAAATACCAGAAAATACCCCAAAATACCCCAAAATACCCCAAAGTATACCCCAAAATACCCCAAAGTACCAGAAAATACCCCAAAATACCCCAAAGTATACCCAAAAATACCAGAAAATACCCCAAAATACCCCAAAGTACCCCAAAATACCCAAAAGTATACCCCAAAGTACCAGAAAATACCCCAAAATACCCCAAAATACCCTAAAATACCCCAACATATACCCCAAAGTACCAGAAAATACCAGAAAACACCCCAAAATATCCCAAAATACCCTAAAATACCCCAAAGTATACCCCAAAGTACCAGGAAATACCAGAAAATACCCCAAAATACCCCCAAAGTACCCCAAATACCCCAAAGTATACCCCAAAGTACCAGAAAATACCAGAAAATACCCCAAAATACCCCAAAATACCCTAGAATACCCCAAAGTATACCCCAAAGTACCAGAAAATACCCCAAAATACCCCAAAATACCATAAAATACCCCAAAGTATACCCCAAAGTACCAGAAAATACCAGAAAATACCCCAAAATACCCCAAAGTATACCCCAAAATACACCAAAGTACCAGAAAATACCCCAAAATACCCCAAAGTATACCCCAAAATACCAGAAAATACCCCAAAATACCCCAAAGTACCCCAAAATACCCCAAAGTATACCCCAAAGTACCAGAAAATACCCCAAAATACCCCAAAATACCCTAAAATACCCCAACATATACCCCAAAGTACCAGAAAATACCAGAAAACACCCAAAAATATCCCAAAATACCCTAAAGTACCCCAAAGTATACCCCAAAGTACCAGGAAATACCAGAAAATACCCCAAAATACCCCAAAGTACCCCAAATACCCCAAAGTATACCCCAAAGTACCAGAAAATACCAGAAAATACCCCAAAATACCCCAAAATACCCTAGAATACCCCAAAGTATACCCCAAAGTACCAGAAAATACCCCAAAATACCCCAAAATACCAGAAAATACCCCAAAGTATACCCCAAAGTACCAGAAAATACCAGAAAATACCCCAAAATAGCCCAACATACCCTAAAATACCCCAAAGTATACCCCAAAGTACCAGAAAATACCAGAAAATACCCCAGAATACCCTACAATACCCCAAAGTTTACCCCAAATTACAAGAAAATACCAGAAAATACCCCAAAATACCCCAAAGTACCCCAAAATACCCCAAAGTATACCCCAAAGTACCAGAAAATACCCCAAAATACCCCAAAATACCCTAAAATATCCCAAAGTATACCCCAAAGTACCAGATAATACCAGAAAATACCCCCAAAATACCCCAAAGTACCCCAAAATACCCCAAAGTACCCCAAAATACCCCAAAGTATACCCCAAAGTACCAGAAAATACCCCAAAATACCCCAAAGTACCCTAAAATACCCCAAAATACCCCAGCATATCCCAAAATAGCCCAAAGTGCCTGGAAATATACCACTAAGTACCACAAAATACCTAAAATGAAAAACTAAAATGTGCACATTTTGTGTAATAGTGTGTAATAGTGTAATAGTGTGTAATAGTGTAATACTGTAATACTGTAATAGTGTGTAATAGTGTAATAGTGTGTAATAGTGTAATAGTGTGTAATAGTGTAATAGTGGTGTAATAGTGTAATAGTGTGTAATAGTGTAATAGTGTGTAATAGTGTCTATTACACTATTACACACTATTACACTATTACACTATTAAACACTATTACACTATTACACTATTACACACTATTACACTATTACACTATTACACACTATTACACTATTACACACTATTACACTATTACACTATTACACACTATTACACAAAATTACACTATTACACTATTGCACACTATTACACTATTACACTATTACACACTATTACACTATTACACCATTACACACTATTATACACTATTACACTATTACACACTATTACACTATTACACTATTACACACTATTACACTATTACACACTAGCACACTATTACACTATTACACTAGCACACTATCACACACTATTACACACTTACACACTATTACACTAGCACACTATTACACTATTACACACTATTACACTATTACACTATTACACACTATTACACTATTACACACTATTACACTATTACACACTATTACACTACACACTATTACACTATTACACACTATTACACTATTACACACTATTACACTATTACACACTATTACACAAAATTACACTATTACACTATTACACACTATTACACTATTACACTATTACACACTATTACACACTATTACACTAGCACACTATTACACACTATTACACTATTACACTATTACACACTATTACACTATTACACTATTACACAATTACACACTATTACACACTATTACACACTATTACACTATTACACACTATTACACTAGCACACTATTACACTATTACACACTATTACACACTATTACACTATTACACACTATTACACTATTACACTATTACACACTATTACACTATTACACACTAGCACACTATTACACTATTACACACTATTACACACTATTACACTATTACACTAGCACACTATTACACTTTTACACACTATTACACACTATTACACTATTACACTATTACACTATTACTGTTCTGAAGGTCCAGATTAATACTGAAAGTCTGCGTTTTTTATTTTGTATAACTTGTATATTGTTTATATATATAAGCTATATATCTTTAAGCCATCCGTTTGCACCATAGTATTCTTCCCTCGCCTCATTGGGTCCCGCCCTTGACATTGGAGGCGCCACTAGACGAGCCCCCCAGACAGAGTTCAAGACATGTCCGGGCAAGTTCAGACTTGCTCCTAGCAGGCGCATTGATTCTGGACAGGTAAATCGGCTGCGCCCTAGAAATCAGTCTGAGTATATTATTGTAGATGGCGCAAGCAGCCGCAGAGTGAACAGTGGAGCAGTAACCTAACAGCAGTGGAAGTAACGAGTCGGCAGTATCAGAACAGGAGAAGCAGCAGAGCGAGATCGTAATACGTCCAGTACAGTTGTACACAGACCTACCAGTGGTGTATCGTTACGGATAGCTAGTAGCTACTTAGATACGACTATAATATTGTAGAGCCATTATTGGCGCAGTATAGTGACTTGTGTAAGCGAAGTAACGTGGAGAAACGTATAGTTAAAACCATCGGCGTTTGGATCTAACTACTCCCTGAAGACCGTCCTCGGGCTAGCTTCCAGCACAAACGAAGCTAGCTAGCTACCATCTATGCCATCAGGCTTTTGGATTAATAGCTATTAACCCTGCCATCGGGCACTAGGATTACAAGGACCGGTTCCGTACGAGACCACTTTTCTTCAGTGACCACAGGATTATCCGACCATTCTTCAATTCCTCCGGAGCTTACAACTCCAGAGGGAAATCATCGTCTCCAAATACCCCCCTTGCTTTGCCCCGTATCACCTCTTCTCACTCCCTGCAGAGCTCCGGTCGAGTATTCTTAACCTAGGAAATATTCATTACGACTGACTTTGATACTCTGACATTCTACTATTAAAAGAGAAACGTGATAATTCAGTTGTATATTGATATGACGATTAAAATACTGTAAACTTGGTATCCTTGTCCCCGTGCCGTCAATTGAGTGTCCGCCATATTTATCTAACTGTACTGTCTGGCAAGTAATAATCTTTAGTAGTGGTTTAATCTAAACAATCTTTTAATACAGTCCGGGTTGTGTAGCCCCTTAGCTACAATTACACACTATTACACAATTACACACTATTACACTATTACACTATTACACACTATTACACTATTACACTAGCACACTATTACACTATTACACACTATTACACACTATTACACTATTACACTATTACACACTATTACACTATTACACACTAGCACACTATTACACTATTACACACTATTACACTATTACACTAGCACACTATTACACTTTTACACACTATTACACTATTACACACTATTACACACTATTACACTATTACACACTATTACACTATTACACACTATTACACTATTACACACTATTACACACTATCACACTATTACACTATTACACTATTACACACTATTACACACTATTACTACTATTACACTATTACACTATTACACACTATTTGGGGTACTTTGGGGGTATTTTGGGGTATTTTCTGGTACTTTCTGGTATTTTGGGGTATACTTTGAGGTATTTTGGGGTGTTTTCTGGTATTTTGGGGTATACTTTGGGGTATTTTGGGGTACTTTGGGGGTATTTTGGGGTATTTTCAGGTATTTTGGGGTATACTTTGGGGTATTTCTGGTATTTTGGGGTATTTTGGGGTATTTTCTGGTACTTTGGGGTATACTTTGGGGTATTTTAGGGTATTTTGGGGTATTTTATGGTATTTTATGGTACTTTGGGGTATACTTTGGGGGTATTTTGGGGTACTTTGGGGTATTTTGGGGTATTTTCTGGTATTTTCTGGTACTTTGGGGTATACTTTGGGGTATTCTTGGGTACTTTGGGGGTATTTTGGGGTATTTTCTGGTATTTTCTGGTACTTTGGGGTATACTTTGGGGTATTTTAGGGTATTTTGGGGTATTTTGGGGTATTTTGGGGTATTTTCTGGTATTTTCTGGTACTTTGGGGTATACTTTGGGGTATTTTAGGGTATTTTGGGGTATTTTGGGGTATTTTGGGGTATTTTCTGGTATTTTCTGGTACTTTGGGGTATACTTTGGGGTATTTTAGGGTATTTTGGGGTATTTTGGGGTATTTTCTGGTATTCTCTGGTACTTTGGGGTATACTTTGGGGTATTTTAGGGTATTTTGGGGTATTTTTCTGGTATTTTCTGGTACTTTGGGGTATACTCTGGGGTATTTTGGGGTACTTTGGGGTATTCTGGGGTATTTTGGGGTACTTTGGGTATTTTGGGGTATTTTGGGGGTATTTTCTGGTACTTTCTGTTATTTTGGGGTATACTTTGGGGTATTTTGGGGTATTTTGGGGGTATTTTCTGGTATTTTGGGGTATACTTTGGGGGTATTTTGGGGTATTTTCTGGTACTTTGGGGTGATTAGTAGGACCCGTTTTATACAGCTTTTAAAAACAGCTGAAAACTCATTTTACTCATTAACCTTTGACCATGTCTGACCATGTATTCTTCTTGCCTTTGTGTTTGTAGATTTGTTTAAAAATGTCAAAAACTCAAAATAGTTTTGCGTTTAAATCCCTGTAAGCTATAAATTAAGTTGACATCTTAAGCCCTCTGATCAGGCCCTGGCCTGGCCTGCACAGATTAAAAAAAAAATTATATAAAAAAAAAGAAAATTAATTAATTTTCTTTTTTTTATTATAATTTTTTATTTTTATTTTTTTTTTGCCAGGCCATTGTTTCTAGTTGTGACGGCGGGGCGGCGCGATAGTTAGATAACCTAGGTGGGTGGGGAACAACCAGGATTTCACTGTCTGCGACAGAGTTGGAGAACTATCTGACTCTCTCCCTCACGCGGACACACACACACAATGGAGCCGTGCTGCCGCTTGTGATTGGTGGAGGCGGGACCAGGCGATACAACTGATTGACAGCGGAGGCGGCGAATGGAATGGCAGATGGCACTCAGATGCAGAATAACAGCCAGTCAGTGAGCCAGGTAGTGAGGGACTCGGGAGAGATACAGTAGAGCGAAAGTCAATTAACGTTGATGTCAAGATCAGGGGTGCAGTCGTGCACACACACGGTTACACGCCGTGTTATTAGATCACTGAGGCAAAAGTACGCGCGATCGCGCACGGATGTATCCATTCGTTGTGCGCTAAGTACCCGGCCACCCATAACAAAAGCGCGTCTTCAACCACGCCCGCAAATACAAACAGATATAAACAGATAATTTGACAACAGTATCATGTTCCTACCTGCAACGCAACCTGAACCATCGATGCCACTGCCGCTCCCCAAGAGAAGAAAGTTGCAGCTTCAGAATCAGCTTATCCAAAGCAAACTTAGTTTCGCTATACCTGCACGACCTCCAACGCCCGCGCCCCCCACAACAGAGACAGCTGTCCTGCCACTCCACAACAAGACTCAAGATGGACAGTGGAAGAAAGAGAAAGGGTGGAGGAGAGAGGGATAAAACAAAGAAAAAGAAAGGCCCTTACAGGAGAGAGTGGTTAACTGTATTATAATAGTAAATAGACAAATATGTTGTGCTCTTGCTTTTTTCTTTTTGAAGGTGGAGAGAGTAGCATTGCTAGTGCCACAACAGTTTTATTTGAGGTCCATAACAGTACATTGTACTAAGCAATTGTTGGCTCATTAGTTTGTGATTCACATGCACTAAAATTCACCAGAATGCAGGAAATTAAGTCTTTGTAACAAAAAATTTCCTGGTGGGGGACCCCCAGACCCCCCGCTTAAAAAGTGGCCTGATTGGGGCTATATTTCGCGCTATATCTCCCGGTATGAATTATTTCCCCAGTCCGGCCCTGCCTCTGATTGGTCAATAGCCATAGTATTATATCCCATATGGTTTATTAAAGCAGCAATCTCTTAATTAACAGTCTCTCTGCTATGCGTCAGGCAGACAACACACCTTAGCCCAGATATAATGTCCATACACCGCAGCCTGTATCTTCCATGCAAAGTGACAACCAGCAACAAGAGCCAGCAACAAGAGCCAAGATAACTTACTAAAAGTTTGCACATCTAATTCAAATGGAAAGTTGATCTCTGACCATAATGTATATAGATTACTGTGGCTATGCAGAGACCCTCATATATATATATTAGAGGTGGGCATAGATTAATTTTTTTAAAGGTCCCATGCATTATAAATGTCATTTTTCAGTCTCTAGCATTGTATTATAGTAATAGGAGTTCGTATCAATGTGTTTTTGGGCCTAAATACTATATTGGCGAATTCCTCAGTTACAGCCCATCCCCTCTTTGCCTCTAGTAAATCAGGTCATTTTGATTTGACGTCCCGGAGCACGTCACTGGGCGCTGTTGATAGCGCACGGTGATGCGATTGGCTCTGTGGTTTTAGCTAATGCCCGCCCCCATTCTTGCTACCTACAGCCGACACATACTACCTAGAAACAGGAATGCCGTCACTCGCCTATATTTCACGATGAGCAAACCCTGCAGAACATGTTCCGTTCCTGGCTGTAGAGCTACTAAGAAGTCTTTGCACAGTTTTCCCGTTGATGCCGAACTTCGCCAACAATGGAACAAGTTCGTTTTTGGCGACCCTCCAAGTTCCGTCGCAACGTCTAATACTCGGGTTTGTACTGCACATTTTTCCACCGAGGACGTTACCAATCAAGGTATTTTTGATGCTGGCGTGGTATCCATGTTGGTTCTAAACAAAGGAGCTGTACCTTCAATACGCGACCCGACACAAATAGTAAGTAGATATGTCGTTGACTGTTGCTAGCTACGTTCACTGTTTGTATGTGTGAGGGAACATTGGGGGTTGGGTGAGATATGTTATCATAAATACCATCTAACGTTATAGTATATAACTGCTGCTCTTTATAAAGTAACGTTATAGAAAACTATTGAAGCAAGCTAGTCATAACTTCTAAATAAAAGAACACAACTAGTGAGAGGTAAACAAGGTAACGTTATATTTTGTGGCTTGGATTATATTGTAATTGATTTACGATTTGGTCATTCTTAGGCCACAAGTTCCAGCGCCAATGTGCGCCTTTCTCCTGCTTCAAGGGACTTCAGTTGCCAGACAGACAACCCAAAGATACGTTCTGTTGGTACACAGCTTTCTATGAAAACACTACGTTCACATGTCAAGAGTCAAGGTAGGTTTGTAACTCAGTGTGATGTAATGTAATAATGTGACCCAGAATTGTTTAGATTGGCCCTTTCACCCACCGCTTTCACCCAAAGCTGTAAAGGAATGTGGATCACCCACTTTCAAAACATCTCTCAAGGGACACCTACGTACGGGAGACTGCAATTCAACACTGGCCCCTGTAAATATCCTAACCCAACCCCCTCCAATGTACAGTCATTTACCTAGTATGGTTTTGTCAATAGTCCAATGTACAATTTTGTTTGTTTGTATAGTGTCTCCCCCCCCCCCTCAATGTACAGTTTTACTTGTTTATACAGTGTGCCCCCCCCCCCCCCCCCCCACCTCCAATGTAAATTACCCAGTATGGTTGTCAATATACAGTATATATACAGTATATACAGTCAAATGTATATACTCCCTTTTCTTGACTCCTTCAGTATCACAAACAGTACTGTATTTGCAAATCAAATCTGGTATGTCATAAATGTATAGATGTAGCAGTACTGACTATCTGTATGTCATGTATGTCATATATGTCCTGATGAATTGAAAATGGGGGACCCTGATGTAAACAAGACGAAAGATTATTCATCTGTGTGTGTGTGTGTGTGTGCGTGTGAGTGTGTGAGTGTGTGAGTGTGTGAGTGTGAGTGAGTGTGTGTGTGAGTGAGTGAGTGAGTCAGTGAGTGAGTCAGTGAGTGAGTGGGTGGGTGGGTGGGTGAGTGAGTGAGTGAGTGAGTGAGTGAGTGAGTGAGTGAGTGAGTGAGTGAGTGAGTGAGTGAGTGAGTGAGTGAGTGAGTGAGTGAGTGAGCAAAGTTATCAATAAATCCCTTGTTTGACTAAACTATGTTTTGTAAATAGGTGTTCAGGCGAAAGTCGTGTCTGTATCTGTCGCGGTGGGGACTCCAACTACTGGCTACTGGTCTAATCAACAGGGACCATCCACGTCAACACCTGTGAAGGGGTTTAGACCCAGTAAAAGACCACGACTGGAGTCTGATGACGATGAAGTGACCTACAGCTCGATCGATGTTCCAGAGCCGCAGGATTCCACTTTCAACATTGACTCTTTGATGAGCGAGCCCTCAATTCTAGCGTAAGTTAGTTGTTACAAACATCTCCATGGCCCGTAAAAATAGAAAAGCTGTATAGTTGTGCCGTGTTATTTATTTGTGTTTTTCTCGAGCAGGGAACCGTCAAAACCAATCTATGAGGTCCAGAAATACATCGTTTACGAAGACAGTCTACTGGAATTATTTCAACAGTGTCCGGTGTGCGATGCTCGATGTCATATCACCAAAACTACGCGAGGGACCTTCTTGGCTGTCTCCCAAGTTTGCCCCGGTTGTAAATACAGCCGTAAATGGGCAAGTCAGCCTCTCATCGGGAGCACACCAGCTGGAAATATTCAGCTTTCTGCAGCAGTTTTTTTCACTGGCTCATCTTTCACCCAAATGGAGAAGGTATTTGATTTGATTGATTTGATTGACAAGTCAGATATACATTATGTTTTTGTTTGTGATTCACACGTGCATATTAACATAGCGTTATTCATTTATTCTTTTAGGTCCTAAATGCGTTACACGTCTCCACAATAAAGTACAGAGCGTTTCGGGAACACGCCAAGAAGTTCTTGGAACCCGCTGTCCTCAGCATGTGGTCTAAGGACCAAGACGTTACCCTCGCCAGATTAAGCCAGAAAGAGACGGTGATAATCGGCGGTGACATGAGAGCCGATTCTCCAGGTTAGAAAAAGCTCCCCAATGTCAAATTTCTACTTTATGAATACATTTTTAATATTGCACTACATTGATTGAAATTGTTATTATTATTTTCAACAGGCCACAGTGCTAAGTACGGAAGTTACTCTGTGATGGAACTCGCCACCAATCATGTCATAGACGTCCAACTAATTCAGGTAATTAACAAGTCTGAAGAGACACCGCACCCTTCATTGTGCTCAAACGAACACAAAGCTCTCGGTCTTGAATCTTGAATCGCTGTAGGTGTGAAGTGGTCTGGCTGGCTGTGTGTGTGAGCGGGGGTTAGGAAATGTAAATTGTGTGATGGTGGAATTTTGAAAAGGCTATTTCATTGCTCTTCCCTTCCTTGTACCTCAACAGAGCAATGAGGTTGGAGGCAGCTACCATATGGAATTAGAGGGCTTGAGGAGAAGCCTCGCTCTTCTGAACGACCGATCGGTGACCTTGGACTGTATTGTCACAGACCGTCACCCGCAGATTCAAAAGTACCTGAGAGATCTGGGCATAAAACACTTCTACGATGTGTGGCACGTGGCCAAAGGTATGTCGAAAGGCATCCCACATTCAATCCCACCCCTCCTACCAACCCCCCCCCCCCCCCCCCACCCAACCAGTACTGTAATTGCAAATCTGGTATGTCAAAAAATGTATAGATGTAGCAGTACTGTCTATCTGTATGTCATGTATGTCATACGACTGTTATGTAATGTTATGTTATGTTATGTTATGTAATTCAAGGTCTGTCTAAGAAGCTAGACAAGGTTGCACAAGCGAAAGACTGCAAGGTGATAAAAAAATGGCGCCCTCACATATCTAACCACCTCTACTGGACAGCTGCCACATCGAAGATGGCCGCTGAGAGGGTGGCTAGGTGGAAGTCATGTCTCAATCACATGATGAATGTACATGAACACGACGAAGAACCACTCTATCCGCGTTGTCTTCATGCTGACCGTGTATCGAGAGATAGTAGCAAGTGGGTTAAACCTGGTATGTCTGTCTGTCTTTCATCATGAATATATACTCAACATATTTATTTATGTCCTCATTCTAGATTGGTGTGATTTACAAATGTATACTTGCTTGAATAATTCTAATCTACTATAATATACTCTAATGAAATATCTGAATGCAATTTCTTTTTTACTTTAGACTCAAAACCGGCCCACCAGCTCGAGAAGGTTTTGCTAAACACAAGGATCATCAAAGATGTCGCCAAACTGAGTCCACACCATCAAACGTCTTCATTGGAGTCCTATCACAGTGTGATTTTACGTTTTGCCCCAAAAAACGTTGTTTTTTCATACATAGGAATGCTTTGCAGGTATTTTATATTGTGTACAAATGACTAATTATGGACTCCTGATTTGTCAAATAACTCATTATGTTGCATTAGATAACCTCAGATCAACTACAAATATATTGCTTGTGCTTATTGAAATTTTCCTTTCAGACTATACCTAGCTGCAATGCATTTCAATGAAAACTCAAATCGCCAGCAAGCCACAAACGCTTCGGAGGCGCCGGCTTACAAGATGAGTTTTCCAAAGGCCAAAAAGGGTGGACACACAATTAAACCAAGGAAAATCCGAGCGACAGTCAGTAAGTCAAAATATCAACATTTATTATTGCACACACATGACCTATATAAATAGGAAAATATTTCCACTTACAGTGGAAATGCATTAATAACAATAAATTGAATAAATAATAACCTTTTTAACATGACAAAACAAATAACAATTTCTCATTTACAGACTATGTCAACCAGCTAATGGAGCTCCTGTTTGACTCCGTCCTTCGTGACCCCCAACCATATATCCAGGTGGTAGAGGCGATTCCCATCCCAGAACATCTGTGCGCACAGTTCGACAGGCCTTCCATGGACGAAGCGGTTTCCGCCTATGTGTCACGCTTCAATCTTGTACCGGTCTGAAGCCAGTATAGACACCATCAGCATCCGGAAATTCGGTGCGGATTCGAACCACTACACAGGAAGGGATTACTACCCTCACTCTGCGGCCTAAGTATCCCCAACACCACGCGACAAAGCATCTGTACACGATATATCTGAAACGGCTGAAGAAAAAGAAGTATTATATTTATGCACAAATAAAATAAAAAAAAAGCTGGGAAATAACCATTTGTCATGTCATGTCATTGGACAGTAGCAAGCATTGATTATATGTGATGTGCAATAAGGATTAGATTGTGTTTGCAAGAAAGATTAGTATAGTCTGAGAGATGCAAGATGGAGAAACACCTGTAAAAAAATATATAAATCTGTAATAAATATTATTTACTTATTGATTCCGCTTTCTGGTATCCGGCCAAAATCTGCCTTGTAGATATTAGTTGCCATTTGGATGGTATAGGGGTTGAAGCACACTGGATCCAATCCCGGATGATCAACCATGCACAGTAGTCCTGGGCCCTGTTTCTTGTACGTGGTTCAACTAAGTCGATCAAGATGTCATTATCCAGCTTCAGTTAACCCGATGTTTGAAGCCGGGATTTTCCTGTTCCAAGAAGGTGGATTCAGTCTCGTTAACTCAAGCCAGACTTGATTCTCAGGATCAGTGCGCGCGCCCGCCTCAGCTGAGAAGACAGCAGGTGTCGATCGCAGAAATCCTGATTCTCTAGCGGCATTGATTGATTAATTGATTTAAAACTTTATTAACATATTGCAGTACGGCTCAATCGCCTCGCCGACAAGTTAAATGCGTTATCTATAGGCTAATTTTAAGTCCCTCATTACCTCAATCAATCAGATTATATTTCTTTAAACTTGCCTGCTGGATTGAATAATCAAATGAGATCTTGCTAGCGAAAATAATTAGTTAACTGTTATACAGAATTACGATACGGCTCTCTTACCCATTGATTGATGTATAGTCAATCTTTAACTTATCTCCAATGTGGTCTAACAGGTTGTTCTTTTGACTTTCACACAGACGACCGGGGTTCAAGACCCTAGTCGTCTCCTTCTTTTTGCAATATAGGAATAATTCAATTTGGTGCACGTTGAGAGCTATATAAATGACATCCTCAATGCATGTAGATTTATAATATTTTAACTTAAAACCAGGCTACTTTGGCGTATAATCATTAATATTATATTCAAAAAAATCATATTGGAAAGACCGGGTTTTGAACCCCGGTCGCTGGGTTGGCAGGCTTGAGCACTACCGCTGGACCACTGTGCCAGATGGGATAAATTCATTGTTTATACATTAATGAACGAGAGACCCGTGTTTAGAATATCCTTTGTTATGAATGAAGTTTATCTCTTTATCCTCATTCATTAATGTGACGTCAACGGCTCATTCAATTTCTCAAATCCGTCAAACAGCGCATCTCATCAGACATCTTAATCCCAGTTACAATTAAAATAACCACATAATGTGTACATCGCACGAGCGAGCGCCACCGTCGCCACAGTATATATAACGTGCATTATTTAGGACAAAGTGAATTTAGTATCAGCATTTTGGGTCTATTTTACATTTCAAAAGCCCCCTCTGGAAGAATGGAGCACAAGAACGTAATTCAGAATGGTATAATGCAGATCGTAGACTGTGGGAATAGTTTCAGGAAACGGGCCGTCACTTCTTTGCGGGGGCGTGGCGATGGTTCAGGCTAAGTTGAACTTGAACTCTGCTTTCGACCAGGCTCAAACTTTTGGATCTGTTGTCATGGTGATTTGGAAAATCCACGTACATGGAACCGGAAAGTCCGGCTAACTCAGTTATCCAGTTAAAGTTATCCGGCTAACTCAGTTATCCAGGTACAAGAAACAGGGCCCAGTTGGTTCCTGGTTAATTCGACGTCTGACCTATATATATAGAAAATTAAATCGTTAGCCATATGCATGGTTTTCAGTGCTACCAAGATGCAAGGTTGTGTTACTACTTTACCTGTGGAACTTCCATGCAGCATACATTCTCAGCCTCTGTTGGCATCCGTTCACAATTTCCGCACGTGCACCTAGTAGATTGATTTGAGGGTGAATGAAATTATCAATCAATGATCAAAATTGCTACAATACAGTACTTCTCAATACCAACAACTGCTATGATGGAGACCAGAGAAAGACTTTCGTCTTGTTTACATCAGGGTCCCCCAATTTCAATTCATCGTAACATATATATAGATAGACAGTACTGCTACATCTCTATATTTATGACATACCATATTTGTATTGCTACAGTACTGCTCAATACCAACAACTGCTATGATGGAGACCAGAGAAAGACTTTCGTCTTGTTTACATCAGGGTCCCCCAATTTCAATTCATCGTAACATATATATAGATAGACAGTACTGCTACATCTCTATATTTATGACATACCATATTTGTATTGCTACAGTACTGCTCAATACCAACAACTGCTATGATGGAGACCAGAGAAAGACTTTCGTCTTGTTTACATCAAGGTCCCCCAATTTCAATTCATCGTAACATATATATAGATAGACAGTACTGCTACATCTCTATATTTATGACATACCATATTTGTATTGCTACAGTACTGCTCAATACCAACAACTGCTATGATGGAGACCAGAGAAAGACTTTCGTCTTGTTTACATCAGGGTCCCCCAATTTCAATTCATCGTAACATATATATAGATAGACAGTACTGCTACATCTCTATATTTATGACATACCATATTTGTATTGCTACAGTACTGCTCAATACCAACAACTGCTATGATGGAGACCAGAGAAAGACTTTCGTCTTGTTTACATCAGGGTCCCCCAATTTCAATTCATCGTAACATATATATAGATAGACAGTACTGCTACATCTCTATATTTATGACATACCATATTTGTATTGCTACAGTACTGCTCAATACCAACAACTGCTATGATGGAGACCAGAGAAAGACTTTCGTCTTGTTTACATCAGGGTCCCCCAATTTCAATTCATTGTAACATATATAGACAGTACTGCTACATCTCTATATTTATGACATACCATATTTGTATTGCTACAGTACTGCTCAATACCAACAACTGCTATGATGGAGACCAGAGAAAGACTTTCGTCTTGTTTACATCAGGGTCCCCCAATTTCAATTCATCGTAACATATATATAGATAGACAGTACTGCTACATCTCTATATTTATGACATACCATATTTGTATTGCTACAGTACTGCTCAATACCAACAACTGCTATGATGGAGACCAGAGAAAGACTTTCGTCTTGTTTACATCAGGGTCCCCCAATTTCAATTCATCGTAACATATATATAGATAGACAGTACTGCTACATCTCTATATTTATGACATACCATATTTGTATTGCTACAGTACTGCTCAATACCAACAACTGCTATGATGGAGACCAGAGAAAGACTTTCGTCTTGTTTACATCAGGGTCCCCCAATTTCAATTCATCGTAACATATATATAGATAGACAGTACTGCTACATCTCTATATTTATGACATACCATATTTGTATTGCTACAGTACTGCTCAATACCAACAACTGCTATGATGGAGACCAGAGAAAGACTTTCGTCTTGTTTACATCAGGGTCCCCCAATTTCAATTCATCGTAACATATATATAGATAGACAGTACTGCTACATCTCTATATTTATGACATACCATATTTGTATTGCTACAGTACTGCTCAATACCAACAACTGCTATGATGGAGACCAGAGAAAGACTTTCGTCTTGTTTACATCAGGGTCCCCCAATTTCAATTCATCGTAACATATATATAGATAGACAGTACTGCTACATCTCTATATTTATGACATACCATATTTGTATTGCTACAGTACTGCTCAATACCAACAACTGCTATGATGGAGACCAGAGAAAGACTTTCGTCTTGTTTACATCAGGGTCCCCCAATTTCAATTCATCGTAACATATATATAGATAGACAGTACTGCTACATCTCTATATTTATGACATACCATATTTGTATTGCTACAGTACTGCTCAATACCAACAACTGCTATGATGGAGACCAGAGAAAGACTTTCGTCTTGTTTCCATCAGGGTCCCCCAATTTCAATTCATCGTCAAGTACCGTTATTTCGGCAACCGTTAGACTAACGGTGGAATCAACTAACCAATCGTAAACTATTTGTAAGCCTCGATCGCTGTTGTTTGGGGGGGGGGTGTCAGTACAATCTAACGTTAGTGTGTGTTTTCGACGGGCCGCGACAGAAGTACACAACCATTAGATAACAGTAACTAACAGTGCAATCAATCAACTTACCAATCGGAAACGATGTAATGTAAGCCTCGATCGCTGTTGTTTGGGGGGGGGTGTCAGTACAATCTAACGTTAGTGTGTGTTTTCGACGGGCCGCGACAGAAGTACACAACCATTAGATAACAGTAACTAACAGTGCAATCAATCAACTTACCAATCGGAAACGATGTAATGTAAGCCTCGCTGTAGCAAATCGACTTCTTCTTCTTCTTCTGAATCATGCTGTGGGTCGCTCTCTGGATCCCAAACATAATGTACAGCCATGTTGTATTAGTTAGTAAAATCGGTATATGTTTTTGCGTGTCGAAATAAAAACCTGAAACCTGAGACCTTCACCTGGATGGAATGACGGGGAGATGGGCGGAGCTATTTGGTGGGTGGCTGTCACTCAAAGCATTCTGCTAGTATGGGTGGAGCCAAGCCAATAATAGCCTGCTTTCATGAGGCTGAAAAATGCTGGTTTTGAGTACAAGATTAGAAATATAAAACAATGATTATTTTTGGAATAAAAATTACAGATGTGTTACATAGACTCACAGGAATTGTGTAAAGTTGCCCAAATAGTGCTAGGAATAGCAGTGCATAGCCCCTTTAATCTAGATTAATCTATCTGCAATCCTGGATTTAATCTAGATTAATCTAGATTAAAATGGCTCAAAAAGAAAAGAAAAGAAACCTGCCGAAGGCATTCAAAATATGTGTGTTCTACCCAAATAATGACCAGAAGTAAGTCCTTACTTTTTCTTTCCTCCTTATGTTTCTCAGGCCAGGTGGCCCATTACACCATGAGCCCATCTCCCGTTTCCAAAATGCATTACAGACTGTTTGAGAAAGCTGTTTTGCTATGATAATTGGTAATGAAATATCAAAATAATGTTCAATAAGATGTACTTGTGTTTAATAAGTTGTTTTATTCAGAAGTTAACACAAATAAATAATATTACCAGTACAGTACAGTATCTAGCACACTCTCAGGAGCAAAACAGAAAGAAGCATTTCAAACTTGAACTATGTGACATGGCTCGACTCAATCAGTCCAATCTCTATTTCTCCTTATTCCACCAGTCACTCAGGCAGACCAGCTTGTTTTATGTAGCGGTGTCTACTTATAGTGCCTATAATATTTTTCCTGTTGGGTGCCAGACAGGGCCAAACCCTGCCAATGCAAATCAACTGCTCCAGTGGAGTTGCTCAGTGGCCAATGGTGTCAACTGTGGTTGTACTGGGCAGCTCCCAGGTGTGAATGGAACTGTGTAAATGTGAAGCAGGGCGTTCCTGAAATGAGCATCTGTGCTCAGAGAACCTACCCTGGGTAAATAAAGGTAAAAAAAAAAAAAAAGGTAAAGAAAAAAACGCAGCACGTTAACGCCGATAACGGCCCAGCTCTAATATATAGCCTTGTCTGAAGTTGAGTCCTTTGAGGGTGTCATGGTGGATTATTTAGTTCCTGTGATCATAGTAAGAGCCAGTATCGTATTATCCTTGGATGTGTTCTCTAACATTAGCTTGTCTACAAGGCCAATCAACATGTTTGCATTGGTAATGAGAAACCTTACTGATCCCTGGTTTCCTCTCTTCACTTTCTGTCTTTGAACTCCCCCCCCCCCCCCAATACCCCCTCCGACCCCCACACTTAAGAATATCTGATGAAGATGCTGATGAAAAACAGGGATTCCACAAACAGAATTCCACAAAATCTTCCTCTGAGCATGTCGACCATCATGCATACAGATGAGAACACACACACACACCACACACACACGCACACGCACCCCCCTCCCACACACACACTGGTGAGACTGGCAAAAACTGGGTATAACTGAATATCTAGCGAGAAAGGAGTGATGCCCTGACCACACATAGCAACATTATTTGCTGAGGCCAGGGGATGTTGGTTTACCCATTCTCTTTGAACAGCTGAAGCCGCGGCACATGTGCAAACAGGATGCACAGAGCTCTCTCTCTCTCACTCTCTCTCTCTCTCTCTCTCTCTCTCTCTCTCTCTCTCTCTCTCTCTCTCTCTCTCTCTCTCTCTCTCTCTCTCTCTCTCTCTCTCTCTTCTCCCCTCCCTCTCTTCTCTCTCCCCTCATATCTCTCTCTATATATCTGAGATGGGCTTCTGACAGAGCTCTCTCTTCTCATATCTCCCTCTCTCTCTCTCTATCTGAGATGGGCTTCCTGCAGATCTTTCTCTCTCTCTCTATGTGAGATGGGCTTCTAACAGAGCCTCTCTCTTCTCATCTCCTCTATCTGAGATGGGCTTTTGACAGAGCTCTCTCTCCCCCCTCATCTCTCTCTCTATATATCTGAGATGGGCTTCTGACAGATCTCTCTCTCTCTCTCTCTCTCTCTCTCTCTCTCTCTCTCTCTCTCTCTCTCTCTCTCTCTCTCTCTCTCTCTCTCTGTCTGTCTGTCTGTCTGTCTGTCTGTCTGTCTGTCTGTCTGTCTGTCTGTCTGTCTGTCTGTCTGTCTGTCTGTCTGTCTGTCTGTCTGTCTGTCTGTCTGTCTCTCTCTCTCTCTCTCTCTCTCTCTCTCTCTCTCTCTCTCTCTCTCTCTCTCTCTCTCTCTCTCTCTCTCTCTCTCTCTCTCTCTCTCTCTCTCTCTCTCTCTCTCTCTCTCTCTCTCTCTCTCTCTCTCTCTCTCTCTCTCTCTCTCTCTCTCTCTCGTCTGTCTGTCTGTCTGTCTGTCTGTCTGTCTGTCTGTCTGTCTGTCTGTCTGTCTGTCTGTCTGTCTGTCTGTCTGTCTGTCTGTCTGTCTCTCTCTCTCTCTCTCTCTCTCTCTCTCTCTTCTCTCTCTCTCTATCTGAGATGGGTTTTGATAGAGCTCTCTCTCCCCCCTCATCTCTCTCTCTATATATCTGAGATGGGCTTCTGACAGATCTATCTCTCTCTCTCTCTCTCTCTCTCTCTCTCCTCTCTCTCTCTCTCTCTCTCTCTCTCTCTCTCTCTCTCTCTCTCTCTCTCTCTCTCTCTCTCTATGTGAGATGGGCTTCTAACAGAGCCCTCTCTATTCTCTCTCTCTCTCGCGCTCTCGCTCTTGCCTCTCTCTCTCTCTCTCTCTCTCTCTCTCTCTCTCTCTCTCTCTCTCTCTCTCTCTCTCTCTCTCTCTCATCTCTCTCTATGTGAGATGGGCT
Source organism: Notolepis coatsorum (assembly GCF_963971535.1). NCBI lineage: Eukaryota > Metazoa > Chordata > Actinopteri > Aulopiformes > Paralepididae > Notolepis > Notolepis coatsorum. Next base: position 147,109,935 of record NC_140170.1, read on the forward strand.
TCTGACAGAGCCTCTCCCGGGTTGTCCCATGTCTCCGCCACAAAGCATCTCTCTCTCTCTCCTCCCTCTCCATCATGGGCGCTGGCTTGGGGCCTGTGAGGAAGAGAGCATGCAGGCTCAGTGGAACGAGAGAGGGGGGTTGGTGTGTGGGTGAGTGTATGAGTGAGTGAGTGTATTTGCACGTCAGCATGTGTGCGTGTGTGTGTGTCTGTACAGTATAGTACACACACACGCACACACGCACGCACGCACGCACACACACACACACACCTACACACGCACACGCACGCACACAGACACACACACACACACACACACAAACACACACACAAGTCACACACACACACACACACACACACACCTACACACGCACACGCACGCGCACGCACACAGACACACACACACACACACACACACACACACACACACACACACACACACACACACACACACACACACACACACACACACACACACACACACACACACACATCTCAATAACAGAATGTGGCTACAGCCCTGTAAGATCTGGCGGCGCATGGATGTAGGGCGTGGCTCTCATACCCTTTCACAGAGGCAGGTATCATTTATGGAAAGAGGACACAAATACTAAAAAAATCTGTGCTTGTATAGGGATAAACTCATTAAAGTGTTTCATTACGTTTATTAATTTTTATTTTTATTTGTTGGATTAGGGTTAGGGTTAGGTTAGGGGTATCTTTAATTATGTGTCACTTCCTATTCCTATTGTTGGTTTGTACATTTATGTCTATACTTTTTGCATTTGAAAAATCCTAAATAAATCCATCAACAAAAAACAAAGAGGAGGACAAAGGCATCGGTAGTGTGTGTTTATAGAGTGTGTGTGTAGCACTTGTGTCACCTACTTGTAACAGCTGTTTGCCACGGGCACAGTTCTAGGTACGAAACGAGGAGAGGAGTAATATACACAATATAAGAATAGTGGACCAGAGACAGAGTTATAACAATAACCGGTTTATTTCTAATGCGCGCTAGCTAGACATACATAATACATACAGACGTATAGTGCAAGGTAGTAGTGGAAGTATCCCTTTTAGGTTCTTTCTGTAACCTCTCCTTTCGGGAGGGTTACTTCGATATCAAGTCCTAGATTGATTAGATCAACACATTAGGTTTGGTTCAGACGTCTCTGAGGTTATATCTAGCTAAAAGCTAGATTCAAGATTGGATATTGGATGTATCCTTTTATCACCAGTAAACTCTATTTCAGTTTATCATTTCAATGGGTAAATGTTTAAACATATTAATCTAAACCTTTAAATGTGCAGGGAACGCAAATACCTTACTAGGTGAAATGCTCCTTTAAACTCTTCCTTTGAAGGTGTAACACAACAAAAGTACCAAATGGAATATTCTAGGTTATGGGAACCCTTTAAACCTTCTCTCTTTACAGGAGAACCATCAGTGATTCAACTATAATCAATGTCATCAATGGGATTCAAGTATCTTATTGGGTACATTGACCCTTTAACTCGTCCTCTTTACAAGAGAACATCAGTAGATCAAATAACTTACTGGGGGTATTTACCTTTTAAGTCTCCCTTCTTGTAGGAGAATATCAATGGTTCAAGTAGCTTATCAGTGGTTCAAGTAGTTTACTGGGTGTAATTACCCTTTAAGTCTCCCTTCATATAGGAAAATAGTGTACCAATATATCAACTTAAATCAAATCAAATACAAAAATACAATATCAAAGTAACAAAAGGGTGAACGGGGTTGAAGCCCTTGGAATGTCCTTGTGTTCTCGTTCAATCAGTTCGTGTATCAGAAAAGGATATAGGTCAGTTCAATCCGTGGAAGTTCTTATGATTCAAGTTCAATCAGTTCAATCCTACCGGACTGTTGAGGTAACAGGAGTTGGCAACAGGGGTATTCACATCAGGCTGGCATTAGCCTTGAGCTATATCAGAGGTTCAGTGGGTTGGCTCACCATCTTGTATCGTCCGGCACACCGCCTCCTCCCCTCGTGGGCACACGTGGTGATGGATGGACTCCTGGAACTGCTCCCAGGGTGGAACGGAGTGCTAGAAAAACTTGGCCTGCTTGTGAGCAGGCATTCAGAAAATAAAAGCTATTTACCATCTTTATCAAATCATCATCTTTTCATTGCTTTCAGAATGAATAATCAACCAGGCTACTTTTAGCTATGCTAAGCTAAAGCAGGCTATCTTATCACTGCACGTAGGATCATATGTCACATGCTAATTTAGTCTAAAGTGCGCTAGCATATTGGACATTCCCCATGTTCATATAAAACTCTCAAAACAGTCCAAATTTATATAGACCTTGTTCTTAACGTACAGCATATCAATACAATTATAAGTACTTCTGAAATGGTTCGTTTAACCAAATTGAGCTTGGGGCAGTTCGTGTATGACTCAGAATGAAACTACGTTTAACGTTATTAGCATGTAGCATGAAGCTAACCATTCTGTACACTTGACAATTGAATATCACACTATTGATTTAACTCACCAAAACCGCAGGCTACAGTTACTTTACTGCAACGCTTCTTCGGTTTTGCAACTGGGGGAATCTTTTATAACTGTTTGATAACTGGTTTTATCATGTTATCTCATATTTCGGCAGCAGCAACGTTCAGCTGCGTGTCGGTCTCCGTGGAATGAGTGTCTGCATCTACGCAGCGTGAGACTCTGTAACGTTGAGGCGCTGCAAGGCAAGGCGTGCGCCGTAAAGCAAAACGTGGCTGTCGTGATGTCTACCTCACTCACGTCATGACGCAATTATTAAAGGGCAATGCTGTAATTCAAAGGGACTTGGTACCCAATGATACTACATATATGTTCCTACATAATAGCTTTAACTATTTATGTTCTTATTCAATGGCATTAACTATTTACGTTCTTATAACTTACATAGGTATGAATCTGAAACCTGGGTTACATGTGGACATTAGGAGACATTTTTACATAATATTTTGACACAATATGGTGATAATTCATCATTGAACTGTAGTTAACATTTTCGGGGAAACTACTCTAAAACAGTAGTTCAGTTAAGCTACGTCAGGATGAAAAGAACAAAATCTTACCTACTCACAGAGTTTGTCAAGCTAACACTGCTTTGCTAAAGTAGTTTAGTTCTACCTCCAAAATGATCACAATCTTGAGTCTGGAATCTCATTCTGTTTGCTGTTACACAGAGAAACAACTGCACTGACAGGGTAAAGTGTGGGTGCATTTGATTTATAGGCACTTCGGCAGATAAAAGCCTCACATGCTAAGGGTGTGTTTTAAGGAAAGGACGGGGAGCAATCGTTGTACGTGGGAAGTAACAGTTGTGATTGGAGGATCGAGAAAAGAGGGCAGGATTTGAGATAGATCCATGCGCAATGCTAAATATCTAGGCACATGTGTAGTTTGTGATGAACTACCTAAACTACAATACTCCATATAGTAGTTAACTGCTGGGGAAAAGAAACTGCCAAAACACTACAAAATGTAATTAAACTAATTAGACTTCCGGTTTGACGACAGTATGTGACGGTCATATCTGTCACAAGCTCCGCTCCATTTTTTGTTAATTTCGCTTAAATACCTACTTTATACAACACCAATGTGTTTAAACCTCCTCTTCAGGCACGTGCACACATAGAGGCCAAGGGGTGCCTGAGCACCTGCCTTTTTGAGCCTCATCAAAAAAGTGCCCTTTTTGAAAAAAAAAAAAAAAAAAAAAAATTACCTTTACGCATATAGACTGCCCTTCCAACTGAAAAATGTCAGGATAGAATCAAAATATTAGGGACAGAGAGAGAGATGCCCCATATTCCATTGCAGTTTGCACGGCCTCCTCCGCGGACCTATATATTTTATGCATAGCGTGGGTGGTGATGATGATGATGATGATAGAAACCGCTGTGGCGCATACAGTTGAATGCTGGTATTACGCTCATTGAGGGACACGAAGAAGTCAAGTCCGATGGGATTTGGGAATCTCAAATACAAATCGGGATTGGAATAAAAAATGCATTTATATTAAACAATACAGAATATACAGCACTTCTTGGGGCTGTAGGGTGAGCACTTATTGCCTCCCCCCTGGACATTTATGGAGATGTATGGGCCTTTTAAGTCAGTGATAAAAGTGTCTTTCAAGGATAAGTGAGCTCCTGCACTGATTATTATAGTTCAATATTCAATATTTGATCACCAAAACCCCCCAAAAAAGCATAAAAAGGGGGCCCCCCGCCCGAAAAGGGCCCTTAAAAATTGTGCTTGCGCGCTATGCGCGCTCTGTTAATATATACACACAAGTGTAGTGCCCTTTTCAGCCTTTGAGCACCTGCCCCTCTAAAGTCCTGTGCACGTCCCTGCTCCTCTTATATATTAACTAAGACCTTCAACTAACTATATCAACAGTGAAACGCAGCATGCAACCAAAGAAAGATAGCTCAAAAAGACGTGAAGCAAATTCTCCAACGGCAGTCGGCGTGGTGACACGTTCAGGGAAGGGAAGAGCGGACAATATGGAGAATAAAAAACCCGACAATAGCATGGATCCTAACATTCAAACGACCTCAGCAGAAACAGTCATGGAGAGTATTCCACCCGACTTCAATACGCAGATGACAGATATGATGAAAATCCTAACCGACAAGGTTACTGAGATGGCTAAAGCTGTGGATAGAGTCGAGGCTAATGCTACCGCATTTAAGATAGCCATAGAGACTAAACTTGAGGATATCAAGACACAGATTGTAGCACAATCCGACCGCATAACGGCGGTTGCAAATACTGGGATCGAATACTCACGGAAGCAAGAGGAGAAGAATAAGGAACTATCTGAAGATATCGCCGAAGTATCAAAGGAAATGCAACTGGAAAACAAACAGCTCCGGCAGTTGATCCAAGACAACAAGGAGGAAAACTTGCTCCAGCTGCTAGAAATAGAACGGCACGCCCGCAGATTCAATCTCTGTATAGTGGGTCTGGATGAATCAGTCGACTGCACAGATGGCAAGTTTGCTGCAGTATTATTCGAAATCCTAGGTTCTGAAATCCTATCTACAGAACCGATAGTGGACAAACGCTACAGAATTGGATCTGAAAACTATAATAAAAACAACAAGGAAAGAGTGATAATTGCTAGTCTACGGGAAACTGCAACAAGAGACACGATTATCAGGGAATCACGCAAGAGATGGGGAAAACTGATGTACAAAGGAAAAAGAGTGTGGTTTTATGAAGATATGTGCAAACAAGCCATAACACTGCGGGCCCACTACAAGGTTGTAGTAAACCAGCTATTTGAGAAAGGTCTACACCCCATCCTACGGTACCCTGTGAATCTTTCCATAGTGGAAGGCAGGCACGTGCACACATAGAGGCCAAGGGGTGCCTGAGCACCTGCCTTTTTGAGCCTCATCAAAAAAGTGCCCTTTTTGAAGAAAACAATTTTTTTTTTTTTTTTTTTTTTACCGTTACGCATATAGACTGCCCTTCCAACTGAAAAATGTCAGGATAGAATCAAAATATTAGGGACAGAGAGAGATGCCCCATATTCCATTGCAGTTTGCACGGCCTCCTCCGTGGACCTATATATTTTATGCATAGCGTGGGTGGTGATGATGATGATGATAGAAACCGCTGTGGCACATACAGTTGAATGCTGGTATTACACTCATTGAGGGACACGAAGAAGTCAAGTCCGATGGGATTTGGGAATCTCAAATACAAATCGGGATTGGAATAAAAAATGCATTTATATTAAACAATACAGAATATACAGCACTTCTTGGGGCACTTATTCCCTCCCCCCTGGACATTTATGGAGATGTATGGGCCTTTTAAGTCAGTGATAAAAGTGTCTTTCAAGGATAAGTGAGCTCCTGCACTGATTATTATAGTTCAATATTCAATATTTGATCACCAAAACCCCCCAAAAAAGCATAAAAAGGGGGCCCCCCGCCCGAAAAGGGCCCTTAAAAATCGTGCTCGCGCGCGCGCGCTCGGTTAATATATACACACAAGTGTAGTGCCCTTTTCAGCCTTTGAGCACCTGCCCCTCTAAAGTCCTGTGCACATCCCTGGTGGAAGGAGAAGGAAAGAGATTCACGCTACGTTCGCTTAAGGCGGCAGAAGAATACATGAAGAAGATACAAAGTGGATGACAAGATTCATCTTTCACGGATAACTCTACAATTGCATGGACATCAAAAAACGGCAACATACAAACTTTTGACAACATTGAGAAATAAGTAATTTGATATAAAACGCTAAACACCATATAAATATAGATTCATGGTAATATGCAGATCTTGATTTGATACCGACCATTTTGGAACATTCTAGATTTTTATACTCTATTTTTCTTACATGAAGGCTATGAGTCATAACGGAAATATCTGGAATACACTGGATGGTTATTGTTTTAGGGCACGAGAATGTTCTGGAACATTAAAGCATCAAACAGCAAGTAACGAGCGGCTGACAGCACTATGGAACACAATACCTTTTTCAAGGATGGCCCCGTGAAATAACAATGATATGAGTCTTGGTCATGAAATAGACGTGAAGAACAACGACCACCATAACAGATTAATGATCACGCATGACGGTGGACGATCTGCATACAAGTATTTAAAATCTCCTTGTTGTTTAGATGTGTAAACATACAAAGGTATTTAAAAAATTAAGTAGATATTCCAGGATTAGATGGGTTTTCAATATCTAATTCTAAACAGCACTATTTCTCATTCTTTATTTCGTTATTCTGAAATGTTCTAACCAAAAAATGTTAATAGAAGGTTTAAAAAAAAAAAAAAAAAAGGTTTAAATGAATATACCAATCGAGGTATAATTTTCATTCTGTTATAATTACATTAAGGGGAGAGAGGCTTGGTCACAGGTGACATTCTATTAAATTAGAATTAAAGCATAGATCCTATGGTATACATAGGAAAGATTAGGATAAATTGCTCATCCTGGGCAGACCGGAGGTGTAGGGGAGGGGGGTTCAGGTTTTTTTTTTTATATATATGTATGTTTTTATGCTCGGCTCTCAACAGGACCTCAACAGTGGGATATAAATCCATTGTGAATTCGCACTCCAGAAATATTACCAACAAATACAAATCAATATGTATAGATTATGGCTAGTTTGAATATAATGATCTGGAACACTGAGGGAATAAATAATCAACATAAACGCAAAAGCGTGCTCACATTGATGAAAAACAAACAGGTTGATGTGGCTCTCTTAAGCGAAACACACATTTTAGTGGGAGACAAAGCTACGTTAGCGGACAACACATACCATAACATTAGTCACTCTTCTTTTGCAACGAGAACCTGTGGAGTTGCTATAGTCGTGAAACGGAAATTGAATATTGAATTGAAGGGAGTATGGTCTGATGCAGATGGTCGGATAACCATAGCTAAGATTATACACAAGAATAGGAAAATAGCGTTGGTAGCGGTATATGCCCCAAATCTATACGAAAATAATTTCTACACTGCACTCACTAGGGAAATGTTAAACCTTCCAGAATACTCATTTATAATTGGTGCAGATTTTAATGCCATTTGGGACCGTGGGTTGGATAAATCTAATCCCAACTTTTCCAACGAACAAAAAAAGTCATCTAATGCGTTAAAGGATTGGGCAAAGAATACAGGTGTAAACTATCTATGGCGATCACTCAACCCCACGACCCGGAAGTACTCTTGTCGATCAGCAAGACATAAAACACTATCCAGAATAGATTATGTTTTCGCAACACCGAGACTATTTGATAACTATGAAGTGGAGATGGTACCCAATGCATTATCAGATCATTGTTATTTACTCCTAAAAGGATCATTTGGTGTACTATCATCCCGAGCCCCAAGATGGCGCTTTAACACAACACTGCTGAATAACAAGGAATTCATTACACAACTCAAAGAAACTCTTTCAGTATTCCTACCAGAGAATGTGAACTCGGTGCTGGACCCTAGAATATTATGGATGTCGGTAAAGGGAATGATCAAGGATTTCACGGATAGCTTTTCATCCAAAATACGCAAGAATCGATGCTCAAAACTGCCGGAATTAGAAACGCTCTACTCTACATTATTTACTTCTTTACAATATAACGACTCGGCTCGACTGGAATCTCAAGTTAATTTACTAAAAATAGAGATTAACGCCATTTACAGACAACAATCTGAAGTACAAATACGTAGCACAAGACAACAGCATTACTCTCAAGGTTCCAAACCAAGTCACCTACTAGCTACGCGATTAAGAGTTAACGCAAAATTTGCAGATATAACCTCTATTAGAGCACAACAAGGACTTGTAACAGACACGAAAGAAATAAACATGACATTCAAAGAATTCTACTCCAACTTGTATAAATTAGAAACGACCTTCGATCAAAACAAAATGGACACATATCTTAATCAAATTAACCTCCCCAAACTTTCAGAGGATGATGCTAAACAGTTAGAAACACCAATCACACTAGAGGAACTCAGAAAGGCCATATCCGAAATGCAAAGTGGTAGGGCTCCTGGAAGAGACGGTATCCCACCAGAAATGTACCTCTCATGTTGGGACATAATTGGACCCCTATTACTTAATATGATTTTATACTCAGTCAAGGAGGGGAACTTTCATAAGAACGACAATATTGCACTCATAATAGTCCTCCTTAAAAAAGACAAAGACCCCACCGAGTGCGGTAGTTATAGACCCGTAAGCCTCCTCGGAACCGATATCAAACTGTACTCTAAGGTATTAGCCATCAGACTTCAAAAGCATATGACGTCTTTAGTTCATCCGGATCAAACTGGCTTCATAAGAAACCGTTTGATCACTGACAACATAAGACGATTACTATACGTACTAGATGCCAGCAAGGACGACACCACACCCAAGGCGATGCTGTCCCTGGATGCAATGAAAGCTTTTGATAGGCTGGAATGGTCGTATCTATGGGCGGTATTAGAAAGGATGGGGTTAGGAAAAGGATTCATTGATATGATTAAAGTATTATACAAAGACCCATCGACCATGATTACAAAAGGTATAATCACCTCCAGAATATTTCCGGTATCACGCTCTTCTAGACAGGGTTGCCCTCTTAGTCCCGGACTATTCGATTTATCACTAGAACCTTTAGCACAATATATAAGACAATCCCAACTCATAGAACCAATCGTAATCAAGGGCACACAACACAAAATTAGTCTATATGCGGACGACGTAATACTGTTCATGCAAAACCCTAACACCGCAATGCCTTATCTTCTCAAGTTGATTAATGACTTTGGCGACCTATCGAGATTTAAAATAAACTGGCCAAAGTCGGCTTTCCTTCCACTGAACGCCCCTGCAGAGAATACAAGTCTTCCAGGGGAAATACCAATGGTTAAACACTTTAGATGCTTGGGAGTTGAAATATTCCCTACCATAAGCCAAACGGTGAAACACAATTACACAGAAATCCAAAATAAAATAAAATGCAACCTTGACAGGTGGTCAAAACTTAAAAACTCAGTACAGGCACGGGTTTCAATAGTTAAGATGGATGTCTTACCTAGAATCAACTTCATCAGCTCAATGCTTCCGTTACCCCCTCCAGATGGTTACTGGAAAAAATTACACTCTTCCGCATTTACATTTATTTGGAATAACAAACCACCACGTATAAAAAGATCCACCGCACAGAGAAACAAAGCAGACGGAGGGATGGCAATCCCAAATTTTTTCCACTATTTTAAGGCGTACACTTTAAGACCACTGACAACCTGGTTTGAACCCCAAGCATCAGTATCCTGGATAAATTTAGAAGTAAATATAGTAGCACCACAGAGACTGCAGGACATAGTATACACCAAAATATCAATTAAGCAATGAACTGAAATTTGGCCCCATAATTACACATGCGATCCGGATATGGTGTGAAACACAAAAAAAATATTCTAATCCACATAAATGGCATAATCATACTCCCTTATTCAATAACAATGCACTCCTGATTAGAAAACGACCTATAAGATTCCCTAGATGGGAAAAGCAAGGCATACATACATTAGGAGATGTTTTCAACAAACAGGGTATTTGTAGCTATGATGAAATAGAAAAAAAGTTTAATCTCACCGGTTCCACATTTCTTTTTTACGCACAATTATTGTTATGTTTGAAGACTCAGGGTGTTCCATTAAAGACACCAATTGCACACCACAGATACCACACATTTTTCTATGAAAGAGAGACATCGAGAGGTTTTGTATCAGATTTTTATCATCAATTACTAACGGCTTCGTATGAAACCCTCCACCTAGACTCTGTTTGGAGGAGGGATATACCAGACCTAGAAAAAGATTTTGATTGGCAAGAAGCCTGGGCAAATGTTCGACTTGCATCAAGGAACCCGGACCATCAACAAATCAATCTTAACTATATTCATAGGACATACTTGACTCCTATAAGACTGAACAGAATGGGTCTTAAACAAGACTCCAAATGCTCCTTATGTACAAATGGGGACGAGGGGACATTTATGCACATGTATTGGGACTGCCCACCAGTTAAGATATTCTGGGAAGAAGTGACCCAGCAATTATCAAATCTCTTAATTCTGAATATACCTGTACACCCCTCTATATTACTGCTGAATGATGTTTTTGAATATGCAGTACCTATACAACAAAAGAGATTGGTTTTAGCTGGTATTACAGTGGCTAAAAAACTGATAGCATCACGATGGTTTCAACCGGAAAAAAATTGCCGAAAGGTCTGGATTCTTACATATCTCGATGTGATTTATCTAGAAATATCTACAGCAAGAACTTTGGGTCTCAATGAATCCAAATTGACAATGTGGTTAGAAGTGGTGGAGAGAATAAAAGCTAGCATTTAATGGTAGTGTTTGGGTAGGAGCGAAGGATAATGGATGGATTATCCATGGGGGGGTCCAGGGCGGGGGGTGCGAGCAGGAGCATATGTGTGTAGGGGAATAGATAGCAGGTATTAGGGGTATATCTTGTATAAGACATTTATCCAAACGATGAGTTAACTGATGTACACTGTTTTACAATGCTTGTATATCTAATCGTGTGTTGTCATGTTTGTTTATGTGTTTGTTTAAAAAATAATAAAAAAATTAAATACAAAATGTAATTAAACTAGTAACTAAACTAAACGACTTAACTACTCAACTACTAATGAAGCCTAAATACTAAATAAGGTGTGGTTTGTCAGCCTCATTGTCTGTACTTCATGTCACCACCCCTTCTCTTAAAAGACCAAACATTATACATATATTGGCATAATGATTTTGAATAATAAAAAGACAAAAATAAATCTGGATCACATCACAGTGTATATTTGACTCTATCAGAGTACAGTAAACACCAGCTTGTGTGTATTTGAGTCCATCCATTATCAATTATGCGTTATTTGAGAGTGGATCTATAAATCATCCTGGGTTAAGAGGAGAGACTCATCCTCCTCCTCCTGGTCATAGCATCCTCCTCCTCCTCTTCCTCCTGGTCATAGCATCGTCCTCCTCCTCCTCCTCTTCTTCCTCTTCCTCCTGGTCATAGCATCGTCCTCCTCCTCTTCCTCCTCCTCTTCCTCCTGGTCATAGCAGCGTCCTCCTCCTCCTGGTCATAGCATCGTCCTCCTCCTCCTCTTCCTCCTCCTCTTCCTCCTGGTCATAGCAGCGTCCTCCTCCTCCTCCTCCTCCTCCTCCTCCTCCTCCTCCTCCTGCTCCTCCTCCTCCTCCTCCTCCTCGTCCTCCTGGTCATAGCAGCGTTCTCCTCCTCGTCCTCCTGGTCATAGCAGCCTCCTCCTCCTCCTCCTCCTCCTCCTCCTCCTGGTCATAGCAGCCTCCTCCTCCTCCTCCTCCTCCTCCTCCTCCTCCTCTTCCTGGTCATAGCAGCATCCTCCTCCTCCTCCTCCTCCTCCTCCTCCTCCTGGTCATAGCAGCGTCCTCCTCCTCCTCGTCCTCCTGGTCATAGCAGCGTCCTCCTCCTCCTCGTCCACCTGGTCATAGCAGCGTCCTCCTCCTCCTCCTGGTCATAGCAGCGTCCTCCTCGTCCTCCTCCTCGTCCTCCTCCTGGTCATAGCGTCCTCCTCCTCGTCCTCCTGGTCATAGCAGTGTCCTCCTCCTCCTCGTCCTCCTACTCTTCCTCCTCCTCGTCCTCCTGGTCATAGCAGCGTCCTCCTCCTCCTCCTCCTCCTCCTCCTCCTCCTCCTCCTCCTCCTCGTCCTCCTGGTCATAGCAGCGTCCTCCTCCTCCTCCTCCTCCTCCTCCTCCTCCTCCTCCTCCTCGTCCTCCTCCTGGTCATAGCAGCGTCCTCGTTCCCCTCCAGGCCACTGACTGTGGTGGCGGCGGCCTGTAGTGCGGCAGCTGGTCTTGATGTCTCCTGTCACTCGCTGTCCCGGAGAGCCAAGACGTCAGGACCTGTGTGAGCCCGTCCAGGCTTTCATCTCCTGACAGCCCACGTTCCTCCACAGATGCTCCTTTAAATCATTCATATTAGAAACCACAGCCTGTCATGATGTATGATATATGACGCTCGTAGGAAAAACACCAAAATAAATCTCATGACTTTTTCACCACTTAAAAAGGTCTAATCAGTGATCCAAGCGGAATGAAACGGGGAGCCTCACCGACCAAGAATAAGAATAACATGTTTTCTAGAGCTGATTGACTGAGCTCTTGATGTAAAGACTATCAAGTGAATATGAGTTTTTAATCGTATTCACTGCACTGTACTTTGTAATCAGTAAAGTATCTGTTTACATCGGTTCAAACACTGGAATAAAACATAGCTATATCCCTGATATGCGATGGTTTAGGAAGGTTCCAAAGAACACATGTTCGCATATACAGATAAAACTCTCAGAATGTCTGCAAAAAATGTATACCCACATTGTCCAAAAAAAGAGAGAGAGAAAAGAAATCCAGGATGGGAGCTTTTAGAGGGGCATGTGTGTTGGACCTCACCTAACTCATTAGCGGGACAGTGGGGTATCTCCGGAGTGGTGCCGCTATTGCCATCATCTGGAATGCAGATACAACACAGTACTCGTAAGCCTGATGAAGCTTCAGCTTGTGGCAAGAGGCTGAGAGGCTCAGGGAGATTGCCTGCTACAGTCACAGGGCTTTGGTGGTTTCCACTTGATTAAGCCTGGCTCAGTGCACTCAGTGCGCGATTTAATTTGAAACTGTAATGGGGCGGTGGGGGTGGGGTAAAATGTAATGAGAAAGTCAAATTCATAGATACGATGTAATTGACTTTGCCGATCATCGAGGAATCAGAAGGACTTTGATTAGTGGGACCTAATCAGAGTTTAATTAGTGGACTTGGGAGTAGACAAGGGTTTCTCCGAAGATCCCACGGAGGAACGGAAAGCGGGAGATGATGGCGACAGAGGGTGATTAAGATGTGATATAGGCCCGTGTTAAAGGCTCAATTAGTGATCCAACTTGTAAACAAACGGGTCAGCACCGAAAATCCAAAATAGGAATGGAGACAATTTTCATTCTCTAGTCTAGTTGACTGGCTGACCGTACTGTACTGTACTTTGTGACTGTAAAAGGTTTGTCGTGTAGTGACTACATTATTGGTTCGTGTTCTCCTCTTACTGTGTTGTGTAGTGGGAGGGAACTACTGATCTGGCAATGTGGCCAGAGGGGACGTTTATTGCGGTTGCACTCGCTGTTGTGATCATTACTGTTCTGGCAATTACATGTGCTCTTGTTCTGTATTGACTGACGTTGCTTTGTATATTAAACAAGCATTATGTTGCCTACGATTATTCCTTTTTCCTCCGGCACTACACTGGTGACCCCGACGTGGATTTTTGTTTACGGCGATTGTGTACAAAAATCAGCGAACGAACATTCTTGCAAAATGTCCGGACGAGGAAGACGTTCAGGCCATCGGCAGCCATCACCATCCCCTGTCAGGGAAACTCGTGGTGCGCGCACTCCCACTCTCAAACTACCTGAGTTCTGGGACTCGACTCCGGCTGCATGGTTTGCTATTGTAGAGGTTAAGTACTCTGATCTATTTAAATTTGTATTGCTGCCTATGTTTACCTATTTTTTTCTCTTCTCTGTTTTGCTACTCTTGTTTTTTTTTTTATCTATTTTTAGTGCTGCTTATAGTTTTTAATATGCTCCCTCTGTACAGCACTTTGTGCCCCTGTGGCTGTTAAAGCGCTTTATAAATAAAGTTGGATTGGATTGGATTGGGCAGCTCCACCGCAGCTCGAGTGGTAGGTTTTTTGTCTGCCCCCCTGGCGATGAACAAATATTAGCTCCTCAAGGCCCTACTTCTAGAGACATTTTAACTGTCCGCTGCGGAGAGGGTGCGTCGCCTATTTGCTATGTCGGATTTGGGAGACGAGAGACCTTCTGCGCGCATGGAGAGGATGCTAAATCTGCTCTGTACCGAAGACCCCATGATCCTTTTCACGGAGCTGTTCATGCGCACGCTGCCAGCCCAAGTTAGGATGGCGCTCGCCAACACCGCCATCGTGGGCCCCCGCGCCCTTGCCAGGGAGGCGGACCGTTTCGTTTTGGCCATGCCTCAGCGGTCCGCCGACCTGCTCGCTCCCACCACCGCCCGCCACCGGACCGTCGCAGGAGAGCGAGGGATGACGCCAGGCCTTCTGGCCAGCACGGTAACGCAGCGGGCCATTGTTTCTTCCATGCCACGTTTGCACCTTCGGACCTACGGGAAACGGCGGGGCCGGCGTTCAGTAGTGGCCCTGAGCGCTGGCGTCAACAACAGGCTGCTCTTCATCCGAGACACCGCCTCTGGTCGCAGTTTCCTTTGTGACACGGGTGCCCAGTGGAGCATCATTTCGGCAGAGAGATCGGATGTGGCAAAGGAGGAGCGCCGTCCGCAGTTGGCGGGTGCGGACGGCATGCCCATCCGCTCTTACGGCACAAGGGCGGTGGATGTATGTTTCGGAGGACAATGTTTTTCGTGGGATTTTGTCATTGTGACTGTCACATTTCCCCTCCTTGGTGCAGATTTTCTGTGCGCCCACAACCTGTTAGTGGACGTGGGGAACAGGCGCCTGGTCAATTCACAGACTTTCGCTTCCTTTGCCTGTACGCAGGGGGAGGTCGTCTACAGCGGGTGGTCCAATACACTCGCCGAAAGTGACCAGTACCTTCGGCTGCTCGCCGAGTTCCCCGACCTTAGCAAGCCCACTTTCTCCGCACCCACGGTGAAACACGGGGTGGAGCACCACATTGAGACCAGTGGGCCTCCCCTCCATGCCAGGGCCAGACGCCTCAACCCGGAGAAGCTGGCCGTCGCCAGGGCAGATTTTGCGCACATGGAGCAGGTGGGCATCGTTCGGCGCTCGAACAGCCCCTGGGCGTCTCCCCTGCACATCGTCCCTAAGTCAGGTGGTGGGTGGCGCCCATGTGGGGACTACCGCCGCCTCAACGACGCGTCCAAGCCTGACTGCTACCCGGTCCCGCATGTCCAGGACTTTGCAGCGAACCTGGCAGGCAGTCGCTTCTTCTCCAAAGTGGACCTGGTACGGGGGTACCATCAGGTGCCGGTGCACCGTGAGGACATCCCCAAGACGGCCGGCGTCACGCCCTTTGGGCTTTTCGAGTTTCTGCGAATGCCGTTCGGCCTGAAGAACGCGGTGCAGACCTTCCAACGCCTCATGCACTCGGTGCTCCGACCTACCATTCCTCTTCGTCTACTTGGACGACATCCTCGTAGCGAGCGCCACGGAGGAGGAGCACCTGTCCCACCTCCAGCATGGGCTGATCGTCAATCCGGCGAAGTGTGAGTTCGGGCGGGACGCCATCGACTTTCTCGGGCACCGGGTCTCCGCAGAGAGGGTGACCACCCTCCCCTCGAAGGTGGAAGCTGTCGCTGCATTCCCGCGCCTCCGCACAGTCAGCGAGCTCAAGGGGTTCATCGGGATGGTGACCTTTTACTATCGCTTCCTCCGCCACATCGCTCACATCCTGCGGCCTCTGTACGACGCCCAAAAGGGCAACACTCTGAAGCAGCCGGTGGACTGGACGGCGGAGCGTGTCAAGGCTTTTCAGGACACCAAGGAGGCCGTGGCCCGGGCCGTCATGTTGGCCCACCCCTCGCCCTCTGCGCCCACTGCTCTCACCACGGACGCCTCTGACTTTGCTGTGGGAGCGGTGTACGAGCAGTGGGTTGGGGACGCCTGGCAGCCTCTTGCCTTCTTCAGCCGCCAGCTGAAGGGAGCAGAGATACAGCACGTTCGACAGGGAGCTCCTCGGGCTGTGGCTTGCTGTCAGACACTTCAGTTTTTTGCTGGAGGGACGCGAGTTTACGGCCTACGTGGACCATAAGCCGCTCACGCACACCATGTCCAAGGCGGCAGAGCCGTGGTCCAACCGCCAGCAGCGCCAGCTCGCCTACGTGTCCGAGTTCACCACAGACATCCAGCACGTTGCTGGGAAGTCCAACCAGGTGGCGGATTGTCTCTCCAGGGCGGTGGTTGGTGCGGTGCAGCTGGGCTTGGAGTACGTCAGCATGGCTGTGGACCAGGCCGCCGATCCTGCCGTCCAAGCTCTCAAGTTGCCGGACACTGGACTGCGCCTGGAGGAGGTGGTGTTCGGTGACGCAGGGGCCACGTTCCTGTGCAACGTTTCCATGGGTCAGCCGCGGCCGGTAGTCCCCGCCAACTGGAGACGCCCTGCCTTCGAGGCTATACACGGCTTGTCTCACCCTGGCAGGAAGCCGTCCTCGCGACTGGTGTCGGATAAGTTTGTTTGGAAGGGGCTCAAGAGGGATGTGAGAGCCTGGGTCGACACGTGCACCGCCTTCCAGCGCGCCAAGGTGCATCGGCACTTCAAGGCCCCCCTGGAACAGTTCTCTGTGCCCGAGCGGAGTTTCGACCATGTCAACGTGGACCTGGTGGGACCGCTGCCCCCCTCGCACGGATACAACTACCTTTTCACCATGGTGGACAGGACGACTCGCTGGCCGGAGGCAGTTCCGCTCTCCTCAACGACGGCCCCCGACCTGGCCCGGGCATTCATCGCGGTGTGGGTCTCCCGCTACGGCACTCCTGCTGATCTCTCCTCTGACCGTGGCTCACAGTTTACTTCGGAACTGTGGGCGGCGGCAGCGGAGAGTCTGGGGGTCAAGCTCCATTGCACGACCGCCTACCATCCGCAGGCAAATGGGCTCTGTGAGCGTTTTCATTGTTCTATGAAGGCCGCCCTTCGAGCCAGCCTCATGGACGGCAACTGGCTGGACAAGCTCCCGTGGGTCATGCTGGGGCTCAGGACGGCGCCAAAGGAGGACCTCCAGTCGTCGTCGGCCGAGCTGATTTTTGGACAGCCGCTACGGGTCCCCGGTGACTTCATTCCCAGGTCGATAGAGCCCTGGTCTGCCGCTGCTCAGCGCGCCTGGTTGCTAGACAGCACCAGGACCTTCGTCCCGGTCCCGACTACGCAGCATGGTGTCCCTACTTCGAGGATGCCCCCGGAGCTGCACTCGGCAAAGTTCATTTTCATTCGTCACGATGGCCACAGGACTCCGCTACGTCCTCCTTATGACGGGCCCTTCCGCGTCATCGAGGCCAGGGCCAAGAACTTCGTGGTCGACGTGGGGGGTAGGCCTGAGTGTGTGTCCGTGGATCACCTCAAGCCGGCCCACTTGGACCTTGAACTACCCCTGGACTTGGCCCTGCCGCCGTGCAGAGGCCGGCCCCCGGTCCTACCGCCCCTGCCACGCCGTGGCCATTCCCCCCTACGACCCCTCAGACCCCCCGCAGCTCGCGAGCGTCTGGTCACTGCCCCCCATCCTGCTCAGCAGGAGGATGTGACGGACGCTGTCACGCCCCCTCCCGCACCTCCTGACTTTACCTACAATCGTAGGGGCCGGGCCATACGCCCTCCTCGCCGTGAGGATTTCGTATATTGAGGTGAACACTGGGGGGGCTGGTGTAGTGACTACATTATTGGTTCCTGTTCTCCTCTTACTGTGTTGTGTAGTGGGAGGGAACTACTCTGCCCTGTCAAGGCTAACGGCAGTAACTCGAAAAAAGTCAAAATTGAGTTATGCGTGAAATTGACCTTGTCAATAAATGTTTTATCTTGTGACCAAGTTTCAGAGGTTAATGTCGCTCAGTTTTGGAGATATGGGGTTTTAAAAACTGCAGTAACTACAAAATCACACTCAAAACCCAAGCACAGTGCAATACTCCAATTCAGCCATTGGCAATTCAGCTGTTGGGTGGGGGGCGCTGCTGAGCGGTCCCCAGACCGGACCTGAAAACACTGCTGGCTCTGCGGCTCTGCAGCTGCATGCTCTCGCAAAATCCACACACACACACACACACACACACACACACACACACACACACACACACACACACACACACACACACACACACACACACACACACACACACACACACACACACACACACACACACACACACACACACACACACACACACTCTAAGACACAGACACAGACACAGACACACACACACACACTGGAATGTAGGGTCTTCTTCTTCTTTCTAGTTTAATGTATAGGGTCGCTGTGCCCAGTTGACTACTGCTCTCATGGTGGCTGTTACCGTGGTGAATGAATGGTGCATGTCAGAAATGTAGTCATATTATTATAGGCTATGTTTTTGTTGTCCTTGTGGTTTGTCATTATCTGATATATATATATATATATATATATATATATATATATATATATATATATATATATATATATATATATATATATATATATATATATTTCGTTGCTATACCCTTTGTAGAAACGAAATCTTAAATATTACACCTTTTCTTTGGTTACTTTTCTTTCAAGCGTTGTTTTAAATTGTAATCATACTGACTGAGCGACCTTTTACGCACAAGCGTCAGATTACCACCCCCCCCCCCCCATATAATGTCGAGCTTTATTGGGTTATTGGGTGCTTGCATTGGTGTATAACGCTAAACATTTAGTAACGTGCATTTTCAATGATGTAGCCTATATTAGCCGTTATTTTGTTTGTTATTGTTTGTCGCATTAAAATTCATTAGCACCTGCTATAAACAATCCAGCCCCCCCAGAGCTCCCCCAATGCCAATTCTCTGGCGCCGCCACTGCTATCATCTATCTACCTATAACACATTTTGGATGGCAAGTCAAAAAACTTTAAAGCCATTTTTCTCAGTTTCACTGTTTGGAAGTTACTGCTGTCTGCCTTGACAGGGCAGTACTGATCTGGCACCGTGGCCAGAGGGGACGTTTATTGCGGTTGCACTCGCTGTTGTGATCATTACTGTTCTGGCAATTACATGTGCTCTTGTTCTGTATTGACTGACGTTGCTTTGTATATTAAACAAGCATTACATTGCCTATGATTATTCCTTTTTCCTCCGGCACTACAGTCTATAGATTATTGTTTATAAACATTGGAGTAACATAACATAATATTAATAAACATACATAATATTCTGATTTACAATTGGTTAAGAAAACTCCAAAAAGCTTATTTTCCATCTACAAATCAAACTATTCAAGAATGTATGTGAATATACCCCACATAAAAAACAAATAAATAATAATAATAAAATAAAAACTCCATTGCTTTTATCAACAACATCAAAGATTGGGACTTTAACATCTCAATCAACATCATCATCATAGAACAAAATCACAGATTGGGATTAACATCTCAACCAGCATCATCATCATCATCATCATCATCATCATCATCATCATCATCATCATCATCAATCATCATCATCATCATCATCATCATCATCATCATCATAGAACAAAATCACAGATAGGGACTTTAATAATAATAATAATAATAATAATCAATTTAATTTATATAGCGCTTCTCAATAACCCGAAGTCGCTGACAATAGTCGGGAGCATTAGTGCAAACAAAGAAACAAAAGCAGAGAAACAAAAACAAAGAAACAACAAAGAAACAAAACAAAAGGAACATGAGACCATGGGGGGAACAGGGAAGACAGCATGATAGCACAAAAAAGACTGGAGACAGACATCAATCAGGTTGGAGGGGGGGGGGGGGGGGGGGGGTTATGGGTGGGGGGGGGGGGGGGTTGAAGGCAAGGGAGAACAGGTGGGTTTTGAGGCGAGCTTTGAAGGTGGAGAGTGTAGGGGAGTCTCTGATGGACTGGGGGAGGGAGTTCCAGAGTCGGGGTGCAGTACGAGAGAAGGCCCGATCTCCAAAGTTTTTAAGCTTGGATGTCGGGACAGTGAGGGAAGCAATGGAGGAGGACCGGAGGGAACGAGTGGGGCGGTAGGGAAGAAGGAGATCAGTCAGGTAGGGGGGGGCCAGGCTGTGGAGGGCTTTGAAGGTGAGGAGTAGTGTTTTAAAGTTTATGCAGTGTTTGATCGGGAGCCAGTGGAGGGAGTGGAGGACAGGAGTGATGTGTTCGCGGGACCGGGTGTTAGTGAGGAGGCGGGCGGCTGAATTTCGGACCATTTGCAGTTTATGAAGGGAGCGGGAGGTGATACCAGTGAGGAGGGAGTTGCAGTAGTCCAGGCGGGAGGAAATGAAGGCGTGAATGAGGGATTCGGCAGCAGGGGGGAGAGGCAGTGACGGATTTTTGCGATGTTGCGGAGGTGAAAGTAGGATATTTTTACGATGGAGCGGACGTGGGGGTCAAATGAGAGGGTGGGGTCAAGGAGGACACAGAAGTTTCGGACTAGGGGGGAGGGGGTGATGGTGGAGTCATTGATGGTTTAACATCTCAACCAACATCATCATCATCATAGAACTAAATCACAGATACTGTAGGGGCTTTAACATCTCAACCAATGATGATTTAATCATCATCATCACTGCTTTTCTTTTCCCCTCGCTTTAAAGCTTCTATCTCTGTCCTGGATGACATCCTTCCCAGTCCAGTCTTTAGTGATGCTGTAGCATGTTGCTCCATCAATACAGCGCACGCTGCATCATGCTGCTGTTCTCTGTGAGCTACAAGAAAAATCATTTCACCGTCTCTCCATCGCTCCCTCTTGTCGGTTACTTTTCCTCTCCTCCTTCCTGAGTAAAATGTCCTATGCCCTTCGCTCCTTCCTTCCTTCCCTCTGTCTTGGCCATCTCCTCTTTCTCCTCCTTCATCTCCTAACAGGTACTCTGGAGGTTTGAGGCGTAGCCTACTTCTCTTTTATTATTAAAGACTTCAGCTCAGCTAAAGTGCACAGTCTTTATCTCGAACAAATCTCCACAAAGTCCATTTCCATTCTAGTCCACCCCCCCCCCCCCCCCCCCGTTCTCATTGTCCTACTTCATTTTCTCTACCTTGACGTGTTCGGCCCATGGGGACATTAACGTGTGTTGTCGGGCCTTATAAATACATTTGATTTGATTTGATTTTGATTCTGATCCTCCAGAAGCTCATATTTTTTTGCAATTCTACAAGCTTTGTCATGATAATACAATACCTTGCTTGACATCGCTATGGAGCACATATTTGTTAAGAGATATGCAAAATGCGGTAGATACTATTAGATACTGTGGTAGTAGGGTAATACTTCAGACGACATGTATTTATATAGGACATCATTTAATTCCCAGTGATATAAGATCATTTATAGTTCTACACATACCGTATCGATCATTGGCCGCATGGACTTGTTAATCTGTTTCGCAGTGTGAATGGGGAATTTATTTTTGCATATTGATAGTAAACTCTCCCACAAAGCTAATTTCAACACATCGAAGCGCAACGAGCCACCACTGAACCCAGTTAGAGAGGCTATTGATTTTCAGGAACCACCCCCTAACTCACTTCTCTGCACTGGGGGGGGGGGGGAGGGGGGGGGAACTACTAATGGCAATTTATTTGCTCATTTGGAGCTTGCAGTGGTTGATGACATGGATACTGAAGGTGCTCAGTGTTGTCCCACAGACTTGGTTCAATAGAGTAGAGGATATCTTCATATTTTGAACGATATATTGTGTTTTACTTTGAAACAAACAAAAAAAGCACTTTTTCTCTGTATTCGCTGCATGTTGTGGTTGACAAAGGTCGGATGTAACGTGTAACAGATCTATAGACGATGTGGCTGAAATGAGTCAAGGGCTCTTTTTTAAGGCTCAATATAACCTTGATAGAACAGATCAATAAAGACATAATATTTACTTTAATTGATTTTTATTTTTTTTATCATGCACTCAATGTGCCCATAATACCGTAGCATTAAAGAAACAGAAATTACCACACAAACTCAAAACTCATAAACAAAATAATTTGTCTCCTCTCCCAAGCCCTACAAATAAAACGTGCCACACACACACATGAATATCATTATGAATTATTCTATTTCTGTGGCCATGGTCCTCTTTTTTGCATTACACTAATAGCCCCTCTACCAAAAAAAGCACATCCCTTTTTTATTTCTAAAGACACAACATCCTCCTCTTTCCTCTCATATAACACCTGTATCTGCATCGTCTTGAGCAACGGGGGAATAAAAACGCAGACGGCGAGATGATGAATCTCCCCAGATAGGAGAGAGAGAGAGAGACCTTACGAGTTCCCCTCTGCCACATTTGAACAAGCCCAACAAGTATGTTCCACATATGCCTGGGAAACCATCATTTATCCGCATGCCTCTTAACAAGCCGCCATAAATCTCAGCCCCACTACAGTAGCTGCTTCGCGGGGCGATAGATAGAGTGGCATCTTCTGAAATGCCAAAACCACAGACTCCCCCTCCTCCCATTAATCTACCTGCATGGCCCCCGGTCATCCATTAGCTGTCCCGTTTTCTGTCTCCTGTGAACTCAGAAATCATACTGGGCGCGTGCCCCTCAGGCCTCGGCCTCAGTCAACAGGCAAATAATGGTCCCGTGTTTTATCTACGGGACACTAAATGTTCTCAGAGATCCCTGTGCATGCTGCATAATAGCGTCTCGGGGTGATTAATCCATAGTCTCTCCTGCTCTCTCCAGATGGCATTTCACCAGGGGACATGCATTAAAGTCTATGGACCTTGTTCTTATTGCCGCAGGTCTTTACTGCAGTTTCTCTGGTGGGTTCTTGCAGAGATCCATCCCACAAACCCCCCCACCCTCTCCTTCCTCCCCCCCGACTGCCCACCCACCCGCCCGTTGCGTGCCTACTGCCCACTCCACACATTCAGGTTTATGCTTGTGCATAAACGAGGTATTGACATTTAAATCAAGCGCAGACTGTTTAGAATCAATCCGCGGCGAGAGCACACAGCTGCCTACTTAAGATAGACACTTATATCCATAACAAATTTCACACGGACAGTGGGCTTCCGGGTGTTCAGTGTTTACATTGAACATGTGCATTTAAATAACACGCCCCGGCTTTCAGGACCTCCGGCATGTGGCGGCATCGTCTCGGCGCGGTACATTTCCCCCCTCGATAACCGTGATGTACTGTGGCCTACGCGTGTGCTGACGCGGGATGAAGGATATGCAGTAATTGGAAGTGGCCGCATTGAACTGTTAATATCTACAAGATGTATAGCGCTCACGTGCCGCACGGTACATGACAAAGTGGCAGAAGTGCTTGGCTGCCAGCGGGGGGTTATATTTGTCACGAGTGCTGTCCATATTTGAAACCGATCATTGGCATTCTGCATGTTCTTAAGAAATAGCTTTTTCCATCCAATTTGAAATCTCAGCCGTTGTATCAGGTGTGTGTGTGTGTGTGTGTGTGTGTGTGTGTGTGTGTGTGTGTGTGTGTGTGTGTGTGTGTGTGTGTGTGTGTGTGTGTGTGTGTGACGTGTGTGTGTGTGTACCTTGTGTGCTGTTGGCAGGACCCGCTGGATAACCCTTTAAATCACTGCTGACACGCGGTCCAGCAGCAGAGGCTCCCTGCAATTTGTCTTAGTGACAAAGTGGGATTTCTGTTGGAAGGCAAACCATAAGGGCGACAAGAACACCACCCTCTCCAGAACAGTTGCATCCCTGCCTTAGATGATGCCACTGTGAGTTCAATACCCCAACCTCCATATATCCAGACACAAGTATGAGACAGAGAACAGTTTATCAGTCCCCCCCCCCCTCTGGCGGCCCACTGATACCAATTCTCATAATAAAAGAAATATTGAGAATGGTCTTTGTAGCTGAAACATCAGCAAATCAATGCAATCCATTTATATTTTTAACCCCCCAAAAAAGATAATAATAAAAAAAAGGATTTGGGCTTTTATTTTGTGTCTTTAGAGGATCCAAGCATAAACGAAGCTCACATGCTTTGACTCAAACACCAAACCTCCTTTGTTGACTCCCCCCCCCCCCCTTTTTTTCCGGTCGCTCCACAACAAAAACACAGGTGTGACAAGGAACTGAAGTGGAATCTAACACCACAGGGAGGGGGGGGGGGGGGATACAGCACATCTGTTGTGGGTCACGATGCTGTCACGCTCCCCAACCATATGGGCTGCTTCCATCCAGCACCAGCCATATCTCAGCGCCACTAATCTGACAGGAATGACACCTCCGGTGAGGCTGTGAGCTATGTTTTAATGAACACTGTACGTCATTAAACTCAAGTGTCTGGACTCTCCGTGCCACAGAGTGTCTTGCAGCCTGCTGCTTCTCCCTTGTTTATCTCTGCGTGTGTGTTTGTGTATACGTGTGTGTGTGCGTGTGTGCGTGTGTGTCTGTGTGTGTGTGTGTGTGTGTGTGTGTGTGTGTGTGTGTGTGTGTGTGTGTGTGTGTGTGTGTGTGTGTGTGTGTGTGCATGTGAGTGTGTGTATGGGTGTGTTTGTGTCTGTCTGTGTGCACATGCATGTGACTGGGTGAGTGTGTGTGTTTGTGTGTTCCCTTACGATAACAATACATGTCGTCCAGACAACATGTATTACATAGGCAGATCATATAGTGGGGGGCGTGGCCTAACATCATTACCCTTTCTGCTTTTAAGCATGATATGTAAATCTTGGTATTTTCCAAATAAGAAGAGGAGGGAAAGCCATTGTAAGCACATTGGTATTCAGGAGTAAATGCATGTCTATGCATATTTCATATCCTGTGCACGTCTTAACGTCATATACGAGTGCATGAATCACTTGATGATTGTCATTATAGTGCCTTGAAGTGCATCCATACAGTATCTATGAGATAAATAACATCTGTGTATCCACTATACCAGTGGTTCTCAAACTTTTTACACCAAGTACCACCTGAGAACGTAGCTGGCTCTCCAAGTACCACCATATGACCGACGTTCAAATACAGTCTATTCAGCTATGCACAGTTCACGCAGGAGGCAAATGTATTCCTAATACCATTATTTATTGTTAACTTTTGTCAGACACAGCCACAATGTACAAAAGGGTAGCACTAGAACAAAAAAAACACACACAAAAAGTAAAATATTTTCAATATATCAAATGCAAAGTACATTTTTCTGGGGGGGGGGGGGGGGGGGGGGTTGTGTCGATGATTAGCAACAACACAGATTTGGATGGATTTTTAGTTTTTTGTAATGTCAGATTTAACAACAACTCTTTTCAGAAAAGTGGGAGTATTTCATTTTTTATCTGACATTACAAAAAAAATCTAAAAATAAAAATTGTTATGATCAGGGCTGAAGTTGAATAAAATATTTATGACTGTTTAGACTGCATTACTCTCTGTCACAGTGATCTCCTGGTTGTTCCCCACTTAGGTTATCTAACTATCGCACTGCCGCAACTAGAAACACTGGCCTGGCCTGCTTCTAAGTTCAGTGGCCCGACTGATTTTTTTTTTATTAATAAAAAAAAAAATGTAAGTACCACCAGCAGTACCACCAAGTACCACCAGTGGTACGCGTACCACAGTTTGAGAACCACTGCACTATACTAAAGAGTTCCTCTGTTTTCTTTCCACATCAATTGATATTGTAATCTATCACTATAGAAACAAACTACTATGGAGAATCACTACCATATTTCTGTGGTAAATCTATAGAGTGAATGAAAAACAACAACATAGGAATACTATAGGTTTTACTATAGTTCATTTTCGTATGGGATTTCTGCTCCTGATTGGTCGATCTCGTGGGCTCAGACAGGAAGCATTGTAAATAAATAAATGGCTGCATTTATATAGTGCTTTTATCCAAAGCGCTTTACAATTTGTTCCTCACATTTTTACCCATTCATTCATGCATTCACACACCGATGGCGGAGGCAACCATCCAAGGTGCCAACCTGCTCATCAGGAGCAATTAGGGGTTAAGTGTCTTGCTCAAGGACACTGCGACATGCTGCCCAGGAGGAGTGGGAATCGAACTGGGAACCTTCTGATTACGACTGCTCTACCTGCTGAGCCACTGTCGCCCCCGCATTGTTGACATGTATCGATTTTCAAGAGGAACCTTGTTGTAATTATCTTTGCAAATGAATGGATATTAGCAGGCTGTCTTGGTGGTTGTGTGCCAGGTCATATAACTTCATTAGCGCAAAAGAGGAAATCAGCACTAGCTCAGATGTAATTTGCAGTGATGAGGATCCCAGCAGTCATTTAAAATGTCCCCACCTCACACTGACGTACGTGTGCTGTTTTGCTAATTGAGGAAGACTCCAGTCTGGTTTGGAAAGCAGAACTTGGTCTTGGTGCCAACATCAGCACATAATAGTGTTATGCCCCAGCCTAGGGGGAAGCAGGACACAGCGTTAACGGAAGACCCTGAGCTCACCGTCTCTCAAAGCAAAGCACAGTCACACCGGTTGTAGATAAAAATATAACATGAT
Source organism: Notolepis coatsorum (assembly GCF_963971535.1). Classification (NCBI taxonomy): domain Eukaryota; kingdom Metazoa; phylum Chordata; class Actinopteri; order Aulopiformes; family Paralepididae; genus Notolepis; species Notolepis coatsorum. The sequence continues at coordinate 147,136,682 of NC_140170.1, forward strand.
TTATTATATCCACAAGGAAGCACAGGCTTCAGCGTGGGCCAAGGCCAAAATAACCAAACAATACGGTTATTACTAACTGAGCGCAAGCTACTATCGGAAAGAAAAGGAACACAAAACACATGAACCTTACCTACCAGTATCTCCAACAATACACAGAGATACATGGGAATACAAAGGAAAGGCATCCCACCCCTACAGCTTCCTAAAACTGCAAAACTACAGGCTAAATAATACATATAGTATACAATACAATCATTTACAAAGATGCAATCTAATCTAATCTTAGTGGTAGTATACGACTGTCTTTGCTATATTAGACAACTGAAAATGACTGACGATTATTCAATGTGTCTAACGCTAATTCTTTGCATCCCCTGTGTTCGCGAGGACGTTGTGTAACCGGCTGACCGCTCTTGATCATCCCTATCCTGACATTGACACTTAACTTGCTGATCTCTTTGATTCTCCTTATCCTAACATTGACACTTCATAGTGGGACAGGATACAGGTGCCGCCAGGGGCGCTGGTGGTCACGTTGGGCAGGGAGACACAGGTGAAGAAGGATGGGCTCAGAGTGCGGTGCCGAGGGAGGGGCTTCCTCTTCATCGTTTTCCACAGAGGGAGGAGGACGCACGGAGCTGGAGCTCCGGAGATTCAGCACGCGAGAGATAAACTCAGCTACAAATCGGGTTATTAATGAGTATGCAATAGCTTAGCGTTTGGTTAATGCAGATGAGACATTGTGAATCAACCAGCAGACGAGCGACTGCCGAAGACCAGGTGGTAGATATTGTCCACCTTGCGTTAGCTGTGTACAGGCGTCATGACAGGGGGTTCACCATGACCCACAGCTTAGCTTCAGTTATAGGCTAGCACCACAGTTTAGCCCGCGTGTCGGCCCACCCCTTCAGCCCAGCAGCGGACGTCACTACACTGCACGCTCCTCCAGCCCCTCCAAGCCGTTACCCCAGCAGTCACCTGCCCAGCGTCTACCCCGCCCCGCTGCCTGTTATCGCGGGATCTCCCGACGGCCATCTTACCACACGGACGGTTGGTGGTGAGAGCAGGCCTGCCATTTTGGATAAGTACAGCGGCGATTCGAGTGCTGAAACTTTATCGGTAGACATTTGCACTGTGTGGCGCAGGCTCTCTAAGGGCGAAGATAAACTGTGCTTTGAACTAACGCTGGCAGCAGTGTCTAGGGGCGCCCGACCATTTATTGTTTTGGGGAAAAGCCGGCTTTAGATAGGACTTTTATTTGCTAACGTGGGCCCACTGTCAATTTCTTTTGAGTGTAATAATAACGTGTAGTTCTTTATAAAAATTCCCATTGAACTGCTTTACTCCTTACCCTGTTCTCCATCTACAGCGAAGAGGAGCAGTAGATAACCCTTAAAGGGAAGAGGTTCTTACTGTGTCTGTAATATAGAGTGAGAGCACTAGGTGCCCAGTGTGGAAGTAGCCTTGATAGGTATGCAATAACGTGTAACATGCATAAGCCTTCAGTAAAGGAGACGTAAATGGGAGCACTGTGTGTGTGTCTTTAATGTGCATTCTGTCTAACCCTTTTCTCTCCGGGTAATGCTCATTATTGTTTAACCATTTCCCCTACCCCCTGCCTATAGTTCATAGTGAAAAGTCTCCACTCATCATTAAGGAAAGGTACTGCTTTGGGGAGCGAATATATCATCCATCTTACTGCCATCGGGTGTGGGATGGCTCAGGAAGTATTGGGGGAAGTGTGGGTGTGTGGGGAGCTACTGCTGATCGCCCTGGAGGGCAAGAAGGACCAGCGTACCATTCCTAGGTCAGTGAATCCTAGGCCCCATCCACTCCTGCTGCTCGACCTCCACTTCAACATTCCTGGCCTACAGTCGGGGACCCAGCTGGACTCAGCTCTGCTGCGTTCTCGCTACCAGGTGGCCGTGTACAACCACTCCCATAAAGCAGGGATAATCCACCCTGCTACATTAGGTTCAGTGTGGACAACCCAAAGCCGGCAGATTGGAGGGGGGAGAGAATCCATATTGCGGTATAATGCTGCGAGTTCTGTCTGAAAAGGGCTACACAGAAGTTGGGATGAAACCAGGGCCCTCATTCATCAACGTGACTTACGCACAGATATGTGCTTAACCTGTGCGTACGACCATTTCTAAGCAAAGTTTGGGATTCATCAATTTCAACTTGAACTTGACTTCGTGCTTATATTTACGCACAGCTCGGAGCATGCGTAGCTGACGCCCAGTGGTAGAACATTGTTACTACGGCATAAGCGCTCCTCAGTTCTGCATTAGTTTCAACGCGGAAATAAGCTTCCGTGCATTAGTGTTCAACTTCTGTATGACCCGTAATTCATTATAGTTCATTGTAAAATAGCGACAGTAGTGTAATTATAACGGGCTCACACGCGAACAAGAGGTTGGCCTGCTTGTTTGGCACGGGGGGGCAGGCGCAAAACACCAACCTCCAAACGCGATTAAATATTGTTTCAAATAAAAAGCGAATTATTTTGTGTGTCATGTTTCCAAATAAGATTGGTCACGCAATGCTTTCTACTTCAATTTGTTGGTTAGAATAGATGACCTCCGTTGAAACTTCACTGAGACTAACAGTCTATTTGTGAGCTCCCGCACAGATGTGATAATAATAATAATAATAATAATAATAATAATAATAATAATAATAATAATAATAATAATAATAATAATAATAATAATAATAATAATAATAATAATAATAATAATAATAATAATAATAATAATAATAATAGCTTCATTTTATATAGCGCCTTTCAAGAGACCCAAGGAAAGGACACTTTAAATTAGAATAACAGGAACAGTGTATTGCACTACCAAAGCTAACTAGCATGTCACACATGCTCTGTAAATAACTATGTACAGATACCGAGATGTCACTCCATGTTACCTGCTACCTGTTACTGCACAATGTTGTTTCTTCTTTTGATTCTATTATATCTACCACTGTATTGCACATCGTTGCGGGCAAGACCACCCGCATTTCATTGTATACCTGTATGCCGTGACAATTAAAACTCTTGACTTGACTTGACTTGACTTGAGGTCGCTTTACATAGATGGGGGGGGGGAATAACAAAGTAACAAACATAGTGGACAGACACAACATATAAATATGATGATGGAATTCATTCAAGTCCTCTCCACCCTCGGGTCTTTGCCACCGGCACGGTCCATCGTGATATTGGAGATGGATCGAGCAATAGACTGTTACTGTAGCTGTCAAAGCTCCATCACAAATGCAGTTATGTGAATAGAAAGGGATTCCACTCAGTCAATGTTGCGATGTGCATTTGCCTGATACATGTTGTTGCTGCATGCCGGGAGGAAGGCGATGCTGAATGTTTTCAATTCATTAAATAAAACGGATACTTTTTGCAAGGGTTTACTGACTGTCATACAAATAATTAACCAACTACATACTGTAACTTTTCAGTGCACGTTCTTATTTACATTGTGACAACAGCCTTGTGAGTTCCCGCAGTGACCCGCACACAGACATAATGGAATTCAAGTTCAAGTTTGTATTGATCACATATAGGCAGGCTACACATGGCGTATAGGCTACATCATACATGGCAGTGAGATTCATTGTTCTTGTATATGCTCTCGTATTATTGTTTATATAGGCTACCCAATACTGACATCAAAATAGATTGTATGCCTCTAGAAATCATATGCAGCAGGTAGAAAATTGACGGAAAATCCGTCGCGATTTGGAATAAAATTGAGGAGAACTTTAATCCCTGGGTATTAATCAAACAAAACGGGAAAAGGCAGTCATATTCCAGCACGGTTATAATGACACACAACCAACGCCAAACAGTGGTCAACGAACGGTCTTTATTAGTATTTTGAGCTGTCCAGGCAGAATTGCAGCAATGGTCTTAGGGAGCCGTTGATATCTGACATCACCGTGTAAAAGTCTGCCTTTTATTTATCCCATAACACGCGTTGTGTCTTCTTGGTTCGGCAGCGCCTCAGTGAACAATCTCCCGTGGAGTTTCTCAGAGTTCCGCTCGGGTCAGTCCATTATTTCACATCCCAAGGGGGGTGTTTCATGACCATATATGGATAATCATGCACGAGCATTGACGGTAGAACAAAGAGGTATTTATCAACACGGAGGAGCATAGGACCTGTGTACGCACGGTTGATAAATCCCAATATTTCTGTGCGTACACACATTCTAAATTCTGTGCTTACGTGTGGAAATAGAATGTTTTCTACGTCACGTTGATGAATGAGGGCCCAGGCACTTTTACTACCGAAGACCCCCATTCCGCGTTCGCTCCTTTCACACAGAACGGCATGCCGGGATAATTCGGTACGAATCTCGTCTTTAATGGGCAGTGTGACACACTCTTCTAATTCAGATTAAGATCATTTTATTGTCACAGCTTTTTTAAAACGTACATGCATTCAGAAAAACATGAGATGCTTGTTTTTCCCTGCTCCTCAACCGTAGTAGATTTGTAAACAACAATAGACAACAATCTATGCAAACTATAAAATACAAGGTATATATGCGGCTGGGTGGCGTAGCGGAGATTGCGCTTGTCACCAATGCAAGAGACTCCGGTCTCGAATCCTGGTGTCAGCATTGCCTGCGGCTTGGTCCAGTCGTCATACTATCTCAATTGACAGGTAGCGGGTGGAAGTCGATGGGTGGGGATTGGACGTTGTGGACAGCGACTCCTACAGGTCGGTTGGGTGACACCTGCACAGCAGAGACAGGAAGTATCGGGGGCAGCGTGAGCCTCCCACGCGTTACTCCTCGCCACTGAGAGTCCGCGCTGTCTGGTGAAAAGATGCGACAGGCTGCCTCCTCGTGTACCGGAGGGGACAGGTGATGCAAGGCTTCTATCCTCACTACAGCCGACCCGTGGGAGGCATAGTCTAGCAACGTTCAAGACAGGGGAGGGTGAAATTGGGATGGGCGAAAAATAGAAAAATAAGGAGAAAAAGTGGATTAAAAAAAAACAATAGAAGGTCAAAATGTATTATTCTACAGTGTAAATTGCAGCAGTGTCTGTGTGTAATACGTGTGCTTGTGTGGTGTGTAAGTCACTTAAGGCGAGACATTACCCCCGAAAATCGCCTTTTTGCTTTTTTTCGACGATAGAGATTTTTTTTATATTTTGCTTCCTTAACATGCCTTATTTCAAACTAGTGGCAATAGAATATCGAAAACACACAATTAGTTGTTTATTTTACTTAATTTTGTCTGATTGGGTCCATAGATCACAATTACAATACAAAACTTCTTTCAAAAATCAATTTTTATGCATTTTACTTACACAAAGTCTTGGAACTCCATTTTCCTATAGTACCTACACACACCAAATGTTACACATTTCTTCATATCCATATCCTGCCTCTAATTACAAAAGGGTTTGTTGATATATCATTCATAGCCGGGTTTATAGTACATTTTATATTTATATTATATATTTATGTATTTTTCTTATAAATAGACAGTATTTCCTGCTGTATGGGCTGATAAGAGGACATACATAAGACATTATTATCTTATATTTCCCTTCTATGAAAAGTTTATTTTTGAATGTATCAATGAAATTAAACCACGTTTTTGAATCTGGCATTATCCATGTTGGTGATGCGAGACTTGGCGATATATGCAAATGTGCGCATATTTAATGAGGACATGTAATTCTATGTGTGTTGTCGTTGTTGACGTTCCCTTCCCTGGGCCCCGTTCCCCGTACCTGGTTCAACTAAGTCGATCAAGATGTCATTATCCAGATTCAGTTAACCCGATGTTTGAAGCCGGGATTTTCCTGTTCCTCGAAGGTGGATTCAGTCTCGTTAACTCAAGCCAGACTTGAGACCCAGGATAAGTGCGCGTGCCCGCCTCAGCCGAGAAGGCAGCAAGTGTCGAGAGCAGAGATCCTGATTCTCTAGCGGCATTGATTGATTAATTGATTTAAAACTTTAGTAACATATTGCAGTACGGCTCAATCGCCTCGCCGACAAGTTAAATGCGTTATCTATAGGCTAATTTTAAGTCCCTCATTACCTCAATCAATCAGATTATATTTCTTTAAACTTGCCTGCTGGATTGAATAATCAAATGAGATCTTGCTAGCGAAAATAATTAGTTAAACTGTTATACAAAATAACGATACGGCTCTCTTCCCATTGATTGATGTATAGTCGATCTTTTACTTATCTCCACTGTGGTGTAACGGGTTCTAATTTTGACTTTCACGCAGACGACCGGGGTTGGAAACCTAATCTTCCCCTTCTTTTTGCGATGTAGGAATAATTCAATTTGGTGCACGTTGAGAGCTATATAAAGAATGACATCCTCAATGCATGTAGATTTATAATATTTTAACTTGAAACTAGGCTACTTTGGCGTATAATCATTAATATTATATTCCAAAAAATTATATTGGAAACACAGGGTTTCGAACACCGGTCGCTGGGTTGCCAGGATTGAGCACTACCGCTGAGCCACTGTGCCAGATGGGATAAATTCATTGTTTATACATTAATGAACGAGACAAGATCCACAATCCACGCATAGACACTTCAATTTTATGCTTGAATGAAACACAATCCAGGCGCTCCATTAAACATCCACAGCGGAGAATATGAAAGGAATCAGAGCCAAACGAGCGATAGGTTTCAATCATTAAAAATATCCCCGCGGGATTCACAATTGCAATGCTGCGCGTTGTTAGAATAACCACATAATGTGTACATCGCACCGAGCGAGCGCCACGGTATATATAACGTGCATTATTTAGGACAAAGTGAATTTAGTATCAGCATTTTGGGTCTATTTTACATTTCAAAAGCCCCCTCTGGAAGAATGGAGCACAAAAACGTAATTCAGAATAGTATAAAGCAGATCCTAGACTGTGGGAATAATTTCAGGAAACGCGCTGTCACTTTCTTTGCGGGGGCGTGGCTGTGCTTCATCCGGCTAACTTGAACTTAAACCCTGCTTTCGACCAGGCTCAAACTTTTGGATCTGTTGTCATGGTGATTTGGACAATCCAGGTACGGGGAGCCGGAAAGTCCGGCTTAAGTCAGACTTAACTGAAAGTTATCCGGCTAACTCAGTTATCCAGGTACGGGGAACGGGGCCCTGGTGTGATGTTTTCCCCTGTCTGGTGTTGTTGTAATTATGCTTATGTGTCTAGTTAATAATAATAATAATATCTTTTTTTTTTTTTATCTACTTTTTCTCCCATTTTTCTCCCATCCCAATTTCGTATCGTCCAATTCTACCCTCCCCTGTCCCGAACGCTGTTAGGCCATGCCTCCCACAGGCCGGCTGCAATGTGGACGAAGCCTTACATCATGTGTCCCTTCCGGTACACGAGGAGGCAGCCGTCGCATCTTTTCACCTGCACAGCGCGATCTCTCAGCGACGAGGGTCTGCGTGGGAGGGTCATGCCGCCCCCGTTGCTTCCTGATTCTCCTGAGCAGGCGCACCAACCGACCTGTAGGAGTCGCTGTCCACAACGTCCGATCCCCACCCACCAGCTTCCCACCTCTAACACTGCCAATTGCGTTAGTATGAACGACCAGCCAAGCTGGTAGCAATGCCGAGAGCTGGGCTCGAACCCAGCATCTCCTGCATTAGTGGCGAGCGCCTTGCCCACTGCGCCACTTAGCCGCCAATAATAATAATATCTTAAATGTATATAGCACCTTTCAGGAGACCCAAGGTGCTTAACAGCTAAGGGAGGGGGACAGGGAACAACGTAACAACAAAATATTAATCAAAAGGAAAGAAAGAAAGAAAGAAAACGAAAGAAAAAAGGGGAAATCAGGTCATTTACAAATTTGGTGAAAAGGTGGGTTTTGAGTTGGGATTTGAAAGAGTGCAGGGATGTAGCACTACGGATGGGACCAACAGTCCGCATGTTGGTGGTGGGGATGGAGAGGAGACCGGAGTCAGAGGACCGCAGCCTCCGTGGCGGGATGTAGGGATGGAGGAGGTCCACTAGGTACCGGGGGGCAAGGGAGTGAAGGGCTTTGTAGGTGATGAGGAGGATCTTGAAATTGATGCAGGACTTGACTGGAAGCCAGTGAAGGTGGATGAGGGTGGGGGTGATGTGGTGCCAGGACTTGGTGCGGGTGAGAACCCTGGCAGCAGAATTTTGGACAGTTGATTATTAGTTGATTATTTGCTTGTGTTTTAGACTGCCCTGGCCAGCTGTTGCCAATCTTAATTAGTCGGGTATATATATGTGTGTCTTCCTCTCCTCGTTGTGGCGTCATTACCTCCAGTTTCCCCGTTTCCTGTCCACGTCCTTGCTCTCCCTTGTTTCATTAAAGTAAGTGTTAGTGTTTTGATGTTGCCTGTTTGTTTTACGTTTTCTCCAGTTCGTTGTTCTAGTGCCAGCATGGCTGCACCGTTTATTTTCCTATTTTCGTGTAGTGCTTGGTGAACTAAAGTAAAGTCATTATCTACACGAATCCTGCCGTCTCTGCCTCTCATCATCCTTGTCCGCAGTATTGGGTTCTCTCTCCTCTTCACACTACTTTTTGACTCCTTCTGTATCACAAACAGTACTGTATTTGCAAATCTGGTATGTCATAAATGTATAGATGTAGCAGTACTGACTATCTGTATGTCATGTATGTCATATATGTCCTGATGAATTGAAAATGGGGGACCCTGATGTAAACAAGACGAAAGTCTTTCTCTGGTCTGCATCCCCTTAACAATTGTGTGTATTGAGCTGTACTGTATTGTACCCATTCTGCAATCTGTTAATAAAGTTTTCAATCAATCAATCAATCAATCAATCAAACCCCCATTCGTAACAAGTATATAGTGATAACCTAGCCTATTGAGTATAACCTATGTTGTTGATTATAGTATTTAGTACCTGTCTAGCACCATTTATCCCTGTAATTAGTATATGTAAAGCACTGTTTATCCCCATTGTTAGTCCCACTTGTGAGGTCCATGTTACTTGTAGCAACAGCGCAAGCAGCTTGCCTGGTAAATGAGTCAGGTGTCCCCCTGCTCCCCCTCTATGGCGAGCTGCTAGGGCTGGACCTCTGGACTTGAACTGTGCTGCACTGTTTCCATGTCCCCTACCACTGCACTTTACCGTCTTATTGTTGTCTCACTGTTCTGTCCTGTTTTGCACTTACTTATTCATTTATCATTATTATTATGTTGTTCCTATTTGTGAAAATATCAACCATGCACTGTAATGTCAAATCACGTTCCATTTTGTACCTGTACAAAATGGTGAATAAAGAAATCTGAATCTGAATCTGAGTATAGACTGATTAATAAGTATTAGTAACATTGATGTCTTTGTTTCCGCCCCATTTAGAACCACACACACGCAAACACTCCCACCGTGTTAATGGGAAATAGAAAGTAACAATTGCCTGTGCATCTGTCTGATGATTAATAATAAAACTCCTCAAAGTACGTTCCTGCCTCCTGTGTCCTGACTAGACACCCTGTGTCGTTGACTACATTTCCTAACCACCAAGAGCTTCACTACAAATGGTCCTTCGAGCCGGATTGAGTCAACGATATGGCAACCAGTAAGAAAGGAACCAGTCTCCCCGCTTCACCATCCGTGCGCCCCAAACGCACAATGCAGCGCCCGATATACCTAGATGGTTATTTAGTGCAATATACACGCCAACGTGACAAAGAGCAGCTGCACAGGCATGAAGAGGATAAAACACAGCTCAGTCCCGCTAGAAGCACATCCTCCATGCCACCAATGCAGAATGTGCATGAAGCGATAATACACAAAGTCCTGGAGACTGTGCGGCAACAGAGCGAGACAGCTCAGAAGCAAACTGAGCTTTTGGAGCTTGTCCTGCAGCAGCATTCCTCCCGATCCTCAGCTCAGTCGTCAAGGAGGTCATCACGGCATCAGACTCCAGTTCGCCATATCCACCCAGAAAGAGTAGGCGAACCGCAGTTCTCCCCTGCCCGTGCACCCCAGCCGAGGATCACCTAAGTATAGCTGCAGGACTAACTCACCAGCTAGAAGAGTTGAGTACCCACGAGCCAGAGTGGAAACTTCCCCCACCTCTCAGCCAAGCCACTCACCCCCTCCAACATGCACTTGAATGACCCCACAGCCTTCAGGCTAGCAAGCAGGAGAACCAACACGACCAAGGCTCCCCTCTTTAGCCTAGCCATCTCAATAGGCCAACCCAGAACCTGCAGGAATCAGAGGACCTGGCAAGAAGCAGACCCTCATACCGATCACCGACCTCCTACCCGAACCCACGAAGCACATCCAATGTGGCTTCGCCTAGCCACAAGTACGAGCAAAGGAAGGAGCCTCAGCAGAGTTACTCGCCACCAACCTGGGTGACACCTCAGGTCGTGCAGCAGCCCATGCATCAGCACATGCCTCAGTCTGCGCACCAGTCAGCACATCAACCTCTGTATGTGCCCTACCTTGCCTACCAAGGGAACCCAGTCATAGTGGGACCATATCCCTCCACAGCATAACAGCATGCACCCCCCAATATAGAAGGTCCAATATTCCCGGACTTTAACAAGGAGGATAGAGCCCAATACGTGGAATTACGCCTCCTCAATCCTTCTCACTCTGAGCACTACAAGTATGCCATTTTGCTGAAGCATATAAAAGTGCTGCGTGCCCATCGCCTGGTGCTGGCTTATGCAGAGTCAAGTATGCCCTACTCGGAAGCTCTGAGGGCACTGGACGAGCGATACGGACACCCATACCAGTTTGCTCTGAAGGAGATAGAGGACATGGAACACCTACCACCCATTCGAGACGGTAGAGCCCTAGACGAATTTGCCATCAGAGTGCAGTCGCTAGTCGGGATGCTGAAGTTTCTTCAAGGTGAAGGTCATGAGGAACTCCATTGTGGCTCAAACGTGAAGCGCCTCCTCAACAGGCTTCCCAAGCACCAGCAAGAGAGGTTCCGTTGTCAACATTACAGGAAAAACCCAGACAAGACGAGTGGCTGAGGGTAGAAGTCAGATGCCTGGACATTGAGCCCTCCTTTCATGGTCACAGTGAGAACGACAAGAGAGACCCCAAGTATCAGCCCAAGATAAAGGTCACTACGGTGATGCATGGTACAGACAACTCCAAAGATCATCCTCCTGAAAGGAAGATATACTGCCCCTACTGTGAGTCAGAACACTACCTCAGCCAATGTGAACACTTCGCTAAGTTGACCAAAGGGGAGATAATGGACTGGATCAAAGCCAAGAGAAGGTGTTGGAGATGCGGTCTTCCTCACCTAGCCTCTGCCTGTGACCTGAAGAAGCCGTGTCGACTCTGTAAGTCCAAACACCTCTCCGTCCTGCATGAGGTTAACCAGAGGAGTGGGAATGAGCCCACCATCACTTTGACAGCAGAGACTCACAACCTGGATAATCCAAATGGATACAATCGAATGCTTCTGAAGATCGTCAGAGTCAACCTGCACTACATGGACAGAGTCTTCAACACCTATGCAGTGCTGGATGATGGCTCAGAGAGAACCATTCTGCTCGCTTCAGCAGCACGCCACCTGGGAATACAGGGTCAAGCTGAAGACCTGACCCTGGCGATTCCACCAATCGACGGAGCTCAGCCAACCCTCCTGATTGGATCTGATCACGCCAACCTGATCGTACCAATCGAGCCAGTGCATCTGGGCCCCCACGGTGGCCCTGCGGCAGTCAAGACTAACCTCGGCTGGACAGTGGACACTCCAAGGTCCAGCAAAGTACATGCAGCAACAGCTCCAGACCACACAGTGCTTCTTCACTGCTGCTTCCTCCCCTTCTGCTGAGCTATTCAGTCAAGTTGAACGGCTGTGGCAGTTGGATACACTGCCTTTCAAGAGTGAGAGGCTAGTGAACAGATACAAACAGGACAAGTACTCAGTGGAGCTGTTGGAGGCCGAGACCACCCGTGTAGAGGTCAACGGAGTGCAGCGGTATGCTACTCCCCTCCTGCGAGTCCAAACCATGCCCAAGCTGCAAGTTTCAAGGGAAGTTGTGATGAAGAACCTGCGGAACACAGAGAAGAGACTAACTCAAGACCCACAGCGTGCATCTACCTATCAAGAGGAGATCAGTAAGCTAGAGATAGCTGGGTACATCACCAAAATTAACCCCAGCCAGGCTGACACATCTGAAGAGTCATGGTTCCTGCCCCATCACATGGTCAGGCACAATGGCAAAGACCAGATCGTCTTCAACTGCAGTTTCCAGTACGGCAGGCAGAAGCTGAACAACTACCTCCTTCCAGGCCCAACACTAGGACCCTCACTCCTTGGAGTCCTCTTGTGTTTCAGAGAGCATCGAGTACCCAGCTAGAGGTGATCGGCAACCTGCCCAAGGAGGCCAAGGCAGATAGCAGTGAGAGATGGGTTTCCCAGACCCACGGGGAAGCTCAAGAAATGACACTAGGACTCAGTTGGCACTTCATGGAGGACACGCTTCACTACAGGCATCGTCCAGTTGCCCCAAGCCAGACGACTATGAGAAATATCTACAAGATACTAGCAAGCCAGTATGACCCCCTAGGTCGTATCCTGCCCTTCACCACAAGGGCCAAAGTCTTGGTCCAGAAATTATGGGCCAAAGACCGCGACTGGGATGACCCACACTTACCTGCCCATCTCCTGCAAGCCTGGACCACATGGGAAGCTCCCACAGCTCCCAACAGTCAGCCTCTCCCGGTGCTACTTCCCACCAGATGTCGACGTAAGTGCACTCACCCTCGAGCTCCACGTCTTCTGTGATGCTTCCGAGTCCGCCTATGGGTCAGTCGCCTACCTGCGTGGGGAAGACCTTCAATGCCAGGTCCATGTATCCTTCATGCTAGCTCACTCTAGAGTAGCACCGAAAAAACAACAGTCAATACCCCGCCTCGAGCTTTGTGCCGCTCTGACAGGAGCCCAACTTGCCTAACTGATCCAGAGAGAGCTCACTCTTAAGTTGAAAGAGGCGGTGTTGTAGTCTGACTCCACCACAGTGCTTACCTGGATACAGTCATGCCAATACAAGGTTTTCGTCGGGACCCGTGTATCTGAGATCCAAGAACTGACAGACCACCAGTCATGGAGGTATGTGGACACAAAGAATAACCCAGCAGACACTATCACCAGAGGAATGACAGTGTCTGACCTAGCCAAGCCAAATCAGTTCAGTCATGGTCCTGCCTTCCTCCAACAACCACACACCGGTTGGCCACTCAGACCCTCTGTCACAGAAGTTCTGGAAGAGACAGAGACAAGGAAGCCCGTGTTCTGTGGCTTCACTTCAACCCTTTCTGCTCCCAAGACCCCAACCACAGAAGACCATTCCACCTTCGAATACCTCCTTGAGGCCACAAGCAGATCACTGCACGGGGCAGCGTCTCTGTCAAGTGCCCCCAGTGCAGATGACTATGCAGAGGCAGAACTCAGAATCCTTCAGAGAGCACAAGGTGATAGCTTCTCAGAAGAAACCAAGTGCCTACAAACAGGGGAAGTGATTCCATCCAACAGTAGGCTCCTGGCACTTTACCCAGAGTACGACGTCTCTAAAGGCCTTATCCGCGTAGGCGGTAGGTTGCGCCGTTCCACCAGCCTGGAGGAAGACACTGTGCCTCCGATCCTGCTAGAACCCAAGCATCCTGTCACTAAGCTCATCATACAACAGTACGACAACAAGCTACTCCATCCTGGAGCCGAGAGGGTCTTTGCTGAACTCTGACGCAAGTTCTGGATCCTCAAAGGGCGTGAAGCAGTGCGCCGCCATCAGAGATCCTGCCCGGAGTGCCAAAAGTGGAGAGCAAAGCCGTCTATTCCCAAGATGGCAGATCTGCCCCCTTGCCGTCTCCGCCTCATGAAGCCTCCATTCTACTCGACAGGAGTGGATTGCTTCGGCCCGTTTCAGGTCAAGCGAGGTCGGGGTACTGAGAAGAGATGGGGAATCGTTTTCAAGTGTATGACCACTAGGTGTGTCCACTTAGACGTGCTACACAACATTGATACCGACTCATTCCTTATGTCGCTCAGAAGGTTTGTGGCATGACAAGGAAACCCCTTTGAACTCCTCTCTGACCGGGGGACCAACTTACGTGGAGGAGAATCAGAGCACAGAGCAAGTTTCCAGACCATGGGTAAAGAGCTGCAGACCCAACTGGCAAATCGCCAGATCCGCTTCCAGTTCAACCCCCCAAATGCACCCCACTTTGGTGGGGCCTGGGAGCGGGAAGTCAGGTCCATCAAGGCTGCACTCTATGTTTCTCTTGGAGCACAGACAGTGACCGAAGAAGTCCTGCGGACAGTACTGATTGAGGTAGAAGGAATCCTCAACTCCAAGCCGCTGGGCTACGTGTCGACAGATGTAGCCAATGTGGACCCGGTGACCCCTAACTACCTCCTCATGGGGCGGCCTGACTCTTCACTCCCTCCAGTGGTGTACCCTGAATCCGAAATCCTCAGTCGGAGAAGATGGCGACACAGTCAGGTGTTAGCCGACCAGTTCTGGACCCGCTTCCTGCAGAACTACTTACCTTCCTTGCAGTCCAGGCAGAAATGGGTGAAGGATACAGAGAACCTCACTGTCTGCACGGTGGTGATGGTGATTGACCAGAGGCTACCTAGAGCTCTGTGGCCTGTAGGACGGGTCACGAAGACCATCAGGAGTGCCGACGGGAAGGTGCGGTCTGCAGAGGTGCAGGTGGATGATAGGACCTACACCAGACCAGTGGCCAATCTTATTGAGTTACCAGCCATCCCAGAGGACGCCCCGACAATGGCTCCGGGGGACAGTTGAGCCTTTCCAGGAACTAATCCACATCATGGATTAGGGTGCGGCTGTGCAAAATGCCCAAGAACTGGGCAGACATAAAGACAGTGGGATGTAACTCTATGCTAGGCCATGCCCCCTTTTGCCAGACATGCCCAGGCATGTCAGTTGTTAGTCAGCATATATATTTTAGTGGGCTTGAGTTGATTCCCTCAGTTCATGTGTGCGTCCCTGATCACAAGTAAGTGTTAAATATGTGTATAATGAGGACGCTTAGTTATTGTTGGTGATCTATATAGTTAAAGGAAAACTCCAACATTTTGGGAAATTAGCTTATTTGCCATCTACCCTGGAGTTAGACAAGAAGATACATACCTTTTCTTCTCTGTGCATGCAGTAGGAGTAGGAAGATGTTGGGAACTAGGCTAATGGAGGAACCTACTTCCAGTGACTGATGCTAAGCTAGGCTAACGGTGCGCGTCTTCCTACTCCTACTGCATGCACAGAGAAGAAAAAGGTATGTGTCTTAACACTCCAACATTTTGGGAACCCTGGAGTTAGACAAGAAGATGCATACCTTTTTCTTCTCTGTGCATGCAGTAGGAGTAGGAAGACGTTGGGAACTAGGCTAATGGAGGAACCTACTTCCAGTGACTGACGCTAAGCTAGGCTAATGGTGCGTGTCTTCCTACTCCTACTGCATGCACAGAGAAGAAAAAGGTATGTATCTTCTTGTCTAACTCCAGGGTACATGGCAAATAAGCTAATTTCCCAAAATGTTAGAGTTTTCCTTTAAGGCTTATAGTAATGTTATAATTCTACCAGCTGTTTAGGAAGCAATTTGACCAGTATGTATATAGTGATAACCTAAATATACTATAATCAACAACATTATACTCAATAGGCTTATTGAGTATAATGTTGTTGATTATAGTATATTTAGTAGCCTACCTGTCTAGCACCGTTTATCCCTGTAATTAGTATATGTAAAGCACTGTTTATCCCCATTGTTAGTCCCACTCGTGAGTATAGACTGATTAATAAGTATTAGTAACATTGATGTCTTTGTTTCCTCCCCATTTAGAACCACACACACTCAAACACTCCCACCGTGTTAATGGGAAATAGAAAGTAACAATTGCCTGTGCATCTGTCTGATGATTGATAATAAAACTCCTCAAAGAACGTTCCTGCCTCCTGACTAGACACCCTGTGTCGTTCACTACATTTCCTAACCACCAAGAGCTTCACTACATACCTAACAAACTGGGAACGTTTCATAATGATATCTATTTAAAACAAATGGCCTATTAGGGGGTACTGTCTCGCCTTAAGAGGTTGTGGCTATGTTTGTAAAGAATATGTTTAGGTATTTGGCCACATCCAGTTTGTCTGTGATGAGAGTGTTTTCTGTCTTTATGTTTATGTTTGTAAATTTGGTTTTTAGTTTTTTTGCTGCAGTCTAGTTGGTTGTTGAGTAATTTCCAAAGTTCGCAGGGTTTGTTTTTGTTTTCCTCAGTTTTGTCATTTTCTTCGGTTTTGATCATGGTTTTTATGTCATTTCTTAGTCTGTTTCTTTACATTTTTTGTTCAACCACGTGGGCTTGGAGTTCACTGTTTGAGCTTTTGGTAAGATTTGTCTGACTTTTATGAAGTTCCGAGAATTTTTTGTCTCTGGTTTTCATAGCGGTCAGTGTGCATCCATGGCTCAGCGCGATTTTTAACCCTGGTGGTTCTTAGGGGTGCCATGTTGTTAAGTATTGTTGTGAATTTGGTTTTGAATCCAAGCCATGTTTCTTCAACTAGTGTACCACTGAGCTCATCTGACCAGTCCATGCTCTCCAGTTCTTGGTTAAATGCCTCTCTAGAGTAGGTTTTGAGGTCCCTAGATGTGACTGTTTTGTGACAGCCGGCCTTTTGTTTTAGCTTTTTGCGGGTACAGAATATCATATAATGATCACTTAACCTGCATGCTATCACCCCTTTGTTGGAGATCATGGACTTGTCAGAGGTCAGAATTAGATCAATGGTAGTTTGTGTTGGGTGATTAGCTGGCTGAAACCGTGCAGATCACAAAACCTTGAAGACGGGTTGTTGAGATAAGAGACTCTGTATGGGACTGTTAGTGACCGTCCAACTGTACATATGACTGTTTACACTATTGACTGTTTATCTGTGTAGACAAATTGTTTCCATCGGTGGTTGCTTTGATGCATGTATATCTGTCCCCACTGGAGGGCGCTCTGGGCGTAGCCACTCAGGTATTCTACCTTAGAAGGACTATAAAAGAGGTGGTGCCCGCCCCTATCTTTCTTGCCTCCAACGACTCTCAAAGAGAGTAGAGTGTTGTACAACTACTGCTTATGTGTGAATAAAAGAAGCCACGCCAGTTCAGGCACAAGATAGAAACCATGCCTCTTGACCACATTATTGACGCCCTAAAGCAAGTTCTGTTAACACGGGTGCTTCTTTACGTAGCATATCCGTGTTCCAGTCCCCGATAAGAATCTTTTATACACCTTCCACCCCAGCTAAACACCCATCCAGTGTGTCATAGAAGCCACTCTGCTCTGGTGGTCTATAGATTGTGCCTACTAGTACGGATTTAGCCCTTTCGAATAAGATTTCAACCTAAACAGTTTCAATTTCATCATGGTTCAGGTCAGTATGATTGATGAATTTGGTATCTTTATGAATATACACGCCGACACCACCTCCATACTGATTCCTATCCTTCCTGACAATTGAATCGTTTTCTATTTCAATCTCTGGGTCCATAATAGATGCATCAAGTTTTGTTTCTGAGTGTTCTGTGTTCTTTTTAGTTCTGTTTAGTAGCCTAGTTACACAATACAATACAAACCAGCATGAATACAGACAAGCATTAAGAGGTTGGCTTGGGGGCGAGGAAGGAAGTCTGGGTCTCATTCAAAGTTGCTGCTGCCAACGGAACAAGGGCTGAGATTCCCCTTTGTAGGTAGAGATATCATTGGGCAGCCAATCAGCAGCCAAAGGCATTCCCACTCTCCAACCAATCTGAGTTCACCACCCGCTAATCATCTTCATTCACACAAGCTGCTGTCAAAACACATACTGTACATACCGGAACACTCAGGCACAGATGCCGCCTTCAAAATGGGGTCATGTTTACCGCGTTCACGAGAAGAGTCCATATGAAAGACCCCCTTTTGTGGTATTCACAACTTCAGAAGATGGAATTTCCTTAATGCTCAGAGTTCATGAGTTGTGGCGTGGTGATGACGTTTAAAAAAATGACAGAGCCTGTAGAAGTTCGTTTTGCAGTTGAATTGTTGTAATTTCAGTATTTCTTATAATGTATATTATCTGAGGAAAATGTTGATACGGTCTCACTTTTTTTCACGCGAACCTCTGTTCTTATGCCTTTGCATTTTGTTTGCTAAATCGTTAGCCTCAGTGGCTTCAAGATGCATTGCCCAGTTGCCTAGCAACAATGTCCTTACAGCATTAGTGTGCTGCACTGAATAGCACATGAACACACATACACGTCACACACACAACACACCATTCTGCACTCGCACATACACATCATAGGTCACTTTAAACACACAAGAAAAGGACACTTTAAAGGAAGGAAAAGGACACTTTAAGAAAATAACTTGTTGTGATTGTGGCATAGTATAGTTAGTAACAGCAAGTATAGCATAGGGACATAGAAGAAAAACTGCACATTGTATAGGAGTGTACATAGGATCCAGTGCCTTGAAGTGATTTATTAACATGTCTATTTACCATGTCTATTCTAGTTATCTTTTTATTATTATTACTATTACTATTGTTTTATTGCACAATCATAGTGGGCAATTTGGGCATGGCCAACCGCATTTCACTGTATGCCCTGGTATGTATGTGATGAATAAACTCTTGAATCTTGAATCATATTTCTACATGCATCTTTTTCATTATGATTCTCCCTGCCACTGGCCTGTATTACTGGGTAGATAAATAAACACACACAAATAATTGCTCCAAAAAAGTTAGTGGTGAATGGGAAGTTTTGTTTTGAGCAACAACTCTCTGGAAAGAAGGCTCTGAGAGGATCTTTCCCCCTCCATTCCTTTTTTTCTGAAAGTCTCCAAGACATAAGTCTTGGAAACCTGCCCAATTTTCCATTGTCAACTAAAAACACACTTCTTCAATCACTATCTGAAATGAAGTCGAAGTAAGTCGCTTTGGATAAAAGTGTCAGCTAAATGACTAAATGTAAATGTATGTGATTACATAAATGATCCACCTTCAGTTTTACTTAAAGGCTGTCAAACAGCGTCCTCTAGCAAGAAAGCACTTGGTATTGCACTTTGTTTATACATTTGTTTGTTATGGTCTGATGTGGGTTGGTGTTTATTAACACATTGACGACCACGGCTTGCAGTGTAATATATGGCTGGAGGACAACGCTTTGTCAACAAACCGATGTACTTTCTAACAGCTATATATATACATTATATTATTGCTATCTGTCCTATCTCATTGTCACTTGAGTGCATAAACCGTGCCTTCATAATGGCTTAAAGAAAATAAAAATCCATCGGTTGGTTGTCATTTTATAGCGCCGTGAATATAAGGTTTATCGCAGTTTTCGCCTAGTCTTTTTTCTGGGGAGCTAGATAATAGGCTAAAGGCTAGTCACGTTATATCAAACGCCATTTCTGCTGTATATATACGAATGAAATAAAACAAACTGTGTAGCATCCGGACTATTACAGAGCATCTATGGATGAAATGGGGGCGGCGGGGGACGCCGATTACTATTATTGATTAGCAATACAGTGTGCGTTCAAGTAGCCATTTTCACTGATCGATCACGTTGCATTTTAAAACAATGTCCAATCCAGCTGTAATTTGGGGGAATAGTATCCTACCGTCAGCCCATGTGATCGCCGGCAGCATTTCGTCATTAGTCATCGGAATCTGGTAGATGGATATGTCCATTGGCTAATCATAAATCCCATTATTCCAGGCTGAAATCTGCGTTCGGTAACGGGATCAAGTTTCAAGTTCAAGTTTCTTTAATAGTTGTCATACAGAAGTACAGAATACTTTTGTACAAAATGCTTCTTACTGTTGCGCTCCAGAGACTGTGCATGACAAGGTAAGTATGAAATAAAAACATAGTAAAAATTAGAAGTAAAAAAAGAGGTCACAGTGTTCAGTTTAGACATATGTACAATGTTCGTAGACGTAGTTACCATACAATATACAATACTGTGCAGTGTACTAATATACAATACTATATAGTGCAAGGCATAAATGGACGAGGTGCAGTTTAGGTACAATTCACAGTAGGTGTACGAGTTGTAGTGCAAATCCTTTATCAATAAATATAAAGTGTAAGTGTGTTTGTGTGATCTAAAGTGTGGAGAGTGGGTGCTGCAGTGTGTTGTTGTTTGAGTGAGTGTGTGCGTGTGGGTGTGTGTGCTGTGTGCATTTGATGGTTGTTGCATAGTGATTATTGTTCGTTTAGTGATTATTGTTCGTTTAGCAGCCTGATGGCCTGGGGATAGAAGCTCCTTCTGAGTCTTTCTGTGCTCGCCATAAGACTCCGGTATCGCTTGCCTGATCAAAGATGGAGTATGTTTGGCTGGGATCGAGGCTCATATGAAACGCCCACAGTCAGTAAAAAATTTTTTCAATCGCCCTCAATGATACTTGCAGTGGAGCGATGGCGCCCCTAAGCGGATCTGGCCGGTATTGCATGTTTCGAAAATCAAATATGCGGGTAGGTCCTGCAAGTCATTCGGGGACGTTAATAGCGTTATTAATATGGAATAAAACAATAACAACTCGCCACGAGTTAACTCGTGGCTCTGGTCCACAACGCATGGCACCGTAACACGTATAAACTCGTGGCTGGTCCTTAAAGTGTTAACACTATCAGTGCCGACCTTGTTTACCTTTTTACCCTGTTGAATGCCAGCATCCACTTCAATGTTAGCGTTAAAAACGCCTAATCTATGTTTTAAATTATGGCTGTGTCTAATCTGCCCGTCGCTTATCAATGACTTGTTTGCAGTCAACATTGTCGAAACAGATTGTTTTTTAATCGGTTCATATCCTTTTTATAGCATTTCGAAAAGCTATCGTTCTCTCGAAAATTTTCGGAACATTTAAAGATTCCCCCATAAACGCCATTTATTGGAATATTCTCGAATACACTAGACACGTTGTCATTTGTCGGCCTATTTATGAATCGTTTTCAAATAAACGCTAGATTATCGATAGTATATGTGTACTTATGCACGCTATAGAGGCGGGCTGAAAAATCTATTCTCTCGTTTCCTCAAGATCACACACACACACACACAGGACATGCTGTTATCTCAGTGAATACAGCTCCGATTACCCCAAGACTGGTAACATAGACTCCTTACCTTAGATCAGATGTTCTCCAAAAAGATTATTCCAATTCCTGATCGCCATTCCAAATATCGATCGCGTTTATTGATTGATTATTGGCTGCTGTAAATATATATTCCAGGCTGCTTTACGTCTCGCGATCAGATCCCTCATCATCAGACGGCTCGCCACAGGGATCTCCCAGTATAATCGACTGACCTGCAGTTACACAGGGATAGACGATAGGGGGCGGTTTTTTCCCATCGGAAGTCCTGGAGGGGCTGCTGTACCAACGGGAGACTCGGTTGATGAAATATGAATTCAGATCGCTAATAAAAAAATCAAACGACATTTCTCGTCGTCGGCATGATAAAACGAGAATAGTGATCGTCGGCATTCAAAGTGTTAAGGATCGGACGACCTGAATACGGTTCTGCCATCACTATAAATCGTGGGAGTCGCTCACCTTGTTTGCAGGGTTATAACTATTTAAATATTATAGCTATATCTGCAATACTATGGCCCATTTGACATCGGGTATCTATCGTTCAAGATGTGGGAAAGTAATATCTTTTCCATTCATACATTGTCGTTTTATACCGTGGTGAATATAAATATAGTTTTAGAGTGGTCTAGGATAATTCCTAGAACGCTAGTAATAGGCCGCGATGCATATTATACTTAATCGATTGGCATTTCGTCCCTATACACGCTACAATAAAAAATTCAAATGCATATAATCGGTATATGTTACATCATGCATGCAGGAAATGGGGGGGGTGTTTATGATTAATTGATTGTCAATAACGGCATTCGTTAGTACAACAGCATATGTTGATCAGATCAATTGCAATGATAGAAATGGACAATCAAGCTGGAATTAACGTTAGA
The DNA here is from genome assembly GCF_963971535.1 of Notolepis coatsorum. NCBI lineage: Eukaryota > Metazoa > Chordata > Actinopteri > Aulopiformes > Paralepididae > Notolepis > Notolepis coatsorum. The sequence goes on from NC_140170.1 coordinate 147,158,726, forward strand.
TTGCTCTTACCTCTGGCCGATGAGACTGCAGAAAGAATATTCCAATTATTTGATTGCCATCTGCTAGATCGTATTTCCATATTACCACCAGGTGGCGGTATCGGGCCGTTGCGATCTCAGACAGAGTGCCAGATTTTCCCACAGCCTTGCTGGAGGAATTATTAATGGAAATAGCGAATAAAATAAATAACGATCATAACTCGTTGTTGGCGGCCAACGATTGGCGGGCTATAACGAGTTAACTCGTCTTAATGTCCACCGGTGGCTTGATTTTGGAAAACCATAACCACTAAGCTTTCGGATATATGTGACCTGACAATTCTACTATCCGCAACAACACTACTCCTAAATGATATCTCCCAGCTGCCGGCTCCCATACAACAAAAAATACTAATTTTAGCGGGAGTTACAGCAGCCAAAAAGCTGATAGCTATGAGATGGAAACAACCCAAAAAATGTACAATGATCAATTGGGCTTTAACATTCTTAGATGTAATTTATTTGGAGATCTCCACTGCTCGGGTAATTGGAGTTAAAGAATCCAATATTGGTTTGTTGGCATTGGTGGCTGAGAGATTAAAATCCATGATCTAGCAGCAAAGCGGGGTCGGAATTTTGGTCCTGAGGGGTCCTGGGGTGGGGGCCTGGAGTGGGGGAAGACATGTCTTTTGTAATGTCTGTGGCAATATAATTTTTTATATTCTGTTTTTATAATTTTTATTATTTCTATTTTATTAGTGTGGGTGACCTGGCGAAGCCAGGTTGCCACCCACACTATACATATCCATACTCTTTTTATTATTATTCTTTATTCCACCGATTTTGCCAACACACTCGTGCCAGAGCGTTCGCGCCCCATACACGTGAAAGGTATCAAAACGACCGGCTTGCTCCAACTCGATGTGCTATTCGAACTCGTAAAGTTTCACCGCACCGTCTGGCTACGAATCGACTTTAAACGGTAAAATTTCGGAAATACAGTGCAATTTAGAGTTTCAAACACTTTGAACACTTTGCAACACGTAAGCGTTCGCGCACCATACACGTGAAAGGTATCAAAACGAGCGGCTTGCCTATGGCAACTGCGGTCTTCGAACCCGTAAAAGTTTCACCGCACCGTCTGGCTACGAATCGACTTTAAACACTATACATATCCATACTCTTTTTATTATTATTCTTTATTCCACCGATTTTGCCAACACACTCGTGCCAGAGCGTTCGCGCCCCATACACGTGAAAGGTATCAAAACGACCGGCTTGCTCCAACTCGATGTGCTATTCGAACTCGTAAAGTTTCACCGCACCGTCTGGCTACGAATCGACTTTAAACGGTAAAATTTCGGAAATACAGTGCAATTTAGAGTTTCAAACACTTTGAACACTTTGCAACACGTAAGCGTTCGCGCACCATACACGTGAAAGGTATCAAAACGAGCGGCTTGCCTATGGCAACTGCGGTCTTCGAACCCGTAAAAGTTTCACCGCACCGTCTGGCTACGAATCGACTTTAAACAGTAAAATTTCGGTCCCATTGGGAATGCATTGCATTTTAGAGTGTAGCAGCTGAAATAATCTTTTTCCCCCTACCTTGGGTGAATTGCGAGTGTGATCTCAATTTTGGACGTAGAAATAAAACAAACACATCAAAACGATGACACGGCTGTCAACCCGCTCACAAAAGAAAAATAAATGGAATTGGACATTTCTATCTCAACTGACGACCATTTGTTTGAAGGTTCTCCTCCCCATTGACCGCCATGCAATCGCCCTCTAGAAATCACATTTTTCACACTATTTTTTAGCCTTCTGTTCCGATCGCCGAAGGAGTGCCACAATATCGCACGAATGTCACAATATCGCGCACAACCCTTCGCCTACTCGTTGTAGTGCTCATGTGCACTACAACGCTTCATCTCTTATAGTTTTCTTTTAATCAATGTGACAATGCAGTCATGCATCTGCCTCCATAGAAATGCATTGGATAGAAAATATGCAAGTCATAGTGATTGCTTCACCTGTGTGGCTCATGGCTCACTCATGATTGGTTCAGCTGTGTGGCTCGTGGCTGAGCTGCCAATGACATCATCCACTTAACCCATCATTGGCCATCACTGTGTTGCAGTACTGAATTGCTGACAGCGCCCTCTGTCTTGTGGGTTGTGTCATTGTACTCAGTAGGGATATCCTCTTTCATTTTTCATTGGTCCATGTTGACCACCTTTCATTGGTCGATGTTGACCACTCCCCCGATCCTTAGACCACGCCCCCTTAGGCCACACCCCCTCAGTGTATCTCTTGAACCGTTTGTCGTAGAGACTTGGGGATTGTGCCATTGGTCGATGTTGACCACCTTTCATTGGTCGATGTTGACCACTCCCCCTGTTGACCACCTTTCATTGGTCGATGTTGACCACTCCCCCGATCCTTAGACCACGCCCCATTAGGCCACACCCCCTCAGTGTAACTCTTGAACCGTTTGTCGTAGAGACTTGGGGATTGTGCCATTGGTCGATGTTGACCACCTTTCATTGGTCGATGTTGACCACTCCCCCGATCCTTAGACCACGCCCCCTTAGGCCACACCCCCTCAGTGTATCTCTTGAACCGTTTGTCGTAGAGACTTGCGGATTGTGCCATTGTACTCGGTGTAATAGTGTAATAGTGTGTAATAGTGTAATAGTGTGTAATAGTGTAATAGTGTAATAGTGTGTAATAGTGTAATAGTGTGTAATAGTGTAATAGTGTGTAATAGTGTGTAATAGTGTAATAGTGTAATAGTGTGTAATAGTGTAATAGTGTGTAATAGTGTAATAGTGTGTAATAGTGTAATAGTGTAATAGTGTGTAATAGTGTAATAGTGTGTAATAGTGTGTAATAGTGTAATAGTGTAATAGTGTGTAATAGTGTAATAGTGTCTAATAGTGTAATAGTGTGTAATAGTGTAATAGTGTGTAATAGTGTAATAGTGTAATAGTGTGTAATAGTGTAATAGTGTAATAGTGTGTAATAGTGTAATAGTGTGTAATAGTGTAATAGTGTAATAGTGTGTAATAGTGTAATAGTGTGTAATAGTGTAATAGTGTAATAGTGTGTAATAGTGTGTAATAGTGTAATAGTGTAATAGTGTGTAATAGTGTGTAATAGTGTAATAGTGTGTAATAGTGTAATAGTGTAATAGTGTGTAATAGTGTAATAGTGTGTAATAGTGTAATAGTGTAATAGTGTAATAGTGTAATAGTGTGTAATAGTGTAATAGTGTGTAATAGTGTAATAGTGTAATAGTGTAATAGTGTGTAATAGTGTAATAGTGTAATAGTGTGTAATAGTGTGTAATAGTGTAATAGTGTGTAATAGTGTAATAGTGTAATAGTGTGTAATAGTGTGTAATAGTGTAATAGTGTAAGTGTGTAATAGTGTGTAATAGTGTAATATTGTGTAATAGTGTAATAGTGTAATAGTGTGTAATAGTGTAATAGTGTAATAGTGTGTAATAGTGTGTAATAGTGTGTAATAGTGTAATAGTGTGTAATAGTGTAATAGTGTGTAATAGTGTGTAATAGTGTAATAGTGTAATATTGTGTAATAGTGTGTAATAGTGTAATAGTGTGTAATAGTGTAATAGTGTGTAATAGTGTAATAGTGTAATAGTGTAATAGTGTGTAATAGTGTAATAGTGTAATAGTGTGTAATAGTGTAATAGTGTAATAGTGTGTAATAGTGTAATAGTGTGTAATAGTGTAATAGTGTGTAATAGTGTGTAATAGTGTGTAATAGTGTAATAGTGTAATAGTGTGTAATAGTGTTATAGTGTAATAGTGTGTAATAGTGTGTAATTGTGTAATATTGTGTAATAGTGTAATAGTGTGTAATAGTGTGTAATAGTGTAATAGTGTGTAATAGTGTAATAGTGTGTAATAGTGTAATAGTGTGTAATAGTGTGTAATAGTGTAATAGTGTAATAGTGTGTAATAGTGTAATAGTGTGTAATAGTGTGTAATAGTGTAATAGTGTAATAGTGTGTAATAGTGTAATAGTGTAATAGTGTGTAATAGTGTAATAGTGTGTAATAGTGTAATAGTGTAATAGTGTGTAATAGTGTAATAGTGTAATAGTGTGTAATAGTGTAATAGTGTAATAGTGTGTAATAGTGTAATAGTGCAATAGTGTGTAATAGTGTAATAGTGTTATAGTGTGTAATAGTGTAATAGTGTAATAGTGTGTAATAGTGTAATAGTGTGTAATAGTGTGTAATAGTGTAATAGTGTGTAATAGTGTAATATTGTGTAATAGTGTAATAGTGTTGCGGGTTGTGTCATTGCACTCAGTAGGGATATCCTCTTTGATTGGTCTATGTTGACCACTCCCCCGATCCTTAGGCCGCGCCCCCTTTTTGTATCCTTTGAACCGTTTGTCATAGAGACTCGCGAGAGACCCTCTCCCCCGTTGGCCGGCGGTGCACAGGCGTCACCCACACTTTCACAATTTCCCCCGCGCGGAATTGTCTAGTTGTCATTATTGTTATTATTAGTGTGGGTGACCTGGCGAAGCCAGGTTGCCACCCACACTATACATATCCATACTCTTTTTATTATTATTCTTTATTCCACCGATTTTGCCAACACACTCGTGCCAGAGCGTTCGCGCCCCATACACGTGAAAGGTATCAAAACGACCGGCTTGCTCCAACTCGATGTGCTATTCGAACTCGTAAACTTTCACCGCACCGTCTGGCTACGAATCGACTTTAAACAGTAAAATTTCGGAAATACAGTGCAATTTAGAGTTTCAAACACTTTGCAACACGTAAGCGTTCGCGCACCATACACGTGAAAGGTATCAAAACGAGCGGCTTGCCTATGGCAACTGCGGTCTTCGAACCCGTAAAAGTTTCACCGCACCGTCTGGCTACGAATCGACTTTAAACGGTAAAACCCACACTATACATATCCATACTCTTTTTATTATTATTCTTTATTCCACCGATTTTGCCAACACACTCGTGCCAGAGCGTTCGCGCCCCATACACGTGAAAGGTATCAAAACGACCGGGTTGCTCCAACTCGATGTGCTATTCGAACTCGTAAAGTTTCACCGCACCGTCTGGCTACGAATCGACTTTAAACGGTAAAATTTCGGAAATACAGTGCAATTTAGAGTTTCAAACACTTTGCAACACGTAAGCGTTCGCGCACCATACACGTGAAAGGTATCAAAACGAGCGGCTTGCCTATGGCAATTGCGGTCTTCGAACCCGTAAAAGTTTCACCGCACCGTCTGGCTACGAATCGACTTTAAACGGTAAAATTTCGGTCCCATTGGGAATGCATTGCATTTTAGAGTGTAGCAGCTGAAATAATCTTTTTCCCCCTACCTTGGGTGAATTGCGAGTGTGATCTCAATTTTGGACGTAGAAATAAAACAAACACATCAAAACGATGACACGGCTGTCATCCCGCTCACAAAAGAAAAATAAATGGAATTGGACATTTCTATCTCAACTGACGACCATTTGTTTGAAGGTTCTCCCCCCCATTGACCGCCATGCAATCGCCCTCTAGAAATCAATTTTTTTTTAGCCTTCTGTTCCGATCGCCGAAGGAGTGCCACAATATCGCACGAATGCCACAATCTCGCGCACAACCCTTCGCCTACTCGTTGTAGTGCTCTTGTGCGAGTCTCAACGCTTCATCTCTTATAGTTTTCTTTTAATCAACGTGACAATGCAGTCATGTAAAGAAATTTCAGAATATGCAAGTCATTGTGCTCATGGCTGATTGGTTCAGGCTTAACAGCTGTGAGGCTCAGGGCTCATGGCTGAGCTGACCTGCCAATGACATCATCCACTTAACCCATCATTGGCCATCACTGTGTTGCACTACTGAATTGATGGACAGCGCCCTCTGTCTTGTGGGTTGTGTTATTGTACTCAGTAGGGATATGCTCTTTCATTTTTCATTGGTCCATGTTGACCACCTTTCATTGGTCGATGTTGACCACTCCCCCAATCCTTAGACCACGCCCCCTTAGGCCACACCCCCTCAGTGTATCTCTTGAACCGTTTGTCGTAGAGACTTGCGGATTGTGCCATTGGTCGATGTTGACCACCTTTCATTGGTCGATGTTGACCACTCCCCTGATCCTTAGACCACGCCCCCTTAGGCCACACCCCCTCAGTGTATCTCTTGAACCGTTTGTCGTAGAGACTTGCGGATTGTGCCATTGTACTCGGTGTAATAGTGTAATAGTGTGTAATAGTGTAATAGTGTAATAGTGTGTAATAGTGTAATAGTGTGTAATAGTGTAATAGTGTAATAGTGTAATAGTGTAATAGTGTGTAATAGTGTAATAGTGTAATAGTGTGTAATAGTGTAATAGTGTGTAATAGTGTAATAGTGTAATAGTGTGTAATAGTGTAATATTGTGTAATAGTGTAATAGTGTAATAGTGTGTAATAGTGTAATAGTGTAATAGTGTGTAATAGTGTAATAGTGTATAATAGTGTGTAATAGTGTAATAGTGTATAATAGTGTAATAGTGTAATAGTGTGTAATAGTGTGTAATAGTGTAATAGTGTGTAATAGTGTAATAGTGTGTAATAGTGTAATAGTGTGTAATAGTGTAATAGTGTAATAGTGTGTAATAGTGTAATAGTGTAATAGTGTAATAGTGTGTAATAGTGTAATAGTGTAATAGTGTGTAATAGTGTAATATTGTGTAATAGTGTAATAGTGTAATAGTGTAATAGTGTAATAGTGTGTAATAGTGTAATAGTGTAATAGTGTGTAATAGTGTAATAGTGTGTAATAGTGTAATAGTGTGTAATAGTGTGTAATAGTGTGTAATAGTGTAATAGTGTGTAATAGTGTAATAGTGTAATAGTGTAATAGTGTGTAATAGTGTAATAGTGTAATAGTGTGTAATGGTGTAATAGTGTAATAGTGTGTAATAGTGTAATAGTGTAATAGTGTAATAGTGTAATAGTGTGTAATAGTGTAATAGTGTACTAGTGTGTAATAGTGTAATAGTGTGTAATAGTGTAATAGTGTGTAATAGTGTAATAGTGTGTAATAGTGTAATAGTGTGTAATAGTGTAATAGTGTAATAGTGTGTAATAGTGTAATAGTGTAATAGTGTGTAATAGTGTAATAGTGTGTAATAGTGTAATAGTGTAATAGTGTGTAATAGTGTAATAGTGTGTAATAGTGTAATAGTGTGTAATAGTGTAATAGTGTAATAGTGTGTAATAGTGTAATAGTGTGTAATAGTGTAATAGTGTAATAGTGTGTAATAGTGTAATAGTGTGTAATAGTGTGTAATAGTGTAATAGTGTAATAGTGTGTAATAGTGTGTAATAGTGTAATAGTGTAATAGTGTGTAATAGTGTAATAGTGTGTAATAGTGTAATAGTGTAATAGTGTAATAGTGTAATAGTGTGTAATAGTGTGTAATAGTGTAATAGTGTGTAATAGTGTAATAGTGTGTAATAGTGTAATAGTGTAATAGTGTAATAGTGTGTAATAGTGTGTAATAGTGTAATAGTGTGTAATAGTGTAATAGTGTGTAATAGTGTAATAGTGTGTAATAGTGTAATAGTGTAATAGTGTGTAATAGTGTAATAGTGTGTAATAGTGTGTAATAGTGTAATAGTGTAATAGTGTGTAATCGTGTAATAGTGTGTAATAGTGTGTAATAGTGTGTAATAGTGTAATAGTGTGTAATAGTGTAATAGTGTTGCGGGTTGTGTCGTTGCACTCAGTAGGGATATCCTCTTTCATTGGTCTATGTTGACCACTCCCCCGATCCTTAGGCCGCGCCCCCTTTTTGTATCCTTTGAACCGTTTGTCATAGAGACTCGCGAGAGACCCTCTCCCCCGTTGGCCGGCGGTGCACAGGCGTCACCCACACTTTCACAATTTCCCCCGCGCGGAATTGTCTAGTTAGTGTGGGTGACCTGGCGAAGCCAGGTTGCCACCCACACTATACATATCCATACTATTTTTAGTTTTATTCTTTATTCTTTATTCCACCGATTTTGCCAACACACTCGTGCCAGACCGTTCGCGCCCCATACACGTGAAAGGTATCAAAACGACCGGCTTGCTCCAACTCGATGTGCTATTCGAACTCGTAAAGTTTCACCGCACCGTCTGGCTACGAATCGACTTTAAACGGTAAAATTTCGGAAATACAGTGCAATTTAGAGTTTTAAACACTTTGCAACACGTAAGCGTTCGCGCACCATACACGTGAAAGGTATCAAAACGAGCGGCTTGCCTATGGCAATTGCGGTCTTCGAACCCGTAAAAGTTTCACCGCACCGTCTGGCTACGAATCGACTTTAAACGGTAAAATTTCGGTCCCATTGGGAATGCATTGCATTTTAGAGTGTAGCAGCTGAAATAATCTTTTTCCCCCTACCTTGGGTGAATTGCGAGTGTGATCTCAATTTTGGACGTAGAAATAAAACAAACACATCAAAACGATGACACGGCTGTCATCCCGCTCACAAAAGAAAAATAAATGGAATTGGACATTTCTATCTCAACTGACGACCATTTGTTTGAAGGTTCTCCCCCCCATTGACCGCCATGCAATCGCCCTCTAGAAATCAATTTTTTTTTAGCCTTCTGTTCCGATCGCCGAAGGAGTGCCACAATATCGCACGAATGCCACAATCTCGCGCACAACCCTTCGCCTACTCGTTGTAGTGCTCTTGTGCGAGTCTCAACGCTTCATCTCTTATAGTTTTCTTTTAATCAACGTGACAATGCAGTCATGTAAAGAAATTTCAGAATATGCAAGTCATTGTGCTCATGGCTGATTGGTTCAGGCTTAACAGCTGTGAGGCTCAGGGCTCATGGCTGAGCTGACCTGCCAATGACATCATCCACTTAACCCATCATTGGCCATCACTGTGTTGCACTACTGAATTGATGGACAGCGCCCTCTGTCTTGTGGGTTGTGTTATTGTACTCAGTAGGGATATGCTCTTTCATTTTTCATTGGTCCATGTTGACCACCTTTCATTGGTCGATGTTGACCACTCCCCCAATCCTTAGACCACGCCCCCTTAGGCCACACCCCCTCAGTGTATCTCTTGAACCGTTTGTCGTAGAGACTTGCGGATTGTGCCATTGGTCGATGTTGACCACCTTTCATTGGTCGATGTTGACCACTCCCCTGATCCTTAGACCACGCCCCCTTAGGCCACACCCCCTCAGTGTATCTCTTGAACCGTTTGTCGTAGAGACTTGCGGATTGTGCCATTGTACTCGGTGTAATAGTGTAATAGTGTGTAATAGTGTAATAGTGTAATAGTGTGTAATAGTGTAATAGTGTGTAATAGTGTAATAGTGTAATAGTGTAATAGTGTAATAGTGTGTAATAGTGTAATAGTGTAATAGTGTGTAATAGTGTAATAGTGTGTAATAGTGTAATAGTGTAATAGTGTGTAATAGTGTAATATTGTGTAATAGTGTAATAGTGTAATAGTGTGTAATAGTGTAATAGTGTAATAGTGTGTAATAGTGTAATAGTGTATAATAGTGTGTAATAGTGTAATAGTGTATAATAGTGTAATAGTGTAATAGTGTGTAATAGTGTGTAATAGTGTAATAGTGTGTAATAGTGTAATAGTGTGTAATAGTGTAATAGTGTGTAATAGTGTAATAGTGTAATAGTGTGTAATAGTGTAATAGTGTAATAGTGTAATAGTGTGTAATAGTGTAATAGTGTAATAGTGTGTAATAGTGTAATATTGTGTAATAGTGTAATAGTGTAATAGTGTAATAGTGTAATAGTGTGTAATAGTGTAATAGTGTAATAGTGTGTAATAGTGTAATAGTGTGTAATAGTGTAATAGTGTGTAATAGTGTGTAATAGTGTGTAATAGTGTAATAGTGTGTAATAGTGTAATAGTGTAATAGTGTAATAGTGTGTAATAGTGTAATAGTGTAATAGTGTGTAATGGTGTAATAGTGTAATAGTGTGTAATAGTGTAATAGTGTAATAGTGTAATAGTGTGTAATAGTGTAATAGTGTACTAGTGTGTAATAGTGTAATAGTGTGTAATAGTGTAATAGTGTGTAATAGTGTAATAGTGTGTAATAGTGTAATAGTGTGTAATAGTGTAATAGTGTAATAGTGTGTAATAGTGTAATAGTGTAATAGTGTGTAATAGTGTAATAGTGTGTAATAGTGTAATAGTGTAATAGTGTGTAATAGTGTAATAGTGTGTAATAGTGTAATAGTGTGTAATAGTGTAATAGTGTAATAGTGTGTAATAGTGTAATAGTGTGTAATAGTGTAATAGTGTAATAGTGTGTAATAGTGTAATAGTGTGTAATAGTGTGTAATAGTGTAATAGTGTAATAGTGTGTAATAGTGTGTAATAGTGTAATAGTGTAATAGTGTGTAATAGTGTAATAGTGTGTAATAGTGTAATAGTGTAATAGTGTAATAGTGTAATAGTGTGTAATAGTGTGTAATAGTGTAATAGTGTGTAATAGTGTAATAGTGTGTAATAGTGTAATAGTGTAATAGTGTAATAGTGTGTAATAGTGTGTAATAGTGTAATAGTGTGTAATAGTGTAATAGTGTGTAATAGTGTAATAGTGTGTAATAGTGTAATAGTGTGTAATAGTGTAATAGTGTAATAGTGTGTAATAGTGTAATAGTGTGTAATAGTGTGTAATAGTGTAATAGTGTAATAGTGTGTAATCGTGTAATAGTGTGTAATAGTGTGTAATAGTGTGTAATAGTGTAATAGTGTGTAATAGTGTAATAGTGTTGCGGGTTGTGTCGTTGCACTCAGTAGGGATATCCTCTTTCATTGGTCTATGTTGACCACTCCCCCGATCCTTAGGCCGCGCCCCCTTTTTGTATCCTTTGAACCGTTTGTCATAGAGACTCGCGAGAGACCCTCTCCCCCGTTGGCCGGCGGTGCACAGGCGTCACCCACACTTTCACAATTTCCCCCGCGCGGAATTGTCTAGTTAGTGTGGGTGACCTGGCGAAGCCAGGTTGCCACCCACACTATACATATCCATACTATTTTTAGTTTTATTCTTTATTCTTTATTCCACCGATTTTGCCAACACACTCGTGCCAGACCGTTCGCGCCCCATACACGTGAAAGGTATCAAAACGACCGGCTTGCTCCAACTCGATGTGCTATTCGAACTCGTAAAGTTTCACCGCACCGTCTGGCTACGAATCGACTTTAAACGGTAAAATTTCGGAAATACAGTGCAATTTAGAGTTTTAAACACTTTGCAACACGTAAGCGTTCGCGCACCATACACGTGAAAGGTATCAAAACGAGCGGCTTGCCTATGGCAACTGCGGTCTCCGAACTCGTAAAAGTTTCACCGCATCATCTGGCTACGAATCGACTTTAAACGGTAAAATTTCGGTCCCATTGGGAATGCATTGCATTTTAGAGTGTAGCAGCTGAAATAATCTTTTTCCCCCTACCTTGGGTGAATTGCGAGTGTGATCTCAATTTTGGACGTAGAAATAAAACAAACACATCAAAACGATGACACGGCTGTCATCCCGCTCACAAAAGAAAAATAAATGGAATTGGACATTTCTATCTCAACTGACGACCATTTGTTTGAAGGTTCTCCCCCCCATTGACCGCCATGCAATCGCCCTCTAGAAATCCATTTTTTTCTAGTCTTCTGTTCCGATCGCCGAAGGAGTGCCACAATATCGCACGAATGCCACAATCTCGCGCACAACCCTTCGCCTACTCGTTGTAGTGCTCTTGTGCGAGTCTCAACGCTTCATCTCTTATAGTTTTCTTTTAATCAACGTGACAATGCAGTCATGTAAAGAAATTTCAGAATATGCAAGTCATTGTGCTCATGGCTGATTGGTTCAGGCTTAACAGCTGTGAGGCTCAGGGCTCATGGCTGAGCTGACCTGCCAATGACATCATCCACTTAACCCATCATTGGCCATCACTGTGTTGCACTACTGAATTGTTGGACAGCGCCCTCTGTCTTGTGGGTTGTGTCATTGTACTCAGTAGGGATATCCTCTTTCATTTTTCATTGGTCCATGTTGACCACCTTTCATTGGTCGATGTTGACCACTCCCCCGATCCTTAGACCACGCCCCCTTAGGCCACACCCCCTCAGTGTATCTCTTGAACCGTTTGTCGTAGAGACTTGCGGATTGTGCCATTGGTCGATGTTGACCACCTTTCATTGGTCGATGTTGACCACTCCCCCTGTTGACCCCCTTTCATTGGTCGATGTTGACCACTCCCCCGATCCTTAGACCACGCCCCCTTAGGCCACACCCCCTCAGTGTATCTCTTGAACCGTTTGTCGTAGAGACTTGCGGATTGTGCCATTGGTCGATGTTGACCACCTTTCATTGGTCGATGTTGACCACTCCCCCGATCATTAGACCACGCCCCCTTAGGCCACACCCCCTCAGTGTATCTCTTGAACCGTTTGTCGTAGAGACTTGCGGATTGTGCCATTGTACTCGGTGTAATAGTGTAATAGTGTGTAATAGTGTAATAGTGTAATAGTGTAATAGTGTGTAATAGTGTGTAATAGTGTAATAGTGTAATAGTGTGTAGTAGTGTAATAGTGTGTAATAGTGTAATAGTGTGTAATAGTGTAATAGTGTAATAGTGTAATAGTGTGTAATAGTGTAATAGTGTGTAATAGTGTAATAGTGTGTAATAGTGTAATAGTGTAATAGTGTGTAATAGTGTAATAGTGTGTAATAGTGTGTAATAGTGTAATAGTGTAATAGTGTGTAATAGTGTAATAGTGTCTAATAGTGTAATAGTGTGTAATAGTGTAATAGTGTAATAGTGTGTAATAGTGTAATAGTGTGTAATAGTGTAATAGTGTAATAGTGTGTAATAGTGTAATAGTGTGTAATAGTGTAATAGTGTAATAGTGTGTAATAGTGTAATAGTGTGTAATAGTGTAATAGTGTAATAGTGTGTAATAGTGTGTAATAGTGTAATAGTGTGTAATAGTGTAATAGTGTGTAATAGTGTAATAGTGTGTAATAGTGTAATAGTGTAATAGTGTAATAGTGTGTAATAGTGTAATAGTGTGTAATAGTGTAATAGTGTAATAGTGTAATAGTGTGTAATAGTGTAATAGTGTGTAATAGTGTAATAGTGTGTAATAGTGTGTAATAGTGTAATAGTGTGTAATAGTGTAAAAGTGTAATAGTGTGTAATAGTGTAATAGTGTAAGTGTGTAATAGTGTGTAATAGTGTAATATTGTGTAATAGTGTAATAGTGTAATAGTGTGTAATAGTGTAATAGTGTAATAGTGTGTAATAGTGTGTAATAGTGTAATAGTGTGTAATAGTGTAATAGTGTGTAATAGTGTAATAGTGTAATAGTGTGTAATAGTGTGTAATAGTGTGTAATAGTGTAATAGTGTAATATTGTGTAATAGTGTGTAATAGTGTAATAGTGTGTAATAGTGTAATAGTGTGTAATAGTGTAATAGTGTGTAATAGTGTGTAATAGTGTGTAATAGTGTAATAGTGTAATATTGTGTAATAGTGTGTAATAGTGTAATAGTGTGTAATAGTGTAATAGTGTGTAATAGTGTAATAGTGTAATAGTGTAATAGTGTGTAATAGTGTAATAGTGTAATAGTGTGTAATAGTGTAATAGTGTAATAGTGTGTAATAGTGTAATAGTGTAATAGTGTGTAATAGTGTAATAGTGTAATAGTGTGTAATAGTGTAATAGTGTGTAATAGTGTAATAGTGTGTAATAGTGTAATAGTGTAATAGTGTGTAATAGTGTAATAGTGTAATAGTGTGTAATAGTGTGTAATTGTGTAATATTGTGTAATAGTGTAATAGTGTAATAGTGTAATAGTGTGTAATAGTGTGTAATAGTGTAATAGTGTGTAATAGTGTAATAGTGTGTAATAGTGTGTAATAGTGTAATAGTGTGTAATAGTGTGTAATAGTGTAATAGTGTAATAGTGTGTAATAGTGTAATAGTGTAATAGTGTGTAATAGTGTAATAGTGTGTAATAGTGTAATAGTGTAATAGTGTGTAATAGTGTAATAGTGTGTAATAGTGTAATAGTGTGTAATAGTGTGTAATAGTGTAATAGTGTAATAGCGTGTAATAGTGTAATAGTGTGTAATAGTGCAATAGTGTGTAATAGTGTAATAGTGTGTAATAGTGTAATAGTGTAATAGTGTGTAATAGTGTAATAGTGTGTAATAGTGTAATAGTGTGTAATAGTGTAATAGTGTAATAGTGTAATAGTGTAATAGTGTAATAGTGTGTAATAGTGTAATAGTGTAATAGTGTGTAATAGTGTAATAGTGTAATAGTGTGTAATAGTGTAATAGTGTAATAGTGTGTAATAGTGTAATAGTGTAATAGTGTGTAATAGTGTAATAGTGTGTAATAGTGTAATAGTGCAATAGTGTGTAATAGTGTAATAGTGTAATAGTGTGTAATAGTGTGTAATAGTGTAATAGTGTGTAATAGTGTAATATTGTGTAATAGTGTAATAGTGTTGCGGGTTGTGTCATTGCACTCAGTAGGGATATCCTCTTTGATTGGTCTATGTTGACCACTCCCCCGATCCTTAGGCCGCGCCCCCTTTTTGTATCCTTTGAAGCGTTTGTCATAGAGACTCGCGAGAGACCCTCTCCCCCGTTGGCCGGCGGTGCACAGGCGTCACCCACACTTTCACAATTTCCCCCGCGCGGAATTGTCTAGTTAGTGTGGGTGACCTGGCGAAGCCAGGTTGCCACCCACACTATACATATCCATACTCTTTTTATTTATTCTTTCTTTATTCCACCGATTTTGCAAACACTTTGCAACACGTAAGCGTTCGCGCCCCATACACGTGAAAGGTATCAAAACGAGCGGCTTGCCTATGGCAACACCGGTCTCCGAACTCGTAAAGTTTCACCGCACCGTCTGGCTACGAATCGACTTTAAACGGTAAAATTTCAGAAATGCATGCAATTTAGAGTGCGAGATCCACCGATTTTCCAAACAACACTCGTGCCAGAGCGTTCGCGCCCCATACACGTGAAAGGTATCAAAACGACCGGCTTGCTCCAACTCGATGTACTATTCGAACTCGTAAAGTTTCACCGCACCGTCTGGCTACGAATCGACTTTAAACGGTAAAATTTCGGAAATACAGTGCAATTTAGAGTTTCAAACACTTTGCAACACGTAAGCGTTCGCGCACCATACACGTGAAAGGTATCAAAACGAGCGGCTTGCCTATGGCAACTGCGGTCTCGAACCCATAAAAGTTTCACCGCACCGTCTGGCTACGAATCGACTTTAAACGGTAAAATTTCGGTCCCATTGGGAATGCATTGCATTTTAGAGTGTAGCAGCTGAAATAATCTTTTTCCCCCTACCTTGGGTGAATTGCGAGTGTGATCTCAATTTTGGACGTAGAAATAAAACAAACACATCAAAACGATGACACGGCTGTCATCCCGCTCACAAAAGAAAAATAAATGGAATTGGACATTTCTATCTCAACTGACGACCATTTGTTTGAAGGTTCTCCTCCCCATTGACCGCCATGCAATCGCCCTCTAGAAATCACATTTTTCACACTATTTTTTAGCCTTCTGTTCCGATCGCCGAAGGAGTGCCACAATATCGCACGAATGCCACAATATCGCGCACAACCCTTCGCCTACTCGTTGTAGTGCTCATGTGCGCGTCACAACGCTTCATCTCTTATAGTTTTCTTTTAATCAACGTGACAATGCAGTCATGCATCTGCCTCCATAGAAATGCATTGGATAGAAAATATGCAAGTCATAGTGATTGCTTCACCTGTGTGGCTCATGGCTCACTCATGATTGGTTCAGCTGTGTGGCTCGTGGCTGAGCTGCCAATGACATCATCCACTTAACCCATCATTGGCCATCACTGTGTTGCAGTACTGAATTGCTGACAGCGCCCTCTGTCTTGTGGGTTGTGTCATTGTACTCAGTAGGGATATCCTCTTTCATTTTTCATTAGTCCATGTTGACCACCTTTCATTGGTCGATGTTGACCACTCCCCCGATCCTTAGACCACGCCCCCTTAGGCCACACCCCCTCAGTGTATCTCTTGAACCGTTTGTCGTAGAGACTTGCGGATTGTGCCATTGGTCGATGTTGACCACCTTTCATTGGTCGATGTTGACCACTCCCCCTGTTGACCACCTTTCATTGGTCGATGTTGACCACTCCCCCGATCATTAGACCACGCCCCCTTAGGCCACACCCCCTCAGTGTATCTCTTGAACCGTTTGTCGTAGAGACTTGGGGATTGTGCCATTGGTCGATGTTGACCACCTTTCATTGGTCGATGTTGACCACTCCCCCGATCCTTAGACCACGCCCCCTTAGGCCACACCCCCTCAGTGTATCTCTTGAACCGTTTGTCGTAGAGACTTGCGGATTGTGCCATTGTACTCGGTGTAATAGTGTAATAGTGTGTAATAGTGTAATAGTGTGTAATAGTGTAATAGTGTGTAATAGTGTAATAGTGTAATAGTGTGTAATAGTGTGTAATAGTGTAATAGTGTGTAATAGTGTAATATTGTGTAATAGTGTAATAGTGTGTAATAGTGTAATAGTGTGTAATAGTGTGTAATAGTGTAATAGTGTGTAATAGTGTAATAGTGTATAATAGTGTGTAATAGTGTAATAGTGTGTAATAGTGTAATAGTGTCTAATAGTGTAATAGTGTGTAATAGTGTAATAGTGTAATAGTGTGTAATAGTGTAATAGTGTGATAGTGTGTAATAGTGTAATAGTGTGTAATAGTGTAATAGTGTGTAATAGTGTAATAGTGTAATAGTGTGTAATAGTGTAATAGTGTGTAATAGTGTAATAGTGTGTAATAGTGTAATAGTGTGTAATAGTGTAATAGTGTAATAGTGTGTAATAGTCTAATAGTGTAACACTGTGTAATAGTGTAATAGTGTAATAGTGTGTAATAGTGTAATAGTGTGTAATAGTGTAATAGTGTGTAATAGTGTAATAGTGTGTAATAGTGTAATAGTGTAATAGTGTGTAATAGTGTAATAGTGTGTAATAGTGTAATAGTGTAATAGTGTGTAATAGTGTAATAGTGTAATAGTGTGTAATAGTGTAATATTGTGTAATAGTGTAATAGTGTGTAATAGTGTAATAGTGTGTAATAGTGTAATAGTGTGTAATAGTGTGTAATAGTGTAATAGTGTGTAATAGTGTAATAGTGTGTAATAGTGTAATAGTGTGTAATAGTGTAATAGTGTGTAATAGTGTAATAGTGTGTAATAGTGTAATAGTGTAATAGTGTGTAATAGTGTAATAGTGTGTAATAGTGTAATAGTGTAATAGTGTGTAATAGTGTGTAATAGTGTGTAATAGTGTAATATTGTGTAATAGTGTAATAGTGTGTAATAGTGTAATAGTGTAATAGTGTGTACTAGTGTAATAGTGTAATAGTGTGTAATAGTGTAATAGTGTGTAATAGTGTAATAGTGTAATAGTGTGTAATAGTGTGTAATAGTGTAATAGTGTGTAATAGTGTAATAGTGTAATAGTGTGTAATAGTGTAATAGTGTGTAATAGTGTAATAGTGTGTAATAGTGTAATAGTGTAATAGTGTGTAATAGTGTAATAGTGTAATAGTGTGTAATAGTGTAATAGTGTGTAATAGTGTAATAGTGTAATAGTGTGTAATAGTGTAATAGTGTGTAATAGTGTAATAGTGTGTAATAGTGTAATAGTGTGTAATAGTGTAATAGTGTGTAATAGTGTAATAGTGTAATAGTGTGTAATAGTGTAATAGTGTGTAATAGTGTAATAGTGTAATAGTGTGTAATAGTGTGTAATAGTGTGTAATAGTGTAATATTGTGTAATAGTGTAATAGTGTGTAATAGTGTAATAGTGTAATAGTGTGTACTAGTGTAATAGTGTAATAGTGTGTAATAGTGTAATAGTGTGTAATAGTGTAATAGTGTAATAGTGTGTAATAGTGTGTAATAGTGTAATAGTGTGTAATAGTGTAATAGTGTAATAGTGTGTAATAGTGTAATAGTGTGTAATAGTGTAATAGTGTGTAATAGTGTAATAGTGTAATAGTGTGTAATAGTGTAATAGTGTAATAGTGTGTAATAGTGTGTAATAGTGTAATAGTGTAATATTGTGTAATAGTGTAATAGTGTGTAATAGTGTAATAGTGTAATAGTGTAATAGTGTAATAGTGTGTAATAGTGTAATAGTGTGTAATAGTGTAATAGTGTGTAATAGTGTGTAATAGTGTGTAATAGTGTAATAGTGTAATAGTGTGTAATAGTGTAATAGTGTGTAATAGTGTAATAGTGTGTAATAGTGTAATAGTGTGTAATAGTGTAATAGTGTGTAATAGTGTAATAGTGTAATAGTGTGTAATAGTGTAATAGTGTGTAATAGTGTAATAGTGTGTAATAGTGTAATAGTGTGTAATAGTGTAATAGTGTGTAATAGTGTAATAGTGTGTAATAGTGTAATAGTGTGTAATAGTGTAATAGTGTAATAGTGTGTAATAGTGTAATAGTGTAATAGTGTGTAATAGTGTAATAGTGTGTAATAGTGTAATAGTGTGTAATAGTGTAATAGTGTGTAATAGTGTAATAGTGTAATAGTGTGTAATAGTGTAATAGTGTGTAATAGTGTAATAGTGTAATAGTGTAATAGTGTAATAGTGTGTAATAGTGTGTAATAGTGTAATAGTGTGTAATAGTGTAATAGTGTGTAATATTGTAATAGTGTGTAATAGTGTAATAGTGTGTAATAGTGTAATAGTGTGTAATAGTGTAATAGTGTAATAGTGTAATAGTGTAATAGTGTGTAATAGTGTAATAGTGTGTAATAGTGTAATAGTGTAATAGTGTGTAATAGTGTAATAGTGTGTAATAGTGTAATAGTGTGTAATAGTGTAATAGTGTGTAATAGTGTAATAGTGTAATAGTGTGTAATAGTGTAATAGTGTGTAATAGTGTAATAGTGTGTAATAGTGTAATAGTGTGTAATAGTTTAATAGTGTAATAGTGTGTAATAGTGTAATAGTGTAATAGTGTGTAATAATGTATTAGTGTAATAGTGTGTAATAGTGCGTTCGCGCCCCATACACGTGAAAGGTATCAAAACGACCGGCTTGCTCCAACTCGATGTGCTATTCGAACTCGTAAAGTTTCACCGCACCGTCTGGCTACGAATCGACTTTAAACGGTAAAATTTCAGAAATGCATGCAATTTAGAGTGCGAGATCCACCGATTTTCCAAACAACACTCGTGCCAGAGCGTTCGCGCCCCATACACGTGAAAGGTATCAAAACGACCGGCTTGCTCCAACTCGATGTGCTATTCGAACTCGTAAAGTTTCACGGCACCGTCTGGCTACGAATCGACTTTAAACGGTAAAATTTCGGAAATACAGTGCAATTTAGAGTTTCAAACACTTCGCAACACGTAAGCGTTCGCGCACCATACACGTGAAAGGTATCAAAACGAGCGGCTTGCCTATGGCAACTGCGGTCTTCGAACCCGTAAAAGTTTCACCGCACCGTCTGGCTACGAATCGACTTTAAACGGTAAAATTTCGGTCCCATTGGGAATGCATTGCATTTTAGAGTGTAGCAGCTGAAATAATCTTTTTCCCCCTACCTTGGGTGAATTGCGAGTGTGATCTCAATTTTGGACGTAGAAATAAAACAAACACATCAAAACGATGACACGGCTGTCATCCCGCTCACAAAAGAAAAATAAATGGAATTGGACATTTCTATCTCAACTGACGACCATTTGTTTGAAGGTTCTCCTCCCCATTGACCGCCATGCAATCGCCCTCTAGAAATCAATTTTTTTTTAGCCTTCTGTTCCGATCGCCGAAGGAGTGCCACAATATCGCACGAATGCCACAATCTCGCGCACAACCCTTCGCCTACTCGTTGTAGTGCTCTTGTGCGAGTCACAACGCTTCATCTCTTATAGTTTTCTTTTAATCAACGTGACAATGCAGTCATGTAAAGAAATTTCAGAATATGCAAGTCATTGTGCTCATGGCTGATTGGTTCAGGCTTAACAGCTGTGAGGCTCAGGGCTCATGGCTGAGCTGACCTGCCAATGACATCATCCACTTAACCCATCATTGGCCATCACTGTGTTGCACTACTGAATTGCTGGACAGCGCCCTCTGTCTTGTGGGTTGTGTCATTGTACTCAGTAGGGATATCCTCTTTCATTTTTCATTGGTCCATGTTGACCACCTTTCATTGGTCGATGTTGACCACTCCCCCGATCCTTAGACCACGCCCCCTTAGGCCACACCCCCTCAGTGTATCTCTTGAACCGTTTGTCGTAGAGACTTGCGGATTGTGCCATTGGTCGATGTTGACCACCTTTCATTGGTCGATGTTGACCACTCCCCCTGTTGACCACCTTTCATTGGTCGATGTTGACCACTCCCCCGATCCTTAGACCACGCCCCCTTAGGCCACACCCCCTCAGTGTAACTCTTGAACCGTTTGTCGTAGAGACTTGGGGATTGTGCCATTGGTCGATGTTGACCACCTTTCATTGGTCGATGTTGACCACTCCCCCGATCCTTAGACCACGCCCCCTTAGGCCACACCCCCTCAGTGTATCTCTTGAACCGTTTGTCGTAGAGACTTGCGGATTGTGCCATTGTACTCGGTGTAATAGTGTAATAGTGTGTAATAGTGTAATAGTGTAATAGTGTGTAATAGTGTAATAGTGTGTAATAGTGTAATAGTGTAATAGTGTGTAATAGTGTGTAATAGTGTGTAATAGTGTAATATTGTGTAATAGTGTAATAGTGTGTAATAGTGTAATAGTGTAATAGTGTGTACTAGTGTAATAGTGTAATAGTGTGTAATAGTGTAATAGTGTGTAATAGTGTAATAGTGTAATAGTGTGTAATAGTGTGTAATAGTGTAATAGTGTGTAATAGTGTAATAGTGTAATAGTGTGTAATAGTGTAATAGTGTGTAATAGTGTAATAGTGTGTAATAGTGTAATAGTGTAATAGTGTGTAATAGTGTAATAGTGTAATAGTGTGTAATAGTGTGTAATAGTGTAATAGTGTAATATTGTGTAATAGTGTAATAGTGTGTAATAGTGTAATAGTGTAATAGTGTAATAGTGTAATAGTGTGTAATAGTGTAATAGTGTGTAATAGTGTAATAGTGTGTAATAGTGTGTAATAGTGTGTAATAGTGTAATAGTGTAATAGTGTGTAATAGTGTAATAGTGTGTAATAGTGTAATAGTGTGTAATAGTGTAATAGTGTGTAATAGTGTAATAGTGTGTAATAGTGTAATAGTGTAATAGTGTGTAATAGTGTAATAGTGTGTAATAGTGTAATAGTGTGTAATAGTGTAATAGTGTGTAATAGTGTAATAGTGTAATAGTGTAATAGTGTGTAATAGTGTAATAGTGTAATAGTGTGTAATAGTGTAATAGTGTGTAATAGTGTAATAGTGTGTAATAGTGTAATAGTGTAATAGTGTGTAATAGTGTAATAGTGTGTAATAGTGTAATAGTGTGTAATAGTGTAATAGTGTGTAATAGTGTGTAATAGTGTAATAGTGTAATAGTGTGTAATAGTGTAATAGTGTGTAATAGTGTAATAGTGTGTAATAGTGTAATAGTGTAATAGTGTGTAATAGTGTAATAGTGTGTAATAGTGTAATAGTGTAATAGTGTGTAATAGTGTAATAGTGTGTAATAGTGTAATAGTGTGTAATAGTGTAATAGTGTGTAATAGTGTAATAGTGTAATAGTGTGTAATAGTGTAATAGTGTGTAATAGTGTAATAGTGTAATAGTGTGTAATAGTGTAATAGTGTAATAGTGTGTAATAGTGTGTAATAGTGTAATAGTGTGTAATAGTGTAATAGTGTGTAATATTGTAATAGTGTGTAATAGTGTAATAGTGTGTACTAGTGTAATAGTGTAATAGTGTGTAATAGTGTAATAGTGTAATAGTGTAATAGTGTAATAGTGTGTAATAGTGTAATAGTGTGTAATAGTGTAATAGTGTAATAGTGTGTAATAGTGTAATAGTGTGTAATAGTGTAATAGTGTGTAATAGTGTAATAGTGTGTAATAGTGTAATAGTGTAATAGTGTGTAATAGTGTAATAGTGTGTAATAGTGTAATAGTGTGTAATAGTGTAATAGTGTGTAATAGTTTAATAGTGTAATAGTGTGTAATAGTGTAATAGTGTAATAGTGTGTAATAATGTATTAGTGTAATAGTGTGTAATAGTGTAATAGTGTAATAGTGTGTAATAGTGTAATAGTGTAATAGTGTGTAATAGTGTAATAGTGTGTAATAGTGTAATAGTGTGTAATAGTGTAATAGTGTAATAGTGTGTAATAGTGTAATAGTGTGTAATAGTGTAATAGTGTAATAGTGTGTAATAGTGTAATAGTGTGTAATAGTGTAATAGTGTAATAGTGTAATAGTGTGTAATAGTGTAATAGTGTGTAATAGTGTAATAGTGTAATAGTGTGTAATAGTGTAATAGTGTGTAATAGTGTAATAGTGTAATAGTGTGTAATAGTGTAATAGTGTGTAATAGTGTAATAGTGTGTAATAGTGTAATAGTGTAATAGTGTGTAATAGTGTAATAGTGTAATAGTGTGTAATAGTGTGTAATAGTGTAATAGTGTAATATTGTGTAATAGTGTAATAGTGTGTAATAGTGTAATAGTGTAATAGTGTAATAGTGTGTAATAGTGTAATAGTGTGTAATAGTGTAATAGTGTAATAGTGTAATAGTGTGTAATAGTGTAATAGTGTAATAGTGTGTAATAGTGTAATAGTGTAATAGTGTGTAATAGTGTAATAGTGTGTAATAGTGTAATAGTGTGTAATAGTGTAATAGTGTAATAGTGTGTAATAGTGTAATAGTGTAATAGTGTGTAATAGTGTGTAATTGTGTAATATTGTGTAATAGTGTAATAGTGTAATAGTGTA
Source organism: Notolepis coatsorum (assembly GCF_963971535.1). Lineage (NCBI taxonomy): Eukaryota > Metazoa > Chordata > Actinopteri > Aulopiformes > Paralepididae > Notolepis > Notolepis coatsorum. Next base: position 147,181,750 of record NC_140170.1, read on the forward strand.
ATAGTGTGTAATAGTGTGTAATAGTGTAATAGTGTGTAATAGTGTAATAGTGTGTAATAGTGTGTAATAGTGTAATAGTGTGTAATAGTGTGTAATAGTGTAATAGTGTAATAGTGTGTAATAGTGTAATAGTGTAATAGTGTGTAATAGTGTAATAGTGTGTAATAGTGTAATAGTGTAATAGTGTGTAATAGTGTAATAGTGTGTAATAGTGTAATAGTGTGTAATAGTGTGTAATAGTGTAATAGTGTAATAGCGTGTAATAGTGTGTAATAGTGTAATAGTGTGTAATAGTGTAATAGTGTGTAATAGTGTAATAGTGTAATAGTGTGTAATAGTGTAATAGTGTGTAATAGTGTAATAGTGTGTAATAGTGTAATAGTGTAATAGTGTGTAATAGTGTAATAGTGTAATAGTGTGTAATAGTGTAATAGTGTAATAGTGTGTAATAGTGTAATAGTGTAATAGTGTGTAATAGTGTAATAGTGTAATAGTGTGTAATAGTGTAATAGTGTAATAGTGTGTAATAGTGTAATAGTGTGTAATAGTGTAATAGTGCAATAGTGTGTAATAGTGTAATAGTGTAATAGTGTGTAATAGTGTGTAATAGTGTAATAGTGTGTAATAGTGTAATATTGTGTAATAGTGTAATAGTGTTGCGGGTTGTGTCATTGCACTCAGTAGGGATATCCTCTTTGATTGGTCTATGTTGACCACTCCCCCGATCCTTAGGCCGCGCCCCCTTTTTGTATCCTTTGAAGCGTTTGTCATAGAGACTCGCGAGAGACCCTCTCCCCCGTTGGCCGGCGGTGCACAGGCGTCACCCACACTTTCACAATTTCCCCCGCGCGGAATTGTCTAGTTAGTGTGGGTGACCTGGCGAAGCCAGGTTGCCACCCACACTATACATATCCATACTCTTTTTATTTATTCTTTCTTTATTCCACCGATTTTGCAAACACTTTGCAACACGTAAGCGTTCGCGCCCCATACACGTGAAAGGTATCAAAACGAGCGGCTTGCCTATGGCAACACCGGTCTCCGAACTCGTAAAGTTTCACCGCACCGTCTGGCTACGAATCGACTTTAAACGGTAAAATTTCAGAAATGCATGCAATTTAGAGTGCGAGATCCACCGATTTTCCAAACAACACTCGTGCCAGAGCGTTCGCGCCCCATACACGTGAAAGGTATCAAAACGACCGGCTTGCTCCAACTCGATGTACTATTCGAACTCGTAAAGTTTCACCGCACCGTCTGGCTACGAATCGACTTTAAACGGTAAAATTTCGGAAATACAGTGCAATTTAGAGTTTCAAACACTTTGCAACACGTAAGCGTTCGCGCACCATACACGTGAAAGGTATCAAAACGAGCGGCTTGCCTATGGCAACTGCGGTCTCGAACCCGTAAAAGTTTCACCGCACCGTCTGGCTACGAATCGACTTTAAACGGTAAAATTTCGGTCCCATTGGGAATGCATTGCATTTTAGAGTGTAGCAGCTGAAATAATCTTTTTCCCCCTACCTTGGGTGAATTGCGAGTGTGATCTCAATTTTGGACGTAGAAATAAAACAAACACATCAAAACGATGACACGGCTGTCATCCCGCTCACAAAAGAAAAATAAATGGAATTGGACATTTCTATCTCAACTGACGACCATTTGTTTGAAGGTTCTCCTCCCCATTGACCGCCATGCAATCGCCCTCTAGAAATCACATTTTTCACACTATTTTTTAGCCTTCTGTTCCGATCGCCGAAGGAGTGCCACAATATCGCACGAATGCCACAATATCGCGCACAACCCTTCGCCTACTCGTTGTAGTGCTCATGTGCGCGTCACAACGCTTCATCTCTTATAGTTTTCTTTTAATCAACGTGACAATGCAGTCATGCATCTGCCTCCATAGAAATGCATTGGATAGAAAATATGCAAGTCATAGTGATTGCTTCACCTGTGTGGCTCATGGCTCACTCATGATTGGTTCAGCTGTGTGGCTCGTGGCTGAGCTGCCAATGACATCATCCACTTAACCCATCATTGGCCATCACTGTGTTGCAGTACTGAATTGCTGACAGCGCCCTCTGTCTTGTGGGTTGTGTCATTGTACTCAGTAGGGATATCCTCTTTCATTTTTCATTGGTCCATGTTGACCACCTTTCATTGGTCGATGTTGACCACTCCCCCGATCCTTAGACCACGCCCCCTTAGGCCACACCCCCTCAGTGTATCTCTTGAACCGTTTGTCGTAGAGACTTGCGGATTGTGCCATTGGTCGATGTTGACCACCTTTCATTGGTCGATGTTGACCACTCCCCCTGTTGACCACCTTTCATTGGTCGATGTTGACCACTCCCCCGATCCTTAGACCACGCCCCCTTAGGCCACACCCCCTCAGTGTATCTCTTGAACCGTTTGTCGTAGAGACTTGGGGATTGTGCCATTGGTCGATGTTGACCACCTTTCATTGGTCGATGTTGACCACTCCCCCGATCCTTAGACCACGCCCCCTTAGGCCACACCCCCTCAGTGTATCTCTTGAACCGTTTGTCGTAGAGACTTGCGGATTGTGCCATTGTACTCGGTGTAATAGTGTAATAGTGTGTAATAGTGTAATAGTGTGTAATAGTGTAATAGTGTAATAGTGTGTAATAGTGTAATAGTGTGTAATAGTGTAATAGTGTAATAGTGTGTAATAGTGTGTAATAGTGTAATAGTGTGTAATAGTGTAATATTGTGTAATAGTGTAATAGTGTGTAATAGTGTAATAGTGTGTAATAGTGTGTAATAGTGTAATAGTGTGTAATAGTGTAATAGTGTATAATAGTGTGTAATAGTGTAATAGTGTGTAATAGTGTAATAGTGTGTAATAGTGTAATAGTGTGTAATAGTGTAATAGTGTAATAGTGTGTAATAGTGTAATAGTGTGATAGTGTGTAATAGTGTAATAGTGTGTAATAGTGTAATAGTGTGTAATAGTGTAATAGTGTAATAGTGTGTAATAGTGTAATAGTGTGTAATAGTGTAATAGTGTGTAATAGTGTAATAGTGTGTAATAGTGTAATAGTGTAATAGTGTGTAATAGTGTAATAGTGTAATAGTGTGTAATAGTGTAATAGTGTAATAGTGTGTAATAGTGTAATAGTGTGTAATAGTGTAATAGTGTGTAATAGTGTAATAGTGTGTAATAGTGTAATAGTGTAATAGTGTGTAATAGTGTAATAGTGTGTAATAGTGTAATAGTGTAATAGTGTGTAATAGTGTAATAGTGTGTAATAGTGTGTAATAGTGTAATAGTGTGTAATAGTGTAATAGTGTGTAATAGTGTAATAGTGTGTAATAGTGTAATAGTGTGTAATAGTGTAATAGTGTGTAATAGTGTAATAGTGTAATAGTGTGTAATAGTGTAATAGTGTGTAATAGTGTAATAGTGTAATAGTGTGTAATAGTGTGTAATAGTGTGTAATAGTGTAATATTGTGTAATAGTGTAATAGTGTGTAATAGTGTAATAGTGTAATAGTGTGTACTAGTGTAATAGTGTAATAGTGTGTAATAGTGTAATAGTGTGTAATAGTGTAATAGTGTAATAGTGTGTAATAGTGTGTAATAGTGTAATAGTGTGTAATAGTGTAATAGTGTAATAGTGTGTAATAGTGTAATAGTGTGTAATAGTGTAATAGTGTGTAATAGTGTAATAGTGTAATAGTGTGTAATAGTGTAATAGTGTAATAGTGTGTAATAGTGTAATAGTGTGTAATAGTGTAATAGTGTAATAGTGTGTAATAGTGTAATAGTGTGTAATAGTGTAATAGTGTGTAATAGTGTGTAATAGTGTAATAGTGTGTAATAGTGTAATAGTGTAATAGTGTGTAATAGTGTAATAGTGTGTAATAGTGTAATAGTGTAATAGTGTGTAATAGTGTGTAATAGTGTGTAATAGTGTAATATTGTGTAATAGTGTAATAGTGTGTAATAGTGTAATAGTGTAATAGTGTGTACTAGTGTAATAGTGTAATAGTGTGTAATAGTGTAATAGTGTGTAATAGTGTAATAGTGTAATAGTGTGTAATAGTGTGTAATAGTGTAATAGTGTGTAATAGTGTAATAGTGTAATAGTGTGTAATAGTGTAATAGTGTGTAATAGTGTAATAGTGTGTAATAGTGTAATAGTGTAATAGTGTGTAATAGTGTAATAGTGTAATAGTGTGTAATAGTGTGTAATAGTGTAATAGTGTAATATTGTGTAATAGTGTAATAGTGTGTAATAGTGTAATAGTGTAATAGTGTAATAGTGTAATAGTGTGTAATAGTGTAATAGTGTGTAATAGTGTAATAGTGTGTAATAGTGTGTAATAGTGTGTAATAGTGTAATAGTGTAATAGTGTGTAATAGTGTAATAGTGTGATAGTGTGTAATAGTGTAATAGTGTGTAATAGTGTAATAGTGTGTAATAGTGTAATAGTGTAATAGTGTGTAATAGTGTAATAGTGTGTAATAGTGTAATAGTGTGTAATAGTGTAATAGTGTGTAATAGTGTAATAGTGTAATAGTGTGTAATAGTGTAATAGTGTAATAGTGTGTAATAGTGTAATAGTGTAATAGTGTGTAATAGTGTAATAGTGTGTAATAGTGTAATAGTGTGTAATAGTGTAATAGTGTGTAATAGTGTAATAGTGTAATAGTGTGTAATAGTGTAATAGTGTGTAATAGTGTAATAGTGTAATAGTGTGTAATAGTGTAATAGTGTAATAGTGTGTAATAGTGTAATATTGTGTAATAGTGTAATAGTGTGTAATAGTGTAATAGTGTGTAATAGTGTAATAGTGTGTAATAGTGTGTAATAGTGTAATAGTGTGTAATAGTGTAATAGTGTGTAATAGTGTAATAGTGTGTAATAGTGTAATAGTGTGTAATAGTGTAATAGTGTGTAATAGTGTAATAGTGTAATAGTGTGTAATAGTGTAATAGTGTGTAATAGTGTAATAGTGTAATAGTGTGTAATAGTGTGTAATAGTGTGTAATAGTGTAATATTGTGTAATAGTGTAATAGTGTGTAATAGTGTAATAGTGTAATAGTGTGTACTAGTGTAATAGTGTAATAGTGTGTAATAGTGTAATAGTGTGTAATAGTGTAATAGTGTAATAGTGTGTAATAGTGTGTAATAGTGTAATAGTGTGTAATAGTGTAATAGTGTAATAGTGTGTAATAGTGTAATAGTGTGTAATAGTGTAATAGTGTGTAATAGTGTAATAGTGTAATAGTGTGTAATAGTGTAATAGTGTAATAGTGTGTAATAGTGTAATAGTGTGTAATAGTGTAATAGTGTAATAGTGTGTAATAGTGTAATAGTGTAATAGTGTGTAATAGTGTAATAGTGTGTAATAGTGTAATAGTGTGTAATAGTGTAATAGTGTAATAGTGTGTAATAGTGTAATAGTGTGTAATAGTGTAATAGTGTAATAGTGTGTAATAGTGTGTAATAGTGTAATATTGTGTAATAGTGTAATAGTGTGTAATAGTGTAATAGTGTAATAGTGTGTACTAGTGTAATAGTGTAATAGTGTGTAATAGTGTAATAGTGTGTAATAGTGTAATAGTGTAATAGTGTGTAATAGTGTGTAATAGTGTAATAGTGTGTAATAGTGTAATAGTGTAATAGTGTGTAATAGTGTAATAGTGTGTAATAGTGTAATAGTGTGTAATAGTGTAATAGTGTAATAGTGTGTAATAGTGTAATAGTGTAATAGTGTGTAATAGTGTGTAATAGTGTAATAGTGTAATATTGTGTAATAGTGTAATAGTGTGTAATAGTGTAATAGTGTAATAGTGTAATAGTGTGTAATAGTGTAATAGTGTGTAATAGTGTAATAGTGTGTAATAGTGTGTAATAGTGTGTAATAGTGTAATAGTGTAATAGTGTGTAATAGTGTAATAGTGTGTAATAGTGTAATAGTGTGTAATAGTGTAATAGTGTGTAATAGTGTAATAGTGTGTAATAGTGTAATAGTGTAATAGTGTGTAATAGTGTAATAGTGTGTAATAGTGTAATAGTGTGTAATAGTGTAATAGTGTGTAATAGTGTAATAGTGTGTAATAGTGTAATAGTGTGTAATAGTGTAATAGTGTGTAATAGTGTAATAGTGTAATAGTGTGTAATAGTGTAATAGTGTAATAGTGTGTAATAGTGTAATAGTGTGTAATAGTGTAATAGTGTGTAATAGTGTAATAGTGTGTAATAGTGTAATAGTGTAATAGTGTGTAATAGTGTAATAGTGTGTAATAGTGTAATAGTGTAATAGTGTAATAGTGTAATAGTGTGTAATAGTGTGTAATAGTGTAATAGTGTGTAATAGTGTAATAGTGTGTAATATTGTAATAGTGTGTAATAGTGTAATAGTGTGTAATAGTGTAATAGTGTAATAGTGTGTAATAGTGTAATAGTGTAATAGTGTAATAGTGTGTAATAGTGTAATAGTGTGTAATAGTGTAATAGTGTAATAGTGTGTAATAGTGTAATAGTGTGTAATAGTGTAATAGTGTGTAATAGTGTGTAATAGTGTAATAGTGTAATAGTGTGTAATAGTGTAATAGTGTGTAATAGTGTAATAGTGTGTAATAGTGTAATAGTGTGTAATAGTTTAATAGTGTAATAGTGTGTAATAGTGTAATAGTGTAATAGTGTGTAATAATGTATTAGTGTAATAGTGTGTAATAGTGCGTTCGCGCCCCATACACGTGAAAGGTATCAAAACGACCGGCTTGCTCCAACTCGATGTGCTATTCGAACTCGTAAAGTTTCACCGCACCGTCTGGCTACGAATCGACTTTAAACGGTAAAATTTCAGAAATGCATGCAATTTAGAGTGCGAGATCCACCGATTTTCCAAACAACACTCGTGCCAGAGCGTTCGCGCCCCATACACGTGAAAGGTATCAAAACGACCGGCTTGCTCCAACTCGATGTGCTATTCGAACTCGTAAAGTTTCACGGCACCGTCTGGCTACGAATCGACTTTAAACGGTAAAATTTCGGAAATACAGTGCAATTTAGAGTTTCAAACACTTCGCAACACGTAAGCGTTCGCGCACCATACACGTGAAAGGTATCAAAACGAGCGGCTTGCCTATGGCAACTGCGGTCTTCGAACCCGTAAAAGTTTCACCGCACCGTCTGGCTACGAATCGACTTTAAACGGTAAAATTTCGGTCCCATTGGGAATGCATTGCATTTTAGAGTGTAGCAGCTGAAATAATCTTTTTCCCCCTACCTTGGGTGAATTGCGAGTGTGATCTCAATTTTGGACGTAGAAATAAAACAAACACATCAAAACGATGACACGGCTGTCATCCCGCTCACAAAAGAAAAATAAATGGAATTGGACATTTCTATCTCAACTGACGACCATTTGTTTGAAGGTTCTCCTCCCCATTGACCGCCATGCAATCGCCCTCTAGAAATCAATTTTTTTTTAGCCTTCTGTTCCGATCGCCGAAGGAGTGCCACAATATCGCACGAATGCCACAATCTCGCGCACAACCCTTCGCCTACTCGTTGTAGTGCTCTTGTGCGAGTCACAACGCTTCATCTCTTATAGTTTTCTTTTAATCAACGTGACAATGCAGTCATGTAAAGAAATTTCAGAATATGCAAGTCATTGTGCTCATGGCTGATTGGTTCAGGCTTAACAGCTGTGAGGCTCAGGGCTCATGGCTGAGCTGACCTGCCAATGACATCATCCACTTAACCCATCATTGGCCATCACTGTGTTGCACTACTGAATTGCTGGACAGCGCCCTCTGTCTTGTGGGTTGTGTCATTGTACTCAGTAGGGATATCCTCTTTCATTTTTCATTGGTCCATGTTGACCACCTTTCATTGGTCGATGTTGACCACTCCCCCGATCCTTAGACCACGCCCCCTTAGGCCACACCCCCTCAGTGTATCTCTTGAACCGTTTGTCGTAGAGACTTGCGGATTGTGCCATTGGTCGATGTTGACCACCTTTCATTGGTCGATGTTGACCACTCCCCCTGTTGACCACCTTTCATTGGTCGATGTTGACCACTCCCCCGATCCTTAGACCACGCCCCCTTAGGCCACACCCCCTCAGTGTAACTCTTGAACCGTTTGTCGTAGAGACTTGGGGATTGTGCCATTGGTCGATGTTGACCACCTTTCATTGGTCGATGTTGACCACTCCCCCGATCCTTAGACCACGCCCCCTTAGGCCACACCCCCTCAGTGTATCTCTTGAACCGTTTGTCGTAGAGACTTGCGGATTGTGCCATTGTACTCGGTGTAATAGTGTAATAGTGTGTAATAGTGTAATAGTGTAATAGTGTGTAATAGTGTAATAGTGTGTAATAGTGTAATAGTGTAATAGTGTGTAATAGTGTGTAATAGTGTGTAATAGTGTAATATTGTGTAATAGTGTAATAGTGTGTAATAGTGTAATAGTGTAATAGTGTGTACTAGTGTAATAGTGTAATAGTGTGTAATAGTGTAATAGTGTGTAATAGTGTAATAGTGTAATAGTGTGTAATAGTGTGTAATAGTGTAATAGTGTGTAATAGTGTAATAGTGTAATAGTGTGTAATAGTGTAATAGTGTGTAATAGTGTAATAGTGTGTAATAGTGTAATAGTGTAATAGTGTGTAATAGTGTAATAGTGTAATAGTGTGTAATAGTGTGTAATAGTGTAATAGTGTAATATTGTGTAATAGTGTAATAGTGTGTAATAGTGTAATAGTGTAATAGTGTAATAGTGTAATAGTGTGTAATAGTGTAATAGTGTGTAATAGTGTAATAGTGTGTAATAGTGTGTAATAGTGTAATAGTGTAATAGTGTGTAATAGTGTAATAGTGTGTAATAGTGTAATAGTGTGTAATAGTGTAATAGTGTGTAATAGTGTAATAGTGTGTAATAGTGTAATAGTGTAATAGTGTGTAATAGTGTAATAGTGTGTAATAGTGTAATAGTGTGTAATAGTGTAATAGTGTGTAATAGTGTAATAGTGTAATAGTGTAATAGTGTGTAATAGTGTAATAGTGTAATAGTGTGTAATAGTGTAATAGTGTGTAATAGTGTAATAGTGTGTAATAGTGTAATAGTGTAATAGTGTGTAATAGTGTAATAGTGTGTAATAGTGTAATAGTGTGTAATAGTGTAATAGTGTGTAATAGTGTGTAATAGTGTAATAGTGTAATAGTGTGTAATAGTGTAATAGTGTGTAATAGTGTAATAGTGTGTAATAGTGTAATAGTGTAATAGTGTGTAATAGTGTAATAGTGTGTAATAGTGTAATAGTGTAATAGTGTGTAATAGTGTAATAGTGTGTAATAGTGTAATAGTGTGTAATAGTGTAATAGTGTGTAATAGTGTAATAGTGTAATAGTGTGTAATAGTGTAATAGTGTGTAATAGTGTAATAGTGTAATAGTGTGTAATAGTGTAATAGTGTAATAGTGTGTAATAGTGTGTAATAGTGTAATAGTGTGTAATAGTGTAATAGTGTGTAATATTGTAATAGTGTGTAATAGTGTAATAGTGTGTAATAGTGTAATAGTGTAATAGTGTGTAATAGTGTAATAGTGTAATAGTGTAATAGTGTAATAGTGTGTAATAGTGTAATAGTGTGTAATAGTGTAATAGTGTAATAGTGTGTAATAGTGTAATAGTGTGTAATAGTGTAATAGTGTGTAATAGTGTAATAGTGTGTAATAGTGTAATAGTGTAATAGTGTGTAATAGTGTAATAGTGTGTAATAGTGTAATAGTGTGTAATAGTGTAATAGTGTGTAATAGTTTAATAGTGTAATAGTGTGTAATAGTGTAATAGTGTAATAGTGTGTAATAATGTATTAGTGTAATAGTGTGTAATAGTGTAATAGTGTAATAGTGTGTAATAGTGTAATAGTGTAATAGTGTGTAATAGTGTAATAGTGTGTAATAGTGTAATAGTGTGTAATAGTGTAATAGTGTAATAGTGTGTAATAGTGTAATAGTGTGTAATAGTGTAATAGTGTAATAGTGTGTAATAGTGTAATAGTGTGTAATAGTGTAATAGTGTAATAGTGTAATAGTGTGTAATAGTGTAATAGTGTGTAATAGTGTAATAGTGTAATAGTGTGTAATAGTGTAATAGTGTGTAATAGTGTAATAGTGTAATAGTGTGTAATAGTGTAATAGTGTGTAATAGTGTAATAGTGTGTAATAGTGTAATAGTGTAATAGTGTGTAATAGTGTAATAGTGTAATAGTGTGTAATAGTGTGTAATAGTGTAATAGTGTAATATTGTGTAATAGTGTAATAGTGTGTAATAGTGTAATAGTGTAATAGTGTAATAGTGTGTAATAGTGTAATAGTGTGTAATAGTGTAATAGTGTAATAGTGTAATAGTGTGTAATAGTGTAATAGTGTAATAGTGTGTAATAGTGTAATAGTGTAATAGTGTGTAATAGTGTAATAGTGTGTAATAGTGTAATAGTGTGTAATAGTGTAATAGTGTAATAGTGTGTAATAGTGTAATAGTGTAATAGTGTGTAATAGTGTGTAATTGTGTAATATTGTGTAATAGTGTAATAGTGTAATAGTGTAATAGTGTGTAATAGTGTGTAATAGTGTAATAGTGTGTAATAGTGTAATAGTGTGTAATAGTGTGTAATAGTGTAATAGTGTGTAATAGTGTGTAATAGTGTAATAGTGTAATAGTGTGTAATAGTGTAATAGTGTAATAGTGTGTAATAGTGTAATAGTGTGTAATAGTGTAATAGTGTAATAGTGTGTAATAGTGTAATAGTGTGTAATAGTGTAATAGTGTGTAATAGTGTGTAATAGTGTAATAGTGTAATAGCGTGTAATAGTGTGTAATAGTGTAATAGTGTGTAATAGTGTAATAGTGTGTAATAGTGTAATAGTGTAATAGTGTGTAATAGTGTAATAGTGTGTAATAGTGTAATAGTGTGTAATAGTGTAATAGTGTAATAGTGTGTAATAGTGTAATAGTGTAATAGTGTGTAATAGTGTAATAGTGTAATAGTGTGTAATAGTGTAATAGTGTAATAGTGTGTAATAGTGTAATAGTGTAATAGTGTGTAATAGTGTAATAGTGTAATAGTGTGTAATAGTGTAATAGTGTGTAATAGTGTAATAGTGCAATAGTGTGTAATAGTGTAATAGTGTAATAGTGTGTAATAGTGTGTAATAGTGTAATAGTGTGTAATAGTGTAATATTGTGTAATAGTGTAATAGTGTTGCGGGTTGTGTCATTGCACTCAGTAGGGATATCCTCTTTGATTGGTCTATGTTGACCACTCCCCCGATCCTTAGGCCGCGCCCCCTTTTTGTATCCTTTGAAGCGTTTGTCATAGAGACTCGCGAGAGACCCTCTCCCCCGTTGGCCGGCGGTGCACAGGCGTCACCCACACTTTCACAATTTCCCCCGCGCGGAATTGTCTAGTTAGTGTGGGTGACCTGGCGAAGCCAGGTTGCCACCCACACTATACATATCCATACTCTTTTTATTTATTCTTTCTTTATTCCACCGATTTTGCAAACACTTTGCAACACGTAAGCGTTCGCGCCCCATACACGTGAAAGGTATCAAAACGAGCGGCTTGCCTATGGCAACACCGGTCTCCGAACTCGTAAAGTTTCACCGCACCGTCTGGCTACGAATCGACTTTAAACGGTAAAATTTCAGAAATGCATGCAATTTAGAGTGCGAGATCCACCGATTTTCCAAACAACACTCGTGCCAGAGCGTTCGCGCCCCATACACGTGAAAGGTATCAAAACGACCGGCTTGCTCCAACTCGATGTACTATTCGAACTCGTAAAGTTTCACCGCACCGTCTGGCTACGAATCGACTTTAAGCGGTAAAATTTCGGAAATACAGTGCAATTTAGAGTTTCAAACACTTTGCAACACGTAAGCGTTCGCGCACCATACACGTGAAAGGTATCAAAACGAGCGGCTTGCCTATGGCAACTGCGGTCTCGAACCCGTAAAAGTTTCACCGCACCGTCTGGCTACGAATCGACTTTAAACGGTAAAATTTCGGTCCCATTGGGAATGCATTGCATTTTAGAGTGTAGCAGCTGAAATAATCTTTTTCCCCCTACCTTGGGTGAATTGCGAGTGTGATCTCAATTTTGGACGTAGAAATAAAACAAACACATCAAAACGATGACACGGCTGTCATCCCGCTCACAAAAGAAAAATAAATGGAATTGGACATTTCTATCTCAACTGACGACCATTTGTTTGAAGGTTCTCCTCCCCATTGACCGCCATGCAATCGCCCTCTAGAAATCACATTTTTCACACTATTTTTTAGCCTTCTGTTCCGATCGCCGAAGGAGTGCCACAATATCGCACGAATGCCACAATATCGCGCACAACCCTTCGCCTACTCGTTGTAGTGCTCATGTGCGCGTCACAACGCTTCATCTCTTATAGTTTTCTTTTAATCAACGTGACAATGCAGTCATGCATCTGCCTCCATAGAAATGCATTGGATAGAAAATATGCAAGTCATAGTGATTGCTTCACCTGTGTGGCTCATGGCTCACTCATGATTGGTTCAGCTGTGTGGCTCGTGGCTGAGCTGCCAATGACATCATCCACTTAACCCATCATTGGCCATCACTGTGTTGCAGTACTGAATTGCTGACAGCGCCCTCTGTCTTGTGGGTTGTGTCATTGTACTCAGTAGGGATATCCTCTTTCATTTTTCATTGGTCCATGTTGACCACCTTTCATTGGTCGATGTTGACCACTCCCCCGATCCTTAGACCACGCCCCCTTAGGCCACACCCCCTCAGTGTATCTCTTGAACCGTTTGTCGTAGAGACTTGCGGATTGTGCCATTGGTCGATGTTGACCACCTTTCATTGGTCGATGTTGACCACTCCCCCTGTTGACCACCTTTCATTGGTCGATGTTGACCACTCCCCCGATCCTTAGACCACGCCCCCTTAGGCCACACCCCCTCAGTGTATCTCTTGAACCGTTTGTCGTAGAGACTTGGGGATTGTGCCATTGGTCGATGTTGACCACCTTTCATTGGTCGATGTTGACCACTCCCCCGATCCTTAGACCACGCCCCCTTAGGCCACACCCCCTCAGTGTATCTCTTGAACCGTTTGTCGTAGAGACTTGCGGATTGTGCCATTGTACTCGGTGTAATAGTGTAATAGTGTGTAATAGTGTAATAGTGTGTAATAGTGTAATAGTGTAATAGTGTGTAATAGTGTAATAGTGTGTAATAGTGTAATAGTGTAATAGTGTGTAATAGTGTGTAATAGTGTAATAGTGTGTAATAGTGTAATATTGTGTAATAGTGTAATAGTGTGTAATAGTGTAATAGTGTGTAATAGTGTGTAATAGTGTAATAGTGTGTAATAGTGTAATAGTGTATAATAGTGTGTAATAGTGTAATAGTGTGTAATAGTGTAATAGTGTCTAATAGTGTAATAGTGTGTAATAGTGTAATAGTGTAATAGTGTGTAATAGTGTAATAGTGTGATAGTGTGTAATAGTGTAATAGTGTGTAATAGTGTAATAGTGTGTAATAGTGTAATAGTGTAATAGTGTGTAATAGTGTAATAGTGTGTAATAGTGTAATAGTGTGTAATAGTGTAATAGTGTGTAATAGTGTAATAGTGTAATAGTGTGTAATAGTGTAATAGTGTAATAGTGTGTAATAGTGTAATAGTGTAATAGTGTGTAATAGTGTAATAGTGTGTAATAGTGTAATAGTGTGTAATAGTGTAATAGTGTGTAATAGTGTAATAGTGTAATAGTGTGTAATAGTGTAATAGTGTGTAATAGTGTAATAGTGTAATAGTGTAATAGTGTGTAATAGTGTAATATTGTGTAATAGTGTAATAGTGTGTAATAGTGTAATAGTGTGTAATAGTGTAATAGTGTGTAATAGTGTGTAATAGTGTAATAGTGTGTAATAGTGTAATAGTGTGTAATAGTGTAATAGTGTGTAATAGTGTAATAGTGTGTAATAGTGTAATAGTGTGTAATAGTGTAATAGTGTAATAGTGTGTAATAGTGTAATAGTGTGTAATAGTGTAATAGTGTAATAGTGTGTAATAGTGTGTAATAGTGTGTAATAGTGTAATATTGTGTAATAGTGTAATAGTGTGTAATAGTGTAATAGTGTAATAGTGTGTACTAGTGTAATAGTGTAATAGTGTGTAATAGTGTAATAGTGTGTAATAGTGTAATAGTGTAATAGTGTGTAATAGTGTGTAATAGTGTAATAGTGTGTAATAGTGTAATAGTGTAATAGTGTGTAATAGTGTAATAGTGTGTAATAGTGTAATAGTGTGTAATAGTGTAATAGTGTAATAGTGTGTAATAGTGTAATAGTGTAATAGTGTGTAATAGTGTAATAGTGTGTAATAGTGTAATAGTGTAATAGTGTGTAATAGTGTAATAGTGTGTAATAGTGTAATAGTGTGTAATAGTGTGTAATAGTGTAATAGTGTGTAATAGTGTAATAGTGTAATAGTGTGTAATAGTGTAATAGTGTGTAATAGTGTAATAGTGTAATAGTGTGTAATAGTGTGTAATAGTGTGTAATAGTGTAATATTGTGTAATAGTGTAATAGTGTGTAATAGTGTAATAGTGTAATAGTGTGTACTAGTGTAATAGTGTAATAGTGTGTAATAGTGTAATAGTGTGTAATAGTGTAATAGTGTAATAGTGTGTAATAGTGTGTAATAGTGTAATAGTGTGTAATAGTGTAATAGTGTAATAGTGTGTAATAGTGTAATAGTGTGTAATAGTGTAATAGTGTGTAATAGTGTAATAGTGTAATAGTGTGTAATAGTGTAATAGTGTAATAGTGTGTAATAGTGTGTAATAGTGTAATAGTGTAATATTGTGTAATAGTGTAATAGTGTGTAATAGTGTAATAGTGTAATAGTGTAATAGTGTAATAGTGTGTAATAGTGTAATAGTGTGTAATAGTGTAATAGTGTGTAATAGTGTGTAATAGTGTGTAATAGTGTAATAGTGTAATAGTGTGTAATAGTGTAATAGTGTGATAGTGTGTAATAGTGTAATAGTGTGTAATAGTGTAATAGTGTGTAATAGTGTAATAGTGTAATAGTGTGTAATAGTGTAATAGTGTGTAATAGTGTAATAGTGTGTAATAGTGTAATAGTGTGTAATAGTGTAATAGTGTAATAGTGTGTAATAGTGTAATAGTGTAATAGTGTGTAATAGTGTAATAGTGTAATAGTGTGTAATAGTGTAATAGTGTGTAATAGTGTAATAGTGTGTAATAGTGTAATAGTGTGTAATAGTGTAATAGTGTAATAGTGTGTAATAGTGTAATAGTGTGTAATAGTGTAATAGTGTAATAGTGTGTAATAGTGTAATAGTGTAATAGTGTGTAATAGTGTAATATTGTGTAATAGTGTAATAGTGTGTAATAGTGTAATAGTGTGTAATAGTGTAATAGTGTGTAATAGTGTGTAATAGTGTAATAGTGTGTAATAGTGTAATAGTGTGTAATAGTGTAATAGTGTGTAATAGTGTAATAGTGTGTAATAGTGTAATAGTGTGTAATAGTGTAATAGTGTAATAGTGTGTAATAGTGTAATAGTGTGTAATAGTGTAATAGTGTAATAGTGTGTAATAGTGTGTAATAGTGTGTAATAGTGTAATATTGTGTAATAGTGTAATAGTGTGTAATAGTGTAATAGTGTAATAGTGTGTACTAGTGTAATAGTGTAATAGTGTGTAATAGTGTAATAGTGTGTAATAGTGTAATAGTGTAATAGTGTGTAATAGTGTGTAATAGTGTAATAGTGTGTAATAGTGTAATAGTGTAATAGTGTGTAATAGTGTAATAGTGTGTAATAGTGTAATAGTGTGTAATAGTGTAATAGTGTAATAGTGTGTAATAGTGTAATAGTGTAATAGTGTGTAATAGTGTAATAGTGTGTAATAGTGTAATAGTGTAATAGTGTGTAATAGTGTAATAGTGTGTAATAGTGTAATAGTGTGTAATAGTGTAATAGTGTGTAATAGTGTAATAGTGTGTAATAGTGTAATAGTGTAATAGTGTGTAATAGTGTAATAGTGTGTAATAGTGTAATAGTGTAATAGTGTGTAATAGTGTGTAATAGTGTGTAATAGTGTAATATTGTGTAATAGTGTAATAGTGTGTAATAGTGTAATAGTGTAATAGTGTGTACTAGTGTAATAGTGTAATAGTGTGTAATAGTGTAATAGTGTGTAATAGTGTAATAGTGTAATAGTGTGTAATAGTGTGTAATAGTGTAATAGTGTGTAATAGTGTAATAGTGTAATAGTGTGTAATAGTGTAATAGTGTGTAATAGTGTAATAGTGTGTAATAGTGTAATAGTGTAATAGTGTGTAATAGTGTAATAGTGTAATAGTGTGTAATAGTGTGTAATAGTGTAATAGTGTAATATTGTGTAATAGTGTAATAGTGTGTAATAGTGTAATAGTGTAATAGTGTAATAGTGTAATAGTGTGTAATAGTGTAATAGTGTGTAATAGTGTAATAGTGTGTAATAGTGTGTAATAGTGTGTAATAGTGTAATAGTGTAATAGTGTGTAATAGTGTAATAGTGTGTAATAGTGTAATAGTGTGTAATAGTGTAATAGTGTGTAATAGTGTAATAGTGTGTAATAGTGTAATAGTGTAATAGTGTGTAATAGTGTAATAGTGTGTAATAGTGTAATAGTGTGTAATAGTGTAATAGTGTGTAATAGTGTAATAGTGTGTAATAGTGTAATAGTGTGTAATAGTGTAATAGTGTGTAATAGTGTAATAGTGTAATAGTGTAATAGTGTGTAATAGTGTAATAGTGTAATAGTGTGTAATAGTGTAATAGTGTGTAATAGTGTAATAGTGTGTAATAGTGTAATAGTGTAATAGTGTGTAATAGTGTAATAGTGTGTAATAGTGTAATAGTGTAATAGTGTAATAGTGTAATAGTGTGTAATAGTGTGTAATAGTGTAATAGTGTGTAATAGTGTAATAGTGTGTAATATTGTAATAGTGTGTAATAGTGTAATAGTGTGTAATAGTGTAATAGTGTAATAGTGTGTAATAGTGTAATAGTGTAATAGTGTAATAGTGTAATAGTGTGTAATAGTGTAATAGTGTGTAATAGTGTAATAGTGTAATAGTGTGTAATAGTGTAATAGTGTGTAATAGTGTAATAGTGTGTAATAGTGTAATAGTGTGTAATAGTGTAATAGTGTAATAGTGTGTAATAGTGTAATAGTGTGTAATAGTGTAATAGTGTGTAATAGTGTAATAGTGTGTAATAGTTTAATAGTGTAATAGTGTGTAATAGTGTAATAGTGTAATAGTGTGTAATAATGTATTAGTGTAATAGTGTGTAATAGTGCGTTCGCGCCCCATACACGTGAAAGGTATCAAAACGACCGGCTTGCTCCAACTCGATGTGCTATTCGAACTCGTAAAGTTTCACCGCACCGTCTGGCTACGAATCGACTTTAAACGGTAAAATTTCAGAAATGCATGCAATTTAGAGTGCGAGATCCACCGATTTTCCAAACAACACTCGTGCCAGAGCGTTCGCGCCCCATACACGTGAAAGGTATCAAAACGACCGGCTTGCTCCAACTCGATGTGCTATTCGAACTCGTAAAGTTTCACGGCACCGTCTGGCTACGAATCGACTTTAAACGGTAAAATTTCGGAAATACAGTGCAATTTAGAGTTTCAAACACTTCGCAACACGTAAGCGTTCGCGCACCATACACGTGAAAGGTATCAAAACGAGCGGCTTGCCTATGGCAACTGCGGTCTTCGAACCCGTAAAAGTTTCACCGCACCGTCTGGCTACGAATCGACTTTAAACGGTAAAATTTCGGTCCCATTGGGAATGCATTGCATTTTAGAGTGTAGCAGCTGAAATAATCTTTTTCCCCCTACCTTGGGTGAATTGCGAGTGTGATCTCAATTTTGGACGTAGAAATAAAACAAACACATCAAAACGATGACACGGCTGTCATCCCGCTCACAAAAGAAAAATAAATGGAATTGGACATTTCTATCTCAACTGACGACCATTTGTTTGAAGGTTCTCCTCCCCATTGACCGCCATGCAATCGCCCTCTAGAAATCAATTTTTTTTTAGCCTTCTGTTCCGATCGCCGAAGGAGTGCCACAATATCGCACGAATGCCACAATCTCGCGCACAACCCTTCGCCTACTCGTTGTAGTGCTCTTGTGCGAGTCACAACGCTTCATCTCTTATAGTTTTCTTTTAATCAACGTGACAATGCAGTCATGTAAAGAAATTTCAGAATATGCAAGTCATTGTGCTCATGGCTGATTGGTTCAGGCTTAACAGCTGTGAGGCTCAGGGCTCATGGCTGAGCTGACCTGCCAATGACATCATCCACTTAACCCATCATTGGCCATCACTGTGTTGCACTACTGAATTGCTGGACAGCGCCCTCTGTCTTGTGGGTTGTGTCATTGTACTCAGTAGGGATATCCTCTTTCATTTTTCATTGGTCCATGTTGACCACCTTTCATTGGTCGATGTTGACCACTCCCCCGATCCTTAGACCACGCCCCCTTAGGCCACACCCCCTCAGTGTATCTCTTGAACCGTTTGTCGTAGAGACTTGCGGATTGTGCCATTGGTCGATGTTGACCACCTTTCATTGGTCGATGTTGACCACTCCCCCTGTTGACCACCTTTCATTGGTCGATGTTGACCACTCCCCCGATCCTTAGACCACGCCCCCTTAGGCCACACCCCCTCAGTGTAACTCTTGAACCGTTTGTCGTAGAGACTTGGGGATTGTGCCATTGGTCGATGTTGACCACCTTTCATTGGTCGATGTTGACCACTCCCCCGATCCTTAGACCACGCCCCCTTAGGCCACACCCCCTCAGTGTATCTCTTGAACCGTTTGTCGTAGAGACTTGCGGATTGTGCCATTGTACTCGGTGTAATAGTGTAATAGTGTGTAATAGTGTAATAGTGTAATAGTGTGTAATAGTGTAATAGTGTGTAATAGTGTAATAGTGTAATAGTGTGTAATAGTGTGTAATAGTGTGTAATAGTGTAATATTGTGTAATAGTGTAATAGTGTGTAATAGTGTAATAGTGTAATAGTGTGTACTAGTGTAATAGTGTAATAGTGTGTAATAGTGTAATAGTGTAATAGTGTAATAGTGTGTAATAGTGTGTAATAGTGTAATAGTGTGTAATAGTGTAATAGTGTAATAGTGTGTAATAGTGTAATAGTGTGTAATAGTGTAATAGTGTGTAATAGTGTAATAGTGTAATAGTGTGTAATAGTGTAATAGTGTAATAGTGTGTAATAGTGTGTAATAGTGTAATAGTGTAATATTGTGTAATAGTGTAATAGTGTGTAATAGTGTAATAGTGTAATAGTGTAATAGTGTAATAGTGTGTAATAGTGTAATAGTGTGTAATAGTGTAATAGTGTGTAATAGTGTGTAATAGTGTAATAGTGTAATAGTGTGTAATAGTGTAATAGTGTGTAATAGTGTAATAGTGTGTAATAGTGTAATAGTGTGTAATAGTGTAATAGTGTGTAATAGTGTAATAGTGTAATAGTGTGTAATAGTGTAATAGTGTGTAATAGTGTAATAGTGTGTAATAGTGTAATAGTGTGTAATAGTGTAATAGTGTAATAGTGTAATAGTGTGTAATAGTGTAATAGTGTAATAGTGTGTAATAGTGTAATAGTGTGTAATAGTGTAATAGTGTGTAATAGTGTAATAGTGTAATAGTGTGTAATAGTGTAATAGTGTGTAATAGTGTAATAGTGTGTAATAGTGTGTAATAGTGTAATAGTGTAATAGTGTGTAATAGTGTAATAGTGTGTAATAGTGTAATAGTGTGTAATAGTGTAATAGTGTAATAGTGTGTAATAGTGTAATAGTGTGTAATAGTGTAATAGTGTAATAGTGTGTAATAGTGTAATAGTGTGTAATAGTGTAATAGTGTGTAATAGTGTAATAGTGTGTAATAGTGTAATAGTGTAATAGTGTGTAATAGTGTAATAGTGTGTAATAGTGTAATAGTGTAATAGTGTGTAATAGTGTAATAGTGTAATAGTGTGTAATAGTGTGTAATAGTGTAATAGTGTGTAATAGTGTAATAGTGTGTAATATTGTAATAGTGTGTAATAGTGTAATAGTGTGTAATAGTGTAATAGTGTAATAGTGTGTAATAGTGTAATAGTGTAATAGTGTAATAGTGTAATAGTGTGTAATAGTGTAATAGTGTGTAATAGTGTAATAGTGTAATAGTGTGTAATAGTGTAATAGTGTGTAATAGTGTAATAGTGTGTAATAGTGTAATAGTGTGTAATAGTGTAATAGTGTAATAGTGTGTAATAGTGTAATAGTGTGTAATAGTGTAATAGTGTGTAATAGTGTAATAGTGTGTAATAGTTTAATAGTGTAATAGTGTGTAATAGTGTAATAGTGTAATAGTGTGTAATAATGTATTAGTGTAATAGTGTGTAATAGTGTAATAGTGTAATAGTGTGTAATAGTGTAATAGTGTAATAGTGTGTAATAGTGTAATAGTGTGTAATAGTGTAATAGTGTGTAATAGTGTAATAGTGTAATAGTGTGTAATAGTGTAATAGTGTGTAATAGTGTAATAGTGTAATAGTGTGTAATAGTGTAATAGTGTGTAATAGTGTAATAGTGTAATAGTGTAATAGTGTGTAATAGTGTAATAGTGTGTAATAGTGTAATAGTGTAATAGTGTGTAATAGTGTAATAGTGTGTAATAGTGTAATAGTGTAATAGTGTGTAATAGTGTAATAGTGTGTAATAGTGTAATAGTGTGTAATAGTGTAATAGTGTAATAGTGTGTAATAGTGTAATAGTGTAATAGTGTGTAATAGTGTGTAATAGTGTAATAGTGTAATATTGTGTAATAGTGTAATAGTGTGTAATAGTGTAATAGTGTAATAGTGTAATAGTGTGTAATAGTGTAATAGTGTGTAATAGTGTAATAGTGTAATAGTGTAATAGTGTGTAATAGTGTAATAGTGTAATAGTGTGTAATAGTGTAATAGTGTAATAGTGTGTAATAGTGTAATAGTGTGTAATAGTGTAATAGTGTGTAATAGTGTAATAGTGTAATAGTGTGTAATAGTGTAATAGTGTAATAGTGTGTAATAGTGTGTAATTGTGTAATATTGTGTAATAGTGTAATAGTGTGTAATAGTGTGTAATAGTGTAATAGTGTGTAATAGTGTAATAGTGTGTAATAGTGTGTAATAGTGTAATAGTGTGTAATAGTGTGTAATAGTGTAATAGTGTAATAGTGTGTAATAGTGTAATAGTGTAATAGTGTGTAATAGTGTAATAGTGTGTAATAGTGTAATAGTGTAATAGTGTGTAATAGTGTAATAGTGTGTAATAGTGTAATAGTGTGTAATAGTGTGTAATAGTGTAATAGTGTAATAGCGTGTAATAGTGTGTAATAGTGTAATAGTGTGTAATAGTGTAATAGTGTGTAATAGTGTAATAGTGTAATAGTGTGTAATAGTGTAATAGTGTGTAATAGTGTAATAGTGTGTAATAGTGTAATAGTGTAATAGTGTGTAATAGTGTAATAGTGTAATAGTGTGTAATAGTGTAATAGTGTAATAGTGTGTAATAGTGTAATAGTGTAATAGTGTGTAATAGTGTAATAGTGTAATAGTGTGTAATAGTGTAATAGTGTAATAGTGTGTAATAGTGTAATAGTGTGTAATAGTGTAATAGTGCAATAGTGTGTAATAGTGTAATAGTGTAATAGTGTGTAATAGTGTGTAATAGTGTAATAGTGTGTAATAGTGTAATATTGTGTAATAGTGTAATAGTGTTGCGGGTTGTGTCATTGCACTCAGTAGGGATATCCTCTTTGATTGGTCTATGTTGACCACTCCCCCGATCCTTAGGCCGCGCCCCCTTTTTGTATCCTTTGAAGCGTTTGTCATAGAGACTCGCGAGAGACCCTCTCCCCCGTTGGCCGGCGGTGCACAGGCGTCACCCACACTTTCACAATTTCCCCCGCGCGGAATTGTCTAGTTAGTGTGGGTGACCTGGCGAAGCCAGGTTGCCACCCACACTATACATATCCATACTCTTTTTATTTATTCTTTCTTTATTCCACCGATTTTGCAAACACTTTGCAACACGTAAGCGTTCGCGCCCCATACACGTGAAAGGTATCAAAACGAGCGGCTTGCCTATGGCAACACCGGTCTCCGAACTCGTAAAGTTTCACCGCACCGTCTGGCTACGAATCGACTTTAAACGGTAAAATTTCAGAAATGCATGCAATTTAGAGTGCGAGATCCACCGATTTTCCAAACAACACTCGTGCCAGAGCGTTCGCGCCCCATACACGTGAAAGGTATCAAAACGACCGGCTTGCTCCAACTCGATGTACTATTCGAACTCGTAAAGTTTCACCGCACCGTCTGGCTACGAATCGACTTTAAACGGTAAAATTTCGGAAATACAGTGCAATTTAGAGTTTCAAACACTTTGCAACACGTAAGCGTTCGCGCACCATACACGTGAAAGGTATCAAAACGAGCGGCTTGCCTATGGCAACTGCGGTCTCGAACCCGTAAAAGTTTCACCGCACCGTCTGGCTACGAATCGACTTTAAACGGTAAAATTTCGGTCCCATTGGGAATGCATTGCATTTTAGAGTGTAGCAGCTGAAATAATCTTTTTCCCCCTACCTTGGGTGAATTGCGAGTGTGATCTCAATTTTGGACGTAGAAATAAAACAAACACATCAAAACGATGACACGGCTGTCATCCCGCTCACAAAAGAAAAATAAATGGAATTGGACATTTCTATCTCAACTGACGACCATTTGTTTGAAGGTTCTCCTCCCCATTGACCGCCATGCAATCGCCCTCTAGAAATCACATTTTTCACACTATTTTTTAGCCTTCTGTTCCGATCGCCCACAATATCGCACGAATGCCACAATATCGCGCACAACCCTTCGCCTACTCGTTGTAGTGCTCATGTGCGCGTCACAACGCTTCATCTCTTATAGTTTTCTTTTAATCAACGTGACAATGCAGTCATGCATCTGCCTCCATAGAAATGCATTGGATAGAAAATATGCAAGTCATAGTGATTGCTTCACCTGTGTGGCTCATGGCTCACTCATGATTGGTTCAGCTGTGTGGCTCGTGGCTGAGCTGCCAATGACATCATCCACTTAACCCATCATTGGCCATCACTGTGTTGCAGTACTGAATTGCTGACAGCGCCCTCTGTCTTGTGGGTTGTGTCATTGTACTCAGTAGGGATATCCTCTTTCATTTTTCATTGGTCCATGTTGACCACCTTTCATTGGTCGATGTTGACCACTCCCCCGATCCTTAGACCACGCCCCCTTAGGCCACACCCCCTCAGTGTATCTCTTGAACCGTTTGTCGTAGAGACTTGCGGATTGTGCCATTGGTCGATGTTGACCACCTTTCATTGGTCGATGTTGACCACTCCCCCTGTTGACCACCTTTCATTGGTCGATGTTGACCACTCCCCCGATCCTTAGACCACGCCCCCTTAGGCCACACCCCCTCAGTGTATCTCTTGAACCGTTTGTCGTAGAGACTTGGGGATTGTGCCATTGGTCGATGTTGACCACCTTTCATTGGTCGATGTTGACCACTCCCCCGATCCTTAGACCACGCCCCCTTAGGCCACACCCCCTCAGTGTATCTCTTGAACCGTTTGTCGTAGAGACTTGCGGATTGTGCCATTGTACTCGGTGTAATAGTGTAATAGTGTGTAATAGTGTAATAGTGTGTAATAGTGTAATAGTGTAATAGTGTGTAATAGTGTAATAGTGTGTAATAGTGTAATAGTGTAATAGTGTGTAATAGTGTGTAATAGTGTAATAGTGTGTAATAGTGTAATATTGTGTAATAGTGTAATAGTGTGTAATAGTGTAATAGTGTGTAATAGTGTGTAATAGTGTAATAGTGTGTAATAGTGTAATAGTGTATAATAGTGTGTAATAGTGTAATAGTGTGTAATAGTGTAATAGTGTCTAATAGTGTAATAGTGTGTAATAGTGTAATAGTGTAATAGTGTGTAATAGTGTAATAGTGTGATAGTGTGTAATAGTGTAATAGTGTGTAATAGTGTAATAGTGTGTAATAGTGTAATAGTGTAATAGTGTGTAATAGTGTAATAGTGTGTAATAGTGTAATAGTGTGTAATAGTGTAATAGTGTGTAATAGTGTAATAGTGTAATAGTGTGTAATAGTGTAATAGTGTAATAGTGTGTAATAGTGTAATAGTGTAATAGTGTGTAATAGTGTAATAGTGTGTAATAGTGTAATAGTGTGTAATAGTGTAATAGTGTGTAATAGTGTAATAGTGTAATAGTGTGTAATAGTGTAATAGTGTGTAATAGTGTAATAGTGTAATAGTGTGTAATAGTGTAATAGTGTAATAGTGTGTAATAGTGTAATATTGTGTAATAGTGTAATAGTGTGTAATAGTGTAATAGTGTGTAATAGTGTAATAGTGTGTAATAGTGTGTAATAGTGTAATAGTGTGTAATAGTGTAATAGTGTGTAATAGTGTAATAGTGTGTAATAGTGTAATAGTGTGTAATAGTGTAATAGTGTGTAATAGTGTAATAGTGTAATAGTGTGTAATAGTGTAATAGTGTGTAATAGTGTAATAGTGTAATAGTGTGTAATAGTGTGTAATAGTGTGTAATAGTGTAATATTGTGTAATAGTGTAATAGTGTGTAATAGTGTAATAGTGTAATAGTGTGTACTAGTGTAATAGTGTAATAGTGTGTAATAGTGTAATAGTGTGTAATAGTGTAATAGTGTAATAGTGTGTAATAGTGTGTAATAGTGTAATAGTGTGTAATAGTGTAATAGTGTAATAGTGTGTAATAGTGTAATAGTGTGTAATAGTGTAATAGTGTGTAATAGTGTAATAGTGTAATAGTGTGTAATAGTGTAATAGTGTAATAGTGTGTAATAGTGTAATAGTGTGTAATAGTGTAATAGTGTAATAGTGTGTAATAGTGTAATAGTGTGTAATAGTGTAATAGTGTGTAATAGTGTGTAATAGTGTAATAGTGTGTAATAGTGTAATAGTGTAATAGTGTGTAATAGTGTAATAGTGTGTAATAGTGTAATAGTGTAATAGTGTGTAATAGTGTGTAATAGTGTGTAATAGTGTAATATTGTGTAATAGTGTAATAGTGTGTAATAGTGTAATAGTGTAATAGTGTGTACTAGTGTAATAGTGTAATAGTGTGTAATAGTGTAATAGTGTGTAATAGTGTAATAGTGTAATAGTGTGTAATAGTGTGTAATAGTGTAATAGTGTGTAATAGTGTAATAGTGTAATAGTGTGTAATAGTGTAATAGTGTGTAATAGTGTAATAGTGTGTAATAGTGTAATAGTGTAATAGTGTGTAATAGTGTAATAGTGTAATAGTGTGTAATAGTGTGTAATAGTGTAATAGTGTAATATTGTGTAATAGTGTAATAGTGTGTAATAGTGTAATAGTGTAATAGTGTAATAGTGTGTAATAGTGTAATAGTGTGTAATAGTGTAATAGTGTGTAATAGTGTGTAATAGTGTGTAATAGTGTAATAGTGTAATAGTGTGTAATAGTGTAATAGTGTGATAGTGTGTAATAGTGTAATAGTGTGTAATAGTGTAATAGTGTGTAATAGTGTAATAGTGTAATAGTGTGTAATAGTGTAATAGTGTGTAATAGTGTAATAGTGTGTAATAGTGTAATAGTGTGTAATAGTGTAATAGTGTAATAGTGTGTAATAGTGTAATAGTGTAATAGTGTGTAATAGTGTAATAGTGTAATAGTGTGTAATAGTGTAATAGTGTGTAATAGTGTAATAGTGTGTAATAGTGTAATAGTGTGTAATAGTGTAATAGTGTAATAGTGTGTAATAGTGTAATAGTGTGTAATAGTGTAATAGTGTAATAGTGTGTAATAGTGTAATAGTGTAATAGTGTGTAATAGTGTAATATTGTGTAATAGTGTAATAGTGTGTAATAGTGTAATAGTGTGTAATAGTGTAATAGTGTGTAATAGTGTGTAATAGTGTAATAGTGTGTAATAGTGTAATAGTGTGTAATAGTGTAATAGTGTGTAATAGTGTAATAGTGTGTAATAGTGTAATAGTGTGTAATAGTGTAATAGTGTAATAGTGTGTAATAGTGTAATAGTGTGTAATAGTGTAATAGTGTAATAGTGTGTAATAGTGTGTAATAGTGTGTAATAGTGTAATATTGTGTAATAGTGTAATAGTGTGTAATAGTGTAATAGTGTAATAGTGTGTACTAGTGTAATAGTGTAATAGTGTGTAATAGTGTAATAGTGTGTAATAGTGTAATAGTGTAATAGTGTGTAATAGTGTGTAATAGTGTAATAGTGTGTAATAGTGTAATAGTGTAATAGTGTGTAATAGTGTAATAGTGTGTAATAGTGTAATAGTGTGTAATAGTGTAATAGTGTAATAGTGTGTAATAGTGTAATAGTGTAATAGTGTGTAATAGTGTAATAGTGTGTAATAGTGTAATAGTGTAATAGTGTGTAATAGTGTAATAGTGTGTAATAGTGTAATAGTGTGTAATAGTGTAATAGTGTGTAATAGTGTAATAGTGTGTAATAGTGTAATAGTGTAATAGTGTGTAATAGTGTAATAGTGTGTAATAGTGTAATAGTGTAATAGTGTGTAATAGTGTGTAATAGTGTGTAATAGTGTAATATTGTGTAATAGTGTAATAGTGTGTAATAGTGTAATAGTGTAATAGTGTGTACTAGTGTAATAGTGTAATAGTGTGTAATAGTGTAATAGTGTGTAATAGTGTAATAGTGTAATAGTGTGTAATAGTGTGTAATAGTGTAATAGTGTGTAATAGTGTAATAGTGTAATAGTGTGTAATAGTGTAATAGTGTGTAATAGTGTAATAGTGTGTAATAGTGTAATAGTGTAATAGTGTGTAATAGTGTAATAGTGTAATAGTGTGTAATAGTGTGTAATAGTGTAATAGTGTAATATTGTGTAATAGTGTAATAGTGTGTAATAGTGTAATAGTGTAATAGTGTAATAGTGTAATAGTGTGTAATAGTGTAATAGTGTGTAATAGTGTAATAGTGTGTAATAGTGTGTAATAGTGTGTAATAGTGTAATAGTGTAATAGTGTGTAATAGTGTAATAGTGTGTAATAGTGTAATAGTGTGTAATAGTGTAATAGTGTGTAATAGTGTAATAGTGTGTAATAGTGTAATAGTGTAATAGTGTGTAATAGTGTAATAGTGTGTAATAGTGTAATAGTGTGTAATAGTGTAATAGTGTGTAATAGTGTAATAGTGTGTAATAGTGTAATAGTGTGTAATAGTGTAATAGTGTGTAATAGTGTAATAGTGTAATAGTGTAATAGTGTGTAATAGTGTAATAGTGTAATAGTGTGTAATAGTGTAATAGTGTGTAATAGTGTAATAGTGTGTAATAGTGTAATAGTGTGTAATAGTGTAATAGTGTAATAGTGTGTAATAGTGTAATAGTGTGTAATAGTGTAATAGTGTAATAGTGTAATAGTGTAATAGTGTGTAATAGTGTGTAATAGTGTAATAGTGTGTAATAGTGTAATAGTGTGTAATATTGTAATAGTGTGTAATAGTGTAATAGTGTGTAATAGTGTAATAGTGTAATAGTGTGTAATAGTGTAATAGTGTAATAGTGTAATAGTGTAATAGTGTGTAATAGTGTAATAGTGTGTAATAGTGTAATAGTGTAATAGTGTGTAATAGTGTAATAGTGTGTAATAGTGTAATAGTGTGTAATAGTGTAATAGTGTGTAATAGTGTAATAGTGTAATAGTGTGTAATAGTGTAATAGTGTGTAATAGTGTAATAGTGTGTAATAGTGTAATAGTGTGTAATAGTTTAATAGTGTAATAGTGTGTAATAGTGTAATAGTGTAATAGTGTGTAATAATGTATTAGTGTAATAGTGTGTAATAGTGCGTTCGCGCCCCATACACGTGAAAGGTATCAAAACGACCGGCTTGCTCCAACTCGATGTGCTATTCGAACTCGTAAAGTTTCACCGCACCGTCTGGCTACGAATCGACTTTAAACGGTAAAATTTCAGAAATGCATGCAATTTAGAGTGCGAGATCCACCGATTTTCCAAACAACACTCGTGCCAGAGCGTTCGCGCCCCATACACGTGAAAGGTATCAAAACGACCGGCTTGCTCCAACTCGATGTGCTATTCGAACTCGTAAAGTTTCACGGCACCGTCTGGCTACGAATCGACTTTAAACGGTAAAATTTCGGAAATACAGTGCAATTTAGAGTTTCAAACACTTCGCAACACGTAAGCGTTCGCGCACCATACACGTGAAAGGTATCAAAACGAGCGGCTTGCCTATGGCAACTGCGGTCTTCGAACCCGTAAAAGTTTCACCGCACCGTCTGGCTACGAATCGACTTTAAACGGTAAAATTTCGGTCCCATTGGGAATGCATTGCATTTTAGAGTGTAGCAGCTGAAATAATCTTTTTCCCCCTACCTTGGGTGAATTGCGAGTGTGATCTCAATTTTGGACGTAGAAATAAAACAAACACATCAAAACGATGACACGGCTGTCATCCCGCTCACAAAAGAAAAATAAATGGAATTGGACATTTCTATCTCAACTGACGACCATTTGTTTGAAGGTTCTCCTCCCCATTGACCGCCATGCAATCGCCCTCTAGAAATCAATTTTTTTTTAGCCTTCTGTTCCGATCGCCGAAGGAGTGCCACAATATCGCACGAATGCCACAATCTCGCGCACAACCCTTCGCCTACTCGTTGTAGTGCTCTTGTGCGAGTCACAACGCTTCATCTCTTATAGTTTTCTTTTAATCAACGTGACAATGCAGTCATGTAAAGAAATTTCAGAATATGCAAGTCATTGTGCTCATGGCTGATTGGTTCAGGCTTAACAGCTGTGAGGCTCAGGGCTCATGGCTGAGCTGACCTGCCAATGACATCATCCACTTAACCCATCATTGGCCATCACTGTGTTGCACTACTGAATTGCTGGACAGCGCCCTCTGTCTTGTGGGTTGTGTCATTGTACTCAGTAGGGATATCCTCTTTCATTTTTCATTGGTCCATGTTGACCACCTTTCATTGGTCGATGTTGACCACTCCCCCGATCCTTAGACCACGCCCCCTTAGGCCACACCCCCTCAGTGTATCTCTTGAACCGTTTGTCGTAGAGACTTGCGGATTGTGCCATTGGTCGATGTTGACCACCTTTCATTGGTCGATGTTGACCACTCCCCCTGTTGACCACCTTTCATTGGTCGATGTTGACCACTCCCCCGATCCTTAGACCACGCCCCCTTAGGCCACACCCCCTCAGTGTAACTCTTGAACCGTTTGTCGTAGAGACTTGGGGATTGTGCCATTGGTCGATGTTGACCACCTTTCATTGGTCGATGTTGACCACTCCCCCGATCCTTAGACCACGCCCCCTTAGGCCACACCCCCTCAGTGTATCTCTTGAACCGTTTGTCGTAGAGACTTGCGGATTGTGCCATTGTACTCGGTGTAATAGTGTAATAGTGTGTAATAGTGTAATAGTGTAATAGTGTGTAATAGTGTAATAGTGTGTAATAGTGTAATAGTGTAATAGTGTGTAATAGTGTGTAATAGTGTGTAATAGTGTAATATTGTGTAATAGTGTAATAGTGTGTAATAGTGTAATAGTGTAATAGTGTGTACTAGTGTAATAGTGTAATAGTGTGTAATAGTGTAATAGTGTGTAATAGTGTAATAGTGTAATAGTGTGTAATAGTGTGTAATAGTGTAATAGTGTGTAATAGTGTAATAGTGTAATAGTGTAATAGTGTGTAATAGTGTAATAGTGTGTAATAGTGTAATAGTGTGTAATAGTGTAATAGTGTAATAGTGTGTAATAGTGTAATAGTGTAATAGTGTGTAATAGTGTGTAATAGTGTAATAGTGTAATATTGTGTAATAGTGTAATAGTGTGTAATAGTGTAATAGTGTAATAGTGTAATAGTGTAATAGTGTGTAATAGTGTAATAGTGTGTAATAGTGTAATAGTGTGTAATAGTGTGTAATAGTGTGTAATAGTGTAATAGTGTAATAGTGTGTAATAGTGTAATAGTGTGTAATAGTGTAATAGTGTGTAATAGTGTAATAGTGTGTAATAGTGTAATAGTGTGTAATAGTGTAATAGTGTAATAGTGTGTAATAGTGTAATAGTGTGTAATAGTGTAATAGTGTGTAATAGTGTAATAGTGTGTAATAGTGTAATAGTGTAATAGTGTAATAGTGTGTAATAGTGTAATAGTGTAATAGTGTGTAATAGTGTAATAGTGTGTAATAGTGTAATAGTGTGTAATAGTGTAATAGTGTAATAGTGTGTAATAGTGTAATAGTGTGTAATAGTGTAATAGTGTGTAATAGTGTGTAATAGTGTAATAGTGTAATAGTGTGTAATAGTGTAATAGTGTGTAATAGTGTAATAGTGTGTAATAGTGTAATAGTGTAATAGTGTGTAATAGTGTAATAGTGTGTAATAGTGTAATAGTGTAATAGTGTGTAATAGTGTAATAGTGTGTAATAGTGTAATAGTGTGTAATAGTGTAATAGTGTGTAATAGTGTAATAGTGTAATAGTGTGTAATAGTGTAATAGTGTGTAATAGTGTAATAGTGTAATAGTGTGTAATAGTGTAATAGTGTAATAGTGTGTAATAGTGTGTAATAGTGTAATAGTGTGTAATAGTGTAATAGTGTGTAATATTGTAATAGTGTGTAATAGTGTAATAGTGTGTAATAGTGTAATAGTGTAATAGTGTGTAATAGTGTAATAGTGTAATAGTGTAATAGTGTAATAGTGTGTAATAGTGTAATAGTGTGTAATAGTGTAATAGTGTAATAGTGTGTAATAGTGTAATAGTGTGTAATAGTGTAATAGTGTGTAATAGTGTAATAGTGTGTAATAGTGTAATAGTGTAATAGTGTGTAATAGTGTAATAGTGTGTAATAGTGTAATAGTGTGTAATAGTGTAATAGTGTGTAATAGTTTAATAGTGTAATAGTGTGTAATAGTGTAATAGTGTAATAGTGTGTAATAATGTATTAGTGTAATAGTGTGTAATAGTGTAATAGTGTAATAGTGTGTAATAGTGTAATAGTGTAATAGTGTGTAATAGTGTAATAGTGTGTAATAGTGTAATAGTGTGTAATAGTGTAATAGTGTAATAGTGTGTAATAGTGTAATAGTGTGTAATAGTGTAATAGTGTAATAGTGTGTAATAGTGTAATAGTGTGTAATAGTGTAATAGTGTAATAGTGTAATAGTGTGTAATAGTGTAATAGTGTGTAATAGTGTAATAGTGTAATAGTGTGTAATAGTGTAATAGTGTGTAATAGTGTAATAGTGTAATAGTGTGTAATAGTGTAATAGTGTGTAATAGTGTAATAGTGTGTAATAGTGTAATAGTGTAATAGTGTGTAATAGTGTAATAGTGTAATAGTGTGTAATAGTGTGTAATAGTGTAATATTGTGTAATAGTGTAATAGTGTGTAATAGTGTAATAGTGTAATAGTGTAATAGTGTGTAATAGTGTAATAGTGTGTAATAGTGTAATAGTGTAATAGTGTAATAGTGTGTAATAGTGTAATAGTGTAATAGTGTGTAATAGTGTAATAGTGTAATAGTGTGTAATAGTGTAATAGTGTGTAATAGTGTAATAGTGTGTAATAGTGTAATAGTGTAATAGTGTGTAATAGTGTAATAGTGTAATAGTGTGTAATAGTGTGTAATTGTGTAATATTGTGTAATAGTGTAATAGTGTAATAGTGTAATAGTGTGTAATAGTGTGTAATAGTGTAATAGTGTGTAATAGTGTAATAGTGTGTAATAGTGTGTAATAGTGTAATAGTGTGTAATAGTGTGTAATAGTGTAATAGTGTAATAGTGTGTAATAGTGTAATAGTGTAATAGTGTGTAATAGTGTAATAGTGTGTAATAGTGTAATAGTGTAATAGTGTGTAATAGTGTAATAGTGTGTAATAGTGTAATAGTGTGTAATAGTGTGTAATAGTGTAATAGTGTAATAGCGTGTAATAGTGTGTAATAGTGTAATAGTGTGTAATAGTGTAATAGTGTGTAATAGTGTAATAGTGTAATAGTGTGTAATAGTGTAATAGTGTGTAATAGTGTAATAGTGTGTAATAGTGTAATAGTGTAATAGTGTGTAATAGTGTAATAGTGTAATAGTGTGTAATAGTGTAATAGTGTAATAGTGTGTAATAGTGTAATAGTGTAATAGTGTGTAATAGTGTAATAGTGTAATAGTGTGTAATAGTGTAATAGTGTAATAGTGTGTAATAGTGTAATAGTGTGTAATAGTGTAATAGTGCAATAGTGTGTAATAGTGTAATAGTGTAATAGTGTGTAATAGTGTGTAATAGTGTAATAGTGTGTAATAGTGTAATATTGTGTAATAGTGTAATAGTGTTGCGGGTTGTGTCATTGCACTCAGTAGGGATATCCTCTTTGATTGGTCTATGTTGACCACTCCCCCGATCCTTAGGCCGCGCCCCCTTTTTGTATCCTTTGAAGCGTTTGTCATAGAGACTCGCGAGAGACCCTCTCCCCCGTTGGCCGGCGGTGCACAGGCGTCACCCACACTTTCACAATTTCCCCCGCGCGGAATTGTCTAGTTAGTGTGGGTGACCTGGCGAAGCCAGGTTGCCACCCACACTATACATATCCATACTCTTTTTATTTATTCTTTCTTTATTCCACCGATTTTGCAAACACTTTGCAACACGTAAGCGTTCGCGCCCCATACACGTGAAAGGTATCAAAACGAGCGGCTTGCCTATGGCAACACCGGTCTCCGAACTCGTAAAGTTTCACCGCACCGTCTGGCTACGAATCGACTTTAAACGGTAAAATTTCAGAAATGCATGCAATTTAGAGTGCGAGATCCACCGATTTTCCAAACAACACTCGTGCCAGAGCGTTCGCGCCCCATACACGTGAAAGGTATCAAAACGACCGGCTTGCTCCAACTCGATGTACTATTCGAACTCGTAAAGTTTCACCGCACCGTCTGGCTACGAATCGACTTTAAACGGTAAAATTTCGGAAATACAGTGCAATTTAGAGTTTCAAACACTTTGCAACACGTAAGCGTTCGCGCACCATACACGTGAAAGGTATCAAAACGAGCGGCTTGCCTATGGCAACTGCGGTCTCGAACCCGTAAAAGTTTCACCGCACCGTCTGGCTACGAATCGACTTTAAACGGTAAAATTTCGGTCCCATTGGGAATGCATTGCATTTTAGAGTGTAGCAGCTGAAATAATCTTTTTCCCCCTACCTTGGGTGAATTGCGAGTGTGATCTCAATTTTGGACGTAGAAATAAAACAAACACATCAAAACGATGACACGGCTGTCATCCCGCTCACAAAAGAAAAATAAATGGAATTGGACATTTCTATCTCAACTGACGACCATTTGTTTGAAGGTTCTCCTCCCCATTGACCGCCATGCAATCGCCCTCTAGAAATCACATTTTTCACACTATTTTTTAGCCTTCTGTTCCGATCGCCGAAGGAGTGCCACAATATCGCACGAATGCCACAATATCGCGCACAACCCTTCGCCTACTCGTTGTAGTGCTCATGTGCGCGTCAC
The DNA here is from genome assembly GCF_963971535.1 of Notolepis coatsorum. NCBI lineage: Eukaryota > Metazoa > Chordata > Actinopteri > Aulopiformes > Paralepididae > Notolepis > Notolepis coatsorum. The sequence continues at coordinate 147,215,556 of NC_140170.1, forward strand.
AACGCTTCATCTCTTATAGTTTTCTTTTAATCAACGTGACAATGCAGTCATGCATCTGCCTCCATAGAAATGCATTGGATAGAAAATATGCAAGTCATAGTGATTGCTTCACCTGTGTGGCTCATGGCTCACTCATGATTGGTTCAGCTGTGTGGCTCGTGGCTGAGCTGCCAATGACATCATCCACTTAACCCATCATTGGCCATCACTGTGTTGCAGTACTGAATTGCTGACAGCGCCCTCTGTCTTGTGGGTTGTGTCATTGTACTCAGTAGGGATATCCTCTTTCATTTTTCATTGGTCCATGTTGACCACCTTTCATTGGTCGATGTTGACCACTCCCCCGATCCTTAGACCACGCCCCCTTAGGCCACACCCCCTCAGTGTATCTCTTGAACCGTTTGTCGTAGAGACTTGCGGATTGTGCCATTGGTCGATGTTGACCACCTTTCATTGGTCGATGTTGACCACTCCCCCTGTTGACCACCTTTCATTGGTCGATGTTGACCACTCCCCCGATCCTTAGACCACGCCCCCTTAGGCCACACCCCCTCAGTGTATCTCTTGAACCGTTTGTCGTAGAGACTTGGGGATTGTGCCATTGGTCGATGTTGACCACCTTTCATTGGTCGATGTTGACCACTCCCCCGATCCTTAGACCACGCCCCCTTAGGCCACACCCCCTCAGTGTATCTCTTGAACCGTTTGTCGTAGAGACTTGCGGATTGTGCCATTGTACTCGGTGTAATAGTGTAATAGTGTGTAATAGTGTAATAGTGTGTAATAGTGTAATAGTGTAATAGTGTGTAATAGTGTAATAGTGTGTAATAGTGTAATAGTGTAATAGTGTGTAATAGTGTGTAATAGTGTAATAGTGTGTAATAGTGTAATATTGTGTAATAGTGTAATAGTGTGTAATAGTGTAATAGTGTGTAATAGTGTGTAATAGTGTAATAGTGTGTAATAGTGTAATAGTGTATAATAGTGTGTAATAGTGTAATAGTGTGTAATAGTGTAATAGTGTCTAATAGTGTAATAGTGTGTAATAGTGTAATAGTGTAATAGTGTGTAATAGTGTAATAGTGTGATAGTGTGTAATAGTGTAATAGTGTGTAATAGTGTAATAGTGTGTAATAGTGTAATAGTGTAATAGTGTGTAATAGTGTAATAGTGTGTAATAGTGTAATAGTGTGTAATAGTGTAATAGTGTGTAATAGTGTAATAGTGTAATAGTGTGTAATAGTGTAATAGTGTAATAGTGTGTAATAGTGTAATAGTGTAATAGTGTGTAATAGTGTAATAGTGTGTAATAGTGTAATAGTGTGTAATAGTGTAATAGTGTGTAATAGTGTAATAGTGTGTAATAGTGTAATAGTGTGTAATAGTGTAATAGTGTGTAATAGTGTAATAGTGTAATAGTGTGTAATAGTGTAATAGTGTAATAGTGTGTAATAGTGTAATAGTGTGTAATAGTGTAATAGTGTGTAATAGTGTAATAGTGTGTAATAGTGTAATAGTGTGTAATAGTGTAATAGTGTAATAGTGTGTAATAGTGTAATAGTGTAATAGTGTGTAATAGTGTAATATTGTGTAATAGTGTAATAGTGTGTAATAGTGTAATAGTGTGTAATAGTGTAATAGTGTGTAATAGTGTGTAATAGTGTAATAGTGTGTAATAGTGTAATAGTGTGTAATAGTGTAATAGTGTGTAATAGTGTAATAGTGTAATAGTGTGTAATAGTGTAATAGTGTGTAATAGTGTAATAGTGTGTAATAGTGTAATAGTGTGTAATAGTGTAATAGTGTAATAGTGTGTAATAGTGTAATAGTGTGTAATAGTGTAATAGTGTGTAATAGTGTAATAGTGTGTAATAGTTTAATAGTGTAATAGTGTGTAATAGTGTAATAGTGTAATAGTGTGTAATAATGTATTAGTGTAATAGTGTGTAATAGTGCGTTCGCGCCCCATACACGTGAAAGGTATCAAAACGACCGGCTTGCTCCAACTCGATGTGCTATTCGAACTCGTAAAGTTTCACCGCACCGTCTGGCTACGAATCGACTTTAAACGGTAAAATTTCAGAAATGCATGCAATTTAGAGTGCGAGATCCACCGATTTTCCAAACAACACTCGTGCCAGAGCGTTCGCGCCCCATACACGTGAAAGGTATCAAAACGACCGGCTTGCTCCAACTCGATGTGCTATTCGAACTCGTAAAGTTTCACGGCACCGTCTGGCTACGAATCGACTTTAAACGGTAAAATTTCGGAAATACAGTGCAATTTAGAGTTTCAAACACTTCGCAACACGTAAGCGTTCGCGCACCATACACGTGAAAGGTATCAAAACGAGCGGCTTGCCTATGGCAACTGCGGTCTTCGAACCCGTAAAAGTTTCACCGCACCGTCTGGCTACGAATCGACTTTAAACGGTAAAATTTCGGTCCCATTGGGAATGCATTGCATTTTAGAGTGTAGCAGCTGAAATAATCTTTTTCCCCCTACCTTGGGTGAATTGCGAGTGTGATCTCAATTTTGGACGTAGAAATAAAACAAACACATCAAAACGATGACACGGCTGTCATCCCGCTCACAAAAGAAAAATAAATGGAATTGGACATTTCTATCTCAACTGACGACCATTTGTTTGAAGGTTCTCCTCCCCATTGACCGCCATGCAATCGCCCTCTAGAAATCAATTTTTTTTTAGCCTTCTGTTCCGATCGCCGAAGGAGTGCCACAATATCGCACGAATGCCACAATCTCGCGCACAACCCTTCGCCTACTCGTTGTAGTGCTCTTGTGCGAGTCACAACGCTTCATCTCTTATAGTTTTCTTTTAATCAACGTGACAATGCAGTCATGTAAAGAAATTTCAGAATATGCAAGTCATTGTGCTCATGGCTGATTGGTTCAGGCTTAACAGCTGTGAGGCTCAGGGCTCATGGCTGAGCTGACCTGCCAATGACATCATCCACTTAACCCATCATTGGCCATCACTGTGTTGCACTACTGAATTGCTGGACAGCGCCCTCTGTCTTGTGGGTTGTGTCATTGTACTCAGTAGGGATATCCTCTTTCATTTTTCATTGGTCCATGTTGACCACCTTTCATTGGTCGATGTTGACCACTCCCCCGATCCTTAGACCACGCCCCCTTAGGCCACACCCCCTCAGTGTATCTCTTGAACCGTTTGTCGTAGAGACTTGCGGATTGTGCCATTGGTCGATGTTGACCACCTTTCATTGGTCGATGTTGACCACTCCCCCTGTTGACCACCTTTCATTGGTCGATGTTGACCACTCCCCCGATCCTTAGACCACGCCCCCTTAGGCCACACCCCCTCAGTGTAACTCTTGAACCGTTTGTCGTAGAGACTTGGGGATTGTGCCATTGGTCGATGTTGACCACCTTTCATTGGTCGATGTTGACCACTCCCCCGATCCTTAGACCACGCCCCCTTAGGCCACACCCCCTCAGTGTATCTCTTGAACCGTTTGTCGTAGAGACTTGCGGATTGTGCCATTGTACTCGGTGTAATAGTGTAATAGTGTGTAATAGTGTAATAGTGTAATAGTGTGTAATAGTGTAATAGTGTGTAATAGTGTAATAGTGTAATAGTGTGTAATAGTGTGTAATAGTGTGTAATAGTGTAATATTGTGTAATAGTGTAATAGTGTGTAATAGTGTAATAGTGTAATAGTGTGTACTAGTGTAATAGTGTAATAGTGTGTAATAGTGTAATAGTGTGTAATAGTGTAATAGTGTAATAGTGTGTAATAGTGTGTAATAGTGTAATAGTGTGTAATAGTGTAATAGTGTAATAGTGTGTAATAGTGTAATAGTGTGTAATAGTGTAATAGTGTGTAATAGTGTAATAGTGTAATAGTGTGTAATAGTGTAATAGTGTAATAGTGTGTAATAGTGTGTAATAGTGTAATAGTGTAATATTGTGTAATAGTGTAATAGTGTGTAATAGTGTAATAGTGTAATAGTGTAATAGTGTAATAGTGTGTAATAGTGTAATAGTGTGTAATAGTGTAATAGTGTGTAATAGTGTGTAATAGTGTAATAGTGTAATAGTGTGTAATAGTGTAATAGTGTGTAATAGTGTAATAGTGTGTAATAGTGTAATAGTGTGTAATAGTGTAATAGTGTGTAATAGTGTAATAGTGTAATAGTGTGTAATAGTGTAATAGTGTGTAATAGTGTAATAGTGTGTAATAGTGTAATAGTGTGTAATAGTGTAATAGTGTAATAGTGTAATAGTGTAATAGTGTGTAATAGTGTAATAGTGTGTAATAGTGTAATAGTGTGTAATAGTGTAATAGTGTAATAGTGTGTAATAGTGTAATAGTGTGTAATAGTGTAATAGTGTGTAATAGTGTGTAATAGTGTAATAGTGTAATAGTGTGTAATAGTGTAATAGTGTGTAATAGTGTAATAGTGTGTAATAGTGTAATAGTGTAATAGTGTGTAATAGTGTAATAGTGTGTAATAGTGTAATAGTGTAATAGTGTGTAATAGTGTAATAGTGTGTAATAGTGTAATAGTGTGTAATAGTGTAATAGTGTGTAATAGTGTAATAGTGTAATAGTGTGTAATAGTGTAATAGTGTGTAATAGTGTAATAGTGTAATAGTGTGTAATAGTGTAATAGTGTAATAGTGTGTAATAGTGTGTAATAGTGTAATAGTGTGTAATAGTGTAATAGTGTGTAATATTGTAATAGTGTGTAATAGTGTAATAGTGTGTAATAGTGTGTAATAGTGTAATAGTGTAATAGTGTAATAGTGTGTAATAGTGTAATAGTGTGTAATAGTGTAATAGTGTAATAGTGTGTAATAGTGTAATAGTGTGTAATAGTGTAATAGTGTGTAATAGTGTAATAGTGTGTAATAGTGTAATAGTGTAATAGTGTGTAATAGTGTAATAGTGTGTAATAGTGTAATAGTGTGTAATAGTGTAATAGTGTGTAATAGTTTAATAGTGTAATAGTGTGTAATAGTGTAATAGTGTAATAGTGTGTAATAATGTATTAGTGTAATAGTGTGTAATAGTGTAATAGTGTAATAGTGTGTAATAGTGTAATAGTGTAATAGTGTGTAATAGTGTAATAGTGTGTAATAGTGTAATAGTGTGTAATAGTGTAATAGTGTAATAGTGTGTAATAGTGTAATAGTGTAATTTTGCCAACACACTCGTGCCAGAGCGTTCGCGCCCCATACACGTGAAAGGTATCAAAACGACCGGCTTGCTCCAACTCGATGTGCTATTCGAACTCGTAAAGTTTCACCGCACCGTCTGGCTACGAATCGACTTTAAACGGTAAAGTTTCGGAAATACAGTGCAATTTAGAGTTTCAAACACTTTGCAACACGTAAGCGTTCACGCACCATACACGTGAAAGGTATCAAAACGAGCGGCTTGCCTATGGCAACTGCGGTCTTCGAACCCGTAAAAGTTTCACCGCACCGTCTGGCTACGAATCGACTTTAAACGGTAAAATTTCGGTCCCATTGGGAATGCATTGCATTTTAGAGTGTAGCAGCTGAAATAATCTTTTTCCCCCTACCTTGGGTGAATTGCGAGTGTGATCTCAATTTTGGACGTAGAAATAAAACAAACACATCAAAACGATGACACGGCTGTCATCCCGCTCACAAAAGAAAAATAAATGGAATTGGACATTTCTATCTCAACTGACGACCATTTGTTTGAAGGTTCTCCTCCCCATTGACCGCCATGCAATCGCCCTCTAGAAATCAATTTTTTTTTAGCCTTCTGTTCCGATCGCCGAAGGAGTGCCACAATATCGCACGAATGCCACAATCTCGCGCACAACCCTTCGCCTACTCGTTGTAGTGCTCTTGTGCGAGTCACAACGCTTCATCTCTTATAGTTTTCTTTTAATCAACGTGACAATGCAGTCATGTAAAGAAATTTCAGAATATGCAAGTCATTGTGCTCATGGCTGATTGGTTCAGGCTTAACAGCTGTGAGGCTCAGGGCTCATGGCTGAGCTGACCTGCCAATGACATCATCCACTTAACCCATCATTGGCCATCACTGTGTTGCACTACTGAATTGCTGGACAGCGCCCTCTGTCTTGTGGGTTGTGTCATTGTACTCAGTAGGGATATCCTCTTTCATTTTTCATTGGTCCATGTTGACCACCTTTCATTGGTCGATGTTGACCACTCCCCCGATCCTTAGACCACGCCCCCTTAGGCCACACCCCCTCAGTGTATCTCTTGAACCGTTTGTCGTAGAGACTTGCGGATTGTGCCATTGGTCGATGTTGACCACCTTTCATTGGTCGATGTTGACCACTCCCCCTGTTGACCACCTTTCATTGGTCGATGTTGACCACTCCCCCGATCCTTAGACCACGCCCCCTTAGGCCACACCCCCTCAGTGTAACTCTTGAACCGTTTGTCGTAGAGACTTGGGGATTGTGCCATTGGTCGATGTTGACCACCTTTCATTGGTCGATGTTGACCACTCCCCCGATCCTTAGACCACGCCCCCTTAGGCCACACCCCCTCAGTGTATCTCTTGAACCGTTTGTCGTAGAGACTTGCGGATTGTGCCATTGTACTCGGTGTAATAGTGTAATAGTGTGTAATAGTGTAATAGTGTAATAGTGTGTAATAGTGTAATAGTGTGTAATAGTGTAATAGTGTAATAGTGTGTAATAGTGTGTAATAGTGTGTAATAGTGTAATATTGTGTAATAGTGTAATAGTGTGTAATAGTGTAATAGTGTAATAGTGTGTACTAGTGTAATAGTGTAATAGTGTGTAATAGTGTAATAGTGTGTAATAGTGTAATAGTGTAATAGTGTGTAATAGTGTGTAATAGTGTAATAGTGTGTAATAGTGTAATAGTGTAATAGTGTGTAATAGTGTAATAGTGTGTAATAGTGTAATAGTGTGTAATAGTGTAATAGTGTAATAGTGTGTAATAGTGTAATAGTGTAATAGTGTGTAATAGTGTGTAATAGTGTAATAGTGTAATATTGTGTAATAGTGTAATAGTGTGTAATAGTGTAATAGTGTAATAGTGTAATAGTGTAATAGTGTGTAATAGTGTAATAGTGTGTAATAGTGTAATAGTGTGTAATAGTGTGTAATAGTGTAATAGTGTAATAGTGTGTAATAGTGTAATAGTGTGTAATAGTGTAATAGTGTGTAATAGTGTAATAGTGTGTAATAGTGTAATAGTGTGTAATAGTGTAATAGTGTAATAGTGTGTAATAGTGTAATAGTGTGTAATAGTGTAATAGTGTGTAATAGTGTAATAGTGTGTAATAGTGTAATAGTGTAATAGTGTAATAGTGTAATAGTGTGTAATAGTGTAATAGTGTGTAATAGTGTAATAGTGTGTAATAGTGTAATAGTGTAATAGTGTGTAATAGTGTAATAGTGTGTAATAGTGTAATAGTGTGTAATAGTGTGTAATAGTGTAATAGTGTAATAGTGTGTAATAGTGTAATAGTGTGTAATAGTGTAATAGTGTGTAATAGTGTAATAGTGTAATAGTGTGTAATAGTGTAATAGTGTGTAATAGTGTAATAGTGTAATAGTGTGTAATAGTGTAATAGTGTGTAATAGTGTAATAGTGTGTAATAGTGTAATAGTGTGTAATAGTGTAATAGTGTAATAGTGTGTAATAGTGTAATAGTGTGTAATAGTGTAATAGTGTAATAGTGTGTAATAGTGTAATAGTGTAATAGTGTGTAATAGTGTGTAATAGTGTAATAGTGTGTAATAGTGTAATAGTGTGTAATATTGTAATAGTGTGTAATAGTGTAATAGTGTGTAATAGTGTGTAATAGTGTAATAGTGTAATAGTGTAATAGTGTGTAATAGTGTAATAGTGTGTAATAGTGTAATAGTGTAATAGTGTGTAATAGTGTAATAGTGTGTAATAGTGTAATAGTGTGTAATAGTGTAATAGTGTGTAATAGTGTAATAGTGTAATAGTGTGTAATAGTGTAATAGTGTGTAATAGTGTAATAGTGTGTAATAGTGTAATAGTGTGTAATAGTTTAATAGTGTAATAGTGTGTAATAGTGTAATAGTGTAATAGTGTGTAATAATGTATTAGTGTAATAGTGTGTAATAGTGTAATAGTGTAATAGTGTGTAATAGTGTAATAGTGTAATAGTGTGTAATAGTGTAATAGTGTGTAATAGTGTAATAGTGTGTAATAGTGTAATAGTGTAATAGTGTGTAATAGTGTAATAGTGTAATTTTGCCAACACACTCGTGCCAGAGCGTTCGCGCCCCATACACGTGAAAGGTATCAAAACGACCGGCTTGCTCCAACTCGATGTGCTATTCGAACTCGTAAAGTTTCACCGCACCGTCTGGCTACGAATCGACTTTAAACGGTAAAATTTCGGAAATACAGTGCAATTTAGAGTTTCAAACACTTTGCAACACGTAAGCGTTCACGCACCATACACGTGAAAGGTATCAAAACGAGCGGCTTGCCTATGGCAACTGCGGTCTTCGAACCCGTAAAAGTTTCACCGCACCGTCTGGCTACGAATCGACTTTAAACGGTAAAATTTCGGTCCCATTGGGAATGCATTGCATTTTAGAGTGTAGCAGCTGAAATAATCTTTTTCCCCCTACCTTGGGTGAATTGCGAGTGTGATCTCAATTTTGGACGTAGAAATAAAACAAACACATCAAAACGATGACACGGCTGTCATCCCGCTCACAAAAGAAAAATAAATGGAATTGGACATTTCTATCTCAACTGACGACCATTTGTTTGAAGGTTCTCCTCCCCATTGACCGCCATGCAATCGCCCTCTAGAAATCAATTTTTTTTTAGCCTTCTGTTCCGATCGCCGAAGGAGTGCCACAATATCGCACGAATGCCACAATCTCGCGCACAACCCTTCGCCTACTCGTTGTAGTGCTCTTGTGCGAGTCTCAACGCTTCATCTCTTATAGTTTTCTTTTAATCAACGTGACAATGCAGTCATGTAAAGAAATGTCAGAATATGCAAGTCATTGTGCTCATGGCTGATTGGTTCAGGCTTAACAGCTGTGAGGCTCAGGGCTCATGGCTGAGCTGACCTGCCAATGACATCATCCACTTAACCCATCATTGGCCATCACTGTGTTGCACTACTGAATTGATGGACAGCGCCCTCTGTCTTGTGGGTTGTGTCATTGTACTCAGTAGGGATATGCTCTTTCATTTTTCATTGGTCCATGTTGACCACCTTTCATTGGTCGATGTTGACCACTCCCCCGATCCTTAGACCACGCCCCCTTAGGCCACACCCCCTCAGTGTATCTCTTGAACCGTTTGTCGTAGAGACTTGCGGATTGTGCCATTGGTCGATGTTGACCACCTTTCATTGGTCGATGTTGACCACTCCCCCTGTTGACCACCTTTCATTGGTCGATGTTGACCACTCCCCCGATCCTTAGACCACGCCCCCTTAGGCCACACCCCCTCAGTGTAACTCTTGAACCGTTTGTCGTAGAGACTTGGGGATTGTGCCATTGGTCGATGTTGACCACCTTTCATTGGTCGATGTTGACCACTCCCCCTATCGTTAGACCACGCCCCCTTAGGCCACACCCCCTCAGTGTATCTCTTGAACCGTTTGTCGTAGAGACTTGCGGATTGTGCCATTGGTCGATGTTGACCACCTTTCATTGGTCGATGTTGACCACTCCCCCTGTTGACCACCTTTCATTGGTCGATGTTGACCACTCCCCCGATCCTTAGACCACGCCCCCTTAGGCCACACCCCCTCAGTGTATCTCTTGAACCGTTTGTCGTAGAGACTTGCGGATTGTGCCATTGGTCGATGTTGACCACCTTTCATTGGTCGATGTTGACCACTCCCCCTATCGTTAGACCACGCCCCCTTAGGCCACACCCCCTCAGTGTATCTCTTGAACCGTTTGTCGTAGAGACTTGCGGATTGTGCCATTGGTCGATGTTGACCACCTTTCATTGGTCGATGTTGACCACTCCCCCTGTTGACCACCTTTCATTGGTCGATGTTGACCACTCCCCCGATCCTTAGACCACGCCCCCTTAGGCCACACCCCCTCAGTGTATCTCTTGAACCGTTTGTCGTAGAGACTTGCGGATTGTGCCATTGTACTCGGTGTAATAGTGTAATAGTGTGTAATAGTGTAATAGTGTGTAATAGTGTAATAGTGTAATAGTGTGTAATAGTGTGTAATAGTGTAATAGTGTAATAGTGTGTAATAGTGTGTAATAGTGTAATAGTGTAATAGTGTGTAATAGTGTAATATTGTGTAATAGTGTAATAGTGTGTAATAGTGTAATAGTGTGTAATAGTGTAATAGTGTAATAGTGTGTAATAGTGTAATAGTGTGTAATAGTGTGTAATAGTGTAATAGTGTAATAGTGTGTAATAGTGTAATAGTGTCTAATAGTGTAATAGTGTGTAATAGTGTAATAGTGTAATAGTGTGTAATAGTGTAATAGTGTAATAGTGTGTAATAGTGTAATAGTGTGTAATAGTGTAATAGTGTGTAATAGTGTAATAGTGTAATAGTGTGTAATAGTGTAATAGTGTGTAATAGTGTGTAATAGTGTAATAGTGTAATAGTGTGTAATAGTGTAATAGTGTCTAATAGTGTGTAATAGTGTAATAGTGTAATAGTGTGTAATAGTGTAATAGTGTGTAATAGTGTAATAGTGTAATAGTGTGTAATAGTGTAATAGTGTGTAATAGTGTAATAGTGTGTAATAGTGTAATAGTGTAATAGTGTGTAATAGTGTAATAGTGTAATAGTGTGTAATAGTGTGTAATAGTGTAATAGTGTAATATTGTGTAATAGTGTAATAGTGTGTAATAGTGTAATAGTGTAATAGTGTAATAGTGTAATAGTGTGTAATAGTGTAATAGTGTGTAATAGTGTAATAGTGTGTAATAGTGTGTAATAGTGTGTAATAGTGTAATAGTGTAATAGTGTGTAATAGTGTAATAGTGTGTAATAGTGTAATAGTGTGTAATAGTGTAATAGTGTGTAATAGTGTAATAGTGTAATAGTGTGTAATAGTGTAATAGTGTGTAATAGTGTAATAGTGTGTAATAGTGTAATAGTGTGTAATAGTGTAATAGTGTGTAATAGTGTAATAGTGTGTAATAGTGTAATAGTGTAATAGTGTAATAGTGTGTAATAGTGTAATAGTGTAATAGTGTGTAATAGTGTAATAGTGTGTAATAGTGTAATAGTGTGTAATAGTGTAATAGTGTGTAATAGTGTAATAGTGTAATAGTGTGTAATAGTGTAATAGTGTGTAATAGTGTAATAGTGTAATAGTGTAATAGTGTAATAGTGTGTAATAGTGTGTAATAGTGTAATAGTGTGTAATAGTGTAATAGTGTGTAATATTGTAATAGTGTGTAATAGTGTAATAGTGTGTAATAGTGTAATAGTGTAATAGTGTGTAATAGTGTAATAGTGTAATAGTGTAATAGTGTAATAGTGTGTAATAGTGTAATAGTGTGTAATAGTGTAATAGTGTAATAGTGTGTAATAGTGTAATAGTGTGTAATAGTGTAATAGTGTGTAATAGTGTAATAGTGTGTAATAGTGTAATAGTGTAATAGTGTGTAATAGTGTAATAGTGTGTAATAGTGTAATAGTGTGTAATAGTTTAATAGTGTAATAGTGTGTAATAGTGTAATAGTGTAATAGTGTGTAATAATGTATTAGTGTAATAGTGTGTAATAGTGCGTTCGCGCCCCATACACGTGAAAGGTATCAAAACGACCGGCTTGCTCCAACTCGATGTGCTATTCGAACTCGTAAAGTTTCACCGCACCGTCTGGCTACGAATCGACTTTAAACGGTAAAATTTCAGAAATGCATGCAATTTAGAGTGCGAGATCCACCGATTTTCCAAACAACACTCGTGCCAGAGCGTTCGCGCCCCATACACGTGAAAGGTATCAAAACGACCGGCTTGCTCCAACTCGATGTGCTATTCGAACTCGTAAAGTTTCACGGCACCGTCTGGCTACGAATCGACTTTAAACGGTAAAATTTCGGAAATACAGTGCAATTTAGAGTTTCAAACACTTCGCAACACGTAAGCGTTCGCGCACCATACACGTGAAAGGTATCAAAACGAGCGGCTTGCCTATGGCAACTGCGGTCTTCGAACCCGTAAAAGTTTCACCGCACCGTCTGGCTACGAATCGACTTTAAACGGTAAAATTTCGGTCCCATTGGGAATGCATTGCATTTTAGAGTGTAGCAGCTGAAATAATCTTTTTCCCCCTACCTTGGGTGAATTGCGAGTGTGATCTCAATTTTGGACGTAGAAATAAAACAAACACATCAAAACGATGACACGGCTGTCATCCCGCTCACAAAAGAAAAATAAATGGAATTGGACATTTCTATCTCAACTGACGACCATTTGTTTGAAGGTTCTCCTCCCCATTGACCGCCATGCAATCGCCCTCTAGAAATCAATTTTTTTTTAGCCTTCTGTTCCGATCGCCGAAGGAGTGCCACAATATCGCACGAATGCCACAATCTCGCGCACAACCCTTCGCCTACTCGTTGTAGTGCTCTTGTGCGAGTCACAACGCTTCATCTCTTATAGTTTTCTTTTAATCAACGTGACAATGCAGTCATGTAAAGAAATTTCAGAATATGCAAGTCATTGTGCTCATGGCTGATTGGTTCAGGCTTAACAGCTGTGAGGCTCAGGGCTCATGGCTGAGCTGACCTGCCAATGACATCATCCACTTAACCCATCATTGGCCATCACTGTGTTGCACTACTGAATTGCTGGACAGCGCCCTCTGTCTTGTGGGTTGTGTCATTGTACTCAGTAGGGATATCCTCTTTCATTTTTCATTGGTCCATGTTGACCACCTTTCATTGGTCGATGTTGACCACTCCCCCGATCCTTAGACCACGCCCCCTTAGGCCACACCCCCTCAGTGTATCTCTTGAACCGTTTGTCGTAGAGACTTGCGGATTGTGCCATTGGTCGATGTTGACCACCTTTCATTGGTCGATGTTGACCACTCCCCCTGTTGACCACCTTTCATTGGTCGATGTTGACCACTCCCCCGATCCTTAGACCACGCCCCCTTAGGCCACACCCCCTCAGTGTAACTCTTGAACCGTTTGTCGTAGAGACTTGGGGATTGTGCCATTGGTCGATGTTGACCACCTTTCATTGGTCGATGTTGACCACTCCCCCGATCCTTAGACCACGCCCCCTTAGGCCACACCCCCTCAGTGTATCTCTTGAACCGTTTGTCGTAGAGACTTGCGGATTGTGCCATTGTACTCGGTGTAATAGTGTAATAGTGTGTAATAGTGTAATAGTGTAATAGTGTGTAATAGTGTAATAGTGTGTAATAGTGTAATAGTGTAATAGTGTGTAATAGTGTGTAATAGTGTGTAATAGTGTAATATTGTGTAATAGTGTAATAGTGTGTAATAGTGTAATAGTGTAATAGTGTGTACTAGTGTAATAGTGTAATAGTGTGTAATAGTGTAATAGTGTGTAATAGTGTAATAGTGTAATAGTGTGTAATAGTGTGTAATAGTGTAATAGTGTGTAATAGTGTAATAGTGTAATAGTGTGTAATAGTGTAATAGTGTGTAATAGTGTAATAGTGTGTAATAGTGTAATAGTGTAATAGTGTGTAATAGTGTAATAGTGTAATAGTGTGTAATAGTGTGTAATAGTGTAATAGTGTAATATTGTGTAATAGTGTAATAGTGTGTAATAGTGTAATAGTGTAATAGTGTAATAGTGTAATAGTGTGTAATAGTGTAATAGTGTGTAATAGTGTAATAGTGTGTAATAGTGTGTAATAGTGTGTAATAGTGTAATAGTGTAATAGTGTGTAATAGTGTAATAGTGTGTAATAGTGTAATAGTGTGTAATAGTGTAATAGTGTGTAATAGTGTAATAGTGTGTAATAGTGTAATAGTGTAATAGTGTGTAATAGTGTAATAGTGTGTAATAGTGTAATAGTGTGTAATAGTGTAATAGTGTGTAATAGTGTAATAGTGTAATAGTGTAATAGTGTGTAATAGTGTAATAGTGTAATAGTGTGTAATAGTGTAATAGTGTGTAATAGTGTAATAGTGTGTAATAGTGTAATAGTGTAATAGTGTGTAATAGTGTAATAGTGTGTAATAGTGTAATAGTGTGTAATAGTGTAATAGTGTGTAATAGTGTGTAATAGTGTAATAGTGTAATAGTGTGTAATAGTGTAATAGTGTGTAATAGTGTAATAGTGTGTAATAGTGTAATAGTGTAATAGTGTGTAATAGTGTAATAGTGTGTAATAGTGTAATAGTGTAATAGTGTGTAATAGTGTAATAGTGTGTAATAGTGTAATAGTGTGTAATAGTGTAATAGTGTGTAATAGTGTAATAGTGTAATAGTGTGTAATAGTGTAATAGTGTGTAATAGTGTAATAGTGTAATAGTGTGTAATAGTGTAATAGTGTAATAGTGTGTAATAGTGTGTAATAGTGTAATAGTGTGTAATAGTGTAATAGTGTGTAATATTGTAATAGTGTGTAATAGTGTAATAGTGTGTACTAGTGTAATAGTGTAATAGTGTGTAATAGTGTAATAGTGTAATAGTGTAATAGTGTAATAGTGTGTAATAGTGTAATAGTGTGTAATAGTGTAATAGTGTAATAGTGTGTAATAGTGTAATAGTGTGTAATAGTGTAATAGTGTGTAATAGTGTAATAGTGTGTAATAGTGTAATAGTGTAATAGTGTGTAATAGTGTAATAGTGTGTAATAGTGTAATAGTGTGTAATAGTGTAATAGTGTGTAATAGTTTAATAGTGTAATAGTGTGTAATAGTGTAATAGTGTAATAGTGTGTAATAATGTATTAGTGTAATAGTGTGTAATAGTGTAATAGTGTAATAGTGTGTAATAGTGTAATAGTGTAATAGTGTGTAATAGTGTAATAGTGTGTAATAGTGTAATAGTGTGTAATAGTGTAATAGTGTAATAGTGTGTAATAGTGTAATAGTGTGTAATAGTGTAATAGTGTAATAGTGTGTAATAGTGTAATAGTGTGTAATAGTGTAATAGTGTAATAGTGTAATAGTGTGTAATAGTGTAATAGTGTGTAATAGTGTAATAGTGTAATAGTGTGTAATAGTGTAATAGTGTGTAATAGTGTAATAGTGTAATAGTGTGTAATAGTGTAATAGTGTGTAATAGTGTAATAGTGTGTAATAGTGTAATAGTGTAATAGTGTGTAATAGTGTAATAGTGTAATAGTGTGTAATAGTGTGTAATAGTGTAATAGTGTAATATTGTGTAATAGTGTAATAGTGTGTAATAGTGTAATAGTGTAATAGTGTAATAGTGTGTAATAGTGTAATAGTGTGTAATAGTGTAATAGTGTAATAGTGTAATAGTGTGTAATAGTGTAATAGTGTAATAGTGTGTAATAGTGTAATAGTGTAATAGTGTGTAATAGTGTAATAGTGTGTAATAGTGTAATAGTGTGTAATAGTGTAATAGTGTAATAGTGTGTAATAGTGTAATAGTGTAATAGTGTGTAATAGTGTGTAATTGTGTAATATTGTGTAATAGTGTAATAGTGTAATAGTGTAATAGTGTGTAATAGTGTGTAATAGTGTAATAGTGTGTAATAGTGTAATAGTGTGTAATAGTGTGTAATAGTGTAATAGTGTGTAATAGTGTGTAATAGTGTAATAGTGTAATAGTGTGTAATAGTGTAATAGTGTAATAGTGTGTAATAGTGTAATAGTGTGTAATAGTGTAATAGTGTAATAGTGTGTAATAGTGTAATAGTGTGTAATAGTGTAATAGTGTGTAATAGTGTGTAATAGTGTAATAGTGTAATAGCGTGTAATAGTGTGTAATAGTGTAATAGTGTGTAATAGTGTAATAGTGTGTAATAGTGTAATAGTGTAATAGTGTGTAATAGTGTAATATTGTAATAGTGTGTAATAGTGTGTAATAGTGTAATAGTGTAATAGTGTGTAATAGTGTAATAGTGTAATAGTGTAATAGTGTAATAGTGTGTAATAGTGTAATAGTGTGTAATAGTGTAATAGTGTAATAGTGTGTAATAGTGTAATAGTGTGTAATAGTGTAATAGTGTGTAATAGTGTAATAGTGTGTAATAGTGTAATAGTGTAATAGTGTGTAATAGTGTAATAGTGTGTAATAGTGTAATAGTGTGTAATAGTTTAATAGTGTAATAGTGTGTAATAGTGTAATAGTGTAATAGTGTGTAATAATGTATTAGTGTAATAGTGTGTAATAGTGCGTTCGCGCCCCATACACGTGAAAGGTATCAAAACGACCGGCTTGCTCCAACTCGATGTGCTATTCGAACTCGTAAAGTTTCACCGCACCGTCTGGCTACGAATCGACTTTAAACGGTAAAATTTCAGAAATGCATGCAATTTAGAGTGCGAGATCCACCGATTTTCCAAACAACACTCGTGCCAGAGCGTTCGCGCCCCATACACGTGAAAGGTATCAAAACGACCGGCTTGCTCCAACTCGATGTGCTATTCGAACTCGTAAAGTTTCACGGCACCGTCTGGCTACGAATCGACTTTAAACGGTAAAATTTCGGAAATACAGTGCAATTTAGAGTTTCAAACACTTCGCAACACGTAAGCGTTCGCGCACCATACACGTGAAAGGTATCAAAACGAGCGGCTTGCCTATGGCAACTGCGGTCTTCGAACCCGTAAAAGTTTCACCGCACCGTCTGGCTACGAATCGACTTTAAACGGTAAAATTTCGGTCCCATTGGGAATGCATTGCATTTTAGAGTGTAGCAGCTGAAATAATCTTTTTCCCCCTACCTTGGGTGAATTGCGAGTGTGATCTCAATTTTGGACGTAGAAATAAAACAAACACATCAAAACGATGACACGGCTGTCATCCCGCTCACAAAAGAAAAATAAATGGAATTGGACATTTCTATCTCAACTGACGACCATTTGTTTGAAGGTTCTCCTCCCCATTGACCGCCATGCAATCGCCCTCTAGAAATCAATTTTTTTTTAGCCTTCTGTTCCGATCGCCGAAGGAGTGCCACAATATCGCACGAATGCCACAATCTCGCGCACAACCCTTCGCCTACTCGTTGTAGTGCTCTTGTGCGAGTCACAACGCTTCATCTCTTATAGTTTTCTTTTAATCAACGTGACAATGCAGTCATGTAAAGAAATTTCAGAATATGCAAGTCATTGTGCTCATGGCTGATTGGTTCAGGCTTAACAGCTGTGAGGCTCAGGGCTCATGGCTGAGCTGACCTGCCAATGACATCATCCACTTAACCCATCATTGGCCATCACTGTGTTGCACTACTGAATTGCTGGACAGCGCCCTCTGTCTTGTGGGTTGTGTCATTGTACTCAGTAGGGATATCCTCTTTCATTTTTCATTGGTCCATGTTGACCACCTTTCATTGGTCGATGTTGACCACTCCCCCGATCCTTAGACCACGCCCCCTTAGGCCACACCCCCTCAGTGTATCTCTTGAACCGTTTGTCGTAGAGACTTGCGGATTGTGCCATTGGTCGATGTTGACCACCTTTCATTGGTCGATGTTGACCACTCCCCCTGTTGACCACCTTTCATTGGTCGATGTTGACCACTCCCCCGATCCTTAGACCACGCCCCCTTAGGCCACACCCCCTCAGTGTAACTCTTGAACCGTTTGTCGTAGAGACTTGGGGATTGTGCCATTGGTCGATGTTGACCACCTTTCATTGGTCGATGTTGACCACTCCCCCGATCCTTAGACCACGCCCCCTTAGGCCACACCCCCTCAGTGTATCTCTTGAACCGTTTGTCGTAGAGACTTGCGGATTGTGCCATTGTACTCGGTGTAATAGTGTAATAGTGTGTAATAGTGTAATAGTGTAATAGTGTGTAATAGTGTAATAGTGTGTAATAGTGTAATAGTGTAATAGTGTGTAATAGTGTGTAATAGTGTGTAATAGTGTAATATTGTGTAATAGTGTAATAGTGTGTAATAGTGTAATAGTGTAATAGTGTGTACTAGTGTAATAGTGTAATAGTGTGTAATAGTGTAATAGTGTGTAATAGTGTAATAGTGTAATAGTGTGTAATAGTGTGTAATAGTGTAATAGTGTGTAATAGTGTAATAGTGTAATAGTGTGTAATAGTGTAATAGTGTGTAATAGTGTAATAGTGTGTAATAGTGTAATAGTGTAATAGTGTGTAATAGTGTAATAGTGTAATAGTGTGTAATAGTGTGTAATAGTGTAATAGTGTAATATTGTGTAATAGTGTAATAGTGTGTAATAGTGTAATAGTGTAATAGTGTAATAGTGTAATAGTGTGTAATAGTGTAATAGTGTGTAATAGTGTAATAGTGTGTAATAGTGTGTAATAGTGTAATAGTGTAATAGTGTGTAATAGTGTAATAGTGTGTAATAGTGTAATAGTGTGTAATAGTGTAATAGTGTGTAATAGTGTAATAGTGTGTAATAGTGTAATAGTGTAATAGTGTGTAATAGTGTAATAGTGTGTAATAGTGTAATAGTGTGTAATAGTGTAATAGTGTGTAATAGTGTAATAGTGTAATAGTGTAATAGTGTGTAATAGTGTAATAGTGTAATAGTGTGTAATAGTGTAATAGTGTGTAATAGTGTAATAGTGTGTAATAGTGTAATAGTGTAATAGTGTGTAATAGTGTAATAGTGTGTAATAGTGTAATAGTGTGTAATAGTGTAATAGTGTGTAATAGTGTGTAATAGTGTAATAGTGTAATAGTGTGTAATAGTGTAATAGTGTGTAATAGTGTAATAGTGTGTAATAGTGTAATAGTGTAATAGTGTGTAATAGTGTAATAGTGTGTAATAGTGTAATAGTGTAATAGTGTGTAATAGTGTAATAGTGTGTAATAGTGTAATAGTGTGTAATAGTGTAATAGTGTGTAATAGTGTAATAGTGTAATAGTGTGTAATAGTGTAATAGTGTGTAATAGTGTAATAGTGTAATAGTGTGTAATAGTGTAATAGTGTAATAGTGTGTAATAGTGTGTAATAGTGTAATAGTGTGTAATAGTGTAATAGTGTGTAATATTGTAATAGTGTGTAATAGTGTAATAGTGTGTAATAGTGTGTAATAGTGTAATAGTGTAATAGTGTAATAGTGTGTAATAGTGTAATAGTGTGTAATAGTGTAATAGTGTAATAGTGTGTAATAGTGTAATAGTGTGTAATAGTGTAATAGTGTGTAATAGTGTAATAGTGTGTAATAGTGTAATAGTGTAATAGTGTGTAATAGTGTAATAGTGTGTAATAGTGTAATAGTGTGTAATAGTGTAATAGTGTGTAATAGTTTAATAGTGTAATAGTGTGTAATAGTGTAATAGTGTAATAGTGTGTAATAATGTATTAGTGTAATAGTGTGTAATAGTGTAATAGTGTGTAATAGTGTGTAATAGTGTAATAGTGTAATAGTGTGTAATAGTGTAATAGTGTGTAATAGTGTAATAGTGTGTAATAGTGTAATAGTGTAATAGTGTGTAATAGTGTAATAGTGTAATTTTGCCAACACACTCGTGCCAGAGCGTTCGCGCCCCATACACGTGAAAGGTATCAAAACGACCGGCTTGCTCCAACTCGATGTGCTATTCGAACTCGTAAAGTTTCACCGCACCGTCTGGCTACGAATCGACTTTAAACGGTAAAATTTCGGAAATACAGTGCAATTTAGAGTTTCAAACACTTTGCAACACGTAAGCGTTCACGCACCATACACGTGAAAGGTATCAAAACGAGCGGCTTGCCTATGGCAACTGCGGTCTTCGAACCCGTAAAAGTTTCACCGCACCGTCTGGCTACGAATCGACTTTAAACGGTAAAATTTCGGTCCCATTGGGAATGCATTGCATTTTAGAGTGTAGCAGCTGAAATAATCTTTTTCCCCCTACCTTGGGTGAATTGCGAGTGTGATCTCAATTTTGGACGTAGAAATAAAACAAACACATCAAAACGATGACACGGCTGTCATCCCGCTCACAAAAGAAAAATAAATGGAATTGGACATTTCTATCTCAACTGACGACCATTTGTTTGAAGGTTCTCCTCCCCATTGACCGCCATGCAATCGCCCTCTAGAAATCAATTTTTTTTTAGCCTTCTGTTCCGATCGCCGAAGGAGTGCCACAATATCGCACGAATGCCACAATCTCGCGCACAACCCTTCGCCTACTCGTTGTAGTGCTCTTGTGCGAGTCTCAACGCTTCATCTCTTATAGTTTTCTTTTAATCAACGTGACAATGCAGTCATGTAAAGAAATGTCAGAATATGCAAGTCATTGTGCTCATGGCTGATTGGTTCAGGCTTAACAGCTGTGAGGCTCAGGGCTCATGGCTGAGCTGACCTGCCAATGACATCATCCACTTAACCCATCATTGGCCATCACTGTGTTGCACTACTGAATTGATGGACAGCGCCCTCTGTCTTGTGGGTTGTGTCATTGTACTCAGTAGGGATATGCTCTTTCATTTTTCATTGGTCCATGTTGACCACCTTTCATTGGTCGATGTTGACCACTCCCCCGATCCTTAGACCACGCCCCCTTAGGCCACACCCCCTCAGTGTATCTCTTGAACCGTTTGTCGTAGAGACTTGCGGATTGTGCCATTGGTCGATGTTGACCACCTTTCATTGGTCGATGTTGACCACTCCCCCTGTTGACCACCTTTCATTGGTCGATGTTGACCACTCCCCCGATCCTTAGACCACGCCCCCTTAGGCCACACCCCCTCAGTGTAACTCTTGAACCGTTTGTCGTAGAGACTTGGGGATTGTGCCATTGGTCGATGTTGACCACCTTTCATTGGTCGATGTTGACCACTCCCCCTATCGTTAGACCACGCCCCCTTAGGCCACACCCCCTCAGTGTATCTCTTGAACCGTTTGTCGTAGAGACTTGCGGATTGTGCCATTGGTCGATGTTGACCACCTTTCATTGGTCGATGTTGACCACTCCCCCTGTTGACCACCTTTCATTGGTCGATGTTGACCACTCCCCCGATCCTTAGACCACGCCCCCTTAGGCCACACCCCCTCAGTGTATCTCTTGAACCGTTTGTCGTAGAGACTTGCGGATTGTGCCATTGGTCGATGTTGACCACCTTTCATTGGTCGATGTTGACCACTCCCCCTATCGTTAGACCACGCCCCCTTAGGCCACACCCCCTCAGTGTATCTCTTGAACCGTTTGTCGTAGAGACTTGCGGATTGTGCCATTGGTCGATGTTGACCACCTTTCATTGGTCGATGTTGACCACTCCCCCTGTTGACCACCTTTCATTGGTCGATGTTGACCACTCCCCCGATCCTTAGACCACGCCCCCTTAGGCCACACCCCCTCAGTGTATCTCTTGAACCGTTTGTCGTAGAGACTTGCGGATTGTGCCATTGTACTCGGTGTAATAGTGTAATAGTGTGTAATAGTGTAATAGTGTGTAATAGTGTAATAGTGTAATAGTGTGTAATAGTGTGTAATAGTGTAATAGTGTAATAGTGTGTAATAGTGTGTAATAGTGTAATAGTGTAATAGTGTGTAATAGTGTAATATTGTGTAATAGTGTAATAGTGTGTAATAGTGTAATAGTGTGTAATAGTGTAATAGTGTAATAGTGTGTAATAGTGTAATAGTGTGTAATAGTGTGTAATAGTGTAATAGTGTAATAGTGTGTAATAGTGTAATAGTGTCTAATAGTGTAATAGTGTGTAATAGTGTAATAGTGTAATAGTGTGTAATAGTGTAATAGTGTAATAGTGTGTAATAGTGTAATAGTGTGTAATAGTGTAATAGTGTGTAATAGTGTAATAGTGTAATAGTGTGTAATAGTGTAATAGTGTGTAATAGTGTGTAATAGTGTAATAGTGTAATAGTGTGTAATAGTGTAATAGTGTCTAATAGTGTGTAATAGTGTAATAGTGTAATAGTGTGTAATAGTGTAATAGTGTAATAGTGTGTAATAGTGTAATAGTGTAATAGTGTGTAATAGTGTAATAGTGTGTAATAGTGTAATAGTGTAATAGTGTGTAATAGTGTAATAGTGTGTAATAGTGTAATAGTGTGTAATAGTGTAATAGTGTAATAGTGTAATAGTGTGTAATAGTGTAATAGTGTAATAGTGTGTAATAGTGTAATAGTGTAATAGTGTGTAATAGTGTAATAGTGTAATAGTGTGTAATAGTGTAATAGTGTAATAGTGTGTAATAGTGTAATAGTGTGTAATAGTGTGTAATAGTGTAATAGTGTAATAGTGTGTAATAGTGTAATAGTGTGTAATAGTGTAATAGTGTGTAATAGTGTGTAATAGTGTACTAGTGTGTAATAGTGTAATAGTGTGTAATAGTGTGTAATAGTGTAATAGTGTGTAATAGTGTGTAATAGTGTAATAGTGTAATAATGTGTAATAGTGTGTAATAGTGTAATAGTGTGTAATAGTGTAATAGTGTGTAATAGTGTAATAGTGTAATAGTGTGTAATAGTGTGTAATAGTGTAATAGTGTGTAATAGTGTAATAGTGTGTAATAGTGTAATATTGTGTAATAGTGTAATAGTGTTGCGGGTTGTGTCATTGCACTCAGTAGGGATATCCTCTTTGATTGGTCTATGTTGACCACTCCCCCGATCCTTAGGCCGCGCCCCCTTTTTGTATCCTTTGAACCGTTTGTCATAGAGACTCGCGAGAGACCCTCTCCCCCGTTGGCCGGCGGTGCACAGGCGTCACCCACACTTTCACAATTTCCCCCGCGCGGAATTGTCTAGTTATTATTATTATTATTATTATTATTATTATTATTATTATTATTATTATTATTATTATTATTATTATTGCTGTTATTGTCCTGTGAAGTCTTGTTTATTATTATTGTTACTGTATTGTGTTGTGTCTTGTTTCATGTGGGGGGGAAAAGTAAGCACGAAAATAGTATTGTTGCTGGATTGTCTTTTTCAGTAACACTGTAGAAAACCCCAAATCTAATAAAATTTCATTAGAAAATCATGTTTGGAGGGGTACAAGGAAGAAGGAATCTAAATGTATTAATAGTCTGGCTTAATGCTTTATTCGTCCAAACAATACTGCTAACACAAATAATTAATTTATTCTATTTAATTGAATTGAATTCTCTCCAATTCCATTTCCCTGAGTTCAGGGATAGAATACTAGACGCACGCCTGCTTGCTAGTACATAGAACGTCATTGCAGAAGAGATTAAAAGTGCATTCAAATTTGTATTATTGGACAGCACTTATAAAAGAGGTCTGAAATACAGTAGGTCACAGAGGCTCACCAAGTGCAAGTCTTGCTAATGTTATGTGCCCATAACGTTGTTTTTCAAGAACGTTATCTCAAGAGTTGTACATAGAGCCATGTACTGTATGAGGCTAGCGGAAATGCGTGACAATGTGTTTTCATAAGAGCCATAGACACGAGTTAAAGAACCAATGAAAGCTCTCGATAGGTCTTCGGCTTTAACTTTATTTCCCCCCTTCAGTGTACAATTACAACCCAACAGCTTGGTATTCTAGCCCAGTGTTATACCCCCCCCCGCTCCACGCCTCAAAAGATAAATGTGAGGGAGTCCATTGTAATGCTAAACGCCAGGCTGCAGGCACCGTCATTGATGGCTGAAGGAGCGAAGAGGAGGATTGTAATGGAGAGATAGAGAGATGAAGAGACAGGGAGGGGAGGAGGTGAAGAGGCTGTCTCTTCAGACGGACATGGAAGGGTTGCTGAACAGGAGAGGAGAAGAGCAGCGGTGAAGGAGAAGAGAGTATCATGGTAATCTCCTTTGGTACACTATAGTCACGGACATCAGCATTGTCTCATATTATGTAAACAAGAGACATTTATAAATAGTATAGCCATCAGCTAATGATTCAGTACAATACAAATTGGGTTCTTCAATCGCATTGCATTTTGTTACAGAAGGTATGTTGATGTCAAATTAACCAATAATGTTAGAACTGTTGTGAAAATGCTGACTAAAGCCCTTTGATCTATATCCCCATCATTATCAACATAATCCTATCATTTCAGATATCCAATCTGCTTCCCTGAAAACATTGCATAATACACTCGGGTTACCCCAAATGGACCATCAATCAGTGTCAGTTATAGTATTTGTAAAGGATATCAGCTAGCTAGTTCACAAAAAAGTAATGAAACTAGTTGTCATGGTCAGGGCTCGGGCCTTCCTCTGCCCCCATCCTGCCGCGCCCATATATGGGCAGCTTCCTGCTGCAGCATTCCCATGCTGCCAGATGAGCATCAATCAGCGTGGCTGTGAGGGATTCCCTCATCAGCAGCCCCTATATCACCTGACGGATCCTGTCGTCCCTCGTCGCAGTGTTAAACTAGCTACCTAGGATCACCGCTCCAGTACGCCTCCAACCTGGATGTCCCGTGCTGCACTAGGAGTGCACCAGCTCTTGGCTATCGTACATCCCTGTACCTGTTGTCCTGTGCTGCACAAGGAGTGCTCCTGCTCTCGCCTACTACAACACGTACCTGTTACCCCGCGCTGCACTAGGAGTGCACCGGCTCTCGTCTATCGTACATCCCTGTACCTGTTGTCCCGTGCTGCACTAGGAGTGCACCAGCTCTCGTCTATCGTACATCCCTGTACCTGTTGTCCCGTGCTGCACAAGGAGTGCTCCTGCTCTCGCCTATTACAACACGTACCTGTACATTACTGTATTTGCCTGTAAACTGTCTGCTTGGGGAAATACTATTAAAACACCCTAAACCGCTCCATTCTCTCTCCTCCTGTGTTTGCTATTGGGCTCCGCAAAACCCCCTCCTCCAGTGGCGGCCGGTGGGTACTTCGCCACTAGGGGCGCTATACCAAATATTTTGCAAACGTACAGTACAGTACTGTACCACGCAAGACTCATGGCAAGACGTGAGCGATTCGACTCACGCTCACGGCAATGAATCGGCTCTTATGAACGAGTCGCTCAGCTGTTACTACAACAACACACAACCAGTCAAATAAAGTATAGTCTAGACTCTAATTCACAACTTGAAACACAATATAAATAGAAAAGTTAGAAACAAAACTCGCCCGTCTCCAAACACAGGCAGATCTCTCCCTCTCTCCTTCTCTCTCTCACACACAGCGCGACGTGGAATCGATTCGTTACACAATCAGACCTATTATATACCAAGAATAACTTCAGTATGAGTACAGGGCTGTACACATATTTTGCATATTGTTAAACGAGCCAAGGCTAGCTATTAAACTATCGATATGAATCGAAAATCTGGGACCCTGATGTAAACAAGACAAACGTCTTTCTCTGGTCTGCATCCCCTTAACAATTGTGTGTATTGAGCCGTACTGTATTGTACCCATTCTGCAATCTGTTAATAAAGTTCTCATTCATTCATTCATTCAAACATAGACGATATTGAACAAGCCATAATCCACGTATTTTCAATCCGAGAGAGCTGCAGTAGTTAAATCAATGAGCCATCGACATAGTCAGTGTGGTAAGTAACGTTATTATTGCATCCAAGATTGATACACGGCTGGCTAGGCAGTTGGTAGTCATAGTCTTGTGTTATAAAATAAATAAACAATCAGCAATGTCTCGCTTCATGAATGGCCAGCACAGCAGTAGCCTAACAGTACTGCTCCTAAAAAAAACTATTTACAAACGTTAACGTTAAGCACAGAGAGAGAGAGAGAGAGAGAGAGAGAGAGAGAGAGAGAGAGAGAGAGAGAGAGAGAGAGAGAGAGAGAGAGACTCACTGTTTAGTTGAAACGTCCAGGGCAGGAGAGCTTGATAAACGTGTATAATCCGCCATATAGCTTGTTAGCCAAGTGTTAGCTTAGCTCGTTAGCACAACACTCAACAAGTACATTCCTTTGTCCATTTCCGCTCGAACAGACTGCAAACTACCTGGCGTTCTATCGCCATGCTCTAAGACAAACTCTAACCTTAACCAACTTTGAAAGAGTGCCTAAGCTTAACAGTCTTCTAAAGAACTTGCAGTCACGGCAGTGACGGCACGCTCTAAGACAAACAACCTAGACAAACCTAGGAAGCTAGAAGCTAGAATTGGAACATTAGAAATTGGATTCGGCCAATCAGAGATCGTCTCTGTGAAATTCAGCCACGGAAAAAAAGACTGGCGTCGGCCAATCAGAGAGCGTCTCAGCGAAATGCGGCTACAGATATTCTTGACGCTACTGGCTAGACCGCTTCAAATCGCGCTCGGATTCCAACATAATAGTCATATTTCAACGCACAACGGCGTATGCACTGATTGGCTGTGACGGAGACAGCGATCAAACTGTGACGCGCACTCAGAGCGCTATCGCTTCTAGCCCGGGCGAGAAATACGAAAAAATAAAAAAAAACGTCACTTCCTGCTCATGAAAACGATGTTTTTTTTATTTAGATAATAACGTTATATTGTGCATTGGAAATACAAACATACTTAAAATGAGTAAATATTATTCATTTTAAACATGTTTATATTATTTATAGGGCTATAAAACACAAAAACGAAAAAGTTGTATTGTCTTCTTCTCTGATTTAACAGCAGCTGGCCAGCAGGTGGGTCGGCGCCCTTGCGCCAACTAGTGGCGAGCCGCCACTGCCCTCCTCACAGAACACTGCGACCAGATGTCGGACCCAGGACCACAGGACGTCGGGGAATGGAGCAACAATATCCAGGCCGCTGTCAATGGACACGCCATTCTGGTAAACCAACACTCACAGTTACTGGACGAAACCATTGCCCAACTCGGCGCTCTCACGCCCAGCTCCGTGGAGCGAGACAGACAATGAGCATACGTCACTGCCCAGCTAGATGCCCCGCCTGTTGTATCCCCACCTGTTGTATCCCCGCACAGGGAGCCCCATGTCCCTGCACCAGAACGTTATGGCGGAGACGTCTCTAAGTGTCGTGCCTTTATTTTCCAATGTTCATTAGTATTCGGGCAACAGCCACAAACCTTCCAGAGTGAAAAATCCAAAGTCTCCTACCTGTCTGGTTTGCTCACGGGTCCCGTGCTAGAATGGGCAACCGCCCTCCACTTCAGTCGTTCCCCCCTCTGCGATTCGTACTCTGCTTATGTCAGCGACATGCAAAAGGTTTTCAACCATCCCCCCGGGGGCTCGGATAGTACTGCCGCCTTGTTTACAATCCGCCAAGGTCATTGCAGCGTGAGCGAGTATGCTATTGAATTCCGTATCCTGGCAGCAGGTTCCGAGTGGAACGATACGCCGTTACGAGGGGCTTTCCGCCAAGGCCTCAGCGACGTCCTAAAAGATGAATTGGCGTCTAAGGAGAAGCCAACTTCCCTTGACGAGTTGATTAACTTAGCCAGAGAATTGGACACACGCCTCCACGAACGCCGCCGTGAAAAAGCTAGTGCCGTCCATAGTGTGCCGCTGCAGAGCCGCGAAGCCGCAGACCCGGAGCGCGCCGTCAATAGTGTGCCGCTGCAGAACCAAAGAGCCGAAGGCTCGGAGCCTATGGAACTCGACCGCTCTCGCCTCCCTCTCCGCGAACGCCGTCACAGACTCAGGACGGGGGCATGTTTGTACTGCGGGCAACTCGGCCACTCCATCGCTTCATGCTCGGTTCGCCCAAACGACGGCGCTCGACAGTGACGCTGGGCGCATGTACGAGCCTTAATTATGCTCCCAGCTCCGGCCCAAACATGCAATTCAGTGCCACGCTTTATCACAATGGTCAATCACTCCCTTTGTCCGCACTGGTCGACTCAGGCGCAGACGAAAACCTCATTGGCGCTGGGGTAGTGTCCCGCTTCCACATTGCCACAGACGCCTTGCCAATTCCCCGCGATGCTCAAGGTCTAAACGGGAGGTTGCTCTCACGAATAACCCTCCACACCACGCCTCTCCGCCTCCAACTCTCAGGGAATCATAGCGAGGACATCCGTTTCCACGTCACTAATTCCCCCCATAATCCCATCGTTCTAGGCATGCCTTGGTTAAAGCTACACAACCCTGTAATAAACTGGCCAACGGGCTCAGTCACGAGCTGGAGTGCTCACTGCCACGCCTCTTGTCTACGGTCAGCTCGGTCGCCACTGGGACACGCTGGCTCTCCCATTCCCAACGAACCTATTGACCTTTCGAGTGTTCCTCCTATTTATCACGATTTAGAGGCGGTTTTTAGTAAACAACAGGCTCTCTCCCTGCCACCTCATCGCCAGTACGACTGTGCTATTGATCTGCTCCTGGGAGCTAGGCTCCCCGCTAGTCGCCTGTTTAACCTCTCACGCCCAGAGAGGGAGTCCATGGAGAAATACGTCCACGAGTTCCTGGTCTCAGGCATTATTACCCCCTCCTCCTCTCCTGTCGGCGCGGGGTTCTTTTTTCTTTCCAAGAAGGATGGCTCCCTTCGCCCCTGTATTGACTACCGGGGTCTCAACAACATCACGGTCAAGAACAAGTACCCCCTGCCATTGATTAACTCTGCTTTCGAACCCCTGCAACGTGCCACCATTTTCTCGAAGCTGGACCTCAGAAATGCCTATCACCTTGTCTGCGTCCGCGAGGGAGATGAGTGGAAGACGGCCTTTAAGACCCCGCTCGGTCACTTCGAGTACAAGGTAATGCCTTTTGGGTTGACCAACGCCCCTGCTGTCTTCCAGGCCCTTGTCAATGACGTTCTCCGTGATGTCCTTAACCGCTCTGTCTTTGTTTATCTGGACGACATTCTGATTTTTTCCCGCTCTATGGAGGAGCACGTCCAGCATGTCCGCCGGGTCCTCCAACGCCTACTGGAGAACAAGCTGTTCATCAAGGCGGAGAAGTGTGAGTTCCACGTCTCCTCCATCGTGTTCCTTGGCTACATCATCGAGGGCGGCAAGATCCGGGCGGACCCCGAGAAGATCAAGGCGGTGTCCGACTGGCCCCGTCCCACCAACGTCAAGCAGCTCCAATGCTTCCTGGGGTTTGCTAACTTCTACCGGCGTTTCATCAGGGACTACAGCCGGGTCGCTGCACCCCTCACCCAACTCACCTCGCCTTCCGTGCCCTTCATCTGGTCTGACAGAGTGGACTCCGCCTTCGCCGAGCTGCGCTGGCGCTTCACCTCCGCGCCCAACCTCGTCCAGTCGGACGCGTCCCGCCAGTTCGTGGTGGAGGTAGACGCCTCGAGTACCGGAGTAGGGGCGGTCCTCTCCCAACGCTCCGCTCTCGACCAGAGACTGCATCCCTGCGCCTTCTTCTCTCGCTGCCAAGCGCCTGAACTCCCGCCAGGCATGCTGGGCACTGTTCTTCGCCAGGTTCAATTTCACCCTGACCTACAGGCCTGGCTCCAAGAATACCAAGCCAGACGCCCTCTCCCGGCAGTTTGTCCCCGAAGAGGGTCCCACGCACCCTGACACTATCCTCCCCTCCTCCTGCTTGGTGGCCGCCGCCACCTGGGAGATCCAGTCCGTCGTCCGGGAGGCCCAGCGCGTCCAGCCTGATCCAGGTAACGGCCAACCTAACCGGCTTTTTGTCCCCGACCTTGTCCGCTCCCAGGTGCTCCAGTGAGTCCACGCCTCCCGGTTCGCCTGTCATCCTGGGATCAACCGTACCCTGTCCCTGCTGAGGCGGCACTTCTGGTGGGTCTCCATGAGGGAAGACACCCGCGCCTTCGTCCATGCATGCACCGTCTGTGCTCGTGGGAAGGCTTCCCATCAACCGCCCGCCGGGCTCCTCCGTCCGCTCCCTGTTCCTGGTCGGCCCTGGTCACACGTCACCCTGGACTTCGTCACCGGTCTGCCCCTCTCACACGGTAACACAGTCATTCTCACTATCGTTGACCGTTTCTCGAAGGCTGTGCACTTTGTTGCTCTCCCCAAACTCCCCCCTGCTTCAGAAACCGCAGACCTGATGGTGCTCCACGTCTTCCGCCTCCACGGGATCCCGGTGGACATCGTCTCCGACAGGGGCCCGCAATTCATCTCCCAAGTCTGGAAGGCCTTCTGTCGGGCCCTGGGGGCCACGGTCAGTCTCTCCTCCGGATACCACCCGCAGACCAACGGCCAGTCGGAGCCAACCAGGACCCCGGCTCCCGACTATCAACCAGGTCAGATGGTTTGGCTCTCGTCCCAGGACCTGCCGCTCAAGTCTTTGTCCCGCAAACTCACCCCCCATTTTGTTGGTCCCTATATGATCCTGTCCATTATCAACCCCTCAGTCGTCAAACTCCAGCTTCCCTCCATCATGCGCATTCACCCCTCGTTTCATGTTTCCCAGTTGAAGCCGGTGGTCTCCAGTCCCCAGTCTCTTCCAGCTCCGTAGCCTCCCCCTCCGCTGGTCATCGACAACCACCCGGCCTACACCGTCCGGCAGCTGCTGGATGTGCGTCGCCACGGCCGCGGCTTCCAATACCTTGTGGACTGGGAGGGCTACGGCCTGACCTCATCCGGGACTTCCATAGAGATAACCCTGACAAGCCTGGAGGGTCGCCAGGAGGCGCCCGTAGAGGGGGGGGTCCTGTCATGGTCAGGGCTCGGGCCTTCCTCTGCCCCCATCCTGCCGCGCCCATATATGGGCAGCTTCCTGCTGCAGCATTCCCACGCTGCCAGACGAGCATCAATCAGCGCGGCTGTGAGGGATTCCCTCATCAGCAGCCCCTATATCACCTGACGGATCCTGTCGTCCCTCGTTGCAATGTTAAACTAGCTACCTAGGATCACCGCTCCAGTACGCCTCCAACCTGGATGTCCCGTGCTGCACTAGGAGTGCACCAGCTCTCGTCTATCGTACATCCCTGTACCTATTGTCCCATGCTGCACAAGGAGTGCTCCTGCTCTCGCCTATTACAACACGTACCTGTTATCCCGCGCTGCACTAGGAGTGCACCGGTTCTCGTCTATCGTACATCCCTGTACCTGTTGTCCCGTGCTGCACTAGGAGTGCACCAGCTCTCGTCTATCGTACATCCCTGTACCTGTTGTCCCGTGCTGCACAAGGAGTGCTCCTGCTCTCGCCTATTACAACACATACCTGTACATTCCTGTATTTGCCTGTAAACTGTCTGCTTGGGGAAATACTATTAAAACACCCTAAACCGCTCCATTCTCTCTCCTCCTGTGTTTGCTATTGGGCTCCGCAAAACCCCCTCCCCACACTAGTGTCGTGTCTGAATACATTCAAATATCTTATCCTATATCACGAGTCAATCAATTCATTATCATTAACCATTGTGAAACAAAACCACTAAATGTGGAAAAACGACTTCCCTCTTTTATTTACAATACAAACCTTTATTCTCTAATACCAATATTTCCCCCATTTTAACACTCTAATCTCTCTCTAATGTGTTAGCTGTGTGAGTTTAAATCTAATACTATGTGTATGTATATATCTGATATTTGTGTACTAAATTTGCAATGTGATCAATCAGGATGCAATATTTCTACTGAAATGCATTGTATCAATAGCTCAAAAATTTCCTTTGAAGCTGTTTTCTAGTTTCTATAACCTAGGGGTGTAATGGTACACAAACACCACGGTTCGGTACGTACCTCGGTTTTGAGGTCACGGTTCGGTACGGGTTTTCGGTACAGTGGGGGAAAGTTTGGCTTTCCATGTTCCACTCAGGGGTGATGTAGTGTGCAGTAACTAATTGTACTTGTAGGGCTGTCAACGAATATTCTATATTGAAATTAATAATTGACTTGTGAAGAAAAGAAAAAATTATAATAATTATATTAGATTGTGAAAAAAACAGCCCCCGGTCGGCGGTTAACATACCGTTGTATTCGTTCGGTACACACTACAGCCGTTCGGTACGGTACGGTACACACTGAAACGGTTCGGTTCGGTACGGACACGTGTACCTTTACACCCCTATAACCTACCATATCTCTCTATTTATTTAACTGTAACTATTCTTAACTTCCATATCATTTGACATGCAGAATGGCATAGGCAGCGTATTTAACTTATATAATCAAGCCATTGTACTGGATTACAAATGAATTGTTGTGATTTGCTACCACCTTGTGGTGTAAAATGGAATTTCCTATCAATATACAGCTTTTTATCTTTTTTTTTTGGGCGGATTCCTTACATATTTTTAATGCTTATGTTATACATTTATTTATTCCAGTTGCATCCAACCCTCTCTTTATGTATGTAACCCTTGTTTAACATAACATCCACCCAAATTATTCACTTAATGTATTTGTAATTATAAATGATGTCTCTAACTACAATTACATATTGGGTAACCAGCAGAACTTTTCAAAATGGCGGTTTCTATAGCAACCATTTGTACTTCACTGACATTTTTATGTTATTTCCACATACACAATAAATTACCATTCAGTTCTTTGCTATATTTTACACACACATACAACTCCCATTTAGGGGGTGCCAAAGTGGCGAACCATGTAACGTGCTGCGTCGCGGCACGGCCAACCCGGGTTAGATTCCCGGACCCGCCGTTCTTTGCCGAATGTCTTCCCCTGCTCTGTCTCCCATTTCCTCCTCTCCCTCTCTCTACCGGACTGCCCGTTAGTAAAAACGCAATAAAAATCTACAAACACACTTTTTAACCCTTGTGGCCCCCTAGCGCTTATTTTGTGCTTTTTGCCTTTTTTTTTGTGTGTTTGTGTGCACAACGGTGGCTGTGTTTATGATTATGTCATGAAATTGGGTCCATATCGTTGTTTTACATATATTTTCAATATGTCAAAAGATTATCATTTGAATCTCTCTAAAAAATATTTATACATATAGGATGCCGCAGAGGACCCTAGTGGCAATTTTCGTGCCATTGACTCCCATGTTAAACGCTGTTTTTTTTAATCAATCATTAATTTTTTCACAATGTGGGGACGAATCAATACTCCAGGAATTCTGTTACCGGATTTCTACACACGGTGGCGCAATTGTCCTATGGCTGTTGTTAAGCCGTCACATGCCTCCCAGAGGCGGAGATATGCCGGCTGCAGGCAGAGAGTAGAGTGCTCCGGGGGGGGGGGGGGGGCGGGGGCGCGAGGAGAGGCGAGCAGCATGCTGCTGGTGGAAGATTCAACTTCCTCCTCCTCCTCCTCCACCTCACACTGGTGTCAACCGTGTCACAGCAGCTGCAACACGGATACTTTGATTGGTGCCGCACCCCTCGGCTCCTCGCTGAGCTCGCTCTGCTTGGGAGGGGCTGGTGCTTGAGTAAACAGCGCTGTCTCTTCAGATTATACCCGGAAAAAGGTGTACTGTATCCCCGCTGGAAATATTACCAATAACTAGTGCTTACTAACGTTAGCGTCTCGGCTATTTCTGACCAAATGAGTCAATTATTTGTCTACACCAGGACATTAGCTTATTCACAAGGACTTTGCGCTGGTTTCCCACACTGGACTATGGGGTCGAAAACGTATATAAATATAAGAAATATGCCGTTTTGTGCCTTTTTTGTCATAAAAAGGCAGTTACTATCAAACAAACGGGAATATAAGTGGTTAAAATTCGGAAATATTTATAATCTTTTATAGATATCTTGAGGTTAGGCTCTTAGTGGTAATCGTGGGATTTTTTTTTATATAGAAAATTACTAATTATATGACCTTGAACTTGATGCACACTTTCGTGCTCTAAGCATCATGAGCTCATCATGTAGTAAGGAGCACATCAAGAGAAAGGGCTTCGGTCTCTTTGAAGCCCTGTTGCTCAGGAATGAGTAGTGTGGTATCAGCATGATTCATAACACATATCCGCCCTATTTGTACAAGTGATGGCTTATTTTGAAGGTAAGAACCTGTACTTTCATATAATGTAAAAGAAAAAAATATTTTAAGCTTGCTTGACATGACCCTGTTATCTGTGCCTGGTCACATTTATTTAGAGATCTCCACAGCTCGGGTAATTGGAGTCAGGGAATCAAATATTAGTCTGTGGCCATCGGCAGCTGGGAGAGTAAAATCCATGATCTAGCAGCAAAGCGAGATCGGGGTGTTCGGTCGTGAGAGGTCCTGGGGTGGGGGGGTGGGTTTGGGTGAAGAAATGTATTTTATCAATATAATTTTATTATTATAATTTTTTTTATATATATATAATATATATATATATTCTCCCTGTCTTGTGATCCCAATGTCATTGTTTTAATCTATTTGACTATAATTGATTTAATTTAATTTGTTATGTCTTATGTCTTATTTTAATTGCTACCATTATTATTGTATTGTGTTGTGTCTGTTACATGTTAAATAAATACACATTTGTTAAAAAAAAAGAGAAGCTAGTGAAGGGCTACATCTGTTCCTCCCTCCCCAACACCCTGCATTTTTGCATATCGCCCCAACAGGTCCACGGAGGACGCCATAGCCCATGTGCTGCACACGACAGCATCATACCTGGACAAGAGGCAGGGAAACTATGTGAGAATGCTATATTGACTACAGCTGAGCATTCAATACCATAGTCCCCTCCAAACTCATCGTCAAACTCAGAGACCTGGGCTTGAACTACGACCTCTGCCAGTGGGTCTCGGAATTCCTGACAGGAAGACCGTGTGGAATAATATAATGATTCCCCAACTCTCTCATGTAAAGACATTCCCTCCCCTGATATTATACATTAATCTCACCCACATTATGAAGAGAAAAGTGAGTAACTGTGGAATAATAGAATGATTCCCCAACTCCCTCATGTAAAGACGTTCCCCTCCCCTTTCTCCCCAATCCTGTGCCCCCCCCCCCACCCATTTGACCTATCAAATGGGACCACATCCCCCCGTTAACTATATAAGGCTCCTCCCGAGAACAATCCGGGTCTCGTCACCTGGGTCATTTCCAGTGTTGGGACTAACGCGTTACAAAGTAACGCGTTACCGAAACGAAGTTACTTTTTGCCGCAACTAGTACTCTAACGCATTACTTTTGAAATTCAGTAACGCTACTTACGTTACTGAATGGTTTGTTAGTTCGTTACTGCGTTCTTTTTATGTAGATTCATAGCGAGCGTCCTTATTTCGCCTGCGTTTGTTTTGTTTACTGTAGACTGAAAGGCGCTATATAAAACGAAGTATTATTATTATTATTATTTCTTTCCGTAGCCTCATTCTGGTTTTCGCACTTCTGATTGGCCACTGACGTTCTGAAAGACGTCTATGCTCGCTATGAATCTACATAATAAGAACGCAGTAATAATAACGAACTAACAAACCATTTAGCAACTATTGGAGAGATAATTAATATACAACATGGAAACGAGATAAAGAACATGTTTGAAGGGCTGCTGGAGTCAACTGGACTAACGTTACATCTCGACCACCGCAGACTGGTGACGGTGAGTGCAATGTGTTCACTGAAACTCAAGATCAACGGATTTTGACTGTACGAAATCTGCCAGGGAATCTCATAATACTAATCAAACAATATAAATATAGTCCTTTCATGCACAATTGATATCCTAACTATTCTAACGTTGCAATGCTTTGATTGATATCTTAAACAACGCTGCAAGATGGTTATGAATGAATTAATGAATGGATGAATGAATGAATGAATGAAAACTTTATTTAACAGATTGCAGAATGGGTACAATACAGTACGGCTCAATACATACAATTGTTAAGGGGATGCAGACCTGAGAAAGACGTTTGTCTTGTTTCCATCAGGGTCCCCCATTTTCAATTCATATAGACATTTATGACATACACAACATACATGACATTTATGGCATAGGGACATATAGGTATTTAGTACTGATACATTTGTGACATAAGCGGTATTCAAATATACAGTACTGTTACCCCTAGATCCTGACAGAGTATATACATATGATGGGGAGGGGACTGTACATTAGGAGGGGGTGGGTGGGTGGGAGAGAAATATACATACAGCGGGGAGGGAATATATAATGAAACGCTCTAGACCACATTGCTTAGCAGAGTTCGGTGATGTGAATGGAAACTGTCAAGTTGATCAACCGATTTTGAGTATATGGGGCATGGGACTTGAGCAATTTTTTTTTTTTTTTTTTTAAATAACTAAATAGTTACTTTTCACAGTAACTCATTACTTTTGGGTGTAAGTAACTAGTACAGTAACGAAGTTACTTTGAAATGAAGTAACTAGTAAAGTAACTGAGTTACTATTTTTCAGTAACTAGCACAACACTGGTCATTTCAGCTGATCACCTGGTGCGAGAGCCTCAGCCATTCTCTCTAACTACTATGTATATAATTGTATCTGTCTGGATAATAAACCTTATTATCTTGACCTCGGTTGACTGAGTACATTCTTCAGGATATCCACAAATATCCCACAATTGGCGTATACGAACTTGTAACAGACTCTTTGCGTCCTCCCGGCGTGCTGTATTGTTTCATCTATACAGAGAAAAGTGAGTATAATAGAATGGTCGACCAAAATGTATGGCAAGGAATTAAAACCTTTTCTCTGTGCCAGGTGAATGTTACGGAATGTTGTCAAATATTGAGATCATGGCTGAGTGAGAGTAATATGCATTAATATATCTGATCTGTATTGAGAATCGTTACCGGGGAAACGCGTGTACCCGGGTCCTTATCAGGCGGTTCTGAGAGGATTTGCTGGGTTGTAGTGCTATTCCCGGATCGAGCTGGTGCCGACAAAAAGCTAAGGCACACTATAAGGTTGTTGGATTGCTAACCCTAGTCTAGCTGGTGCAGACTGAAAAATATAGGCAACAAGGCAAGAAACGTAGGCTTATTAGACGTGATATCCGTGGAAAACGCTACTCTGTTAGAAACTGTTCTATGATTCTTCTGCAAAAAGGCGGGAAGTAGGACCGAGAGCTGATAGAATCATAATTAGATTTACCAGAGTAACGTTATAATATTCATAGTTTCAACCTCAAACTAAGCCCACAACCTCTTCCATTCCTGAAAACGATGTATTCGGATTAGGTGAACCAATTGATCAACACAGATAGCGGGAAGCTGACTACGGGACGTCCCGGTAGTACGTGTACTACATTAAACGGGACATTAGTCGCGGGTTGAAGAGACCGAGAGTGTGATTAAACGGTATATTCAAATCTAATATAGCGCTGTTAAATTTTGAAGTTCAGGGTCGGTCGCCTTAATAACGATGTATAGTTAAACCGAGGGTAACCAAGCCTTATCGCAGCAGATGCTGGTTGATTAAACAAACAGCGATCCGATACAGACCAGGTATACACACACATTATCTTGTAAATATTATTGTTTGTTTGTCTGTTTACGTTCCGTTTGTATGTGCACAGTATTATAGGAACCGTCGCGTTGCTTTATTGAGTCAAGAACCGGCTGATAGCGCGCAGAGCATTGGGCGACGAGTTAACGTTATACAGAGAATAACATTGGGGTGCAACGCACGCGACAAACTAGGATAGTGATTTCCGGAACCAACAAAACCGGCCCACGTGAACGACCATTTGGGAATTGTAGTTTTATCGTTTCTGTTTGTTTACGTTTCACATATGCACAGGCTCGTTCATTCGGTTACAAAACGCAAATTATGTCTCCTATTTCAATTCAGGGCACACATCATCATATTAGCTTATACGCAGATGATGTACTCCTGTTTATGCAAAATCCCTCCGTCTCTATACCTCATCTGCTCGGCGTGATAGATGAATTCGGCAGCCTGTCCGGCTTTAAGATCAACTGGCCAAAATCTGCTTTTCTTCCACTTAATGAGCCTGCGAAGGCTACCATCTTACCGGCAAACATGCTTATGGTGGAGCACTTTAAATGTCTCGGGATTGAAATATTCCCCACTATTGGCCAGACGGTAAAGTATAATTACTCCAGCTTGGGCGACAGGATTACGAATGACTTTAACAGATGGTACAAATTAAAAAATTCATTACAGGCCCGTGCGTCAATAATTAAAATGAATATTTTACCCAGAATTAACTTTATCAGCTCCATGCTCCCGTTACCTCCTCCTGTTGGTTACTGGCAGAAATTGCACTCTGACTCGTATAAATTCGTTTGGAACAATAAACGCCCACGCTTGAAGAGATCAACTGCCCAAAGGAGTAAACTCGATGGGGGCTTAGCATTTCCAGACTTTAAATATTATTTTCAGGCTTTCTCTCTGAGACCTTTGATCACTTGGTTTGATGCTCAAGCAGCTGTATCTTGGCGACCATTGGAGGAGAAGTTGGTGTCCCCATATAGACTTCAGGATATTGTGTATACCAACATATCAATTAAACAATGTAAATTAAGATTTGGCCCTTTAATCACACATGTGATCCAAACTTGGCGTGACACTCAGAAAGTGGGTACAAACCGCCATCAATGACACACGCATTCCTCTCTATTTAATAACAATCTTCTCCTTATTGGACAACAACCTATTAGGTATCCTAGATGGGAAAAGAAAGGCATCCACACATTGGGGGATATCTTTGATAACTCGGGCCTCCAATCTTTCCAGGATATATCCAACGGATATGATCTCCCCGGAACCTCCTTTTTCTTTTATTTACAAATAAGAGCAGCTCTGAAGGCTCATGGCGTGCCATGGGATGCTCCACTAGTGCATCACCGCTTTCACAAGTTATTTTATGACAAGGAGACATCGAGAGGCTTTGTCTCTGACTTTTATCGCCATTTACTCATGACCTCGTATAAAGAGCTCCCCCTGGATACGATTTGGAGAAAGGATGTTCCGGAGTTGGATGTAGATTTTGATTGGGATGCAGTCTGGGAAAATGTTTGGTTATCCTCACACAACCCAGATCACCAACAGATTCATCTAAATTTTATTCACAGAACTTATTTAACCCCTAGACGATTGAATTCAATGGGTCTCAGACCTGACTCTCTATGTACTCTCCATGAGATATCCACGTCACGTGTTATAGGGGTTAGGGAATCTGATATCGTAATTTGGTTGGCTACAGTGGCAAAGTTGAGGGAACGCATATAAGTTTGGAAATGATTGTTTTGATTCTTGTTTTTTTTGCTGAGTGATGTATTGTGATGTATTGTGAGTGTGACTCATGTTGAGGTCCTGGGGTGAGCGGGGGGAGGGGGGGAGAGAACGAGCGAGTGTCCATGTTAGGATGATCACTGTACAGTTGTATCAGTTGTTGTCTTGTCATGTGGTGTTGAGTTACTGTCTTGGGAAGTCTTTTTATGTATTGTTGTTGTTGTATTGTGATATGTTTTGTTTCATGTTGGAAAAAATAAAAGAAAAATATTTGATCAAAAAAAAAACGCTGGTTTTAGGTGAATTCCAGGCTATTGAGAGCTCGCGGAAAAGTACTGCATGGATTGCAAAGCGTTATTTCCGAGGTGAATGAGAACGCATGAACGTCGCTTGGAGCGATGACCTCACACGGTGTGCACCATTATGATTTTGATATGAAGCTATCTATGGGCTAACGTGAAGTTTAATATGCCCGAGGCCGAGGGTATATGAAATCCACGTGTAGTATCTGTTTTATTTTTATGTGTATATACGTGCTGCTATTAGAACGTGTCGTGTTACTGTAGCGAGATGCAAAAGAGTTTTTCCAAAGTTGCATTGTCCCAGACCACCGGAGAAACGAGCCGAGCATTGCATTGACGACACGTAGCGTGTTACAGCCTCAAGGACCACTATTCGATTGAAGATACACATAAACACAAAAGGGGATAAGTTATAAGGGTATTCAATAACTGAACTGAACTGTGAGGATCCGACGTGAACACAACAGCTTTTTCCGGTAAGTATGAAATCCTAATGTAGCTGCATGACATAACTATCTTCTCATTTGCAGTGAATTACAGCTATCCCATATCGCTTGAGTGATTGTTTTTCATTACTGTACACGTTATAAGTCACATAAAGCTAACCTCAATGCCTGTTTCAGATGTGTAAATGTATCTGTGGGCGCGCCGGTAGGCTCGCACCTCATAAATAGGTTTCTATATCTTAGAATGTGCACAAGGCTAGTGATAAGGCAAACATGCTATGTTTATTCAAAAAATCATTTCTATTTTAGAAACAGTGTATGTTTTAACTCCCACGGCTCTATTGTTTTGATACGGGGTACCATAGAAAATCATGCATCATAACTGAACACAACACAATTTATGAGTAACACACACTTACTCCCAGTATAAGCGATTAGACCTTATATAGATGAAGACTAGATGATGTGTGTTTGAACTCAAAATCAAAGAGAACACACTCAAAAAAATTGTCTTAGGAATGGGAAATTAACATGTGTTTGTGTTTACAGACAACCAAGAGACAGACAGATCTGGCTCTGAGGCGAGATGCAGAGCAGTGCAGGTCTACACCCAAATTGTATCACAAAAGACGGAAACTCCAACAATTTGCATGTCAACACAAGATTCAACCGAAGATGGTGTGGAGCTGAAAGACAATGGATTGACCAGTTAAAACAAATCTGCATCCAAACACCCACATGTAAAATTTGTTTTACAGGAACAAAGACGATAACAGACGCCATTCAGAGTGGGCAC
Source organism: Notolepis coatsorum (assembly GCF_963971535.1). NCBI lineage: Eukaryota > Metazoa > Chordata > Actinopteri > Aulopiformes > Paralepididae > Notolepis > Notolepis coatsorum. The sequence goes on from NC_140170.1 coordinate 147,256,081, forward strand.
TTGAAAACCACAGGGTAGGGCATGAGTGAGATAAAGCAATGCAAATGCCTGCACTCTGACCACACGAAAGGGCTTGGTGAATGCAATGTCTGGAGATCAGCTTGCCATAGCGAACACCATGATTCACTGGTACTTGATGAATGCAGTCAGGAAATTACTCACAATTCTATTTTTCCACTAACTAATAACATGCATGACTCTTCTTTTTAACAAACGAATACGTTTCTATGACTGCAAATATCAAGAACACCAGTTGGAACATCAATATAATCATTTACACAATGATTATCAAAATGCACAAGATGTATTATAGGATAATTGAATTAATGCTACTTAAGAGTAAATGAGAAAACGAATGATTGTTTTTCATGCAAAATAACTGGCTGTCTAGATTTTATGTTTTTCCCCCCATGCTAAATTATGATGAGCCACACTTAGATGTGAAGAAAACCAGAGAAGTCATGACCCAAACACTGTAAGGACAGGTTAGTACGAAGATGCATCGACTCAATGGTAAGTAAAATAAAGAAAATGCATAATGGTATTACACAATGAATTAAACTATGAATTGAATTAACCCTAAATGATTTTCCTCTTTAGCAAAAAGGCGTTGAATCATTTATGTGAGGAGGTTTTCTAAGGCAGTTTTCATCATCCTCAGATCATAAATTGGTGAGAGGACAGGACGAATGAGACGACGCGTGACCTGAACCACGAACGACGGCGGGACCAGGCAAAGAGGAACACAACCCAGAGACCAGGGCGACCCACGGCAGCAGAGGACCACGAGGGACGCCGCCAAGGAGCTGCGGACACAACCTGAGAGAGCCGCCATCCAACCCAGCCCACACGACACAGACGTCCCCAAAGGAAGGGGAGCAGACACAGAAAGGACAACATGCTGCACCACCCCGGCAGCCTACATACCTTAATGCAAAAAAATAAAATGCGACGTTTCGCGCATCAATGATCTTTTCTGCTTTAAGTTTGTCTGTGAGATCACTTTCAATGTGAAGCGGACTCAGAGTTGACCGTCTCTCCTGGCGCATATTGTTGTTCTTTCGGATGCGCCTCATTGGGAAAGGCCGTTCACAAGTTGCGGTGCTGACGGCAATGAAGGAAACGTTTTCCGTAATTTGGATCTCATCATGCTTTGAAAACAATGTACATAGTAGCTCTAAAACGTTTTTCCACGGTTTGATTAACTCTGACTCAGTCTCATCATGCCCTCGGCCTCAGGTGATCCGTGTTATGCCCAGGCGTCATGTAACTTGGAATGGAGTTCCAGGTCTTGGCAGCTCTCACGGAGAGGGCTGATTTGCTAAATGTACTTGTCCTTAATGGAAATTAGCGTTAGGATTCGAATAGACGCCACCCGGTGCAACAGTTCTGAACCCGAACGCAGAACTGCAAGTTTGTTGGTAAAAGACTACACGCGAACCTGGAGGTGAAAAATCGGAAAGTGGCGGTGGGGCTAGACCATGGAGGGTTTTGAAGACCAGACTGGCATCGGTTAGTTTGATAATGCGGCGTGATTGGTTACTGCCTGCAGTCTGGAATGTTAACGGCCACCACACCTACTGCCGATTGACACCTTGGTTGGCCGACCCTTGCGTATTGTCACCACCGCCGGCTGCAGCAGCCCACACACACACATCGTAGCGTAGGCTGCCTATAATAATGCGCAGACTGGGGCGTTTGGGTCGGCATTGCCTCCCCTGGCCTTACATACGCGCCGCCTATGCTGTGTGGCAAATATAATAATAATAATAATAATAATAATAATAATAATAATAATAATAATAATAATAATAATAATAATAATAATATAATTTTGTTTAGTCATGTTTGTATTTTCTAGACAAAGACAGTTTCAAGACTACAGTCAGGGCCGCCTCAGGGGGTGTGCGAGCAGTGCGGTTGCACAGGGCCTCGCGGGAAGGGGGGCCTCGCACAAAAAAAAAACTAAAAAAATAAAAAAAAATATATTTTTTATTTATTATAATTAATTTTTTTGCGAGGCCCCCCTTCCCGCGAGGCCCTTTTTCATCACAGACCTAAAATCTAGTTTTGCTTATATGCTTATATATTTCACATTAGACACGTTTGTAGAATGTGTCTGACTTGTTCCTGGCTCTGAGGCTCTGCAGATACACTATTGGAGGCAGCTCTGAGGCTCTGCAGGCAGCAGAATTGGTTTCAATGAGGGGAGGGGTTACAGGTAAGGTAGCGTCTGACTATTTCGCGCGTGCAGCATTGGAGGTTATGCCAGCCAAGATGAAGAGGACATCGTTCGGCAGATGGACTGAAGATGAAAGTTGTTGCATGTTAGACAGTTCAGTCAGGCTAGCCATCCCGGCTAAAGACAGGGACAGCTAGTTAGCTTTAGCTACGTTATAATATTGAGTGCTAACGTGTGGTTCAGTCGGGATATAGCCATAATGATGTTGGCTAGTAGCTAGCTTAGCTAAAGGCTAACTAGCGTTAGCTAACCTAGAGACAGCGCGTGCAGCATTGTTATGCCAAGATGAAGAGGACGGTCGTTCGGCAGATGAACTTCGTCAACTCCACGCGGTTGTCTCCATCCTCTTGGACGAGGATGGAGTTTTTAAAGCACTCTATTCTATTCCCGCCGTGGATCTCTCTCTCTCTCTCTCTCTCTCTCTCTCTCTCTCTCTCTCTCTCTCTCTCGGGAGCCAAACGGGCCGACTAGCTGTTGTAGTACTAGTAGCTAACGGTGTGTGGCCTGGTGTCAGCACCTGGTGCGAGGGAGGTGAGCTTGGTGTTTCATTATGAGAATATCTCCATGCTCAAGTCGGCTATAGTCCGCGAGGGACTTGTTGCCGGCACCGCTATGGTAAACACCACTCTGTAGTGGGACGTGTATTGCCTTCTTTTTCCCTTCTCTCTTCGTATGAGAAGAGGAAAACACAGCGGCTGTCTGAAGTGTTGGCCTGTATTGCTTTTCTCACGTTGTACAGTTTTTCAGTGGTAGCCGCATAGCTTGCTTCTGCGTTAGCTAATGGTTAGCGATAGCCGGGTTGAGCTAACTGTTAGCCAGTTAGCTGTTTAGCTACGACGTTAGCTGCTCGTTTTCGCTCGGCTGGGAACGTTAGCTTGATGCTATCAGTTAGCCTAGAGTTAGCTGTTAGCTTGTGCTACGACCATTGACATTAGCCGTGATAATAGCAGGCCCTGGCACTCTGACTACGACATCATCTTTGACAGAAGATGTAGTCCGGCCTGCACCATGACAAGGCTCCGGCCATAGCTTCTTTTTGTCCCGCCAGCGAGAGGCCTTTCGTCAACGTGGAGACCTGTGTTGCGGCCTTTCGCCCTGCGTTCCTTGGTGCAGGTAAGATGTCCATTGGACATTACCCCACTCTTCCTTCCTTCCCCTCCCGAATGTTTTGTTAATAACGATGTTTTTTTCCAGGCAAAACATATGTTACTTCACAACATTTGGAGATACGACATGTGCTGTGTGTGAATTGTCTTGGTCGTTTGTGTAGCTTGGGTAGCGTTGGCCAAAGCTGTGTGTGGCCTGGTGTCAGTACCTGGCTACTCTATTTGCAGTTAGCCTATTTAGCTGATGTCGGCCATTGGCTCCTTGCTACTTTGTTTTCTCTGGTATAGACCCTCTTCTCTTTGGATTTAAGTGTTGATCTTTGTCCTTTTGGATCTATGTATATTCATGTTGCCTTTGTGAAGTTATCTTTTCCTTCTGTTTTGTTCTTCCATTAAAAGTTGAATATCCTTTAGGGGCTCATCTTTGCTTATCTCTCTCATACATGCTCTCTCTCTAACACACACACACACGACACACAGACATGCTCTCTCTCTCTAACACACAAACACACATGCTCTCTCTCTCTCTCTCTCTCTCTCTCTCTCTCTCTCTCTCTCTCTCTCTCTCTCTCTCTCTCTCTCTCTCTCTCTCTCTTCTAACACACACAGTCTGCCTATGGCGGCCTTTCTCGATGGCTAGGCTGTGCTCGCTGAGTCTGTACCTAGTCAAGGATCTTCAGTCACAGTGCTCAGGTATTCTGCCACTGTGTACTCTCTGTTTAGGGCCAAATAGCATTTCAATTTCTTTCCAATGTCTCTCTCTCTCTCTCTCTCTCTCTCTCTCTCTCTCTCTCTCTCTCTCTCTCTCTCTCTCTCTCTCTGTACACTGTATATTGACTGTAGAACGGGAGCTCTCTCTCGCTCTCTCTCTTGCTATATGTTGACTGTATCATGCCCAGCCTCGGGCAGCGCTATTATTTAAGAATATGTTGACTGTATGAAAAAAAATATATATATATTATATATATATTTTTTTTACCTTTTGGGGGGGGAGGGCTCACTTTAAATCTCGCACAGGGCCTCGCATTTCTCCCAGGCGGCCCTGACTACAGTACATTACATGTGTGTTTTGAACTTGGCAAAAATCTGACGTTAGATTAATTACAAATTAAGAGGAGAAGTGGCTTCTGCTGACTTTGGATAACTTTATTTATTCTTAAAAAGATTTGAGGAGCAGAGAGTAAACAAGTGACTATTTTTTGATGTGCAGTGTGCCAAAAAACTAAGAGCCTAAAACCAGACCAGAGGAGAAGAGCTGCCTTTGGATTCTTTTATTTATTATTTTATTATTTTATAAAAATGTTGAAGAACCGAGGAGTAAACAAGTTACTCTTTTCTGATGTGCAGTGTTCTGATGTGCAGTGTGCACTGCACACAGACTAACAGAAAGGACTAAGTAAGAACTAAGACCAGACCAGAGGAGAAGAGCTGCCTTTGAATTATTCTATTTAAATTTTTTTGAGGAACAGAGGAGTAAACAAGTGAGTCACTTGTTTACTCCTCTGTTCCTCAAACAATTATAAAATAATAAATACAATAATCCAAAGGCAGCTTTTCTCCTCTGGTCTGGTCTTAGCTCTTACTTAGTCCTTTCTGTTAGTCTGTGTGCACACTGCACATCAGAACACCTGCACATCAGAACACTGCACATCAGAACACTGCACATCAGAAAAGAGTCACTTGAAGTGACTATTTTCTGATGTGCAGTGTTCTGATGTGCAGTGTGCACTGCACACAGACTAACAGAAAGGACTAAGTAAGAGCTAAGACCAGACCAGAGGAGAAGAGCTGCCTTTTGATTATTTTATTTATTATTTTATAATTTTTTGAGGAATAGAGGAGTAAACAAGTGACTATTTTCTGATGTGCAGTGTGCACACAGACTAACATAAAGGACTAAGAGCTAAGAGCCTAAGACGAGACCAGAGGAGAAGAGCTGCCTTTAGATTATTTTATTTATTATTTTATTTATTTTTTGAGGAACAGAGGAGTAAACAAGTGACTCTTTTCTGATGTGCAGTGTTCTGATTTGCAGGTGTTCTTATGTGCAGTGTGCACACAGACTAACAGAAAGGACTAAGTAAGAGCTAAGACCAGACCAGAGGAGTCTGGAAACAAGTGACTTTTTTTCTGATGTGTATCTGAATAACGTAGAAAGGAGGAATGAAGCAGAGGGGAAGGTTAGAGGTTTAGAGGGAGAGAGGGAGGGAGAGAGAGAAGAGGGAGGGAGGACGTTGCTCTGTATCGTCAATCAATGGTCAAATAAATATTTGATTAAGGAATATAATATGCCATTTTGTATTATTTCTGTGTATCAGCAAAATGTATAGATTTTTATGTTAGACATTGAGGTAAATTAAGATTCTCTGATTTTTTACAAACCGCCGCTTATCAACTAACCGGTTAATCGGAAGGTGATGTTGCTCAGTAGTTGCTGATGTCTGCTCAGGAGGTTTGAGTGTTTGCTCAGACCGACAAAAAAATTTGAGGGAACAAAAACGGGATCTCTTCGGTGTTCACCAAACACACAAAAAACTGATAATCCAAAAGACAGTTTCCAAAAACTAACCAGAGCGCAACGCGAGAAGCGGGCAGATAACGAGGCGTAGCTCCGAACGGGGAACCAGGTTCTCCACAGCAGTTCTCCACAAAAGATCCTGGAGAGCAAAAAGACAGGAACAGCGACGGGGAATGGCAGGTATATGCAGGTGTAATTCAGAACGACCCAACATCGATAGTAAGGGGGTCTGAGCATATAAAGCCTTCAGGGGCGCTAATTACAAGCTGTGACAGCTGCGGGATGAGATTGATACTTGCTCCAAAAGTGTGTGGCGGGGAAAGCACCAATCAAACACGGCACCTTAAAGGAACGGAGCGTGTGGCGGGGAATGCATTAATCACATAGTACCTTAAAGGAACGGAGCGTGTGGTAGGGAGCGGACCAAAACCTCACAGTACCCCCCCCTCCATGGGAGCCACCCGGCGACCAGCCCGACCTGGCTCGCCCGGATGGGCACGATGGAAGTCGGTGATCAGGCCGGGATCCACGATGAGCTGGCGGGAGACCCAGCTCCGTTCTTCCGGACCGTACCCCTCCCAGTCCACCAGGTACTGGAACCCCCGACCCCGCCGTCGAACGCCCATCAACCGGCGGACCTGCCACTGGGGGTGACCGTCCACCATCTCGGGAGGAGGTGGTTCCGGAGCAGGAGGCATCAGGGGACTGACAGGCTTAACCCGGGACACATGGAAAACGGGGTGAATGTGCATGGACGCAGGAAGCTTAAGACTCACCGCCGCCGGACTGAGTACCTTCAGAACCTCAAAAGGACCGACGAACCGGGGGTTAAGCTTCTTGGCCGAGGACCGAAGTGGAAGGTCCCTTGCGGAAAGCCACACCCTCTGCCCAGGGTGGTACGTCGGCGCAGGAACCCGGCGTCAGTCAGCCCCACGACTGGCGCGCTCCGATGACCGGAGCAGCGCGGTCCTGGTGATCTCCCAGACCCGAGGGCACCGGTCAAGGTGGTCCTGTACGGAGGGAACTGCCACCTCCGACTCCTGTGCAGGGAAAAGAGGGGGTTGGTAGCCCAGGGATACCTCAAAGGGTGAGAGGCCGGTGGCGGAACTGACCATGGAGTTGATGGAGTACTCGACCCAGGGAAGGAAACGGCTCCAAGAAGCTGGTCTCTCGGCAGCCACACACCGAAGAGCAGACTCCACACTCTGGTTCATCCTCTCCGTTTGTCCGTTAGTCTGGGGATGATAACCAGAGGAAAGACTGACCGTTGCCCCCAATCCCTTGCAAAAAGCCCGCCATACCTGGGAAGTGAACTGGGGCCCCCGGTCCGAGACGACGTCCTGGGGAAAACCATGGAGGCGAAACAAGTGGCGTGTCAGGAGGTCCGCCGTCTCGGCCGCCGAGGGAAGCTTGGGAAGGGCCACGAGGTGAACCCCCTTGCTGAACCGATCCACCACGGTCAGTAGGCACGTGTTCCCCTGGGAAGAAGGAAGACCCGTGACGAAGTCCAGCGCCACATGTGACCAAGGACGGCTCGGAATGGGAAGCGGCTGCAATAGCCCGGAGGGTGCCTGGTAAGCGGTTCCGCCACTTGACTGTAGTTCCGGATGAACCTTCGGTAGAAGTTGGCGAACCCGAGGAAGCTCTGTAACTCCTTCCGAGAGGTGGGTTCCGGCCACTCCTCCACGGCCCGGATCTTGCGAGGATCAGCTCGGGTCAAGCCTCTCTCCACGATGAAGCCCAGGTAATCGACGGAGTCGGAGTGGAATCGGCACTTCTCTGCCTTGACGAAGAGCCGATTGTGGAGGAGGCGCTCCAGCACACGGCGGACATGCTGGATGTGTTCCTCGAGGGTCTTGGAGAAGATGAGGATGTCGTCTAGGTATACTACCACAAACTCCTCCAGCATATCACGAAGGACGTCGTTCATGAGCGCCTGGAATACCGCCGGAGCGTTGGTGAGGCCGAACGGCATAACCAGGTACTCGTAGTGGCCCCTGGGAGTCTTGAAGGCGGTTAGGCCTGCCACGATAACACATTTTGCTGGGCGATTAATTGCCCCCGAAAATATCGCGATAAGCGATATTATTGCGACCCGTTAGAGAAATTTTTTTTGAGAAATTTATTTCCCAAAACTTTTATTTTGAAGCCCACCGCTCCGTCTTTTCCGGTGTTTTAGACTTTTATTTTGAAGCCCACCGACCGGACCGGAAGTATTGTTGTGATTATCCTAGCAGAACCTATGAGCCGACAACTTGTCTCGTCCGGTTCTGTGTTTTTGAGCTAATGATAAAACAAATATTGAGATTGTTGGTGAACAACTAACTTTAGGTTAGTTTTAACGTTAGCTACTAACGTTAGATGCAGCTACTACAGGCAATCAACGATGAGGAGGAAGCGTCAAAGCAGTATATAATAGAATAGCTGTGGTGCGTAGGCACTGCAGCACGACTCGAAACTACCTACTACGTTATAATAAATGAATTCATGTTTAACTTGTCCCCGTGTCCAGTCCTTTGACTAGCCCCACCCGTTCATTGTAAACAATGATGCATGTAATTGTATTAACTTTATTCTGTGTTGTAGCTATGCTATACGTTGTATTTCGTTTGTTAGCTATTTAGCTAATGTTGTTAGCATTGAATGAGAATCAACACTCGATCTTTCATCTTTATTTAGCAGTCCAGTTTCTCCGGGCAGTAGCGAGTAACTACTTGGGTCTAAAAATAGCTAACGTTACACTATAAATAACGCTACTTGGTTAAAAGGAGCAACACTATTGAGAAATGTAGTTAAGCTATGTGGCGTTGCCCCACGGAGCTCCTGTGCTGTGCTCTCTAGTAAAGCCAGCGGCCCGCCTCCCAACATGGACAGTGACTGACAAGGGGCACTGGTTCCGCCTCATTAAAACAAACGCGCAAATAGCAATTAATCGCGCCCGTCAAAATCATTGCATTAATTTTAATTATCGCGGCAATTAATCGATTTATTGCTTATCGCGGCAGGCCTAAAGGCGGTCTTCCACTCATCGCTCTCTCGGATACGGACTAGATGGTAGGCACTCCGGAGGTCCAGCTTGGTAAAGACGGTAGCCTGGGTGAGAGGCTCGAAGGTGGAGTTCATGAGAGGAAGAGGGTACTTGTTCTTAATGGTGATCTCGTTGAGCTGGCGATAGTCGATGCAGGGTTGAAGGTCTCCGTCCTTCTTCCCAACAAAGAAGAAGCCGGCCGCCACAGGAGAGGAGGAAGGCCGAATGAGTCCTGCTTCCAAGGACTCAGAGATGTATTGATCCATCGCTGCCTTCTCAGGGACGGTCAGACTGTAGAGGCGGCTGCCGGGAAGGGGAGCCCCTGAGCGGAGGTCGATGGCACAGTCGTAAGGCCGGTGAGGTGGAAGGGCCTGAGCCCTGGACTTACTGAAAACCTCCATGAGGTCGTGGTACTCGGGGGGTATGGTCGAGAGGTCCGGAGGCGGCTCACAAACGGATCTCCGGGGCGAGGGACAGGACGCCGCCTGAAGACACTGGGCATGACAGGAGGAGCTCCACCCCCTGATGGTACCGGAGGACCAGGCGATGTGGGGCTTGTGCAGCGCGAGCCAGGGCCGGCCCAGGACTACTGGGACAAGAGGGGATCTGGTGATAAAAAACTGGAGTCTCTCAACGTGGTTACCAGCAATGGTGAGCAGGACAGGGCAGGTGTGTTGAGTGATGTCAGCCAGGCGGTGTTGGTCCAATGCGAATACCTCCAATGGCCTCACTAGGTCCTCAATTGGAATGTTGGCCCGGGTAGCAAACTCGAAGTCTAGGAAACTCTCATCAGCCCCTGAGTCAATGAGTGCCTCCACCGTGGCCCGTTGGTCCGCCCAGGCCAGGGTGACGCTCATCAGACAGCTAGGTGGTGCACGGCTCTGGGAACGAGAAAAACGGCTCACCAGGATCTCCCGGGGTCCCGGCGAGCCTGGTCTTTTGGCCGGGTGGGGCAGTTGGCGATACGGTGTCCATCCCGACCGCAGTAGAGGCAAAGGCCGGACCTGAACCTCGCCTCCCGTTCAGCTTGGCTAAGATGAGAACGTCCCAGCTGCATGGGTTCCTCCCCGGGCACCGAACGGGAGGGGAAAGAGCCACCAGTCGTGTTGGGAGCAGGGCGGCCCGCAGTACCGTCACGAGTACGGGGGGTCTGGAGTACCTCTGGAGGTCCCTGTCGGGTTCTCTCACGTCTTCTCTCCTGGAGGCATCCGTCGATGCGAATGGCGAGGCTGAACAGGTCCTCGAGGGACTCAGGTTCCTCACGGGTCGCGAGCTGGTCCCTGACAGCGTCGTTGAGCCCCCTCATGAAGGTGAGACGAAGTGCTTGATCGTTCCAACCGCTCTCCGTTGCCGCCAGTCTGAACTCCAGCACGTAGTCGGTGACCCCGTCACTGCCCTGCCGGAAGGTACCCAACCGGGCTCCAGGGTCCTGGCCACGGGCTGGGTGGTGGAAAACCCTGCGGAGCTCAGCCACGAAGTCTGGGTAGGAAAAACAGAAACCTGCCCCCATTGCCCAGGAGGCAGTGACCCACTGGGCTGCCCGGCCTGAGAGCAAGTTAGTCATGTAAGCCACTTGGGCTCCCCTTGAAGTGAATCGGCTGGGTTGATGACGAAAAACCAACTCACATTGCATGATGAATGTGGCACAATCCTCGAAGTTACCATCGAACAACCGTGGTTCGGAGAGACGGGGCTCCCGAGGTGCGGGATCGGGAGGCGCGGGGCCTGCCAGGGCTGCGGGTGATGATCCGGCCGAGGCTCCTGAAGTAAGTGGGGTTACTAGCAAGGCGTTAACGGTTTCACTCAGCGCTTGTAATTGGAGGAGAATATTAGACTGCTGGCTAGCCAGAGAGCCAAGGGACCCCTGAATAGGCAGGACCTGCTCTCGGAGCTCCTGTACAGCAGCCGCAGCCGCACCTAGCTGTAGGCTGTGGTTGTTGGTTAACTCTATCTGGACTGCCAACGCTGTTCTGACCCTCTCTGTGTAGGCTGAGGTCGTCATGGGTTGGGTCGTAATGTTATGGTTTGTAACCGACCTCAAACGCAACGGCACAGAGAGGAAGTTCAGAGTTAGCCAAAGCAAGGGCGTATTTATTAACAGAGTCACAAGATGGAATGAAGTACAGCAATCGAACAAACGGGGAATCTGGCATGTGAAGATGTTGTGGCTCTGCAGATACTCCCAGTAGGTAGTGGTGAGGAATGGGCTAGTGACGTTGAAGCGGCTCTGCAGATACTCCCAGCTTTCACTCCCGGTGGAAACGGAGAGAGAGAGAAATCAGAGTTAGCCCAACGAACACACAGAGGCAGAGAGGTGACTGATCCAGTATAAATCGAAGTGACTTGATCTTCGGTGTACCACACACAAGTTAGCAGAGTCCAGAGAAAAAACAATACGGTATCTTCAGTGTTAATCTAACACAAAAATTAGGTGAGTCCAGTACAAACAAAAACGGGATCTCTTCTGTGTTCACCAAACACACAAAAAACTGATAATCCAAAAGACAGTTTCCAAAAACTCACCAGAGCGCAACGCGAGAAGCGGGCAGATAATGAGGCGTAACTCCGAACGGGGAACCAGGTTCTCCACAGCAGTTCTCCACAAAAGATCCTGGAGAGCAAAAAGACAGGAACAGCGACGGGGAATGGCAGGTATATGCAGGTGTAATTCAGAACGACCCAACATCGATAGTAAGGGGGTCTGAGCATATAAAGCCTTCAGGAGCGCTAATTACAAGCTGTGACAGCTGCGGGATGAGATTGATACTTGCTCCAAAAGCGTGTGGCGGGGAAAGCACCAATCAAACACGGCACCTTAAAGGAACGGAGCGCGTGGCGGGGAATGCATTAATCACATAGTACCTTAAAGGAACGGAGCGTGTGGTAGGGAGCGGACCAAAACCTCACAGTCAAGGGTCTTAAAAAATGCTTTTGTCAAAAGAATTGGCAGGTTATGGAACAGATATAAAAACCTGGGTAAAGTGACAATTTTTATTGCATTAATACGGCCTATCATAGACAATGGGATAATTCTCCATTTCTCTACATTACATTTAAATTTCTCTAACATTGGTTCATAGTTTAATTTATACAGGAGTTTGTGATTCCTAGGAATAACAACTCCAAGATAGTAAATTGTATCTGTAATTCTAAACGGCAGGTTCTAGAGGAATCCTGAATTCAGGCCATCAGTAAGTGGCATAAATTCACTCTTTTGCCAGTTTATAGTGTATCCAGAGAGTCTGCTAAATCTTTCAACAAGGTCTAATAAAGGCGGTAGAGATTATTCTGGGCATGACAGGTAAACAATCACATCGTCTGCATATAAAGAAATGTAGTGCTCAATTCCACCTAGTTTCACAGGTGTAATGGAAGGGTGGTTTCTAATGCTAATGGCGAGGGGTTCGATTGCAATGGCAAAGAGTAAAGGAGATAATGGGCAGCCTTGGCGTGTACTACGGTGAAGGGCAAAGGGTGGTAATTTATTGCAGTTGGTCAGGACTGATGCAGTGGGGTGAGAGTATAGCATTGCAACCCACGAAGCAAAGTCCCTGCCCAAACCAAACTCTTCTATCACAGACTGAATATAGTTCCACTCAACTTGGTCAAAAGCTTTTTGTGCATCAAGGGCCAAAATAGCTGTGTTTATATCTTTTTTATATTTGCCATATGTGATGTTCAGTAGTCGCCGAACATTGAAAAAAGAAAACCTCCCGGGAATGAAGCCGGTTTGATCAGGATGAATTATGGCCATTATACATTTATTGAGCCTGTTAGCTAGAATTCTGGTGAACACCTTCAAGTCGTTTCCAAGGAGGGCAATAGGGCGGTACGAGGAGGGGTCAGTTTCCTCTTTACCATTTTTCAAAATTAAAGATAATTAGCTGTGTAGAGAGAATCAGGTAATCATTCTGTTTGTATGGAATGTTTAAACATCCACAACATTAAGGGAGCAACATATTCTTTATAGAATTCTATAGAAAAACCATCAGGGCCGGCAGCTTTACCATTAGGGAAGCCTTTGATTGCTGTAAACACTTCCTGCAATGATATTTCTGTATTCAGTGTAATACGTGCGGTTTCGCTCAGTTTTGGGATGGGTAGAGAGCGAAGGAAACTGCTAATGTCTGATTGGCTGGCAGTGCTCTGTGAGGTGTAGAGCTTCTCATAATTTTTTTAAAAACATCTGTACATTTCCCCTGGGCTGGTAATGATGGACCCAGAGCTTGATTTTATCTTATGAATAGCTCTATTGGCCATACCTCTCAGCTGACGTGCCAATAATGAGCTTGGTTTATCTGCTAACTCAAATGGTTTGCGCTTTAATTTTAATAACATTATACTTATTTGACTAGAAAGGATAGTGTTGTATTCATACTTGAGTTTCATCATATTATTTAAAGCAGGAGAGGATGGAGCATCTCTGTATGTCTTCTCAAGAACAGGGAGCAAAGTTTCAATTTCTAATTATCTTTTTCTGCTATTTCTTTTATTGCAGACTCATATGATATTACATGTGCACGTACAACAGCTTTAAATGTCTCCGATAGGACTGAGTCAGATACATCTTTAGTGTCATTTAAACAGATATATTCTTTAACAATGGTAGAAAATCGTTGACAGAACTGAACATCATTAAGCAGAGTCGGATTGAAACGCCAGCTATACTGTGATTTTCTCACACCAAAATCAATCAACACTGTAACTGGGCAGTGGTCTGAGTTAAAAATATTGTGATATTTGGAGGAGATAATATTGGATGTTAATTTGGAATCCGTTATGAAATAGTCTATCCTTGTATATGATTTATGTACTTGTGAAAAAAAGGAGAAATCTCTGTCTGTGGGGTGCTGTAGTCTCCATATGTCTACAATATTCAGTGATTTAAACAAGTTGTTTAATACTGTAGTGGAGTTAAGAGGAGTGGCTGGGCAAGAAGAATGCCTGTCCATAAATACAATAAAAATCTCCACCCACTATTAGATGTGTAGTTGACAAGTCAGGTAATAGATTAAAAACACTGAGAAAAAAACCAGGGTCGTCAAAGTTTGGGGCATATAAATTTAAGAGGGTAAGATGAAATGATAACATATTGCCTGTGACAATCAAATAGCAGCCGTTGGGATCGGCTGTGGTAGATATATGTTGGAATGGGACCTGGCCCACCCAACCGCACCTCAGCTTGTGCGCATTGTGTTTAACACAATCTGCGCCAAGAACGAGTTAACGCCTATACTATCTAAGGAAGCTGAAGCAGGCTGGCCTGCCACAAAATCTCCTTGTCAACTTTGATCATTGTGCGGTTGAGAGTGTGCTGACCTACGGTGTGTCTGTGTGGTTCTCCAGCTGCACAAAGGCAGAGCAGGAGGCTCTACAGAGGGTGGTGAAGGCGGCAGGCAGGATCGTCGGGACTCCTCTACCAAACATCACCTCCGTCTTCACCTCCCGCTCCCTCCACCGCTCCAAATGTATCAACAAGGACCAGTCTCACCCAGCACATCACCTCTTTCAGCTCCTTCCCTCAGGGAGGAGATACCGGTCCATACATGCCAAGAGTTCAAGATTTAAGAACAGCTTTTTCCCCCAAGCAGTCAGACTGTTAAACGCTCATTGACTGTCCCCTCACGTGCACCATGCACTTACCTGGACTTGATAATCACTGATTACCACCTGTTATGTACTAGGAGCCTGATCACTCCTGTGTCACTGTGCATGCAGGCCTGATCACTCCTGTGTCACGGGGCATGCAGGTGAGGGCTGCCAATTAGCTAATTGCTGCTGATTGGCTACCTGCTGGCAGCTTTAAAACCAGCACTGGTAACACACATGCAGGGTCTGTGGTTAGAGAAGTGTTGGGTAACAGATAGCTATCACGGTCTTCTGTCCTTGTACTTTAGTTTACACCAGTAATTCCTTAATAGAGTAGCATTTTGAGTTTGAGCACGGGGTTTTTGTGTTGGTTTGCACATAGGTTGCGGGCCTTTGAGCCAGGGTCGTAACAGTTGGGCGCTCGTCCGGGATATTTACCCCTAGAAATTTGTTTGGTGGTTTTTTTTTTGTGTTACACGGGGTGTCATGGTGTTATGGTTTGGGTGGTGTTCGTTACATATTGTGTAACGTGGGGGCTTGAGCCGTTTCATCAAACAGGTGAGTATGCCTTATTTGTTTGTAATTTAATGTGACTACTTATGCTGTTAAAATATATAGTTTAGTGGGCACCACATGTAGATAGGGACAGTATTTTCTGGTTGTTGGTTAGCTTCCTGTGCACCACATACTCCTGGGGCAGTCAGGGAAGTGATGAGCACCATCTACTTGTCTGGTACCATATCATGTACTGGACGGGTGGATGGTCAAGTATGATCTTTGACTGGTAGCAGGTGTGGTTGAAGATGGTTAGGTCTACAGGGCATTCGTTTAAGGGTAGGTAGATTAGGGGGCCAGAAAACACAGGTAGTGTGGTAGGGCCTGATTTAGTGTTTCTTAGGGTAGACATGTGGTGGGCCGGTTTTGACTGCAGTTTAGATGTAGAAGCATAATGTAGTCATATCAGGTTAGAAGGCGCACCTGTTTGGATTTGTTTGTTGAATTTATTTTGTTTGCTTGAGTGTTTGGTGAGCATATCTGGTAGCACCTGACCTCCTGCGTGTATGACACGTCTATTTATTTCAGGGTGGTTGTGTTTTATTTTTATTTTATTTAAATTTTTTTGCAAACTAGAAAGGTGCGCTCCGTAGAGCTCACATTTCCACCGCGTTCCCTTCTGGTTGTTGTTATTGACATTAGCATTCTTCGGTGGTTCTTCAGTGGTTCTTCGTGGTTCTTCAGTGGTTCGTTAGGGGGTCTTCAGTGGTTCTTTAGTGGTTCTTCGTGGTTCGTTAGTGGTTCTTCGTGACTGTAAGGTAAAGTGGGTAGCTTGTGGTGACTGGTACAGTAACGATGGCTTCCATCAGGAACTTTGTTGATCGCCCGTCTCATGACATGTTGGAGAAGTTTTCCAAGGAACAACTTCTAGAACTTGCTGTACACTACAGGGTAGAGCTTACTGCAAGTGAGAAACGTTTGATGCCAACTGCCTTGAGTGCTTTAAGGGTGTTACTCATTAGAGAGCAGGTGCTTGAGGAGAGGGTGGAGGAGCCTCCTTTGTCTGACGCGTCTCCGCTATTACCTGGTGCAGAGGGTGAGTGGAGGATTAGGGAGTTGGAATTTAAGGAAAGGCAGCTAGAGCGAGAGCGTGAGGAGAGGAGAGAGGAGCGTGAGCTTAAGGAGAGAGAGAGGAGAGAGGAGCGTGAGCTTAAGGAGAGGAAAGAGGAGCGAGAGCTTAAGGAGAGACAAATGTTGCTGGAGCACGAGCGTGCGCAGAAGGAGCTTGAGTTTAAGCATGCTGCCTTACAGGCGGGTGCTCTGCATTCAGAGTCACGTTCCGGTTTTGATGTAGGCAGGGATATTAGGATGGTGCCTCCATTTTTTGAGAAAGACGTGGAAAGATATTTTCCCCTTTTTGAACGGGTGGCGACCACATTGAAGTGGCTGATACCGCCTGGACACTGCTGCTACAATGTGTTTTAGTTGGTAGGGCACAAGAAGCCTATACTGCTCTGTCCCTTGAACGAGGGACAGTCGTTTAAATATAGAGTATAATAGTTCTCTGCCTCATAACGACAAGGGCTAACTCTGCAGGCAGCATTCGCTCCTCTGCTCCTCTGTCAAGGTCAACGCTCTGTGACCACATTCCTGCATTCTGCATTCCATGCCGCGTTTCTGCCGTGTTTCTGACCTACTGACAATATTCTCTTCTCAACTCCTTTCTGACTGTGCATACCAGCCCAGTATACATATCACATATAGACACATACAGTAACATATGCTTAGATTTAAAACAGATATATATAATAAACATATGCTTAGATTTAAAACAGATATATAATAACCATATGCTTAAACCTTTATATCTTACAAGTGACAGGGAGAACAGGTTGTCATAATAAAAAGGGTCACTTCGTGGCACTTCAACACCGCCTCTGTCATCCTGGTCGTCTCTTTCCACTGTCCTAATAGCGTCTGTACGGGGGGACGAGATGGCAATTGCGGGGTCACGTGGCTGTGACTCTCCACACGCCCCTATGAGGATCTGGCCGGTAATGCACTTTTCAGAATTCGAAGAGTGGGGTAAATCTGCAGTGCTGCCCTGTGACATTGAGTAGGTTATTAAAATGGAATAAAAGCCAAAACAACCTTGCCACGGACATGTCCGTGGTTGGTCCTTTAAGCATGGCGCCGAAACACGGACATATCTGTGGTCGGGCGGGAATGTGTTAACACAATGATTGCCAAAAACGGCTTACGACGTGTTTGCTGGCCATGCTAATTCTGCCAGACCACGCTGTACGACGTTATTGAGATCATATTCAATTTTTTCGCCATGGCATTCATAATTCCGCCACCCAGCCTCTGCTGATACAGTGGGACTCTGCACAACAGTGCAACGCATCAATACCGCCGCCTGGTGGATGATCGGGTGAGTTACAACCGGAAGTGGATCTGGTGATCTCGGTGCATCTGGGAAATCCGTCCGGCAGTCACATATCGTTGCGGGACTATAGACACACACTGGCGTGCATGGATCGCTGCCATAACTCAATAATCGATATGATTTGGGCGTTTATTGCGCCATACAAACCGGATATTGCGCAACATTTACGGATTTTCTGAGGAATGTTATCTGCCGGCACAATCCGACCTACACTTTGCCGGGTCACATATGGGCTGCTAGCATTACTAAGTACAGTAAGTGTAACATTAACCAAACACCATTCACATTCCACAACTGGCTGCACCAACACATAACCATGTTATGCAATTCGAAGAGGTACCCCTTCGAAAACGGCCATGCCAAATTTCCACCAATTTTAAATATTTAGCTTTTTTCCAGTGACTTAGCATGACAAGGCTGGTATCTACAGATTCCCCAATATTTCTGGTTTCATATGATACAGCTACTTTTGCAGGAACTTAAAACAAAATTAGCATGCTAGAGCCCTAATTAACTAGGGAGGTGGCAGGGCAGAATATTGGTTTATTTCTTTAACTCTGGGTCTGCACCAAAAATGGGTCCCAGGGCTTCTTGTGGTGGGTCCCCACATGGAAACCATTGTAAATTATGTGTGTGATATGTTTCAATGAGTCTGGGTCCCAATTAGGCTTGCCGCAGTAGTCTATGATACCGGTCTTACTCTGTTTATTGCGCCATACAAACCGGAAATGGATCTAGGAGATCGACGTCAAATAATTGGGATCCTTTTTCCTCCAGTCTCATCGGCGAGTGGTAAGAGGACACTAACGTTATTTTCAGCCCGATTGTCCATTTCTTTGTTTGCAATCAGTCTGATCAATATATCAACCCATACTAAATAAAGCCGTTAATGACGATCAAGGAATTATAAACGCCCCCCCCCCCCCATTTCCTTCACGCATGATGAAGCATAATGTATACCGATCATATCATATCCCCCGTCCTTATTCAACTACACTGGCTCCCTGTTGTTAGATTCTGATCAATCAGCCAGTATCACTTCTTCATCTGTTTGGCTTGTGTTATCATCTCTCCATCCACTGACCCTGCGTTGTGTTTATTTCCTTGACGTCTTCACATACTGGCTGTACAATCCTTATCATTCCCCGTTAATGCAACTCCGTAACCATAATAATTCACCGCCCTCGTAAGAATTCGACACTTGACAATAGAATACCTTTCTCGGAAAATCGTTGTTTATTCCATAAACAAAACCTCATAATCAGATGGGAACCAATTCGTATTGTCCTTGAAAAGTCTATTCTAATGATCTCTCGGTGGACATCACGCTCGGTGATCGTTGCGGCTTGGCTGTTATCCCAAAGCCTTCTCTGTGGTCGTGCCACGTCAGTCCTTTCCCCGCGAGGGGAGGGGGAGGGGGAATCGCTTCCAAGTCTCTGATCAAGCTTCTTCTCTTCTGTGTGGTTTCATATCTCAGTCTGCCTTACACCCGGAAGATACTCACTTTTCTATATTCTCGCCATAGCAACGACAGGCCCGGCCTCTCTCCTGGTTGTCATGTGACACGCTGTCATGGCAACGGTTTTTAAACCTTTCACACACATCCTTTGACATTAATGTCAAACCTCTCTCTCAGACCATTGTGCCTGCGGCGGCTCTTATCAGTTGTTGTGTTCTGATGGAATGCAAACATTCTGCTCGTTGACCCAGATCACTATAGCAACGGCAAAGTTGATATTATTCCCCCTCTGTGGTTACACTGCTATCAGCTGTTGATGTTACACAGCACAGTCTCCTCTGCAACACACTCTCTGACTGCCAGCGCTATTAAGATCTATAGATCTGTCTCAGTAGACGCTCTTAAGGCTCATCTCTATATATCAGTTATAAACCAAATGTACATTGAAAAACACAGATTTCTTTCACTGTGCACTACCGGATTGATTTCAAAAACCTCGTACTCACCTTCAAAGCCCTCTACAATCTAGCCCCCACCTACATCAATGACCTCCTCCAAGATTACACCCACTCCTGCACTCTCCGCTCATCCTCTACTGGACTCTTATCCATCCCCAGCTCACACGGCGCCTCAGTACCATGGGTGCCCGAGCGTTCAGCTGCTCGGCTCCCAGACTCTGGAACTCCCTGCCCCCACACATCTGACAGTCATGCAGACTCACTCCCATCATTCAGATCACAATTGAAAACCCATCTGTTCAAACTCGCATATTCACTATAACCTCCATCACTGCCCAATATCCCCTGCTGTTTGTTTGTCTGTTATTTTAACTTCACTGTTTTTTATACTTCTTGTTGTTTATCTTATTATTTTCTTAACCTTGTCTTTTAACTGCCTTGCTTACTGGGCATACTCACTATAACTAGCGTTTTTGGAATTACAGCAGAAAAGCTTAAAAACAACGTATATTCTCGACGGTATTAACACAACAATGTATGAATGAAAAAATATAACATTCCCACATCCGGAACGATAGATAATCGATGTTGAATGGGCCATAGTAATGCAGATATAGCTATACTATTTAAAAAGTTATAGCCCTGCAAAGAAGGTAAACATCTCCATAGGCTTACAGCGGTGGCAGACTGGGTATAATGATGGGCACAATGCCCGGCGCCCAATGTGTTAATATATCAAATAAAAAATAAATAAATATTGAAACAATTCCTATTAACACAGTTGACATTTAGCTAAAATATGGATTTAACCAGCTGGTTGTAGCTTAAACTTTTCAAACCATCAAACCTGACCCTAACCAGAGATGTTCTTCTGTCAGTCCCAAACCGTCAAAATAGAATGTATAAAAATGATGGTACATGTTGACAGTAAATAAACCGCCCATTTACTGAAAGGTAATTCTCAGTTTACACCATACCTATAAATGAACACGCCGTTCTGTGCGTTACACACATAGTTTTGAGTGTTTTCTGTAGGAAGTGGTTAATGCATTTTGTGTTTGACATTAAAGAGGGCGCTTGGGGAGATCAAACCCAATCAATCTCAGAAAGAGAGGAGAGAAGCCAATTGCCTAAGTGCTCCGCTATTCTGACGGGAGTCCCAGGTGACGGGTTCTGTCAGTAATGAGATATAATATCTAGTGTCCTGGGAGACTTTCCATTCATGTGAGACAGTAGCAGTGGCATTTGAAATCTAATTGGAAACAGTTACATAGTGCAATGGGTGGGTAGGGCATTTGGTACTCATGCCATGCAGAGAGCACAAAAAAACAATGAAGCATAACAAAACTATTACGTTTCAAATAACACCACAGGTATAATTCATTAGCAAACCAAAACAAAGCCAGCTGTTGAAATAGGGAGAGGCCTTCGCATTAATGGTTTTAACGTCCCCAGTCAGCGTTTCATTGGCACCTCATGTATCATGATTAATTCTATCCATTGTAAACACCAGGGGTTAATTGGAGGGGGGGGGGGTTCCACCATTATTTCTGTGAGAGACAGACAACATTATGCAGTGCAATCAATTGTAGCCACTGAGAACAGGGCAGTCCAGATACAACATTTTATAAAATAATAATAATAATTTAGCGTGACTTCCAAATGAACCCCTCAAAACACAATTCCAACCAAACGTAGAATGTAGAAATGGCTGTACCACTCTCTGGCTGGGCCCCCAAAATATTTTTTTTGCCCAAGGCCCCGAAAGTCTAGGGATGGTTTTGACTTAGAACTTACGGTTATTCTATAACCCTAGTTATATGAGTATAGGAATGATCCGATATCACTATAGTTGAGTATTCTGTATTATTAACAGCCGGAATGAAATAATTATCAATATAGAAATAGTCAATTCTAGAGAATGTTTTATGGACCTGAGTAGAAAGAAAATTGTTTTTTACTCGGATAAAAAAAACACATCCTATTTGGGTCACAAATGATGTAATTGATTTGGCCATTTTAGAAGGAGAGACATACTTTAGATTAGATTTGTCTAGCCGTGGGTCTATTGCACAGTTGAGGTCACCCCCCAGAATCAAATGGTGAGAGTTCAAATCAGGTAAACATGCTATTACTTTTCACATGAATGCTGCGTCTTCCCAATTGGGTGCATACAGATTAACTAGCACTAACTACCATGACATGATTAAGGGATCCTGAAACTATAATAAACCTGCCCTGGGGGTCTGCAGTAACCTTAGTTTGTCTGAACTGTACTGTTTTATGTATTAAAATAGCTGTACCCCTTGCTTTGCTACTGAAATTGGAATGGAAGGTTTGTCCAACCCAAGAGGCTTTCAACCTATGATGAAACATTGCAGGAAGGCTATTTCGGTTTTAAGATGTTTTAGGTGGGAGAATATTCTACCTCTCTTGACTTGGCCATTGATACCTTTGACATTCCAAGAGACAAATCTTAGACTTTCTCCTCTCTTATTCGATGCATTAGCCATATTCAGACATCAGGGCAGTGTTCGAATTATGTGGGGGCCAATGGGGGCTCAGCCCCCATAGATAGAGTCTGAGCCCCCATAGTCAACAACCCCTGTGGGGGTCTCTCAAAAAATTGATATAATTATTTTTTTATATATATATTTTTTTCTTTCAATGTACGAATTAGTATTATTTATGTTACCTAAATAAATTGTTAATAGATCATATTTTTCTTTTCAGTTTTTAAAATAACAGAATGTTAATAATTGGAATAGGCTGCGTTTCACCTCCAAGCCACTATGCGTCACCCATGAGCGTGTCTAATGCTACTCCAACCCATTTTTGTTGAAGAAGAAGCAGCAAGCTTAACGTGATGTTCCTGGTCCTCATGTCCTGCAACTGCGACTCAAGTAAACAGTAAACAGTACACCACATGCCGCCGAAAAAAAGGCTTAACCCGCCACAAGGCTGTACAAGGCTGGACAGCTTCGTCTTTATAAAAAAGGCCAAAGACTAATGCTGTTAGCGCAGCAGCTAGCAGCACTACTGAAGTTGACACTGCTAGTACTCCTGTTAATGTTACCACGGCTGCCACTGCCAGACCCGAGTCTCCACTAGACCTGGCTGCTGCTCAACCACCACAACCAGTGGACCTTATGGAAAACTAAATACAGCTGGTTATTTGCCAAGGAGGTAAATGGCGGTAAATGCTGCTGTTAAGTGCCATACTACTATTTATTTTCCATTCGGTTTTTTTGGTAGTTTTTGCAGAGTGCAAAAGTAAGTAAGTGCAGTAAGTGCAGAGACAAATAAATGTTCATTCAAGTTCATAAATGTGGTCTAATTTTTCAAATTTAATTGTTGTATTTCATCAGATGCAAAATGCAAATAAGTAAATATGGCATTATATATCAGAGGTGAGTAAGAAAATTAACAAATATTGATGGTTAAGAATGAGACTGAATAATGACATCACACAATAGTCTAATGATTAGACTTGTGTGATGTGATTGATTGATTGATTGATTGATTGATTGATTGATTGATTGATTGATTGATTGATTGATTGATTGATTGATTGATTGATTGGTTGATTGATTGATTGATTGATTGATTGAAAACTGTAACAGATTGCAGAATGGACACAATACAGTACGGGATGCAGACCAGAGAAATACTTTCGTCTTGTTTACATCAGGGTCCCCCATTTTCAATTCATAATGACATTCATGACATACACAACATACAGATATATATCATGACATTTATGACATACATACATGACATACAGATATACAGTACTGTTACATTTGTGACATACAAGATATGCAAATATACAGTACTGTTAAACAGAGATCCTAACAGAAAATATATTCATACGAGGGGGAGGAAACTGTACATTAGGAAGGGGTGGGAGGGGGGTTTTGGACATTTACCGGGGCCAGTTTCATTAGTTTTCATTAGTATTAGACTAATCCTAATGAGATATTCCTCTAAATATGACTTCAAAAACTGCCACAATTTCAGAAAAAAAATTGTAAAAAAGAAAAATTCAGGGGGCCCCCATAGCTCTCAGGTGATAACTCGAACCCTGCATCAGGGTATGTGATGAAATAGCATAGGATCTTGTTGAAAGGAGGCGAGGAGAGAGGACAGAACTAACACAGACAAAACTAACACAAACAAACTTGTAGGATCTAACACCCAAAATCCCTAGCACCCACACACTCCTTGCATAGAACATATACATATACTTACACGTTCCTAAGCTTGTCCTAAGAACTAGAACTAGCAGCAGGGCTCCAAATACATTGTCACTTCCGTATGACATAATCACTAACATTCTTGAGCAAACGAGGCTCCTGTCTTATTCACAGTTATGTCCATTTAAGTACAATAGAATAGACTGTATGAAAGCCAACAATAACAACACCCCTGGGCAGTGGCGGACTGGGACACAAATTCAGCCCGGGACATTCAGACGCACCAGCCCACACACCGGCCCACGCACCGGCCCACGCACCGGCCCCCGAAACCGGCCCACACAACGGCCGTTATGAAACACTTGTCCAGTATTAAACAACCCAAGGCTGTGGCTAAGGAGTCAACATCAGGGAGACCAAATCTACACCCCGCCCCTAGATGTGCACTCGTGCACAGTGCACACACACACACACACACACACATACATATACCGTTACTTCCTGTCATTGGCATATGTTTTTTTTTTTACTAACATCTTAGTGCCTCATTAGCCTAGGGATTAAGGATACATGAAGTATTAACTACACCATAATAATATTGAGGTTTTGATCCATAGAAAGGTCTGTGCTACACAATTTCAGTTAGATTGGATTTATTGTCCTTTAATTTGGCACTCATGACATTAGTTGCTTGCCGTTTAATCAACATCGAAAGACCCCCCACTTCCTCCCAGACACCCATTCCAAGAGCCTCTCTCTCTCTCTCTCTGTGTGTCTCTCTCTGTGTCTCTCTCTCTGTGTCTCTCTCTCTCTCTGTCTCTCTGTCTGTCTGTCTGTCTGTCTGTCTGTCTGTCTGTCTGTCTGTCTGTCTGTCTGTCTGTCTGTCTGTCTGTCTGTCTGCATTCACACTCACACAGCCATACGCTACTGGTGGTCGTGAGCAGCATCAGCAAACACAGCTGCCCTGTGGCAGACTGACGGAATCATGTCTGCTATTCAGTGCCAACCACCATCAACAACCTTCATAAATACATTCAACATTAATGGAATAGGCTAACTACCAACTTAGCTGTAGCAGTTAGCTGTTATATGCAATCACATTTGTTTAACTACGGGGTAGTAGTTGACCTAGTTGTTAGCTTAAGCTAGTTAGCTGTGGTTATTTACAAACATGTAGATGAGACTAATCATATACAGATCGAAAACATGGCTAACAGTTGGGAATTCTAAGGTACATCTTATTTAAGCATGTAAAATGGCAACTAATCAATTCAATCAATTAGATTACCAATATTATATCAACATGAAAATTTGGAAGGGAACATAATAGTATTTTATTTTAGTATTTACTATTATAATATTAGTAGCCGATTAATTTGCAGCCCGTCCTAGGTTCTACTTGGCTCTCTAGGTTAGCACTTTAGCTTCTGATGCTGTGGTGGGCACTAGTCCTAACATTGCTAACTAAACATCAAAGAGAAGTCGCCTATTCTCAGTCCTTGCCCCACAATGGTGGAATGAACAACCCATCCCAGTTAGGACAGCCGAATCCCATCCAATCTTTCGCCGTCGACTAAAGACTCACTTCTTCAACCATTATCTGAAATGAAAAAAAGAAATAAAAAAAATATATGTATATATCTAACCCTGACTAACCTTACTGTCATGCACTTGTCCTAATAAACTAACCTACACTGTAACACGCAACACTTTGATGAACATTGTTACTCAGCTGATAGAGTTGTACCCTTCTTGCTGTCTTGTCGTACAGAACTTGTAAGTCGCTTTGGATAAAAGCGTCAGCTAAATGACTAAATGTAAATGTAAATGTAAACTTTTAGTCAGAGAAAAAACTTCACGAGTCACAACTATTTACGTCCACGTGCTGTAAGGAATCAGGAATACGGAAAACACATTGTCTTGTAATAGAATGACTGAAATCACTGCAAGAGCTAGTATAGGCTAGCTAGCCCTCATGAACCGGCAGACACCAACAGTAGAATATGCACTAGGCTACTGCACGCACCTGTCATGTTACTGTTGGTTCCTTCCACTTGAACTTCATCATCATTAGCAGCAGCAGCTACTCTAACGCCAGCCCTTCCTCTACTAAACATGTCTGTAATTTTAGAACATTGTTCTGCGTCTTTTACTAGCAATTTTAGTTTTTTAATTCTAGCTTTTTCAGCTCCACCCTTTCTTTTTTTGTGTTCTCCATTTCTGCGCTTCTAGGCCTACTCATGGTTGGGAGGAAACGTGAATCTCATTCACTGATGTCTCATGTCTCATTCAAGACATGGCTAACAAAAGCATGTATTTCACTTAACACCAAGAAAACAGTGTGTATGATGTTCACAAAGTCACCAGTAGAGGTCACTCACTCTAATGTGTTTCTGGGAGAGGCGGAGCTGGACATTGTACATTAATTCAAGTAGCTTGGGGTCACATTGGACTCTACATAGACCTTCAAAAAGTAATGTGAAGAAAGTGACAAACACAGTCAAGTTTAACATCGAAAACTTCAGGCAGACCAGTCCCTGCCTGCCAGTTAATGCTGCAAGGATGTTTCTGCATTCAATGATTTTATCACACATCGAGTGTTTTATCAACTGGTCTCTTTCATATGTCACTACTCTTACACCAATAGAATTACTCTACAAAAAAGCCATAAAAGTATTTGATAGGAAACCAATTTCATTTCATCACTGTAATGTTTTAGAAAAACATAACATGCTAAGTTTCGAGAATTTCCAAGTGTTCAAATATACTTGCTTCATGTACAAGGTTCTGCATGGACTTGCCCCTCCCCCATTGAATGAGTTCATCCAACAGAAAGCAGACACTGGCATTACCACCAGGGCCATCAGTAGAGGGGACTGTAAGGTGCCTTTTCGGTATACTACCTTTGCAAAAACTGTGTTCTCTGTTAAAGGTGGTAACTACTGGAATAGCCTACCAGTTGTGATTAGAGAGTGCCCTACATACTCCATGTTCAAGACCCATCTTAAACGGCATCTTAAGGCAAACCAGAACTGTGATAATTTTTTATCTGATTTAGTTTATGCAACTTGTTTATTGTTTTATTGCCGGCCCACACACTGGCCCACACACCGGCCCACATAATGGCCCACACACCGGCCCACATACGGCCCACACACTGGCCCACACACTACACCGGCCCACACACTACACCGGCCCACACACCGGCCCACATTAGTGGCCCACACACTGGCCCACACACTGGCCCACACACTGGCCCACACACTGGCCCACATACTGGCCCACACACCGGCCCACACACCGGCCCACACATCGGCCCACACACTGGCCCACATTAGTGGCCCACACACCGACTCACACACTGGCCCACACACCGGCCCACACACTGGCCCACATTAGTGGCCCACACACAGACTCACACACTGGCCCACACACCGGCCCACACACTGGCCCACATTAGTGGCCCACACACCGACTCACACACTGGCCCACACACTGGCCCACACACTGGCCCACACACCGGCCCACATTAGTGGCCCACACACTGGCCCCAACAAAAAAAAGTTTTTTTTGGACCAGCCCACTTTGGTTCTGGCCCATCGGATTCGTCCCGAACGTCCCGATGGCCAGTCCGCCACTGCCCCTGGGTAGGGAAACAGGTCAAACAGGGTAAAGGCAAATGAATAGCCTATGGCAGCCCTATTGGACTATATCAGAATAAAAAAGAAAAATAAATCTATATAAAAAAATAAATAATCGAATAGAACAGGAACAAATATATATATATATGTTAGGGATGTCCGATATTATCGGCCTACCGATATTATCGGCCGATATCGGCATTAAAATGTGATATCGGAAAATATCAGTATCGGTTTTCAACTTTTTTTTTTATTTATTTTTTTTACATTTCTATAGAAATTATGTCCGATATTATCGGCCGATATCGGCATTAAAATGTGATATCGGTTGATATCGGTATCGGAAATTAAGAGTTGGACAATATCGGTATATCGGTATCGGTAAAAAAGCCAATATCGAGCATCCCTAGTAATAATGTTTTGCTAACCCTGCAGGTTCGCTTTTATGGTGGGAGGTGTGACGTACATGGGTACGTGGGTTGGTCATTATCATTATTACTGTATTTGAAACACCATGTGAACATCAGGTTAGTATAGCTCATGTTATGTTTTATATGTAACATGTGTTATGCTTGAGATGTGTGTGTCATGGTACTAATGCCTGTCCATTTTTGTCAGGTGCCGCCCGTCCCTACACTGGAGTGCTGATTGCCTGATGAGTGGAAGCTGACGGCAATCACTTCGAGGGACGGGTGGATAAAACCTGACAAGCACACACACATCCGGGCGCCTCATGGAGTCATTTGCCAGTGACCATAGTGTTGGAGGTTGCCCTTGTATTGCCACTGTTGTGTGGAATTGTTATTATGCTGCCCTTTGTTCCCACTGTTGTGTGGGACTGATTTATTGTGTGTTCTTGCTGTTCACACTACTTACCTGGTAGGCATTGTGTCTGTGTTGGTGTAGCTACCAGGTGACTATATATATATATATATATATATATATATATATGTAGCAGCCTGAATATTTTACTAAGTATTCAGAAGTGCTAACTGATAACGTGTGATAAACAGTGTTCCTTTGGATAGCTCGCCCAGTCTAATAACGAGGTGAGGTGCTACTCTTTTCCGGCTTCAGTATGGATCACTAACAATAACATTGAAGCACATTTTCCCTTTCTGGAGTGGTCCTAGAGTGGGATCAGTGGCGGTTGCCAGCAGGGGGCGAAGTGGCAGTGGTGGCAGGTGGAGCGGAGGAGAGAGGAAAGCAACGAGGAAGAGGGAGTTACCTGGGGGCGAGAGGACCAGGAAGCTCTCTTCGGCAGTGAACTCGACCGTGAACAGTCGCAGTCGCAGCGGGCGTGTGCTCTGGAAGAGCCCCGTTGCAGAAGTTATGAGGAGAGCCCCGTTGGAACGAGCAACGGGTGATGAGAAGTACTTGCTAGTTGATGGGTTATCCTAGAAGTACCAGCGATAGTGTGTGAGTAAGCGATACAGAACGAAGGACTAACGTCTAAAGTTAACGGGACTAACGTCTATAGTTAACGGGTTATAGTAGTAAGTGTGCAGTGTATTAGCATGCTGCTAACGGCTCCGTCTGACTCCAGTAGACTACCGGGTGCGCGGCGCTGAAGACCGGTGGTATAGTCAGCCACGTTGCGTTAGTAGTACAACCGATATAGCAGGAGGGTGCATCCAGACCCGAAGCTTAGCTGTGTTCGCGCGACAGCAGCAAGCAACAGCCAGCAGTGGACGTTCCCCAGACGTTACAGAGGACGCCTCTTCCCACCAGCAGAGGTCGCCATCACAGCACGCTCCTCCAGCTAACCACTGCCCATGCTGTTCGCCCAGCCCGCTGGCTGTGCTCGCGGGATCGCCGACGCCATCTTGTCACCTGGACGAGAGGGGATAAGAGTGGGTCCGCCATCTTGGCTAAGTACGAACGGTACCTCGAGTATCTACATCAACGTCCATTCAAGTGAACGCTAACAACCAGTGTCTAAGCGGTACCCCAAACAATTTAAGCCGGCTTTAGTGTAGGTTTTATTTTGGTAACGTGGGCCCACATTTACTTGGTTTTCTTTTGGTATTTTATTATTCTTGTTATTTGAATTCCCAATGTTTCTCTACTTTATGCCTGGGTCTCCCCTAGAACAAGCGGGGTGTTATTAATGTATTGAGCACGCGGTGCCTATGGTGGGAATAGTTTCCCCTACATTATCAGTGAGAGCACCCGGTGCCATGTATGAATAAATCTGAAGTATTATCTGTAACTGATAACCTGCCCAGGCTTCAATACAAAGTAAACCTTATTGGGAGCACTGTGTGTGTGTCTGTTTCTTCCATTTGCTAATCTAACCCCTGGGTAAATATTGTGACTGCATAATTATTTAACCCGTACACCCCATTCACAGAATAGCATTTGAAGGGTCTATACAGGTGGTCAAGGAAGGGTACTGCTTAAAGGGAAGCCCAATAATACTATTGAACTGACAGTCACTGGGTGTGGGAGGGCTGTCGGAGGTACTGGGGGAAGTGAGAGTGTGTGGGGAGCTACTGCTGACCGCCTTGGAAGGCGAGGGAGACCAGAGTACCAGTCCCCAGGTTAGTAAATCCTGGGCCCCATCCACTCCTGCTGCAAGCCCTCCAGAACGACGTTCCGGGCCAAAGACGGGGGTACATATAGGTCCAATTCTATAGTATCCTACTACCCAGTGTCTGTGTACTACTACTCCCACAAGCAGGGATAATCCACCCTCCTACATATATATATATATATATATATATATATATATATATATATATATATATATATATATATATATATATATATATATATATTGTGGCCTCTGTGCCACTTGCCACCTGTGTGGAATTAGTAATATATATCTATGTATTGGGCTTTCTGCCTTTTTGCCACCCCTGTGTGGAACTATATTGTGCTGTGCACGTTGTGTACATTTGCTGGGTGATTCCCAGACTGCCAACCGCATGGCTTGTGGTTGTGTCCTGTGACACTAGGTCGCTAGGGCTTGTGCTTAGTGTATTTTCCTTGTTTGTCCAGTTATATTTACCTTGTTTGTTCTCCCCGTACCTTTTCCCCTATTTGTGTTGCTGTGGGTTTCAATCCCCATTTTTTATAATAAATATCATTTACCTTTTGAGAAACGCTTTGTATTATTTCTTGCCTGCCGGGACCAGTGCATAAAGCACCTACTGGACGGACTGGTTTTCATGTGCAGTCCGCTCCAGCTATATTCCATATGGTCATCAGACCTTTGCACATGACAAGCGACAACAACACGTGTTCATGTTCTGAATGTCCCTTTTGTTGGACCATCTGCACACATGTAATGTTCTGAAACCAGAACAGTGGCAGTACCCCCAACTATGGTAGAAGAGGCCTTTAGGAGATTTTTAGAGACAGGAATTTGATTAATGCAGTCAATTGACAAAAGGAAATAATTCCACTGCGAAAGAGAACCCCTGTAGAAATCCTGCGCAGTGAAATTCGTCCATCCGTCTGCCCTTTATGTTTAACCCAGAGGACCTATAGAGCAGTGGCGTCGCGTGGGTAAAATAACAGGGGAAACCAATTTTTTTTTATTAACACTATGATCGCCGTGGACGAGTTTACACGTCATTCCTAGCCATGCTCAATCTGCCGAAGACGCCGTAACTCGTCTTTGATGTAAATATTTCAAAAATCTGTCATCGAAATCATATTTCCTTTCCGGAGCCCTGAGACACAGTGCAAAGCTCCACTCAACTCTCTAGCAGTTCAAGAGCGCCATCTGGTGGCCGATCGGCAGATCGCCAGCCAGAAATTAACCTTTGAACCGGTAGTGCTCATCCATATGTGGTCCGGGCACTCGCTATCGTTAGAGAGACTCCGTATTGACACAGTGAACATCGATCGGTGCAAATAACTCGAAAAAACAACATGATTTGGACATATATACTATTATACAACCTGGAAATGTTCTGTTCCACGCTCATCTGCCAGCGGCGCGAGGAAGCCACGGTAAGATTCAGCCAGTGTTGTGCTAGTTACTGAAAAATAGTAACTCAGTTACTTTACTAGTTACTTCATTTCAAAGTAACTTCGTTACTGTACTAGTTACTTACACCCAAAAGTAATGAGTTACTGTGAAAAGTAACTATTTAGTTATTTAAAAAAAAAAGATAAAAAAAAAAGATTGCTCCCGAGTCCCATGCCCTATAGTACTCAAAATCGGTTGATCAACTTGACAGTTTCCATTCACATCACCGAACTCTGCTAAGCAATGTGGTCTAGATACAAACACAAATCTGACACAAACAAATGTTGTCCCGAGTCATATAATAAGAAGTGCGCCGGTTGAAGGAACAGCCTTGATGTCGCCGGAGCGTTTCATTATAACCATTATAATTCAAGGGTACTACGACTATGCTTGCACCTCATGGTACCAAAGCACCTCAAAGGCGCTTAAAACAAAATTACAAACATCACAAAACAAACTGGTCAGACTACTACTTGACCTTACTCTTAAAACCCACCTCACCCCTGCCCACTTTGACAACCTAGGATGGCTTAGAGTAAACGACAGAGTACAGCAACTTGCAATGGGCCTGGTCTACAAGATACACTATACGACCGGGGTACCCATGTACATGTCAAAATACTTCCCAAAGGTCAGTGAATACCACAACCACTACACCAGAGGAAGCTCAACAAACCCAGATTCGGCTCAAACAAGGGACTAACGTTTCGCAATTATGCCACAACAATGTGGAATGCCCTACCCAAAGCTAGGGGTAACAGTACTGTATATTTGAATACCATTTATGTCACAAATGTATCAGTACTAAATACCTATATGTCCCTATGCCATAAATGTCATGTATGTTGTGTATGTCATAAATGTCTATATGAATTGAAAATGGGGGACCCTGATGGAAACAAGACAAACGTCTTTCTCAGGTCTGCATCCCCTTAACAATTGTATGTATTGAGCCGTACTGTATTGTACCCATTCTGCAATCTGTTAAATAAAGTTTTCATTCATTCATTCATTCACCATCTTGCAAGTTGCAACGTTGTTTAAGATATCAATCAAAGCATTGCAACGTTAGAATAGTTAGGATATCAATTGTGCATGAAAGGACTATATTTATATTGTTTGATTAGTATTATGAGATTCCCTGGCAGATTTCGTACAGTCAAAATCCGTTGATCAACTTGAGTTTCAGTGAACACATTGCACTGACTCACCAAAGTCTGCGGTGGTTGAGATGTAGTAACGTTACGTTAGTCCAGTTGACTCCAGCAGCGCCTCAAACATGTTCTTTATCTCGTTTCCATGTTGTATATTAATTATCTCTCCAAGTAGTTGCTAAATGGTTTGTTAGTTTGTTACTGCGTTCTTTTTAAGTAGATTCATAGCGAGCGTTTGTTTTGTTTACAATAGAGAGGGTCTATTTCTTTCCGTAGCCGCATTTCTTGCGCACTTCTGATTGGCCAGTGGCCAGACTCGCCTCGTATCATTCTACGCGGGTGGGGATGAGGATAATAATAATAATCACTACCGCTCGCTATCAATCTACGCCGTATATAACGCAAATAACGCAGTGACGAACCATTCAGTAACGTAAGTAGCGTTACTGAATTTCAAAAGTAATGCGTTAGAGTACTAGTTGCGGCAAAAAGTAACTTCGTTTCTGTAACGCGTTACTTTGTAACGCGTTAGTCCCAACACTGGATTCAGCGTTATATTCTAACGTCTTCTATAGTAACTTATCTGATGAACATATGACCCACTCTGGATGAATCATCTAACGCTGCCCACGGAATTATAAAAGATCCCCCGCCCATCCGGTCATCATCAGATGATGCGTAGAAACTTCTAGAACCACGTCCAGTTGAAATTTTTTATCTCGCAACAGATTCCTACCAAACTGTATTTGATCATCAATATAATGCATTTAGGGCTATAAATCACGTTCTGAAGAAAGCTGCAGAAAACGATAAAAACATACTTATACTTTAGACCATATTTTAGTATGAATATGTGAATGAAAAAGTTTAACGTTGCTACACCCTGAACAATACATATAGGACATTGAATGGGCCATAATAATGGCAATTTAGCAATAGAATTTAAAAAGTTATAGCCCTGCAAAGAAGGGGAACTTCTCCATAGACAAATAGAGCTGGCGAGGGATGGTAAATTATGAATTTAACCCATGGCGATTAAAGTGTTAAAAATAAATTATTCAAACTTTCTTTTTATTTATTTAACAGATTGCAGAATGGGTACAATACAGTACGGCTCAATACACACAATTGTATAAGGGGATGCAGACCAGAGAAAGACGTTTGTCTTGTTTACATCAGGGTCATTAATACTGCTGGAGCATTGGTTAATTTTTGGTCCGATTTTTCCTTGCACGATTTTGCGCGCCGCGTGGGAGCAAATTCGAGACATATTCGGTTGCAAAAAGGTGTCCCACGGTCTCCTCTATGGCCGTGGATATTTTCACGCGGATCGGAATCACGGCGCGCCTGTGGGACACTTTTCAGTTTTTTTTTTTTTTGATTTATTGTGATGTTTCTTCTTGACCTGTTTAAAGAAGACTTGTCCAGCCCATGGGGACATTAACACATTGAGTGCCACGCCCCTTCCGGGAAGTGCATCTGGCCTTGCCCCCCATTAACCCCATGTTAACCCCAATCTGTTAATAACATTTTCATTCAATCAATCACAGTGCAGATTGATTGATTGAATGAAATTTTATTAACAGATTGCAGAATGGGTACAAAACAGTACGGCTCAATACACACAATTGTTAAGGGGATGCAGACCAGAGAAAGACTTTCGTCTTGTTTACATCAGGGTCCCCGATTTTCAATTTATAATGAATTGTAAGTAAGGGTGCAACTTGCGCTGTGCAATCCATTCTTTGTGGTTCTGTTTCGTTAAGGGGCTCTGCTTGGCATCACCTACTGCACTCCCTCGCGTACGTGCACGCGTACTGAATAATAATAATAATAATAATTCATTTAATTTATATAGCGCTTCTCAATAACCCGAAGTCGCTGACAGTAGTCGGGAGCAGGGGTACAAACAAAGAGGCGAAAGCAAAGAAACAAAACAAAACAACAAAGAAACAAAAACAAAGGAACATGAGACCATGGGGGGAACGGGGGAGACAGCCTGGTGGCACAAAAAAAAGACTAGAGACATATCGATCAGGTTGGAGGGGAGGGGGGGGTTTAGGGGTGGGGGGGGTTGAAGGCAAGGGAGAACAGGTGGGTTTTGAGGCGAGCTTTGAAGGTGGAGAGTGTAGGGGAGTCTCTGATGGACTGGGGGAGGGAGTTCCAGAGTCGGGGTGCAGTGCGAGAGAAGGCCCGATCTCCGAAGTTTTTGAGCTTGGATGTCGGGACAGTGAGGGAGGCAGTGGAGGAGGACCGGAGGGAACGGGTTGGGCGGTAGGGGAGAAGGAGATCAGTCAGGTAGGGGGGGGCCAGGCTGTGGAGGGCTTTGAAGGTGAGGAGTAGTGTTTTAAAGTTAATGCGGTGTTTGATCGGGAGCCAGTGGAGGGAGTGGAGGACAGGAGTGATGTGTTCGCGGGACCGGGTGTTGGTGAGGAGGCGGGCGGCTGAATTTTGGACCATTTGCAGTTTATGGAGGGAGCG
The DNA here is from genome assembly GCF_963971535.1 of Notolepis coatsorum. NCBI lineage: Eukaryota > Metazoa > Chordata > Actinopteri > Aulopiformes > Paralepididae > Notolepis > Notolepis coatsorum. The sequence goes on from NC_140170.1 coordinate 147,290,879, forward strand.
GGAGGTGATACCAGTGAGGAGGGAGTTGCAGTAGTCCAGGCGGGAGGAGATGAAGGCGTGAATGAGGGATTCAGCAGCGGGGGGGGAGAGGCAGTGACGGATTTTTGCGATGTTGCGGAGGTGAAAGTAGGATGTTTTGACGATGGAGCGGACGTGGGGGTCAAATGAGAGGGTGGGGTCGAGGAGGACACCAAGGTTGCGGACTAGGGGGGAGGGGGTGATGGTGGAGTCGTTGATGGTGAGTGTGATGGGTCCGGATCTGGTGAGGGTGGTTTTGGTGCCAATGATGAGGAGTTCAGTCTTGTCACTGTTGAGTTTGAGGAAGTGAATAACATTCCACAAATATACCTTTAATACCAGTATTAGTCTGACCACACCCCTCATCAGCTTACCTTCATAAGCAGGTGTGTGGTCACCTGCTCTCATCCTTCTCGCTTTCACCACAAGGAAGTGCCTTCGGTAGTACCCCACTTGACGTGTTTGTTAGTTGAAAAGAGTTGTGACTGGTTTACATTGTGCTTAATCTTTTCTTCTCTCACTTTGTTGTATAAGAAAAGGTTTGGGTCATAATGTATTCCGCGGAGAGTAGACCCGCTAGACCTACTCTTCACCACCGGTTCTCCATTCCCGCCTCCGTCGTGCGCTTCGGTGCTGGGCTGTTGCCACTCTCGTGGTTGCCGACCCAGCCCGGGAGACTGCTGGTGGATAGTTTTCCTCACCGACGAGCCGAGGGTTCGGTGCCGTCGCTCCGGCGATGGCCTGATCTCGACTCTGGTTCCTCTGGTTCTGGGGAATCGCCCGTTGATGAACGGGGGATTGTTTTGGAGCCGGAGGATTTGCGACGAAAACTTTTTGCGTCTGCTCGCTCGCGTCGCAAGATGGTGGCGTGCAGACGCGAACGGCCTGGGTTTGGGGAATTGCTGGAGACCAGCGAGGATGCGTCCGACTCTGGATTTCTGATGGAAACTGAGGACTTCATGGAGGAGGCGGACGGATTCTTGTATGATGGTCCCGTGGAGGAAAGTATCCCTCCTCCGGAGACCCCGGAGGGGGGAGAAATGGCTCCATGGGGCGCCTTGTTCGAGGATGTCGAGGAACCACCTTGGCCTCATCAGCAGGATGCCCTACTGTCGGCCGCATCGGATTGTGGCTCCTTGACCAGTCGCAGCCTGCTGTATGCGAGGGATGCGGGGTCGGTGGAGGAAGGTTCGCAGGGGGAACTGCGGGCCTTGTTTCCCGAGCTCATGGCGGTAGCCGCCACCGCAAACGGTGTGCCGCTGCCGCTGCCATTGCCTGCACCTGTCCCTGATGACCTCATAGGCCATCCCTGGCAGCGTCCCCCAGTGAGAGAGGTGGACGTTGTCTACCCATTTTTCCCATCGATGGGGGCCTATGTTCGTCGGGATCAGGCGGTGTCCAACATCATGGGACTAACTCCCGCCTACGTACCAGTTACGCGGGTGTCGGGGTTAGTCAAAGGTATGGGGGAGGGCGTGCCTCGGCTTGACAATCCGATGGCCGCGCTCCTCTGTCCGGATATGGTGTGGGAACCCCTATGCAAGCCGGTCCTCCAGGGGAAGTCGGCTAGGCGATTGGCTTATTGGGGTGACCAGTCATTCATCGCTGGTACACAATCGCTGGCTGCGGCGTCTAACATCGCCCACCTGGCTAGATTTGTATCGGGGATAATGACGGGCGGCACGGATCTGAACGAGGTAAAATGCGATCAGATCACCCAGGCTGCGGGAGCTGTCCTGCACCTTTCCCAGGTGCTGGCCATAGCCATGGGGAAAGTGCGCGCCCTGGCCACCCTGGGCCAGCGTCACCTTTGGCTGGAGCAGGCCCGTGTGCCAGAGAAGAAGAGAGCCCCTCTTCTGACGGCCGCCCTCTCCGACGCTGGCCTGTTCGGGAAGGCCCTGCAATTGATGACCTCAACATGCAGAGAAATGGCAGAGGAGAGATCCGTCCTTCAACCCCATTTTCCGTCTCACGTCCTTGCCGGTGGGGGCAGAAGGCTTCCGCGACGTCGAGCTGTCTCCGTCGCCGCTACCACTGCCTCCGCCGCCGCTGCTGGCCCTGCCAAGAGGGCCAGGGGACGAAACGGCGCTTCGGCCACCGCCGGCCCATCCCAGACCGGAGGAGACGGTAGGGAACGTCGTGTCCAGCAGACTGTAACCTACCGTCCCTCCGGGGCTCCCCGGGGTGGCAAGACTCGAGCGGCGCGAGGTGGCAGACGCCGTTAGGAGTGACTTTTTCCCCTCTGTGTCCCCTCCCCTACACCCTTCCCGGCCCCTCTGTGATATTGTGCCTTACACTTATTAGTTTTAATAAAAAAAAGTATTCGGGTATTCTACCGACTCCTGTTATGACAGGATCCGGTGGGTTTTTTCCCCGCCCGTTGTAGCGTTGTTGCTATGGCGACGCCTTCCATGAGCTGGTGTCTTAAAGATGTCGAGGTTGGGCGCAGGGCTTACAGGCCTGCTGCGCCCGGTTTATGTGTCAAACTTGAGTCTATTGGTCACGTGTCTCACAGTTTACATATCTTTTTTCTTGACCGTAGTCTCATGTGGGAAGGTGTTTCTGGGAGAGTCTGGTCTTACACTCTGATTAAAAGGAGTGACTGGATTAAAATCATGTGAAAAACAGGGTTTTTACTCCCAGCTGTGCAGTTGGGTCATACGGGTGATGCCTTTTCTTTATTTTTATAAAGAGTTGAATGTGTCTTGATGGATTGGAAATGAGGGTCCCTGATGGAAACAAGACTAACGTCTTTCTCAGGTCTGCCTCCCCTTATCTTTTTGTGTGTATTCCTGTACTGCAGTCTGTTGGGTAAATTTTTTCATTCATTCATTCATGGAGTTGATTGCATCTCGCCCCTCTTGTCGTTTCCCTGGGCGTCTTGGGGATTCAATATGGTGGTCTAAACGGCCTATTGTTGATGTGGGTATGTCCAAACGCACACATAGTGCTGGCTCAGGATGTGCTTTTGGGCCATTTGCTGACTGGCGCGCCTTGTTTGCTTGGGTGAAACAGCGTTTTTATGGAGCAATTGGGATGGGGTTTTTTTCCTCTTCCGACATCCTGTGTGTTGTCGATGGGTTCCCGTTCATGTCAGGGGATGATGACGGAATGGGTCTGGACATATGGGGAAGGGTCTCACGCCCTAGGGGTGGGCCACCGGACGCAGTTCATACCGACACGTCTGGGTGGCGCCTTCTTTTTTGTGTTGGGATCAAACGCGCATATCTGCCCCTTCTCCTGGGGTTGGCAGGTCGGCGTGATTAGGGCACAGGACTGGTTCTGGTCGCGCTGGTCCAGATCAGTTGCACCCGTTGTCCGCTGGGGATGCAGATCTGCTGTTCTGGTACCCTGAGGGACTTGGGGTTTTTTCAGGGGGAAAAATGCTAGGTCGATCCGGGTGTCACAGGGTTGAGCGTTATGGGACCCTTGTTGGGTGCGTTGTATTCTGCACTGTCGTAATGGCTTACGGCCGTGCCGACCTGTACGCGTCCGATCTCGTCGGATCTCGGCCGCTGTACGGGTTGGTCTTGGTTGGTACTTGGTTGGGTGACCTCCTGGGAATACCGAGTGCGGGGTGCTGGGGCTGGTCTTCCATTTTTACGCTCTTCTCTTGCGTTTTGGCGCTGAGGAGCCTGTTTGGTGGTTTTAACCTCCTCGGAGACCCTGTGCTCCCCGTATCACCGGGCCCGGTCCGGGGTGATGCTCGTTGACCCGTAGGCCCGGGATAGCCCTGTTGGGAACCGGAACGCGGGCTGCGGCGGTGCCGCAGGTGTGTTTCGGGGTTTCTTTCCTGAGGGGTTATGGGACCAACCATTGCATGGGGTGATGCCTGGGTGGTTGGTTCTCTGGTGTGTTGCTGCAGTGTCAACTCCCGGTTCTCCGGTTGAGGGTGCCCCTGCACGTTCATGACGTCTGCCGATTGTATGGGCTTTTTCTGTGGGCAGCTGTCAGGGGCCGAGTGGTCTACGGATCCCACTTCTGACGTGCTGTTTGAAAGCTTGGTTATGCGACAACGCCAGCTTACGCCCCTTCCGCCGGGGCGGCTGTTTCAGCTGTCCTTTCTGGCGCCTGCCTCGTCCGCAGTTTCCAGGCTTGGGTTGACAGCCTGTTGCCTGGTCTTTTTCCCCGGTGCACTGCCTGCTTCCGTTGGTTAACTCTTGTGTGTTATGACCATGCTGTCTGTCTGTTGCAGGGCTTGTGTTCCAGGCGGTGTGCTGTTGGGGAGGACAGGGCCCGCTCGGCTGAGGGGCCTTTTGTCCGAATATGCTGGCGATGTGGGGGGCGGGGTCACTAGGTGCCCCCCTGGTGGGGTCTTGATGCTGGCATCATGGACTTCTCCGGGCCCCCATTCCAGGGAGTCCAGTCCTTTTGGTGGGTCTGGGTCTTCCTTCGCGCTCCGCTGCTACGGCCTTGCCACGGGGTTGGGTTTGCCCTTGACCCCGTGATTCTGGGGGCAGTGACGAGGTTGTTCCTACGTTCGTTCCCGGGTGGCATGCGGGTTGTGCATGGGTGTAGTCGTGGGGTCAAGCCACGGTCTGCTCACCCTGTGCGTTGGGTTGCTTGAGTGCCTCTTCGCACGGTCGGGTCCGTCGCCCTCCCGTGAGGCCCCTAATAGGGGGGATGGTTGTGGGGGGCTGTCAGCGGGGTGTATTTGTCAGCCAGCGGCTCCGCTTGGCCTCCCTTGTGCAGTAGGTGATGCCAAGCAGAGCCCCTTAACGAAACAGAACGTTAGGTTATGGCTATAACCAAGTTCTGTTAGTTAGGGGCGACGCTTGGCATCAGACGGCCGCTGCAGCCCTTGACCTCACCTTGTGGTGAAAGCTTGGGAAGGAGGAGAGCAGGTGACCACACACCTGCTTATGAAGGTAAGCTGATGAGGGGTGTGGTCAGACTAATACTGGTATTAAAGGTATATTTGTGGAATGTTATTCAGTACGTGTGCACGTATGCGAGGGAGTGCAGTAGGTGATGCCAAGCGTCGCCCCTAACTAACAGAACTTGGTTATAGCCATAACCTAACGATCTAGCCCATAGTGTTAGAACTGGAACTGGATTACTCGCTGGATCAACTTTCCGAACCACATCAATGGCCGGAAGAAATCCTCCGGAGACTAGGACCGGATCCTTTGTTCCTAGACCCCAGGAAAAGACGTCGAGGAAAAAGGTCTGGGATCCGAAACAGGCTGAGATCCAGACGACACCGTACACCACTTCCCAGTATATTGCTAGCCAATGTACAATCAATAGACAATAAACTGGATGACATCCGAGCAAGGATTCAATATCAAAGAGACGTTAGGGACTGCAATGTCCTTTGCTTCACCGAAACTTGGCTAACACCGGAGGTTCCAGATCACGCGATTCAACCAACGGATCATTTCTTTATCCATAGGAAGGATCGGACACAATCAGAGTCCGGTAAACAACGTGGTGGAGGTATTGCCTTCATGTTTAACAAAAATTGGAGTGATCCAACGAATGTGAAGGAATTATCCAACTACTGCTCCCCAGAACTGGAATATATAACCATCAAGTGTCGTCCTTTCTTCCTCCCGAGGGAGTTAACGGCGATCGTCCTGGTCGGAGTGTATATTCCACCGCAAGCCAACAACAACGCCGCGCTCTCCAGACTCCACGACGAGGTAAATAATATACAAGCGACGAACGTTAACGCCGCCATTTTAGTACTGGGAGATTTCAATAGCGCCAATCTGAGAAAGGTATTGCCTGATTTCTACCAGCATGTGACTTGCAACACCAGAGGCGGTAACATCCTAGATCACTGTTACACGCAATTTAAAGGTGGCTACAAGGCTCATTCTGATAGTGGCTTTGGCAAGTCAGATCACGCATCCATTTTCCTTACACCAAAGTACAGACAAAGAATTAAAAGTACTCCCGTAGTCTCGCGAGAGGTGCAGAAATGGGATGTGACGTCAGAGGACACGATCCGGTCAGTGTTCCACAACACAGACTGGATTGTATTCCGCGACACAGATAACATTAATGCCTACACGGAGACAGTGCTGGACTATGTCTGTACTAGGGTGAAAGAAACAATCCCCACTACCAAAATGAAAGTTTACCCAAATCAAAAACCCTGGGTAGACAAATCCGTCCGTGAAGCTCTGAGAGAGCGCACCAAAGCATACAATGACGGCCTAGTGGCAGGCAACATGAATGACCACAAGGTGGCGCAACACAACGTAAGGAGGACAGTGTCAGAGGCCAAACGGCGCTACAGGGATAAAATTGAACTCCAGTTTGAACAAGCTGACTCTAGAGCTATGTGGCAGGGGCTCAAAACGATGACAGACTACAAAGGCGCCTCCCTCAAACTGAACAATGACATCTCCTTAGCAAACGACCTCAATACCTTCTATGCGAGGTTTGATGCTGGTAATAACAACACCAGCTCACAAGCCTCGGCAATGGGGGGGGGGGGGTCGGCTGCTGATGGAGGCGCAGTGTTCAGGGTAACAGAGCATGAGGTGAGGCGGACCTTTAAAAAAGTGAATATCAGGAAGGCAGCAGGTCCGGACGGCATCCCCGGCCGCGTCCTAAAAGTCTGTGCCGACCAACTGGCCCCAGTATTCACTGACATATTTAACCTGTCCTTAGAACAGGCTGTCATCCCCACCTGCCTGAAGAAGTCCACTATTATCCCTGTACCCAAAAAATCCAAGCCTGCTTGCCTCAACGACTACCGCCCTGTAGCTCTCACCTCCATAGCCATGAAGTGCTTTGAGAAGCTAGTAAAGGGCTACATCTGCTCCTCCCTCCCCATCAACATGGACCCCCTGCAATTTGCATACCGCCCCAACAGGTCCACGGAGGACGCCATATCCCATGTGCTGCACACAGCAGCATCACACCTGGACAAGAGGCAGGGGAACTATGTGAGAATGCTATTCATCGACTACAGCTCGGCATTCAATACCATAGTCCCCTCCATACTCATAGCCAAGCTCAGGGACCTGGGCTTGGGCTATGACCTCTGCCAGTGGGTCTTGGACTTCCTGACTGGCAGACCCCAGGTGGTGAGAGCAGGCAACTGCACCTCCTCATCCATCACCCTCAACATAGGGGCCCCCCAGGGCTGTGTTCTGAGTCCCCTCCTCTACTCCCTGTACACACACGACTGTGTGGCTCAGCGGAGTAGCAATACAATCGTCAAATTTGCTGACGACACAGTGGTGGTGGGCCTGATCTCTGCCAACGACGAGAGGGCCTACCTGGAAGAGGTCAAGGTCCTGGCGGGATGGTGCCAGGAAAACAGCCTCTCCCTGAACGTCAGCAAAACAAAAGAGATGATTGTGGACTTCAGGAGGTCGGGGGTCAAGGACTACAGCCCCCTCAGCATCGACGGGGCACCGGTTGAGAGAGTCAACAGCTTCAAGTACCTCGGAGCCCACATATCCGAGGACTTGAAATGGACCATACACATTAACAGTGTGGTGAAGAAGGCACGACAACGCCTCTACTTCCTCAGGCGCCTAAGGAAGTTCCAAGTCAGCCAGAAGATCCTTAAGAACTTCTACTCATGTACAATAGAGAGCATCTTGACCGGCAACATCACCTCCTGGTTTGGGAATAGCACTGCAAAAGACCAAAGCAGACTACAAAGAGTGACACGTTCAGCCGAACGCACAATTGGAGGGGGGCTCCCCACTCTCCAGAACATTTACAACAAGCGTTGCAAGGGGAAGGCTAAGAGAATTATTAAGGACTCGAGCCACCCGAACAACTGCCTCTTTGAACTGCTGCCGTCAGGCAAGCGACACAGGAGTCTCAAGGCGAGCACAGAAAGACTCAGAAGTAGCTTCTATCCCCAGGCCATCAGGCTGCTAAACGAACAATGAATGAACACTACACAACAACAACCACCAAACACACATAGCACACACATCCACACGCACACACTCACTTTAAACAAACACACTGTAGCACCCACTACACACACTTTATAGCACACACCCACTTTAAACAAACACACTGTAGCACCCACTCCCCACACTTTATATTTATGGATGAAGGATTGCACTACAACTCGTACACCTTACTGTAAATTGTACCTAAAATTGTACCTCATCCCACTTCTGCTTTGCACTAGATAGTACTGTACATTAGTACACTGCATAGTATTGTGTATTGTATATTATATGGTAACTCAGAACATTGTACATATGTCTATACCGAACAACTGTGACCTCATTCTTCTTCTAAATTCATGCTATATTATGTTATTATGTTATTTGATACTATCTTGTCTAGCACAGTCTCTGGAGCGTAACAGTAAGAAGCATTTTGTATGAAAGTATTCTGTACTTCTGTATGACAACTATTAAAGAACTTGAACTTGAACTCTCCATAAGCAGAGCAGGCAGGGTGGTAGAGATAGGGCTAAGGTCACCAGCCACAGACACCAGTGAGCGCTGTGGCAGTCTGGTCATCGCTTATAGGTGATGGGGGCAGGGTAGAGAGAGAGAGACTGAGAGATTTGGGTCGTAGGTCAGGAGACGTAGATGCATTGCGCGGTTGCTATGGGCGGTCAGCCGTTGATAAGGACTATAGTTTATAGCTGGGAGTTCTTCTGGTTTGACTCAGACTAGGACACGAGGCTGACACGTAGGGAGGTGGACAGAGAGACTGCAATAGCTGGAGGGTGGGGGAGGGGCCTCCTCCACCCTCCTAGGCCGTGAGGGCTAGCTTCGGCTAACAGGGAAGGTTTTTGGCTAACGACTAGGCCTCACCCACCATCGGACTAATAGCAGAAGAGACGGTAGAGATAATGTATTCAATATATTTTTCAAGGACCTTTCAGAACTGTTTTCCATCTTGTACAGAGTATGTTTATGGGAATAAACATGACGTTCCAAGGAAAGGTATCCTGTTTCCAGTGTGTCTTTAATCCTTTTGAGATGAATGCATCAACGGGGAAGATATCGTGTATCAGCTAGAGCAGGGGTAGGCAACCCTAGGCACGCGTGCCTGCACAGGCACGCGGGGGCATTTGCATAGGCACAGGGGGCAGCAGTACAAAAAAAAAATATATATATATAATTTTATTTTTTATTTTTTGCTCTGAAATATTATAGTGAAATACTTTGCACTGTTGTCGCATTTATCTTGTTGAAATCCTCCCACAGGTTCTTTTTACTACCACATATTTAATTGAGACCCTTTATTTGTTTATTATTTCAATTTAGCTGGAAATACATTGCTACATCATTCAGTAACATTTGCAGAGCCTTATAACAAAAACATTATTACGGTCACCATTGTGACCAGTGGGATTAATCAACAATTTTTATTATTTATTTTTCTATTTCATTGAACATTGCACATGTTAAAAGCAATTTTTTTACTCAAAATGTGAGTATTACCAAGTCAACTTGTGTTCTTAAAACAATGACAATAAACATAGTTTTATTAGGTTGAAATAATGTGGTTGTGTACTTATTTTTCTGTTAACTTATTATGGATTGAAAATTGAACCTTAATGCACAGTAACTGAACTCAATATCTTTAAGTTCTGGTAACTTATTATTATTATTTTTTTTACAGTGTACAATCAAAACTTATTTACACGATATACCTCACATTCACCCTCCATTCACATCCTGGTGTTCTCCTGGTGTTCTCCATTAGGCCTGTAGGTGGAGCTATGACAGCACACGTACAGTACAGTGATGTGTCCAAAAATGAATGGGCAAATGTGAGTGAAATGGTCGCACTGTATGCAGCTGTTTGTCTGCATTGCATCCCCCCCCCCCCAACTCAGATTTAGGGTTGATACAACCATCATAATAATATTGTTAATAATAACAATAACAATAATGATGTAATAATGTAAAAATTATAATTAAAAATACCTGATTATGAGAAAAGAAAATTACGATGCATGGAATATTGTTGAGGCACACTAGTTACAACTATATTTCAAACAGGCACTCCATGTCAAAAAGGTTGCTGACCCCTGAGCTAGAGAATGAGTAAGAGATAAACACAACGCAGAAACTTCACGAAGCCAAAGGTGACGAGGTGATTACTGGCTGATATAGCGAAATCCAACAACTTGGGCCGTGTACCGGATTTTTGCTAAAAAGACAATGGGGCCGACAACGGTGAACAACGCCAAGGCCATGGGGGAGAGACAGCCAACCAAGAGAGGCAGCCATGGGGCGCGAGTCGAGCAGTCATGAACCACAGCCAACCAGCGCTGTAGAACCAAAATGTGAGTTCACTCGCACATACGGGCCAAAACAAAGATAATGCATCCCTAAAAGAATTAACCACACACATAGGCCAGCTTTGATGTAAACATTTGAGATGAGGAAATGTGCATAAACAGCGGTGATCATGTGTGTTTAGACCAGTGATTCCCAACCTGGGGTCCGCGGACCCCTAGGGGGTCCGCCAGGGGGCGCAGGGGGTCCGCCAGACTGCAGATGATTTGAGGTCTATTTTCACCAGTTTTTCGGTAATTTCTTTTTCTTTCAGAGAAATATTTAATTAGCATATTTTTATCATCAGAAGCATGAATAGTCTCTCAACTACAATAAAAAATAAAGATAAATAAATAAACATCTAGACATGATTTTTGAACGTTAACAGTAGGCTACCGGGTAGCCGCTAAAACGTGAATCAGTTGACTGCATCACTTTCCGTAGCTAGCCTAGCATGCTAGTTAGCTTTCTCGGCTCATCTGCAGTCAGCCACCAGAGGCGAAAATGTGTGACAAACGAAAAGGAGATGACGGCAGCTCATCTGCAAAAAAAAAGTTAGGACCTACAGCAATCACGAAAATTACATCACCATGGGCTTCACTGAGGGACCAGACAAATTACCTGAGTGTGTGATTTGTGGAGAAAAGTTGGCAAACTCGAGCCTGAAGCCCAGCAAGCTGAAGAGACATCAGGCGTCTAAGCACCCAGAAACTGTTGGGAAGGATCTAGACTTTTTTCGGAGGAAAGAACAGTCTCTCAAGGCGAACAAGCCTGTTGATGTTAGAGTAGCGTGGAGCAGGGGTGGCAGTGATTTACAGAAGGCTATCGAAGCCTCCTTTGAGTGTTCGCTTTTAATTGCAAAAGCAAAGAAACCGCACCATATTGGCGAGCAGCTCATCAAACCAGCCTGCATCAAAATGGTTGAGAAACTGTGCGGCCCACAGGTGGCGGATAAACTAAAATCAGTACCACTCTCGAACAATGTAGTTAAAGACCAAATTGATAAGATGTCAAGTGATTGCGAGCAGCAGCTGTCAGAAAAACTTAGAAAGGGTCCATTTGCCATACAACTTGATGAAACTACAACTGTCGCAGACGAGGCTGTGCTCATCGTTTATGTGCAGTATATCGAAAATGAGGATCTGAAGCAGGACATTCTCATGTCAGTCAACCTTACTACCACCACTCGAGGTGAGGATATTTTTACTGCAGTGGATTCTTACTTCATGTCCCAAAATCTCTCTTATGAGAATTTAGTTGCATGCTAACAATCTATCATTGTAGACCCAAACAGTCTACAATGACCTGCTTCTCACCATCGACTCAGGTAGCTGTGCCATGCTCCTCCTCCTGGACCTCTCTGCCGCGTTCGACACGGTCGACCACTCCACCCTGGTCGATCGTCTCGAACACAGGCTAGGTATTGGGGGGTCTGCCCTAAACTGGTTTGCATCCTACTTGAGCGGCCGCACCTTTTCGGTCAGTTTGGGTGGACACTCCTCCCCCACAGCTAGTCTACCGTATGGGGTCCCCCAAGGTTCCATCCTGGCCCCCATACTCTTCTCCATCTACATGCTCCCTCTGGCCGAAATCATCCAGAAACACAACATTTCATATCACTTTTATGCCGATGACTCCCAAATCTACCTTCCCCTCAACCCCTCTGACACAGCTAACCTAGACTCTCTTAAAAACTATCTTAGGGACATAAAAAGCTGGATGGCCCTCAACTTCTTACAGCTAAATGAAAATAAAACGGAGATCATTTTGTTTGGCCCCCCCTCTTCCACCAAAACACTCTCCAACAGCCTAGGACAACTCTCCACCCACCTCAAACCCCACGTCAAGAGCCTGGGTGTAATCTTTGACCCAGAGCTCAAATTCGACCGGCAGGTAAATGCCGTAGTCAAGTCATGCTTCTTCCATCTCCGCAACATCAGTAAAATAAAACCAATCCTTTCACCCGTCGACCTGGAAACGGTAGTCAATGCATTCATCACTTCACGCCTTGACTACTGCAATGCCCTCTACACCGGCATCAGTCAGGCAGCCATGTCCCGCCTCAAAATGGTCCAGCACTCTGCAGCTAGGTTCCTTACCGGCACCAGAAAGAGAGAGCACATCACACCAGTCCTAGCCTCCCTACACTGGCTCCCAGTCCCACTTAGAATAGACTTCAAAATCCTCCTCCTCACCTTTAAGGCACTATCGGGTGCAGCACCCCTATACATCACCGAGCTCATCACCCCCTACGCAGCACCCAGGTCACTAAGATCCTCCAACCAGGCTCGGCTGGTCCCCCCCGCACCAGACTCAAAAAGAGAGGCGATCGCTCCTTCAAGGCCGTGGCCCCCAAGCTATGGAACCAGCTTCCCCTGGAGATCCGATCTGCCCCCTCGCTGGATACATTTAAGGCCTGTCTAAAAACCCACTTCTATTCCCTGGCCTTCAATAAACCCTGATTCTCCCACACCCTAACTCACACACTCCCATGTAATTTTATCCTGCCCCCTCCCACTTGTATCTCTTCTTATGCTCCTCTGTCCCCTGTGTGCTACTGTACTTTGTGTTCCCCTATCCGTGTGTTGTCCTACTGTCCTATTCTCTGAATGTACTGTCTTGTCCTGCTGTGCCTTTTTGTATTTTTATATTTGTGTATTTTATATTAGGACATTGATTTTAAGCTTTGATTGTACAGCACTTTGGTTGGCTCTTGTGCTTTTAAATGTGCTATATAAATAAATTACTTGACTTGACTTGACTTGCTGTTCCGATGGAGCTGCCTCAATGATGGGAAAAAACAAGGGATTTAACAGTCGCTTGAAACAGAAGGCCCCCCACTGCATAATATTTCACTGTATGATCCATCGCCAGGCACTGGCCAGCAAAAAACTGACGACCTCAGTAAAACACTCGCAACTGTAGTCAAAGTTGTTAACCCTTAGGAGTCTAAGCTCAAGAGCTCCTCCTCCTCAGAATGTTCCCTTTTTTTGTTACATAATATAAAATTACAGATTCATACCTTCAAAATAAGCCATCAATTGTAAAATTTGAGCCGATAGTTTTCAATCAATGTCCTATCAAACATTCTGGTAAAAGCCTAACTACATTCCAGCACACGAGTTTGAAAGGATTCAAGTGAATTCAGCTATCTGATGAAAAAACGACACTCCCAGAATTCAATGTGATCAATGTCACTAGACCAATTCACACCTGGAACAAAGGCCCAGTTTCTAGTCTGTCATTCCTTTGTTATTCCAATGAATGGACCCAGCAGGAGGCCTAGCCCTAGAGTGACACACAAGCTAGATAGCATATTATACCAACACAATACCAACATTTTGACTTTGATACAGATAGGAAAGGTAATGGAATATATTATTAGATGACAGAACATGGAAAATTCTTTATACAATTATTTAATTCATTATCATTTAAACGCTATTGAATAATAGTTAATTAATACAATTATTCTGTTACAGCTACTGAGCTATATACACAGTAAATATTGCAAATGTGTGTGTGTGTGTGTGTGTGTGTGTCTTGCTCTCTCTCCTTCTCCCTACATCTCTCCTGAACCTATTTCATTCAAAAGGAAGATATTGATGGACAGTAGCTATAGTACACAGTAAATCTTGCCAAATGGGAAAAAATACACTCGGGAATAGTGTTAATTTGACACTGCAATATTTACTGGTGGTGGGATCTCTAACAATGACGAGAAAGCCTATCGGGAGGAGGTTGATGTACTGGCACGCCTAGCTAAGGAAGTTCAGAGTATCAGGGAAGATACTCCACTCCTTCTATTCCGGGGCTGTAGAGAGCATTCTGACTGGAAACATCACTGCCTGGTATGGAAACAGCACGGCCCAGGACAGGAAGGCACTCCAGAGAGTGGTGCGCTCAGCTGAGCGTACTATGTGTATTGCACTACCACCCCTGCAGGCCTACAGCAACACACACTTTGATGCCATGTATACACACACTAGATAGACCGAGGTTTAGATATTTAGATATATATATATAGATATATAATAGTATAGTAATAGAGAGAGAGAGAGAGAGAGAGAGAGAGAGAGAGAGAGAGAGAGAGAGAGAGAGAGAGAGAGAGAGAGAAAGAAAGAAAGAAAGAAAGAAAGAAAGAAAGAAAGAAAGAAAGAAAGAAAGAAAGAAAGAAAGAAAGAAAGAAAGAAAGAAAGAAAGAAAGAAAGAAAGAAAGAAAGAAAGAAAGAAAGATACAGAGATATAGACAGAGAGAGACATTTATAATAATTATATTATTAATTACAGTTTTTCTCAGTCACTTTGGTGCATTTCTCACATCACTATTTACGTTTGCACAACAGTTAGTGCATTTCTCAAAACAATTAGTACAAACTGCAAAACCTAGTTGATAACCTGCAAAAGCGTGTCACTTGCTCAAAATGGATAGTTCCTTCTTCAAACGAAAGTATTCATGTCAATGAAAGTGTCAGTGTCATCAAAATAAAAAGTCCCGACACCATTGTTTATGAACAAGATAGTCAAATGGCTTTGTCATGTCATGTAAGTGTTTTCCAATGCAAAAAAGTCAGATATTGGTGACACTACCTGAAAATGCTCAAGACAGCACTATACACTATTTGCACAGCCATTTGAAATCTACAGTTACACATTACTGTACACACTGTACACATTGTAATATTCCCTCCTTGTTGGTCTGGGACATCAATGGTTGCTCTCTGTCCAATGTGATTTCTTCCACGCTGTCTACCTTTTGCCAGATTTAAACCCGCCTCATCAACGTATGAATGTGTGCAGCGGTTCCCTGGTACACGCTTTATCCCAGAAGAGAGAGAGATAAAAACTATAAACTTTTCCTGTGTAACATAATGCATTTTGGACAACATATTGTACAGTATGAACTGTCATGTAAGTGTACTGCATGGCACTACACAAAGTAACCAGTTTACAGCACTGAACATTAGAGTATGCATAGAACACATAAATGTTTTACTTGTGCATACTGGTGGCGGATCTCCTTCACTCTGTTCCAGTCAAATGGCTACTCATTTGTCAATTGTACTACAATTGTTTCATGCACATTAATTTCCACTGAGCACTCTGTCAATTGTAGCGATTGAGGCAAAACTGTACATTGGAATATTGACGAAACCATACTTGGTCATTTACTGTACATTGGAGGGGGTTGGGTTAGGACATTTACAGGGGCCAGTTTCGAATTGTTTTGTTTGGCATTGGCAATGTAAACGTATGTTTCCCATGTCAATAAAGCCCATTTGAATTGAATTGAGAGAGAGAGAGAGAGAGAGAGAGAGAGAGAGAGAGAGAGAGAGAGAGAGAGAGAGAGTGTGGTAATATTGAGTTGAATTTCATAAACAGCCTTGTATACTGTTTAGCAGAAGTGGTGGCAGGGATAGTTGAATAGACAAAGGTCACCCCCACTAGGTGATCAGATTAGTACTGTATGGTAAATAAGGCCCAAAGGGTCAAAGCGTATTCACACCCCCCACCCGAGGGCATCATGTCACACCCCCCCTCGTGAGACAAGCCAGGCCCCTTCATCTCAGCAAAAGATCACACGGACGTGGGCCACCGATGGGCCCCTTCTGTCTCTGTCCCATCACGTCGCCACACCCCAGGGGGGGGGGGGCTGCCAGCCCCCACAGAAGACGCCCACGGACCAACTGTATTATGTAAAGCTATTATTGGCTAGAAATTGTAGTATAAAGGAGGGGACACTTTGGTAATTCGGCAGCTCTCAGACCGGACCAACCCAGGGGGTCTGGGGGCTCCACCACCCCTCCACCATCGAGAGACTGCTGTGCTGTTTGCATTTTATGTGAGTAAAATACATGGGAAACACCATTTGTTGTTTAAAGTTTAGTGTAAATCCTTAATATCTGAAACCAGATTTACTCATGTATAATGTGTGCAGCATGGTCAATGTATGTTCAGATTATGTTACCGACTGGTTCATGTACATTATTGAGGTTTGAGATGCAAACCTGATTGTGATATTTCTGTACAACAGACAGCCCTGTTAATGTTTTCTGATAATCTTTTGTATGTGAAAGGCAACCTTTTATTCACTCTTGGCCCGGACTCAAATAAATCAGTTGAGTTGAACTACAGTTCTGGTTTGTCTGGCGTACACGTTTTATTCCTCATCTGCTTAAGTCAGATGAGGAGACCAACAATTCTATCAGTATGAATCTTTCCTCCTCCTTCCAGATAGTCAATCTCATTGTGTTGTACTACAATAACCTCAAATTATTGTAGAAAGTCTGTGGGAATTTACCACAGAAATGGTGCCGTTCTTCCCATCCTTTGTGTCTCCCCCTGAAAAGGTGCGGTAGGGTCTTGTCATATGTATCATATCTGGACCTTGCTGTGTGTTGGGGACACGGGGCAAAGAGCTGGGGTGTTGCTGCGTTTGAAGTGATAGACGAGGGGCTTGTTGTCTGAATGGAGGAGAGAGAGGGACAGGATGAAGGTTGGTTGTGTACGCCACTGTTTGGGGCCCACAGTGAATATGGCTTCTGCATGCATTGTTGGGGGAGCGGTGTCTTAGGTTAGGATGTCCGGAGGTATGGAGATCGCGCTTGTTGTGCAGTGAACATGCAAACGTGGGCTTTTTATGTTTGTATGTTCATTCAGACACAGGAGGCCGGGCTCGGCCTATGCGGGCCACGGGGGTTGGGTTGGTTAACTCGTATGGAATATACTTTATGAACTGTACGGGGGAGTTGCACCAAGAAGATACGGCATGTAATGGGGTGACGTATTGGTGGGGCGCAGACTATCTAATCATGGTTATTGGAATTAGCGTCGCATGACGGCAGATAAAAGGCTTTCCTGGCTAGGGAGCACGGTTGTCTGGTGTATACGACAGGAGCGCATTCTGAGTATGTAATTGCCCTAAAATTATTCTCAGGAAGAGGGCGCGGGTAAGTTGGGGAGATTTGATTGTTCTGAAATGGAAGGAGAGCTGTGTCCAATGTGCATTATGACCCTGCTTGTAGCCACAGAATAGGCGGGACGGGGACCGTGAGTGGGTCAGTATGGGCATAAATGCGTCGGGCTAAGGGCTCTGTTACTATTTCAGAACATGCAAGTCAAGTATGGTGAAAGATTGTTAGACCCTGGCATGATCAGCGCAGGGGTCTGTGCGATTACAGGATAAAAACGTAGTAATTAATAGAAGTGTAGGGTGCCGGCGTGTTCAAGACAAGGCTTGATAATGGACGGACTGAAGTCTGGGGGACCAACCGGCCTGTTTTAAATGTAGGTATATTTGCCGTCCTTAGGCATAGTGTCCTTTTTAATCTTGAGCGAAACCGGCCTGTTGATTAATTACGTTCGCTGTGATACAAAAACAATTCGGTCGAAATGACTGATAAAGTACTTAAAGGGGAACTATTTTACTATTTCTTTCACTATTTGGGCACTTTTACACAATTCCTGTGAGTTTATGGAACACATGTGTAAGGTTTATTTAAAAAAAATATTTTTTTTTCCTTTCTAATCGAGTACTCAAAAGCAGCATTTGTCTACCTAAAAATTTTAAGCCGTTTTGAGGCTTGGCCACGCCCATACTCTGAATGCGATTTGAGTGACAGGGAGAGAGAGAGAGACCCCCACCTGTAGCTCCGCCCATACGCGTGCGAAAGTGAACTCGTAAACAAACATGGCGCACGCATATATTTTTGATCCGGAGAGTGACCCCGACTGCGACTCCGAGGAGGAGGAGGACGAGATTGAACGACGAGGGCTTCAAGTCGTTTCTGAGTGGTGGGTAATGTATACTGTCTAACAACAGTCAGTAACAGTAACGTTAGTTAGTAGTTATTTATGACGTTATAGCGAGGTATAACGTTAGTTTTCTTTGGGTAAATTAGGTAGCATGCCCAACGAAAAGAGAAGCATAATGTTATATATTGCATCCACGTCTTACAAGTACAGTAGGAATTGTGTTGAATCTGTTCACTTTACAGTATATGCACTTTCGTTTATGCACTGCAGGTGTGTCTGTGGCAACTGTGCTCGAATGCCTACCGCGGTGGAGAATCTTTGTTGCCTGGAAATACCTCAGGTATTGATTGATTGAAAACTTTAGATTGCAGAATGGGTACAGTACAGCTCAATTACATAAGGGGATGCAGACCAGAGAAAGACTTTCGTCTTGTTTACATCAGGGTCCCCCATTTTCAATTCATCATAACATAAATGACATACAGGTAGACAGTACTGTTGCATCTAGACATTCATGACATACCAGATCTACAAAATATACAGTACTGTTTATGAGTAACATAAACTGGCTAACAGTTACAGAAAACATGCATCTGGCTAATGTCACATTCTTTAGATTGACCTTGAAGGATGAGGACAGGGTTTAGGGTGAATAAATGGACTAACTGTGTTGTTTTATATAGGTCAGGAGAAGATGTGACCAAGCACCGGAACCCCCGTTGTGCATGGTAGACCACCCAGGTTTGGAACCGGTCTGCCTAAACCGATATTCGCTGCAAATGGCAAACAACATTTACAGGGCAGATTATGGGTGTCTGCCAATCCGGGGCGTAAACAAGTATGTATAATGTAATAACAGTACAGCTGTATAATGTATTTGAATACTGTGTTGTGCATGAAGGAATGTCACTGTGTTGTACAGTACAAAACACAATTTATTTTACATTATAATACCAGCGAATATTACTTGTACATCATACAATTGTGTAATTGTAAATGAACAAAGGCAGTTGTGCAAATAGTGACAATTCAAGTATATACGTTGGCTTCCATAAACACATACTAATACTGGGAGGAATAAATCCACTACTATAAGAGGAGTAAATAGCACTGACTTGCCAAACACTTTTAATTATTAAATGGGGTAGTGTTTACAGTGTTCACGAGAATAGTCCACATGAAGGACCCAGTGTTGTGGCTTCAAGACGCATTGCCCAGTTGCCTCTGAACTCTGAGACAAGCTCACAAATTCCAACAGCATCTTCCATACACCACTAGCTTAGCTAGCTATATACATTACTCTACATGCTAATGTTACAACAAGTAAAAATATCTAGTTAGCAAAATATTTACCACAAAATAGTACAAATGCTATTTACTAAGGTTAGGTCATTGAAAATCAGCCTATGACTATTTAGAAAGCTTTACATCGGTTAACTGAGAGCTTATGATAAGGTGATGGAGGTAGCCGTTGTGTAATGCACATAGGATGTACAGTTTACAGGACAGGGTGAATTGAAGTCCACATCATTTGCTCGTATAACAAAATGCAGTTGTTTCAATGTAGGGAGTAAATGAGCCGGGGCTTTCCCTAAACAATGATGTGGGGTGCAGAGCGCCACCATGTGTTTATATACACACACAGCTCAATAAATTAGAACAGTGTAAAAGTCTATATATTTTGCAGTAATTTGTGCAAAAGGAGCCCCACCCAAGTACTGAGTGAACATACTTTTCAGAAGGCCGACATTTCTATATTACATTTCTCTTCAAACTCTCAAGATATTGAATTTTGGGCTTTAAGCCATAATCATCCAAATTAAAACAAATAAAGGCTTGAAATATTTCACTTTGTATGTAATGAATCTATAACCGAGTTTTGCTCGAATTACTGAAATAAAATAACTTTTCCACGATATTCAAATTTATTGAATATATACCGTATATATAAAAATCTTGGGGTTAGACAGACACATCATTGGGCAATAGTGATTGGAGCCCAAAGCATGCGTCTCAATTTCTTTTATAGACTTAGCTGGCACGGCCGGGTATCACCTTAATTCCACTGGGAATTCAAACAGACCTATATCAGTGGAATGCAAAATATCCCAACGCTGATAATAATAATAATAATAATAATAATAATAATAATAATAAACTTTAGTTGTATAGCACCTTTCATACAAGGATTTGGACATTTACGGTGGCCAGTTTAGAATTGCAGCCTCCCGTAGGTGCTCTTTGAGAGCGGTTTTGAAGGTGGGTAGGGATTCACATTTTTTGTAATCTAGTGAAAGAGAATCTCTATTCATTATGTACACGGACAGCTGCATATCGCTTGATGACCAAAGGCATCTGGTTAAGTTTTCAGATGACACTGTCCTTGTATCCCTACTGCAGCGCTCCTTTTCATGGACCTTTTCATAAATAAAATACTTCTTTTTCTTCTTTAGTCGTTTCAGATATGTAGCTTATCGAAGCTTTGTCAGCTGGTGCTGGGGTTTTCTGGGCCGCCACGTGAGGGTCGTCATTCCCTCTTGTGTGGTCCTTCGCATCCATGCAGAATACCCAGACGAGGAGGGGGTATACACTGGCTTCAGACCGCCGCCCCTTGACTAAAGAAAATAAAAACATTAAAAAAAACTCTAAAACCTTTGTGTTACTACTGTATAATGAGTCTTGGTTGGTATGAGTGTGTATAATGAATATAAGTATGGGTTGGTAATAGTGTATACGGTACTCATTGTTTTATGGTTGAAATGTTCGAGATAAATAAAGAACATTACTGACTATGAGGGAGCAGGTTCATTGGACCAATAGCCTGGTCTGGCTTCAGACCGCCCCTTCATTAAAGCGTGACTCATATCCCGCAATGGCATCCTCCATCGAAGGCCTGTCAAAATGCGCAGACAGATGTTCAGGGATGGGAATCTCAAGCACCTGCTCCATGTAACGCTCCGGTTCAAGGATGACGCTGTCAAACAAGAACTCCATGAGCTCGTTCACATAGTCTGTAAATAAAAAATGCCATGTCATGTTATAAATGTTATTTAAAT
Source organism: Notolepis coatsorum (assembly GCF_963971535.1). Classification (NCBI taxonomy): domain Eukaryota; kingdom Metazoa; phylum Chordata; class Actinopteri; order Aulopiformes; family Paralepididae; genus Notolepis; species Notolepis coatsorum. Next base: position 147,311,940 of record NC_140170.1, read on the forward strand.
GTATTTGTATTCTTATAACTTTATTATCGTTGCTGTTCAACTGTAAGTGCAGTTTTAGTCTTTCAATAATATAGTTTATGCAGAAAATGACAATCAAATGGGAAATAAGATAAACTAATAAGATGAAAATAAATATGCAGTGCCTTTATAACCCTATACGCTCTATACAAGCCCACTTTATCATATATAAATATCATATTGATAAGCCTTGTGTACTTGGCTTTATACAATTAGTCAAATGTGTATAAATACCAGTACTTGGCCATTTAAAAGGGAAGAGGGATATGGCCTGTTGAGAAATGTTACCCCCAATAGCCAGTGCCTCTGTTTTGTCTGTTAATTTTATATCCAGAGTAATAACCAAATGTTTTAATTTTACTCATACGGCATGGAATCGACCTCGAAATAGAAATGGAAAAATCTAAACCCAAGTGCCCAAGAAATTGCATGTTTTACTCACTGAATGTTGCCGCAGCCCTTATGGGTTTCAGAGTGTAGCCCCCCTTCTTTGCCTTGGGAAAATGTAACTTGAAGGCAGGCTCTCCGGTGGAACTTGTAGCTTGTGGGCGTTTGGCATTTTCATTGAAATGCATTGCAGATAGGTAGAGTCTGAAAGAACAAAAATATATATAAGCAATATATTTTTAATAGATCTAGTAGGTAATCTATTTTCTACATAATGAGTGATTACACATCAGGTGTTCATAATTAGTCATCTGTACACAATCTAAATTACCTGCAAAGCATTCCTAGAAATGGAAACACAACGTTCTTTGGTGCGAACCGTAAGATGACACTGTGATAAGACTCCAATGGAGACGTTTGGTGGTGTGGACTGAGTTTAGCGACATCCTTCAGGATTCTCTTGTTTAGAAGCACTTTTTCAAGTCTGAAGGCAGCCTTTGATTCTAAAGGTAAAAAGAAATTGCATTCAGAAAAAAATATGTTAAATATATACTCATCATGAAAGATGGACAGACATACATAGGTCTTTTGACAATATCAACTTCTGACACATAACCATAGTGTGTACATACGAGGCTTCAACCACTTGCTCTTATCTCTTGAGAGATGGTCCGCATGAAGACACTTTTTAAACAGTGGGTCTTTATGTGTATGGACATCATGCATGTGGTTGAACAGTGACGTCCACTTTGCCACTTTCTCAGGGCCTGTCTGCGATGAAGATGCAGTCCAGTAGAGGTGGTTTGTTATGGCTTGCCTCCACTTCTTCACCACCAGACAGTCCTTGTCCTTGGCCACTTGGTCCACCTTCTTAGACAACCCTTGTAATAGGATTTTGCAGAACATAAGTCATCATCCAGTCTATTACATAATTGATTTACTTACCATGCTATACATTGTTTACACAGCTTAATTTTAGACCTTTGATATCATGCATATTTAAACAGAACAGGATAACAACAGCATAAGAGATTGAATGTGTCATACCCTTTGCTAGATGCCAGACATCATAGAAGTGATTGATGCCCTGATCTCTCAGGAACTTCTGAATCTGGGGGTGACGGTCTGTGACAATGCAATCCAATGTCACACCACTGTCCTTCAGAAGAGCTAGGCTTCGCTGCAATCCTTCTTTTTCCATATGGTAACTGCCACCAACCTCATTGCTCTGTTGAACAGAACAGAGGCAGAACAGTATTTTTTTTTTTTTCTAGATTTTTTTTTGTATTTTTTTTTTTTATTATTTTTTTAAACAGACATATAAACAAACATGACAACACACGATAAGATATACAAGCATTAAGGCGGCTAGGTGGTGTAGTGGGCAAGGCACTCGCCACCAGTGTGGAGACGCTAGGATTCGTGTGTTCGAATCCAGCTCTCCACATTGTTTTCAGTTTAGCTGGTCGTCCGTACTAATACACATTGGCCGTATTACGGGGAGGGAAAACTGAAGGGTGGGGATCGAACGTTGTGAACAAGCGACTCCTACAAGTCGGTTGGTGCGCCTGCGCAGTAGAATCAGGAAGTGTCGGGGGCAGCGTGAGCCTCCCACGCGTTACTCCTCGCCACTGAGAGATCGAGCTGCGCAGGTGAAAAGATGCGACTGCTGTTACCTCAAGTACCGGAGGGGACTTGTGCTATGTATGACTTAGTCCACATTGCAGCCGGCTTGTGGGAGGCAAGAAACAGCGTTCGTGACAGGGGAGGGTTGAATTGGATGATACAAAATTGGGATGGGAGAAAATATAGAAAAATGGGAGAAAAAGTGGATAAAAAAAAAAAAAGATATACAAGCATTAATTCACAGTGCATATCCAATGAAATTACCATTTAGTCATGTCTTATACAGGATATACCCCTAATACCCGTTATGTGATTATGCCATTTATATAATAATAATAATAATAATTTAGGATCGCATTGCTTAATTGGTAATTTGGTGTATACTATGCCCTTCAGCCTATGTGGAGCTACTATATTTTCTTCTAAATTTCTCCTTGGATACTAATGCTTGGGGATCAAACCATGTTGTTAGTGGTCTTAAAGTGTACGCCTTAAAGTAGTGGTAGAAATCTGGAAATGCCATACCTCCGTCTGCTTTGTTTCTCTGTGCGGTGGATCTTTTTATACGTGGTGGTTTGTTATTCCAAATAAATTTGTATGTGGAGGAGTGTAATTCTTTCCAGTAACCGTTTGGAGGGGGTAACGGTAGAACAGTATTTATGTTTGGACACTAGGGGGCACACCAGCTCTATTATAAGAGGCTCTGTATTCAGAGCTAGTACATGCACCTGCGAGGATTCACTCTCAAACCTGGAACTGCTTATCTGCAACAAACAATTGACAACTGCTCTGTTCAACTTCATCATCATTCATCTTTTCCTTTGGACAATAAAACCCTGCAAACTACATCGGCTGCATCTTGGACATTCAAGTCATTCAATGAGACAAGCGGCCACTACAAGTAGTATACCGGTATTCACCTGCACTAGCTGGATGTCTATGACAGTGTTGGAGTCTAGTTCCATGACGGAGTAGCTGCCGTACTTTGCGCAGTGGCCTGTGGACATACAGGAGTAGAATAACAATTTCATCAATGTAGTGCAATACTCTGAATTAAATCATAAAGTAGAAATCTGACATTGGGAAATGCTTCTAACCTGGGGAGTCTGCACGCATGTCGCCGCCAACGATGACCTTATTCTTCTGGCTCAAAGTTGCAAGAGTCACCTGAATGAATGAATGAAAACTTTATTAACAGATTGCAGAATGGGTACAATACAGTACGGCTCAATACACACAATATCGCCATACTACTACTGTTACAAAGGGTCAGATTAAATCGAATATATATATTTATTGCTTGAGATCCCTTGTATAATATTTGTATATCGTTTGATATCCCTTGTATATTCTTTATATACACGGAATATCCCTTTACCTGGGTACAAACCAGACCATAATACTCGCTCTCCTATTGGACAGCGACCCCTAGGCGCCAACGACCATACACCCAATGGCAAGTTCAAAGGCAACGCCAAGGCATGTCTCAACATGTCCAAGTCTGCGCAGTAATACGAGACAGAACTGAGGTTGGCACTAGATAATTCACCTTACGTATAAATACGGCGCAGGTGGAAACAGCAGCAATTCGTTCATTACTAGTAAAGCCTTCACCACGAGACAACGTGTAGTGAAGGGGGCAACTTTGCCTCTGAATAGAGCCTTGAGAACCGCGTGCGAATAGATTGCTAAAGTGTCAGAGTTTAACGCAGTACCGTTGAGTTCGACTTATTCTAATGTGAAGTAATAGTCTATCATTTATAGTGTATCGTGCGGCTACCGTTCTTCAGTGACCAGCATTACCACCGGTTCGTCGTGTATATAGCTAGTGCACTTATCCAGGCTGGGCGGCCTAAACTCGTGCCCCCACCCGAGGAGTCCTAGACGAGAACCGTTGGATATGTACACCGGAGAACCTACACCGGCGACTGCAGAACCTTTTCTGGTTGGATTATATTGCTTCACAGGCTGCCGACATGTCATTTGCATAAATTAGGAAGAGTAGCGGTCCTAGTATGCTTCCTTGTGGAAACCACACAGCTCACTGTGAGGGGGGGGGGGGTAGAGTACCGTTTACCTCCTGTTGTGTCTTCCATTTGTTAATAATGGCAGGTTCCAAGTACATCCTGGCGTGTCTCCGAAACGCGCTGTACTTCATCGTCTTGACGCGGAATGCATTGAGAACCTAATATTTTTTAAGACAAGAAAATAATAAATTAATAACGCTAAACACAAACAAAATGGAAACATAATGGATACATGACTTATGCAATCAATACCTTCTCCATTTGGTTGAAAGATGCCCCTGTGAAGTAGACAGCAGCAGAAAGTTGTAGGTTCCCTGCAGGTGTGGTTCCAATCAATGGCTGACTCGCCCACTTTCTGCTAAACTGGCAATGGGGGCACCGTTGATTGACAGCCAAGAAGGTTCCTCGCGTTGTCTTCTGGACATCACATGCAGCACTGCACACCGGACACTTTTGGAATAACTGGAGGAGACAGTCTTCGTATACGATGTATTTAGGTACATCGTATATGGGTGGTGAGGCTTGCCTGCTCAAGGGATATGAGCGTAAGAATAAAGAAAAAAGAAACACAATGACGTAAATAAATGACGTCATCTACATCAGAACTGGCACATTACTATTAGAACAGCATTACTATTTACTGGCTAAGAACTTACGCTAGAATCGAGGACTCGGTCGTCGCTGAGTCAGGGGTGTAGGTGGAGTCATGAGGCTCTTGGTCCTCAAAGGGGGAGCTGAAGAAGTCATCGTCATCCAAATCCAGCCGTGGTCGTTTACCGGATCGAACCGTCTTCACTGGTGTTGAGGTGGAGGGAGCAGGTTCATTGAACCAGCAGCCTGGGGTTCCAACTCCAACCTCTACAGACGCCACTTTTGCCTGAACAGCTATTTAGAAAACATACAGTAGTTTAGTCAAAGAAGGCAGACTTTAGTTCAATGTGTACAGATTATGGCCTGTGGATGATATTACAGTAGATAGATTGATATCTAAAGGCTATTATAGCTACCAAAACTACATGTGTGCATTACATGTGCAATAGCTACAGAATTGATATTCTAAGCAACACATCACAGCACTAACTGGAATACATAATTTGCTAATTGATCAGAAATGTTACAAACCTTGACTTTTGACATGCGTCTGTAAAGTTCTTATAGAGAGCTGAGTGCCAATAGATATTCTATTTGGGGGGTCGGTCTGGCAACAGATGTCCCGGGAGCGTGTTGCGTCCCGCGTAGCTGGGCGCTGCAAAGGCCTGCTTACATTTACATTGCCCTAAGGATAAAAACAATTACATATATAATACAATACAATGCATAATCTGTCTGTAACATATTTTGATTCACTACTTGGAATAAAACCATTGAAGGTAGGGTAAGAATAGTGCAGGTAAAGTTTAGATATTGAATATAGTCAGGCCCGACTGGATTATCTGATCATTTATTTCACAATTAGGATGGAATACCTTACACTCCGTCTACACACACCTACACACACAGCGTGTACTAACGTTAGATTTCCTTGGCGCAATAAACAGCTGAGATAAACCTAGCTATTCCCCCCCAAACACACACAAGGAACACAATCATTCATTCGCAATACACACAACTAGGTCTACATATATATAATGAAGCACAGAGCTAAAATAACGTTAGCTAAGCTAGCAACAATTATTTAGTTAGCTGACTAATTACATTTGTACTTACGGATTCGTTCGGGTCCCGAATACACGGTACAGCACCCTTCTTTAGTGTAATCCTGGAACTCATCCCAGCATCATAAAGTCCTTTGTTATCAATGTCATCCTCGCAAAAATGTGCGGTACAGACGCGACTACGATGAGTTGGAAAACCATTCGGCGGGTTGCCGAAAATAAACTTTGTCCATTGATGACGGGTCACGCTATCGTCAGGGAATAAATGCAAGGTCACATTCGTTGCACGGCAGCTAGGAACAGCACAACGTAGCCCCGATCTGTTCATAACGATAATCCAATGCTAAGTAACTCACTTCAATTCAATTTGCTTGCGGTTGCGTCCTGCAATAAATACTGTTCAACTGTGTTTACCTGCGCTGGCTCGTGGCTGCCTGGCAGATAGAGGGGGGCGGGTGTTATTATGCAAATTCACCATATGACGTCCCATATAGGCACATTTTCAGATGACTCACTTGAGGGAGGGACATTATTGTGAGGGGAGAATTGGAAGAATGCGCCAAATCGAGAATTAGAGACATAGATTCTATTACTATAAGTCCACATAGCTATAAAATAACCCGAAACACTGGAAAAGGTCATTTATAAGATAGTTCCCCTTTAATGGTTGTATGGGAGAGTATGGCTATGGTTAAGAAATGCATGAATGAATTATGGCTGTGGTTGGGAATGATTGGCGAAACGTAGGAGCTTATTGTTATTTTGTTATGATATTTTAATAACCAGCGAACATAGGTCGGATGCGAGTCCTACTGTTGGTTGGGGCTAGCTAGCTTAGCTCTGTGGGAAAAGTCCGCGGTGAAACTGGGGACGTTACAATGGCGTTATGGGAGAATTGTTTAAACACTGTGGCGGCGATTGCAGGTAAGAAGCGGATCAAGACGTGGGGTGGAGAGATTGTGGCCGTTTTGAGGGTTATTATTGATGCGGTAACGATGGTATATGATATTGAGGATTCGCTGCTTGATGACGTCATGGTGTTGTGGGGAGTATGTAACGTTCGCGGTGCTATGGAGTGAGGCGGAGTAGGTAGGAGAAAGGATTCGTGTTGAACTATATGTGCGGCGCTGGTTGGTGAGAATGTTTTAAAAGTTATTTTCTGTTAGAGTGGTTGGCTATTTTAAGCTTGTGTGAGTTGTTTATGCTTTGGTTGGTACTGAGCGAATTGCGTGGATGAACGGATCTTGAAAGGCACGGCTTCCGTGAGGGCCTTGAACGTCGCATTAGAGCTGGCTAAGCTAGTTAGCTTGCATGCCGTTGTTTTGTGGCGTTTGCGGGCGGCAGATGTTACGTTTCGAGTTTTGAGAATGATGTTGGGGAAGGGGTAGGGAACGTGATGAATGTCGTGGCAGATTATGAATATCGGGGCATGTTATGAATGTCGTGGCAGATTTTGGTTGTCGTAAGCGACGTTATAGCAGTCGCTTCGGTTGCCACTGCGCATGCGCGGTACAACATGGATTGGGTCTAGTGCATTCGGAGTAGTTCGCTCGGGGGACAGGAATAACGGGTAAGAGAATATTCTGCATTATGTAATATGGTTATATTTGTAATATTGTGCATTGTATTTTTGTGTAAGCAGGGGAGGGGATGTGACATGTATGGTGGTTAGGTTAGGGGTGATAGTCAGTAAGGGTTTACTTAGGCTGCAAACAATACAGTGAGCCTATTGAGGAGAAATGAAGTAATGGATACATTGCCTATGATAAATCTGGGGTTCACAAACCGGCTATACTGGGTAGATTGTATTATTGTCTTTGATGCACAGGGGTATATTTTTAACCAGGGGGGAATGAGTAGGGATTGATTAAAAATATTGTTTAGTTAAAAACATACAGTTGTTATTGAAAATTGGTAAAATGTTCTACAAAGTAGAATGCAGTAAAATCAATTTATCACACGTGTATGAAGAAAGGAGCATTTAGGACTAACCACTATAATGTTATGCTGAAATGAATGATGCTTACATGTATAATAATTAGAGTTGATGGACATTTCCAGTTTTTTTATTTGTGTAACGTGTACAATTGTAAGCTTGGAATAATGATGTTGTGTTTTATGTAGCTTGAATTAAGATGCTTGTATAGAATGCATTTATGTTGAAATGTCAGATGTTGATACTTGTTATAGCTTTAATGACACTGTTGATTTAAATAGGATAATGTTTATATTATTTGCTAAATGTTTTATAGTGGAATTTGATACAAGCCCAGTTGTGAAGCAGGATAATTTGCTGATGCTGGTTTTAGATTGTTAAATCTTTAATACACTGTTAAAATGTTGACACAAGCCTCCGACTTGTAGGATAATTTATTGATGGAGGCTTGCTGCAATGACACATTTTGATATGGTTGTGTTTACAGTGATCGACATGATTGTTTTTATTGATCCTTAATAATTTTATACGCTGGGGAGGGGGTTGGCCTTCTCCCTGGGAATGTGTGATTAATTCAAAAACCTGGGGGCGGCTTGCCTCTGGGAAGATGAGAAGTGTGATTAACCATTTAATGATTTACAGATGGAGTTATTTCATGAAGTGAGGAGATAGGGTCTTTGTGTCAAAAGCCTTTATGCTCAGGGGAGACTGTATGCATGGAGCATGAAAGAGACAAAAGTGAGGAGGTTATATTGCCCGGGGGGTAGGAATCCTTTTGAGGCAGTAAACGGCCCAAGGGGGGTCGTGTATACAGCTGCTTACAATGGCGGTTCTTATATGACAGGATGGCGTGAGATTAGATGCAACAGGAAAGAGGCCACAGGTGGAGATAGGAGGGAACAGTCAAAGTAAGATAACAGATGGCGTTATTTTTAGAGCAGAGGACAGGAAGTGGGGGTAATGGGCCAGGGGGCCAGGAAGTGACAGGAAGGTGAGACAGGGGAAGGGTTTGTCAGGGAACAGCTGGGTGAGTGAGTTAGACAATCAAGGAAGTAGGCATTCATTTGGGGTTATGACTTATGAATGTTGACTATTTTGATAAGGGAATATTTGGATCTGTCTGTGCACTGGAAGGCATGGATAGGTCTGAATTAAAGATGGATTCCAGTCCGTCTTTGAAGTGAGAGTAGATGTGAGGAGGGGCTGTAGAGCCTGAGATCAGAGTAGCCTGAGATGAGAGCAGAGGAATTGAGTGCAGAAGAACTAACCTTTGTTTGTCAGAGATGTGAAATGATTAACGAGTGGGGTGAAAGGATATATGTTTAGAATATGAATGATGAGTGGATGATGTTGAATTGTGATGTTTGGTTGAGTTGGGACAGATGGTATTTTTTATTTAAATTTAATTTTTGTATGTATGTGTGAGATTGGGATGTCCTTTTGATTTCAGTGAGTGATTGAGCGGGGGATGGGGGCCGGAGGCCTTAATTACCCATTCACACACAGGCACACACACACACACACGCACACAGACACACACACGCACACACACAGACACACACAGACACACACACACACAGACACACACAGACACACATTCACACGATCTGATTTCACATACATACACGCACACAACTTAGCTTTCACTTAAGGTGAAACTAGTCTTGAAAATAACAAAATGTGTTTAAGTAAGGAGTGTATCGAACCACTTGGGTTATACCATTATCATTTGTTTCATATCATTTGTTTTACTGAAGGAGTTTGTCTTTGTTACTTTCATTTGATTTGATGACTGTTGAATGTTTTGTAGGGATGAGGTATTGAAGTTAAATTTTTAGATTTCTTTTCTATTTTTAATCTATGATTGTGTGGCCTGAATGGGTGTGGATGGAGCCTGTAGAGAGAGGCTGTGCGGGCTTGGAATGTGTCAAAATCACGATGATAGGTGTGATGAGGATTAGATGTAGAGTTTTGATTTCTTTTCTTTTCTTTCTAAATTACCATTAAGGTGGTCTGCGGTTGGAGCTGGTTAATTTCATTGATTTGCTTTCACATCTGTTGGAATGTTTTTTGATTATTTGCCTTTTGTTTCTTAATTTCTCTGTTATGATCTGGTGAGAGGACGGTTGGAGAGTGAGATGTGTTGGGACAGATCGAGGCTGGGATACATTGGATCAGATCGATGGCAGTTAAGTGGTCCCATCACGTTTGCATAATGGTTAAACATTTGGCTTCTCTTGAGAATATTTGACATATTGTGTAAAGAAAATTTGTTTTGTGTTTTTGTTCCCTTGCAGTTCAGTCGGAGGGGGAGGATGGACCATCACAAGTGGAGGGATCATGGGGAAAGGTGTAGGAATACATTTCATTAGATTATGACACGATGGTGTGAACCCGTTCAGTCAGTTCCTGTGGGAGATTGTTGGACTGTGGAAAGAGGTCGCTTGTGGACGCGGCCCCTCCTTCAATATAGCCCCGGATACAAAGGCCGGAGGTTTGAGACAAACCTCCAGACTGACGGAGTCGTTCGTCTGTAGATCCATGGAAATACAGTCATGGGACAGAATATGACGAGGTCCAGGCCTACAAACATTGGCTTCAGCTGAGGCTGGCCGACATGGGGTGGAGGGGGGGGGGGGGCGAAGACGGTCAGAGACTGTGCAACCAGAGCGTTGAACAAGGGCCTCTGTATGATTGATTGGTATGTTGAACGGGAGGTGACTGAACGGTAACAACTGGTATAGATTATGACACAACGCAGGAGTACTGAACTAGACACATACACATAGGTAGAATATTAGGTGTAGGTTATGGCCGACATGGTGAACATTTTTTTTTCCTTGCGTGATGCTCCGCCCTCCCTGTCGACTGTGCGCTGAGGTGGTAGGTATTGTTATGTCCATGGAATGTTCATAAAAGGGGGGAGAGGTGAGAAGACCAACTGAGTTGATTATGCAAAATGTGATTGGGCTGACTTGGAAAAGGAATTAACAAGAGAGGAGAAGCAAAATGTATGAAAGAATGAATAATAATTTCTGTGTCCTCCCCAGATCATGTAAACGAATACTGTAATTAAAAAAAAATTGTGATTGATTAGACTTTAAATGTGTAATGTTTAGATTGGAAAAAGAAGAAATGGAGAAATTTTGAAAAAATGAATTTTAAATTTTGGAAAAAATGAATTTTATTATGTATGGTTAGAATGTATAGAAAATCAAGTCAATATATCATATGTGACGATAATAATCGTCAAAACGGGGAATGTGGTAATATTGAGTTGAATTTCATAAACAGCCTTGTATACTGTTTAGCAGAAGTGGTGGCAGGGATAGTTGAATAGACAAAGGTCACCCCCACTAGGTGATCAGATTAGTACTGTATGGTAAATAAGGCCCAAAGGGTCAAAGCGTATTCACACCCCCCACCCGAGGGCATCATGTCACACCCCCCCTCGTGAGACAAGCCAGGCCCCTTCATCTCAGCAAAAGATCACACGGACGTGGGCCACCGATGGGCCCCTTCTGTCTCTGTCCCATCACGTCGCCACACCCCAGGGGGGGGGCTGCCAGCCCCCACAGAAGACGCCCACGGACCAACTGTATTATGTAAAGCTATTATTGGCTAGAAATTGTAGTATAAAGGAGGGGACACTTTGGTAATTCGGCAGCTCTCAGACCGGACCAACCCAGGGGGTCTGGGGGCTCCACCACCCCTCCACCATCGAGAGACTGCTGTGCTGTTTGCATTTTATGTGAGTAAAATACATGGGAAACACCATTTGTTGTTTAAAGTTTAGTGTAAATCCTTAATATCTGAAACCAGATTTACTCATGTATAATGTGTGCAGCATGGTCAATGTATGTTCAGATTATGTTACCGACTGGTTCATGTACATTATTGAGGTTTGAGATGCAAACCTGATTGTGATATTTCTGTACAACAGACAGCCCTGTTAATGTTTTCTGATAATCTTTTGTATGTGAAAGGCAACCTTTTATTCACTCTTGGCCCGGACTCAAATAAATCAGTTGAGTTGAACTACAGTTCTGGTTTGTCTGGCGTACACGTTTTATTCCTCATCTGCTTAAGTCAGATGAGGAGACCAACAATTCTATCAGTATGAATCTTTCCTCCTCCTTCCAGATAGTCAATCTCATTGTGTTGTACTACAATAACCTCAAATTATTGTAGAAAGTCTGTGGGAATTTACCACAAGAGATTTAGCGCGACGTGGGTATATTATATACACTGGTGGGGGTCCTATACTAATCACCCCAAAGTACCAGAAAATACCCTAAAGTACCCCAAAATACCCCAAAATATCCCAAAGTATACACCAAAATACCCTAAAATACCCCAAAGTACCCCAAAATACCCCAAACTATACCCCAAAATAACCTAAAGTACCCCAAAGTACCTCAAAATACCCCAAAGTATACCCCAAAGTACCCGAAAATACCCCGAAAATACCCCAAACTACCCCAAAATACCCCAAGTGCAATAGTTGCACTTTTGTTGCACTTTTTTGTGTTTATTTCATGTTTTGAAAGATTGCGTATTACTGCAAATTTCATTTTTTACATAAATCATAGTGGTTAAAAATTTTGGGTTGCGACTTAATGACTAAGGAAAATGTTGGTTCCCGAGGCTAGACCAGTTGAGAACCACTGCCCTAAAATACCAAAAGTATCACGAAATACCCCAAATAACCTCAAAGTTCCCCAAAGTATACCTCAATGTACCACAAAATACTGGCTCAGAGGTAGAGCAGGTCAACTAATGATCATATTGTGGCGATAAGAAAGTAGTGAGCCAGAGACGTAGGTCGAGTTGAGTACTTTACTTATCCTGCACATAGCATTTACAATAACAACAACCCGTCACCCGGAACCGGAAGTGGCATTTAACCTTTCCCCTAACCAGTACAACCCACACTCTTAAAGGCACAAGCCCACCTTGGTGAATGTCTCTTAATATAGGTCACCACACAGGCCCCCCCAGAATTCACCAAAACAAAAACTGCAACTAATTAATAGCCAGTGATCAGTCCATCAACGTGGAGGGGGACGGATCAAGCGGCCGAACCGACTGTGCTTAACCAGAGGGGGATTAAGGGAGAGAAGTGGGACCAGCGGCCGGGCCACGGGAGGGGCCAAGGCCGGAACAGAGGACAGGGCAGGGGTCTGAGCCGAAACCGGGGAGCGCCCCCACCGCGGGGGTAGGGCCAACTGAACTGGTTCGTCCTTGTCCAAGTGGGCAGGCTTAAGACGGTCTATAGTGACCCGCTCCGGCCTGCCCCCCATGTCCACAACAACATTTTTAGTGCCTGCCTCCAGGACACGGAAAGGCCCGTCATAAGGGGGCTGCAGCGGGGTCCGATGGCCGTCGTGCCGGATGAACACATATTTGGCCAATGGCAGGTCCCTGGGGATGTAGGACTGGGGAAGGCAGTGGCGGGATGTTGGAATGGGAATAAGGGCATCGGCAACACCCCGGGACACTGTTCGATGGGAGGCGACGGACCAGGAAGCTGTGGCCTCCGGAAGAAACTCCGCAGGGACCCGCAGCGGCTGGCCGTACACCAGCTCGGCGGACGAGGCCTGGAGGTCCTCTTTGGGGGCAGAACGAAGACCAAGCAAAACCCACGGGAGGCGGTCAACCCAGTTGCCATCCGTAAGGGCAGCCCGAAGAGCGGCCTTCATGTCCCTATGGAACCGCTCGCAAAGCCCGTTGCCCTGCGGGTTGTACGCTGTAGTGCGGTGGATCTTCACCCCCAGGTGCTCTGCAACTGCAGTCCAGAGCTCCGAAGTGAACTGGGGGCCCCTGTCGCTTGTGATGTCCCCCGGTGTGCCAAAACGGGCCACCCAGCAGCCGATGAAAGCCCGGGCCACCTCCGCTGCCGTAGTGGAGGACATTGGAACAGCCTCCGGCCACCTGGTGGTCCTGTCCACCATGGTGAGGAGGTGAGTATATCCGCGGGAGGGGGGCACGGGGCCCAACAGGTCCACATTCACATGATCGAACCGCCTCTCCGGCACTATAAACAGTGCCAAAGGGGCTTTGGTATGGCGGTGCACCTTGGCGCGCTGGCACGCCACACATGAGCCAGCCCAGGTCCTAACATCCTTCCGGAGGCCAGGCCACACAAACTTGACCCCCACCAGCTTAGTCGAGGCCTTCACACCTGGGTGGGAAAGGCTGTGGATCATGTTAAAAACCCGGCGCCGCCAGGCCATAGGCACCATAGGGCGCGGTTGGCCAGTGGAGATGTCGCAGAGGAGAGTGGCATTAGCTGTGTCAAACACCACATCCTCCAGCTGCAGTGCAGTAGGGCCCGTCCGGTAGGCCTGAATGTCTGAGTCTGTGGCTTGGTCTGCCGCCATGGCGGCATAATCGAGTCCCAAGTGGACGGACCCGATGACCGCCCTAGAGAGGCAGTCGGCGACAAAGTTGTTCTTGCCCGCCACGTGCTGAATGTCCGTGGTTAACTCGGAGATCGCAGATAGCTGCCGCTGCTGACGTCCCGACCACGGCTCCGAGGTCTTGGCCATGGAGAACGTCAGCGGCTTATGGTCCACAAAGGCAGTGAACTGGCGGACTTCCAACAGGAATCTAAAGTGCCTAGTGGCGAGGAACAGACCCAGCAGTTCCCTGTCGAAAGTACTGTACTTACGCTCGCAGCATGGGGAAGGAACCGGTTGTAAAAGTTCACCATGCCCAGGAACTCCTGTAGAGACCGTACGGTGCGGGGGCGAGGAAAACTGGCAACGGCCTCCACCCTGGCGGGGAGTGGGGTGGCTCCCTGTGGAGCGACGTGGTGTCCGAGGAAGGTGATGGAGGACTGCCCGAACTGGCACTTGGTCGGGTTGACGATGAGGCCGTGTTTACTGAGCCGCTCAAACAGCTGCTGGAGGTGTGTCATGTGCTCCTCTATGGATGCACTGGCTACAAGAATGTCATCCAAATACACAAACAAAAACGGCATGTCCTGGGGCACAGAGTCCATCAGCCGCTGAAATGTCCGCCCCCATGAGTCCGAAAGGCATTCTTAGGAACTCAAAAAGTCCAAAGGGTGTAATGACAGCTGTTTTGGGCACGTCCCGTGGATGGACCGGCACCTGGTGGTACCCGCGCACCAGGTCCACCTTGGAGAAGATGACGGCCCCCGCCAGGTGGGTAGAGAAGTCCTGTATGTGCGGGACAGGGTACCGGTCGGGGGTTGTGGCGTTATTAAGGCGACAGAAATCGCCGCAGGGGCGCCAACCCCCGCCAGCCTTTGTAACCATATGTAATGGAGAAGCCCACGGGCTGTTCGAGCGGCGCACAATGCCAAGTCGCTCCATGGCGGAAAACTCCCCCCTGGCGATTGCCAGCTTGGCTGAGTCGAGACGCCGAGCCCGGGCATAGACTGGGGGGCCTTCGGTGGTAATATGGTGTTCCACCCCGTGTTTGGCCACTGCAGATGAGAACGTGGGTGTGGTGAGGTCAGGGAACCCGGCGAGCAGGCGTTCATACGGGACCCCGGTGGCAAGTGTGTTCAACAGGCAGAGAGCTCCGCCCCCCCCAACCGCCCCAAGTGTGCAGGGGTAAGAGGAAAAAGAGAGGGCATCGATCAAGCGACAGTTTTTCACATCTACCATCTAACAGACTGAAGGCACAGAGGAAGTCTGCTCCCAGGAGCGGCGTGGACACCGCAGCCATCACAAAACCCCAGCCGAAACGGCGCCCCCCAAAACACACCTCCACATACCTGGTGCCGTAAGTACGTATGGGCGTACCGTTCGCTGCGTCCATCTGGGGCCCGTGTCTGCCGTCCATTGTGTCCACGCCCTGTGCCGGCAGGATGCTGCGTTGTGCGCCCGAGTCCACCAGCAGCCGCCGGCCGGACAAGGAGTCAGTGATGAACAACAGCTTGCAGTCATGGCCGGCACCCACAGCCACTAATGAGCGCCGGCCCTGGCGTTTCCCTGCCCCTTGAAACTGCATGGCTTGCGACACTGCTTGGCCCTGTCCCCAAACCTGGCATGGTAATAACAGAGCCCGTCGTCGGGTTGGCGACGGGCTGTCACCGCAGCCGCGGTGTCTGTATAAGCATCCAGTGGTGGGGCTGAGGTGCCCTGGTGGGGCAGCAGTGCATGGACAAACTTCTGCTGCCTGTTGGCCAGGAAAACCCTGTCTGCTTCTGCAGCCAGGCCGCGATAGTCTTTGGTGGAGGAGAGGAGGGAACTGGCCAGTGCCGTGCGCACAGGCACTGGAAGCTGCCGTAGGAAAATGTGCGTGAACAGAAAGGAGGGATCTGCTGATCCCAGCACAGCCAGCATCTTCTCCATCAACTCTGATGGTTTGCCGTCACAGAGGCCGTTGAGGGACAGCAGGCGGTCCGCTTTCTCTAACTCTGACAGTTCATACAGCTTCAGAAGGAATGTCTTTAGCGCATTGTACTTGTCAGCTGCCGGCGGATCCTCCAACAGCATCATCGCCCGTGCCGTCGTCGAAGCATCCAACACCACCACCACATGGAAGTATTTGGTTATGTCCTGCGTTATTCCTCTCAGCTGGAATTGGGCTTCGATGTGTTGAAACCACGGCCGGGGATTATGCTGCCAAAAGTCGGGCAACTTGACGGTTGCAGCGTAAATGTTCGCTTGTAACATATTAGCATTAGCATTCGGCGCGGGTGCTTGCGGTTGCGCGACGCCGTTGTCTTGAGACATAATGCTACTGTTGTTTAACATTAACAAATGTTCTTCACAGGGTCACCAATGTGGCGATAAGAAAGTAGTGAGCCAGAGACGTAGGTCGAGTTGAGTACTTTACTTATCCTGCACATAGCATTTACAATAACAACAACCCGTCACCCGGAACCGGAAGTGCCATTTAACCTTTCCCCTAACCAGTACAACCCACACTCTTAAAGGCACAAGCCCACCTTGGTGAATGTCTCTTAATATAGGTCACCACAATATGGTCAATGGTTTGGTCATTGGTTTGAATTCCAGCTCCTTCTGTTCACATGCCGAAGTGTCCTTGGGCAAGACACTGAACTTTGGGGTGTTATACTGTATTTTGGGGTATTTTATGAGACTTTGGGGTATTTTGGGGTATTTTGGGGTACTTTGGAGTCTTTTGGGGTATTTTAGGGTACTTTGGGGTACTTTTGGGTATTTTCTGGTACTTTGGGGTATTTTGGGGTATACTTTGGGGTATTTTTGGGGTATATTGGGGTACTTTGGGGTATTTTAGGGTATTTTAGGGTACCTTGGGGTATTTTGGGGTATTTTCTGGTACTTTGGGGTATTTTGGGGTATACTTTGGGGTATTTTAGGGTACTTTGGGGTATTTTGGGGTATACTTTGTGGTATTTTGGGGTGTTTTGGGGTACATTGGGGTATTTTGGGGTACTTTGGGGTATTTTAGGGTATTTTAGGCTACTTTGGGGTATTTTGGGGTATTTTGGGGTATTTTCCGGTACTTTGGGGTATTTTGGGGTATACTTTGGGGTATTTTGGGGTACTTTGGGGTATTTTGGAGTACTTTAGGGTACTTTACATTTACATTTACATTTAGTCATTTAGCTGACGCTTTTATCCAAAGCGACTTACAAGTTCTGTACGACAAGCCATCAGGAAGGGCACAACTCTATCAGCTGAGTATCAATGTTCATCAAAGTGTTGAGTGCTACAGTGTAGGTTAGTTTATTAGGACAAGTGCATGACAGTACGGTTAGTTAGGGTTAGATTTTTTTTTTTTTTTATATTTTTTTTTTATTCAGATAATGGTTGAAGAAGTGGGTCTTTAGTCGACGGCGAAAGATTGGACGTGATTCGGCTGTCCTAACTGGGGTGGGTAGTTCATTCCACCATTGTGGGGCAAGGACTGAGAATAGGCGACTTCTCTTTGATGACCCTCCCGGAGCTTGGATAGGAGTAGGTCTGAGGCGGCCAGAAGATGCAGAGCGTAGGGGTCTTGAGGGTGTGTAGTTAGAGACCATTGACCGGAGGTAGGCGGGAGCGGTTCCCTTTGCCGCACGGTATGCTAGGTCGAGGGCCTTGAAGCGGATTCGTGCAGCAATGGGGAGCCAGTGCAGGTCCCTAAGAAGTGGGGTGACATGGGCCGACTTCGGTAGGTTTGAGATCAGGCGGGCCGCTGCGTTCTGAATGAGTTGAAGAGGCTTAGTGGCAGTGGCCGGGAGGCCAGCGAGCAGTGCATTGCAGTAGTCGAGGCGGGAGATGACTGTTGATTGGACGAGGAGTTGGGTGGCTTCTTTTGTCAGGAAGGGGCGGATCCTTCTGACGTTGCTCAGGAGGAATCGGCAGGTTCTGGTCGTCGCTGCGATGTGAGCAGAGAAGTTCAACTGGTCGTCGAGGACAACACCAAGGTTCTTGGCGGTCGGGGACGCAGTCACAGCTGCATTCTCGACTGTGATTGAAAGGTCGGTTAGGGGGGAGGATTTGGCCGGCAGGTGGAGCAATTCTGTTTTGCTTAGGTTCAGTTTGAGGTGGTTGGACGTCATCCAGGCGGAGATGTCGGACAGACAGGCCGAGATCCGCTCAGAGACGTGGATATCTGAGGGAGGGAAGGAGAGGAAGAGTTGAGTATCGTCGGCATAACAATGGTAGGAGAAGCCATAAGACGTGATAATGTTACCCAGTGATTTAGTGTAGAGGGAGAAGAGAAGGGGTCCTAAAACCGAGCCCTGGGGGACACCCGTCCGCAGGGGGCGGGTGGCCGACAGGGTCCCTCTCCATGACACTTGGTAGGAGCGGTCATTGAGGTATGATGACAGCCATGTCAGCGCAGAGCCAGCCACTCCCATTCCTGCGAGGGCCGCAAGGAGGATCTGGTGGTTGACTGTGTCGAAGGCTGCAGATAGATCTAGGAGAATCAGGACAGAGGAGAGGCCTTTGGGGTATTTTGGGGTATTTTAGGGTATTTTGGAGATTTGGGGTATTTTGGGGTACTTTGGGGTATTTTAGGGTATTTTGGGGTATACTTTGGGGTATTTTGGGGTATACTTTGGGGTATTTTTGGGTACTTTGGGGTACTTTGGGGTATTTTAGGGTACTTTGGGGTATTTTGGGGTATACTTTGGGGTATTTTGGGGTACTTTGGGGTATTTTGGGGTACTTTAGGGTATTTTCTGGTACTTTGGGGTGATTAGTAGGACCCACTGGTGGTGAGGTTTGCAAAGCATGTAGGCCAATTTTTAACATAGAAGCAGCTCGATATGGTTTGTTACAGAGCTGGTCCACGCTGCTATTATGAAATGACCCAAAAAGCAGAAAAGTATGTAAGTTTTTTTTTCTTTATCTGAGAGAATGTCCGCGAATGTCACGCAGGAGAAAGTTGGCGTGTGTGTTCGTGACACACAAACACAACGACTGCAAAAAGTCGAGTCCCGTGGATATTATTGCAAGAGATCATTCATACATATTATGAAAAGTTGGTTAGAATTTGGATGCGGGGGGGTAGGCTCTGATACCTCTCAGTCTCACGCCTCTGCGGGGTCTAACACCTATTCACAGCACACACGCCGTTCTTGTGTGTGTGCGCGCGTGCGTGTATGTGCGTTTCGTGATGCGCTGTAGTTTTCATGGCAAGCGGAGATAATTACAATCATACCATCTAGCAAGAATCAAACGTATTTACAAGTCGTATTACGTTTAGCAAGTAAGGAGACATATAGATTACATGTCAAAGCACTCGAAATTGTCATTTTTCTATTTTTACAGATTTCTGAAAAGCGCAACTTCCTGAGCATTTCTGAGAAATTCTAAATCCCTTTGTTGTCCGCCCACGGGTGCAAAAACGCCCTTCGATTCGAAAGAATTTCATCAAAGGACGCCCCACCAACAAGCGTCTATTTGCGCAGTTACGCGAGGATGAGGTGCACCAAACGCTCCTGCTGCACACAGAGGTGCGTTGGCTATCACGGGGCAGAGTGATTATGCGCTTCATGGAACTACAAGAGAAAATAGAAGAATTTCTTGAAACTAATAACCCCGCGCTTTCAGAGAAAATGACAGAGTCATTCTGGATCAAAACTGCATACCTGGCTGACATCTTCACTCTCTACAATGAAACGAACAAGCGTCTCCAAGGCGCAGAGGCCAACATCATGCAATGTAAAGAGGCGCTCGACGCATTTGTGCGTAAACTGGACTATAGAGTCGGGAAAATGGATAAGGGAGAGCTGCAACAGTTCCCCTTACTGCAGAAGCAATGCAGAGATAACACTGTTCCCGTGTCTCTTCGTCGTGAGTTTACCAGCCATATGATCGCATTGCAAAAGGAGATTAAATCACGGTTCTCTGACACAGATGAATACCTATCCAAGGAAGCATGGGTGTGGGATCCCTTCATTGCCAAAGTTGAGGATGTGGAATACCTTGATTGCGAAGATGAGCTCACTGACATCCAGGTCGACTCTGTCTCAAAGAAGTATTTCCAGGTATGATAATGTAGTCCTATTTTGATATTGTCTTCTACCATTGATATCGTATTGGATGTATAGGCTATTCTGTGTCTGATGTAGGCTATAGGCCCCATGTGGACATGAGTGTTGGACACATTTAGCCTAAAAATATTTCAGTTCAGTTCAGTTCAGTTCAGAGTTTTTATTTGCCACATGGAATCATACAATCATAGTTTCTTCATTACACAATCATAAATAGTCATTCCAAGGACAAAAGGAGCAGGAAGAAGAATAAATCTTATAGTTACCTGCCCCTTATTCCTAAACTAACAAGTATTTACTTAATGGTCGGCGTACAACCTAATTTACACAAATAATAATTTATACCATTATAAAAGAAACACACAATCCACAGTTAAACAAGAACAAATTAAATAATAATAATAATGATAAAGAATAAAGAAGAAAAGAAAGAGAAGAAAAAAAAAGAAAAGATCTCACCATTCAGATCACATTTGATTTTCATACTGACTAAATTTTTTTTTTTATACATTTTTTTGAATTGATAAACACTATTACATCCCTTAAGCTCGCTATGGAGAGAATTCCACAACTTTACACCAATAACTGAAGGACACATCTGTTTAAGTGTGGTACGTGCAAACTGATGTTTAAAATTGTATTTTCTCCTACTAAACTCACTTTCTAAATGAAAAAGATTTTGTAGTTTTTCTGGCAGTGTATTATTATTCATCCATTCCTCCATTACAGGACCACGGATTTAAGAAGTTCTGGATAGTGAAGGGATCCATCATTGCTCCGAGGCTCGCACTTCATGCCACCACCAGGATTATACTCCCGTTCAGTACCACATATCTATCGGAAACGGCTTTCAGTGCACTTGACAGACTTGATGTACACAATGACTTCAGAATGGCTGTCACGCACATTATACCTGACATCTCAGGCTTGGCAGCGCACATGCAAGCCCAAGGTTCACATTAATGAACCTTCGTCACACCCAGCTAGGACAGATTCTCTCTGCTAACTACTGATTGGAATTTCCTGTCTCATATTTTGTTAAATTGGTTGCATTGATTTGTTCCATAAATGCAAACCTTTCACCATTAGGGCCTGATTTGAGAGGATGAATACAGGATTTGAATATTGGCCAAACATTTTGAAATACATATGGTGCAAGATGAGATTTGTTGATTGAAGGCACAAGTCAAAGAAGTATAGTGGGTCTAATTATGATGTGTATAAGCAGTTTGTTATTAAAATGACAAAAAAAAGTATTAAAATGACAAAAAAAAGTATTTTATGGTATTTTATTAGGAGGGGGGTCCAGGAATTTCATCAGAGATGTTTGGGGTCCCTGGGGGAAAAAAGGTTGGGAACCCCTGGTTTAGACAGTATGTCGTTTATCAGAAAGTGGAGAGAGGCAGTGCTGCCGGTTTTGTTTTGGAGAGGGTAGCCATCTTATCACAAAGAATGTGAAAACAAAGCCACAGACGGCACAGAAAGAGAAAACAAAGAAGAATGGGTGCAAGATGAATGACTGAGACCGTTGAGAGAGAGGGGGGAGAGAGGAGACGGAACAGATGTTTATTTTTCATTAAACTGTTTTAGCTAATTACTGGTTCACTAGAAGCGGGAAGCGGGACCGGGTGAATATCGAAAAGCGGTACAGATGTGGTTAGTAAACGTTTAGTCCGAGATAGCGTCTCCCTTAGGTAGACAAGACGGCAGGGGAGGAAAAACAAAAGAATGGCAAGTGCAGGATGAAGACAGTTTTCCTGTGAATTCGCGCAAAATGGCCACGAGTGAGATGGTGTAGGGGGGGGGGGGGGGGGGAGACGCGACAAGGAGGCGAGGGTTTATTTTTTTATTCAGCCGTATTATTTTATTACTAGTCCACGCTGAGAGCAGGAAGAGGGACTGCAGGAGTGAGGAAGATAGGATATTGTACGGTTGTTATTGGGTGTTACGACTCAGGTAGGTGTGTTGAACCCAAATGCAGTACAGAAGAAAGGTGCGGAGACGGTAGTTGCTCTTCTCAGCTGTCTCCTGAGCTGTGGGAAGTTTGGGGGGAGGAATGAAGTGAGCCGCTTTGGAGAAGCGGTCCACCACCACCAAAATAGTCATAAGGCCATCAGAAGGGGGAAGCCCGGAAATAAAATCTAAGGATATGTGTGACCAGGGACGTTTGGGAATGGGAAGAGGACGGAGGAGACCCGCCGGGGAACGCAGAGAGGTCTTGCTGCGTGCACACACCAGGCAGGCTGACAAAACGGAACGTGTATCCCCCTCCGATGTGGGCCACCAGAACCTCCTGCGGATGAAATCCAGGGTCCTGGCGCCCCCAGGGTGACGGGTAAGGAAGGAGGTATACGCCCATTGCAACAGTCCTGAGCGCGCAGCCTTGGGCACATACAGCTGCCCCGGGGGCCCCCCCCCCCCAGGATCAGGTTCCCTTGCTAGTGCCGACCTTACCACCCTGTCTATGCCCCATGACACAGGAGCAATAATAAGAGCCTGGGGAATAATAGGATGGGGTATCTCCTCTCTGTCCATAGGATCGAACTGGCGAGAGAGTGCGTCAGGTTTGACGTTTTTTGACCCGGGCCAAAATGAGATGGAGAAGCGGAAGCGTGTGAAGAATAACGCCCACCTAGCTTGGCGAGCGTTAAGGCGTTTAGCCCCCTGGATATAAGCCAGGTTCTTGTGATCGGTTCACACAATAAATGGGTGTGCAGCCCCCTCCAACCACTGTCTCCATTACTCTAATGCTAGTTTAATGGCCAATAATTCCCGATTCCCCACGTCGTAATTGCGTTCGGCCGAGGACAGACGACGCGGAAAAAAAGCGCAAGGATGCACTTTCACGTCCTTTAAGCATCTCTGAGAGATCACCCCCCCACCGCGACGTCGGAGGCATCCACTTCTACCAGAAACGGAACCTCCGGGTCGGGGTGAATCAATACAGGGGCAGAGGTAAATCGACGTTTGAGGTCACAGAAAGCTGTCTCAGCTCAAGGCGACCAGTCAAAGCCTGGGAGAGATGCTTTCGTGAGAGCCGTTAAGGGAGCAAACAAGGCACTAAAGTTACGAATAAATCGCCTATAGAAATGAGCAAACCCCAAAAAAACATTGCAACTGTTTGAGCGAAGAAGGACAAGGCCAGTCTAGGACCGCACTCACCTTGGCCGGATCCATACGCAGATCGCCCCGGGTTAATACAAACCCCAGAAAGGACACAGTGTCTGTATGAAACACACATTTATCGGCCTTAACAAACAGCTGATGCTGGAGGAGACGCTGGAGAACCTGTCGAACGTGCTGTTGATGCTGCGAAATATCACAAGAGAAAATAAGAATGTCATCTAGATAAACGAAGACCAACACTCCTATTAGGTCCCGCAGCACGTCATTGACCAGCGCTTGAAAGACTGCAGGAGCATTAGCTAAGCCAAAGGGCATGACTAGGTACTCATAATGCCCGTTGGGCGTGTTAAACGCAGTCTTCCATTCATCCCCCTCTCTAATCCTCATCAAGTTATAGGCATTACGTAAGTCAAGTTTGGAAAAAACTTGCGCCCCCTGTAGTGACTCAAAGGCGGTGTCCATGAGAGGCAAGGGGTAACGGTTTTTAATAGAAACGTCATTTAAACCACGATAATCTATGCAAGGACGCTGGCCACCATCTTTTTTAGCTACAAAAAAAAACAGCGCCCGCAGGTGAGGTGGAAGGACGAATGTGACCAGCGGCCAATGCCTCCTCAATATAGCAATTCATGGAAAGCGTCTCAGGCCGAGAGAGCGAAAACAAACGACCCCGAGGTGGAGAGGTACCGGGTAGAAGATCAATAGTGCAATCATATGGCCTATGAGGAGGAAGTGCTTTAGCACGGGTCTTGCTAAAAACCTCCGCTAGGTTCCAATAAATATCGGGACCCCTATTAAATCGGTATTAGGAGAGGACGTAGAATCTGCAGCGCCTACGGCCACCCTGGAGGGAGACAGAGAAGAAGACAAAGTGGATGAACCTTCGATGGAGACCGGCCCAGCGCTCTCTCCAGCGAAAGCTCACCCGTAGACCAGTTAATACAAGGGTTATTTGTTACCAGCCAAGGATGACCCAAAACAATAGGAGAATGAGGTGAAACAATGATATAAAAATGCAATGATTCCCACTGACCCTCCGCTACCTGGAGACGCACTAGCGTCGTGCGCTGAGTAATAAGGCCGTTACCCAGAGGTTGGCCGTCAACGGCCTGAACAGGAATAGGTACCTCTAAAGCCTCTAAAGGAACCCCCCACTCCCAACCCCTCGTGCATTAAATTCCCCGCTGCCCCTGAATCTACCAAAGCCTGTGCCTGTTTAAGATGAGAGCCCCACCCAATAGTGACATCAAAATATTTTCGAGACTCGTTGGTGATAAATGCATTCCCGCTAAAACCCCTCCCGACGTTTGAGGTCACAGAAAGCTGTCTCAGCTCGAGGCGACCAGTCAATGCCTGGGAGAGATGCTTTCGTGAGAGCCGTTAAGGGAGCAGCCAAGGCACTAAAGTTACGAATAAATCGCCTATAGAAATGAGCAAACCCCAAAAGACATTGCAACTGTTTGAGCGAAGAAGGACAAGGCCAGTCTAGGACTGCACTCACCTTGGCCGGATCCACATGCAGATCGCCCCGGGTTAATACAAACCCCAGAAAGGACACAGTGTCTGTATGAAACACACATTTATCGGCCTTAACAAACAGCTGATGCTGGAGGAGACGCTGGAGAACCTGTCGAACGTGCTGTTGATGCTGCGAAATATCACAAGAGAAAATAAGAATGTCATCTAGATAAACGAAGACCAACACTCCTATTAGGTCCCGCAGCACGTCATCGATCAGCGCTTGAACGACTGCAGGAGCATTAGTTAAGCCAAAGGGCATGACTAGGTACTCGTAATGCCCGTTGGGCATGTTAAACGCAGTCTTCCATTCATCCCCCTCTCTAATCTAATGAGGTGAAACAATGATATAAAAATGCAATGATTCCCACTGACCCCCCGCTACGTGGAGACGCACTAGCGTCGTGCGCTGAGTAATAAGGCCGTTACCCAGAGGTTGGCCGTCAAGGGCCTAAACAGGAATAGGTACCTCTAAAGCCTCTAAAGGAACCCCCCACTCCCGAGCCAACCCCTCGTGCATTACATTCCCCACTGCCCCTGAATCTACCAAAGCCTGTGCCTGTTTAAGATGAGAGCCCCACCCAATAGTGACATCAAAATATGTTCGAGACTCGTTGGTGACAGAGGATAAATGCATTCCCGCTAAAACCCCTCCCAAGCCTAGCGAGAGCTCCCGTTTCCCGAGATACCAGGACAGGTGTTAAAGCGGTGACCGGTGCGTCCACAGTGGAAGCAGCGCTTCTCTTCAATACGTTGCCGCCTCTCGATGTTGGACAGGTGCATAGCACGCAGCTGCATGGGTTCGTCACCCCAGTTCTCCCGTGGAAATCGGGCAGGTGTACCATAACCAAGAGGGAGTTGGGTACCTGTGGCAATGATTCCCTCTCCCGTCCTCGCTCTCTGCGACGGTTATCCACACGAATGGCAAGGTTGATGACGTCATCCAAATGTTCGGGAAGGTCCCGGGAAGCCAGCTCATCCTGCATCTCTTCCGTGAGTCCCTGGACGAAGAGAACGCACACAGTTGCCTTCCTGCCAACCCGTCTCTCGGGCCACAATGCGAAACTCAATGGCGTAGTCGGCCACCGAGCGGTTACCTTGTCGACAGGACGTGAGCCGTCCACCTGCCTCGTAGATGGAAATTACCCGGGAGGTGTCGAAGACCCTCTGTAACTCCTGGGTAAAGGTATCAATGCTGGTGCAGACTGCCGAGCCGATCTCCCATTCTGCCGTGGCCCAGGAAAGCACGGCCGGTCAGCAGGGTGATAATATATGCCACCTTGGAAAGTTCGGTGGGAAAATTGAGAGGCTGTAAGCTGAAAACAAGGGAACACTGCGTGATGAACTCTCTGCAGCCCGTTGTAGCTCCACCGTAGCGCTCTGGAGGAGGAAGACGCGGCTCTCGAGCCCCCACTCGGATAGGCGGCGGTGTTATGGCCGCAGACGCCGCCTCAGCTGCTGTTACCGCTAATGCGGCCGCATGTAGCCGCGACTGTCGCCGTCAAAGCTGAAGTGGCTGTTGTTGCTGCCGCTGCCGCTGAAGCCTGGTTGTCGGTGGTGAGAGCTCAACCTCCACCTGCTGCTGACGGAGGGTGACCGTGTCCAGCTGAACCTACTGCGCCTTCAGCTCCTTCCGGATTCCGTCTGCTGGGTTCATGATGGTCAGTTCTTCTGTTACGACTCAGGTAGGTGTGTTGAACCCAAATGCAGTACAGAAGAAAGTTGCGGAGACGGTAGTTGCTCTTCTCACCAAAGACAGTGTTTCCTGTTATTTTTTAAACATCAAACATCAATCTGGTATTATACAAAAGAAAAACAAACTAAATAATAATTAAACGATAATCAAAAACACGGCAGCCGCATCCTCCAGGCCTGGAGCGACACAACTCTCCGTAGACAGCTATCACGGTAACGTTAGATGAAGAACTGACAAATGAGAGAATAAACACAAGGCCATTATAAAGAGAGTCAAACACACAGCAGGCATCAATCAGCAATCAGGACAACCAGGAAGAATAGAGAGGGTGAAATACTCCAGGGTGGCGCTAAGAGCTTTTACTCCTAGGAGAGAGTAAAAGACCCAAACGTTACAGTTGGGGGAGAGTTAAAGGGCCATTGCAAAAATTTTGATTACGGGAACAAGATACGGAGGGTTTTGTTTTAGAGACGGGCGGAGGAGGATTCCAGAGCCAGTTTTGTTGACTATTACAGGCAAGTCGAGAAAACTGTAAGGGTAGAGCCAGCCCGCACGTGTGGGGAGCCGCATGAATCATTGGGAATGGGGAGACAATGAAATTTGGGGTTTATTTTAAGTATACAGTGTTAGGGACAGGGAAACTGTTCATGTGTGTATAAAGTAAGGTCATGTATGTAAAGTTTCACTTGAAAAAGGACGCCTTTAATTAAGGGAAATGAATGCATTGACACGTCAGCTGAAATGTGATTCCAGCTTTAGAGAATGAGTCTGCCGCCCTCTAGTGGGGGTAGTGCATGGAAAAATTCCAATTGCATGAAAGTTTCCATCTAGAGCAGTGGTTCCCAAAGTGGGGGTCGCCAGATGATTAAAAAAGAATTAAATAAAAAACATTTTCTTTTTATGCAGTCAGGCCACTGAACTTAGAAGCAGGCCAGGCCAGTGTTTCTAGTTGCAGCGGTGCAATAGTTAGATAACCTAGGTAGGTGGGGAACAACCAGAAGATCACTGCAACTCACACAAGTTGGAGAACTATCTCTCTCTCTCTCTCTCTCTCTTGCTCACACACACACACAAAGGGAGCCGCATGTGATTGGTGGACGCGGGACCCTTACAAAAAACAAAAAATCCATCAAAATCTGTGTTGTTGCTAATCATGCTAGCCTGTAATAACCCCCCCCAGAAAAATCGACTTTGCATTTGATATATTGTAAATATATGCCATCACACACACTGGCATTTAAAGGGTTAGAATTATAAAATGAATATGTAGTGTTATGATCAGGGCTGAAGTTGAATAAAAGATTGTATTTTTTTCAATCTGACATTACAAAAAAACTGAAAATCCATCAAAATCAGTGTTGTTGCTAATTATACATATGATAGCCTGTTTTTTAACAATAATTTGTGATGCCATCACAAACACTGGCATTTAAAGGGTACAAATAAAGAAATTCCTGCACCAGAATGCAGGAATTGAAGTCTTTGTAACAAAAAATATCCTGGTGGGGGACCCCCAGACCCCCAGCTTAAAAAGTGGCCTGACTGGGGCTATATTTCGCACTATATTTCCTGGCCTGAATGATTTCCCCAGTCCGGCCTTGGTTAAAAGCCTCCAATGCTTATTAGTGTGTGTGCGTTTGAACGTTTGCATGTTTCAACCATACATTTCCATTTATAAAAGGGCTTTTATTATATTTTATTTTTTATTTTTTACCTCCTATAATAGTGGGGGTCGCGGCTCTCTGACACCGTTATTTCGGGGGTCGCGGCCTGAAAACTTTGGGAACCCCTGATCTAAAGGATGAGTAGGTCGCCGCTAGAGAATAGAGAATGAGTAAGAGATAAACACAACGCAGGAACTTCACGGAGCCACAGGTGACGAGGTTATTACTGGCTGATATCGCGAAATCCAACAGTTGGTAATCAACTTATGCAAATGTATGATTGGAAAGGGACAGGTCACATACCTGAGGCACCAGGTAAGTCAAGGCTCAGTGTTGCCAATAGTATAGGCCAGGGGTGGCCAACCAGTCAGAGACTAAGAGCCACAAAAATTACTGTGGTACCACAAAGAGCCACACCATACCAGCGTTTCTCAACTTTTTCACGGCACCCTTCATGTGTTTATATGTCCCACCCTCTGGCCTCTGAACTTGCTAATGTCTTTTTTTTTGGGCCTCACAGGGTTAACCTCTTAAGCCCGAGATATACAGTAAAAGTGTATATTTTCAGCATTACGTTTGTTTACCAATTATTTTAACTGTTATTAGTGAAATAAGATTATAGAAATCTAAGGGCATTGAGTCGGAAACCGGCGCATATTGACAGGAGGAAGTGGCACAGCCAAAAGTGAGTGTAGTCTTTTGAAGGAAGAGACTCAGGGCTTTCGAATTTCGAAAAACTACCCTACCCAGCTCACACCAGCCCCTGTCAATCATCTGACTTCTGATTTGACTTTTTTATTTCTCTTATTTTTTGGGATTATCTCCCACAAACCTGAACGTTATTGCCATAAAACAGAACGCAGTTCGTTTCTCTACCTTTCTGTGAACATCTTGCAAAAAAAACGGTGTTGCAATACGATGAAAAATGGTGGAGAAATTTACATTATAAAAAAGATGGCAGAATTCAGTACTGTATCTACAAAACCTTCTGTTTAATCATCTTCCCTTTATTCATTTGCTTAGATTTTTCAGGTCTGGTCAATTTTAGCATGGTGTTATTCACAGTCAAAGATAATTTTTTTTTAAATAGAATTGATTCTCCTTTGGTTCATTACAATGTACTCAAGCCTAGTAACAGACACTATTTCTGACACTGATCCATATATGTCCCTAGATTCAGATACCAAGAACATGCAAATGGACCATTTACATTTTTGTTATGTTTATTCTACGTCCTTATGGAATGAGTGACATAAAAAATAATGTAAAAAAAAAATTATGTAAAAAAAAAGAAAGAAAATCATTTCTTTAATTTTTTTATTTTATGAATGGAAGAGCCGCACATTGACGGGCAAAGAGCTGCATGCGGCTCGTGAGCCGCGGGTTGGCCACCCCTGGTATAGGCCATCCTACACAGGCCACGGTTACCGCATTACCACATCACCACGGTAATGCAATCACGCCACACCCAAGAAAAGGAAACTGGCAGCACCTCTGCAAAAAAAGAGGTCAAGAGACCAGCGCCAGTCAACGCCCATCCCCAAGAGACTCTGTGCTGACAGGGTATTTGACCAGGTTTTTACAAGAGGAAGCTCTGGACTCGCATTCAGATCGTCTTGCATGGTGGCACAACAACCAGATACTGTACCTGCTACTTGCAAATGTTGTCAGAAAATATGTGCCACCAGCACTGCATCCGAGCTGGTGTCCAGTGCAGCGGGAAATATCGTCACTCCATCTAGGGCAGGGGTCTCAAACTCGCGGCCCGCGGGCCAATTGCGGCCCGCTGGATGATATTTTGCGGCCCCCTACTTGACATCAAAGTTTAGTGTTAGTGCGGCCTGCACGCAACTTTTTGCCGAGTCGTTGCACAGCGCGAGTTGGAAGTTTTATTTATTTTATCACTTGTAGGCTACCATAGCGCAAGCTCATGACAGCAATGTTACGTTAGTGACTTGGTTGAAACGTGATTCCGGAGTGATACCAAGTAAAGTGGAAGGAAAATGCATCCTCGCTATCTCCTCTGCAAGCAGTGGTCCAATGCTCTGGTCCAATCACATTCAGCGTCCCGTCAGCGTTCTCCCACCCACCCACAGTCTGTGAATCAGATGCAGAATAGGGCGGGTCTTCACGGAATGCGTGTCGTCTCTTTCAGTCCGAGTCAGAGCAGAGAGTTGACAGCGCATCTACAGGAGCCTCGTTCCCAGTTTTATCTCTGTGAGATAAATGTAGCTAGTAGCCTAGTTTCGCCAGCAGGCAGCCAGCAGAAAAATATGGCATGTTCAAAGATGGCCAGTAAAAGAAAAGTCGACTGCAATTCAAAGGTGAATGGACTGAAAAATATGCGTTCATCCTGAGTCCCAGCACCAAACCAATGTGACTAATATGCCAAGAAATGGTAGCTCTTGTAATTTGCTCTTGCAATTTGAAACGCCACTACGAAACAAAAGTTATTTTGATGCAACCTTTCCTCAAAATTCAGTGCTAAGAACCACAAAAATAAATGGAATGAAATCATCATATCAAGCTGCAAGCAGAATTATTGTTAAATTAATCTATGTCACAACGAGAAAAAGCCCTCACTCAATGGCATGGGTGTTGGCTAAATTCAGTAATGTATCTACAAAACCTTCTGTTTAATCATCTTCCCTTTATTCATTTGCTTAGATTTTTCAGGTCTGGTCAATTTTAGCATGGTGTTATTCACAGTCAGAGATAATATTTTTTTAAATAGAATTGATTCTCCTTTGGTTCATTACAATTTACTCAAGCCTAGTAACAGACACACTATTTCTGACACTGATCCATATATGTCCCTAGATTCAGATACCAAGAACATGCAAATGGACCATTTACATTTGTTTATGTTTATTCTACGTCCTTATGGAATGAGTGACATAAAAAATTATGTAAAAAAAAAAAAAAAAAAAAAAAAAAAAATTATAATACATTTTTTTTTATTTTTTTATTTTATGAATGGAAGAGCCGCACATTGACGGGCAAAGAGCTGCATGGGGCTCGTGAGCCGCGGGTTGGCCACCCCTGGTATAGGTCATCCTACACAGGCCACGGTTACCGCATTACCACATCACCACGGTAATGCAATCACGCCACACCCAAGAAAAGGAAACTGGCAGCACCTCTGCAAAAAAAGAGGTCAAGAGACCAGCGCCAGTCAACGCCCATCCCCAAGAGACTCTGTGCTGACAGGGTATTTTACCAGGTTTTTACAAGAGGAAGCTCTGGACTCGCATTCAGATCCTCTTGCATGGTGGCACAACAACCAGATACTGTACCTGCTACTTGCAAAGGTTGTCAGAAGATATGTGCCACCAGCACTGCATCCGAGCTGGTGTCCAGTGCAGCGGGAAATATCGTCACTCCATCTAGGGCAGGGGTCTCAAACTCGCGGCCCGCGGGCCAATTGAGGCCCGCTGGATGATATTTTGCGGCCCCCTACTTGACATCAAAGTTTAGTGTTAGTGCGGCCTGCGCGCAACTTTTTGCCGAGTCGTTGCGCAGCGCGAGTTGGAAGTTTTATTTATTTGATCATAGGCTACCATAGCGCAGGCTCATGACAGCAATGTTACGTTAGTGACTTGGTTGAAACGTGATTCCGGAGTGATACCAAGTAAAGTGGAAGGAAAATGCATCCTCGCTATCTCCTCTGCAAGCAGTGGTCCAATGCTCTGGTCCAATCACATTCAGCGTCCCGTCAGCTTTCTCCCCCCCCACCCACAGTCTGTGAATCAGATGCAGAATAGGGCGGGTCTTCACGGAATGCCTGTCATCTCTTTCAGTCAGAGCAGAGAGTTGACAGCACATCTACAGGAGCCTCGTTCCCAGTTTTATCTCTGTGAGATAAATGTAGCTAGTAGCCTAGTTTCGCCAGCAGGCAGCCAGCAGAAAAATATGGCATGTTCAAAGATGGCCAGTAAAAGAAAAGTTGACTGCAATTCAAAGGTGAATGGACTGAAAAATATGCGTTCATCCTGAGTCCCAGCACCAAACCAATGTGACTAATATGCCAAGAAACGGTAGCTCTTGTAATTTGCTCTTGCAATTTGAAACGCCACTACGAAACAAAAGTTATTTTGATGCAACCTTTCCTCAAAATTCAGTGCTAAGAACCACAAAAATAAATGGAATGTAATCATCATATCAAGCTGCAAGCAGAATTATTGTTAAATTAATCTATGTCACAACGAGAAAAAGCCCTCACTCAATGGCATGGGTGTTGGCTAAACACAAGAAGCCATTCTCTCTCTCTGATGCATACATAATAAAATAATGTATGACTGAAGTGATGGAAACCATGTTTGAAGGCAAACAAAAGCAAATCCCCCTCAGATCCCACAGCAACCAGAATAACTGAAATACTGGCTGGTGATTTGATTAAACAGCTTTGTGATAGAATAAAAAAATGCACAGTGCATTTCCATAACTGCATGTGGATGAGTCCACTGACACCACTGAGAAGCCTATGTTCTGAAGAACCGTTCATGTTCTGAAGAACTGTTCATGTTCTGAAATGTTATTGCTAAAGATTGAGAAGATCAGTTGTACTTTTTTTTGGAATACTTGAACCCCTTTTTTGTGGAATATTTGATGCAGCCCAGCCTCACCCAGACTCTACCTCCAGCGGCCCCCAGGTAAATTGAGTTTGAGACCCCTGATCTAGGGCATCTCTTAAGACCCAACAGTCACGCAGATCAAAGGAGCTTAGACAGCAGGCAGTTTCAATGGAGAAGCAGAAGACAGTTTCAATGGAGATGCAGCAAGCAGATTCCATGGAGAAGCAGCAGGCAGTTTCAATGGAGAAGCAGAAGACATTTTCAATGGAGATGCAGCAAGCAGATTAAATGGAGAAGCAGCAGGCAGTTTCAATGGAGAGGCGGCAAGCAGATTAAATGGAGAAGCAGCAGGCAGTTTCAATGGATTGGCAGCAGGCACACACACAAGGCTGTACTCTCCTCTAACTCTCCTGTGCTGACTGTCACATCCCCCCCCTACATGGTCTCTGGCCTATTTCAGAAATGAGAATTTCACACACACTGCATTTGGCAAAACACCCCCTAGGTAGCACTGATATTTAAGCACTTACTGACTATTTTAGAAACAGAGCAATTCCACAATGTTCTTTCTCTCCGTGAAACATTTCTACAGTGCAGAGCTTAAACAGAGGAAGCTATCTTGCAGAGCTAAACAGAAATAAGATATAGCATTTACATGACATGTTCCTCATAAACCTTAACATGCAATATCAAAGAGGCATGTAAAATAACAACCTGGCTAAATTAGCAAGCAACCTTGTGCGACATGAATAGAATAGAATAGAATAGAATAGAAGTACTTTATTAATCCTGAGGGTAATTCAGCACCACAGATCGCTCACAATGAACATTTAGTTGGTCAAAAGTCAAAAATAAGAATAGGAATAAGAATAAGACTAAAATTAAAATACACAGTCAGAGATATACATTCGAAAATCTGTATATACATTCTAAAAATCTGAAATATACAGTAATGTACAGTAAGGTATACCTATAGTAAAATGTAAATGTACTGGAAGATAATATAGGGATTTACTCTGTGCTCAGTGAGGCAGTGAGGCACAGTGAGGTGTACAGTACAGTCTGATGGCTGTTGGTATGAAGGACTTCCTGTGACATTCAGTGTTGCATCTAGGGAGTCTGAGTCTAACACGGAACGTGCTCCTTCTATTGGCCAAGTCTGTGTGTAGTGGGTGGGAGGGGTTGTCCATGATGGTGTGGAGCTTTGAAAAGGCTCCTCTCCGACACCACCGCCAGAGAGTCCAGCTCCACCCCCACCACGTTACTGGCTTTCCTGACCAGCTTGTCCAGCCTGTTCGTATCCCCCGCTCTCAGTCCACTGCCCCAGCAGGTCACCATGTACATGAAGGCACCCGCCACCAGCGACTCGTAGAACATCCTCAACATCCTTGTACAGACGTTGAAGGATCTCAGCCTTCGAAGGAAGTAGAGGCGGCTCTGGCCCTCTTGTAGAGTGCCTCAGCATGTTTTGCACTCTGAAGTATTGATAATCCTCCACCATGTCCACGTCGACCCCCCTGATGGAAAAGGGGGTCACAGGTGCTGAAGGTGGTTCTTATCACACCACATGTGACGAAGTCAACCACCAGTGCCCAGTATTCCTCCTCATCACTTTCCATTAGGCATATCCCACTATCGCAGAGTCATCAGAAATCTTCTGAAGGTGGCAGGACTCTGACCGATAGTGGAAGTCGTTGGTGTATACTGTGAAGAGGAAGGGGGAGAGGACTGTCCCCTGCAGGGCCCTTGTAGGCGTACGTACTGTGGTCTGCCTGTCAGGACACCAGTGGGGCCTCAACCTGCATTGCCTCTATCATCATGAGCTTACAATGAATCGTGACCTGCACAGTGCAGTTTTAGAATAACACAAAATCCTTATTTCAAAGAACCAAACTTAAATTAGCTTACCTATTTTGGAAATAGGAATTTCATACAGATTGTATTTGGCAAAATACTCCTTGTTTGTTCTTTTGGAAACAATTCATGTCTCTCGGTCTTCATGAAACTTTGCCACAGTGCACCTGCGCCACATTCGGGCGTTACCAAGGAGATGACAAACCATTGTTTCACTGATGGAAAATAAATCTCCCATATTTCATGTATTTGTGTGTTTGACTAAGAATGAAAATATTAATGAATTCAGAATAGAAATATCATGTATTGATTTAGCATGAAAATATTAATTTACTTAATGAACTGTACACTGATACGATACTAATCGTATACCATACTAATTAGGGGTGTAACGGTACACAGAAGCCACGGTTCGGTACGCACCTCGGTATTGGGGTCACGGTTCGGTACGAGTTCGGTACAACAGAAGAAATTTTTTTTTATAATAATTATTATTAAAGGGGAACTATTTTACTATTTCTTTCACTATTTGGGCACTTTTACACAATTCCTGTGAGTCTATGGAACACCTCTGTAATATATATATTTTTTTTATTCATTGTTTTGTATATATTTTTTTTTTATTGGTCTTTTTCCCCCTCCATTTTCCTCCGATTTTCTCCCATCCCAATGTTAGTCGTATGCCAATTCCCAGTCCCTTCCTGGTCGCTGCGCACTTACCCCCCACAGTCAGATCATCTGGGAGAGTGGAGGCTACCACGTGCTTCCTCCGACACACGTCCAGCCAATCACCGCTTCTTTTCACCTGGCAGCGCGGATTCTCATTGAGAGGGCGTAGCGTGTGGGAGGACCACACTATCCCCCTCACGTCCAATCCGCGCTTAGCAGGCGCCCCGACCGAACTGTAGGAGTCGCTGTTTACAACGACCCGGACCCACCCCGCCAGCTTCTCCCACCCTCTGATACAGCCAATTGTATCAGTGCAGATGGCCAGCCAAGCTGGTGACAACCCCGGAGCTGTGAGCTGGATTCGAACAGGCAAATCCAGCTCAGCTCCGGGGCTGGTGACGAACGCAATCTCCGCTCGGCCTAACCGCCATTGTTTTGTATTTCTAATCGAGTCCTCAAAAACAGCATTTTTCTACCTCAAGATTTCGAGCTGTTTTGAGCCTGGGCTGCAGGTGCCACCTAAACCACTGCGGAGCGTCGTCGTCTATCTCAACATTAACATGCAGCAGTGACTATATGACATCACATATAGGCACATTTTCAAACGACTCAGTTCAGTGAGGGTGAATATTGTGAGAGGAGAATTGGAAGAATGCGCCAATATGAGAATTTTGAGACATAGATCATATTAATATAAGTTCACATAGCTAGGAAACAATGCTAAACACTCAAAAAGGCCATTTATAAGATAGTTCCCCTTTAATATATAAAAAAAAAAAAATTATTTAAATTTATATATTATATTTATGATCATCATTATTATTATTATTATTATTATTATTATTATTATTATTATTATTATATAGGCTTGGTAAGTTTCACTTTCACTTCTAGAGAGGATTTAACTTAACGTGAAGCCGAGACTGAAGACTAGAGAACAGATGACATGTTACACAACAATGGCAGAGGATTATTTGGATTTAAACACAATAGCAGTTCAACTGGAGTATGGAGAGGAGCTCAGATGATCAGTCCGAAAAAGTATGTTTATTTTTTTTTTTTTGATCAGCGTGAGTCCCAGGGGCGTTTTTAGGGTTAGAAAACATTGGGGGCTTTAGCTTTTTAAACACAGAAATACGCAATTTTAGAGTAATTAGAGATGAATACTGAATAACTAGAATCATTAGAGGTTCTCAAAGTGAGGTCCAGGTCCATGAGAGGGATCTGGGCAGTCCCCATAGAAAATGCAAAGTTAACAGGACCAAATCATCAGTTTCTTATTTATTTATTTAACCTTTATTTAGCCAGATAAAACATTGATCTGGTCCAAGAAGCCCCAACAGGAGTACAAATATACATATATACACATATATATACATAATATATATACATATACTGTACATACATACACACATATACACCAATAACTAAATAAAAACACAGTTAAGAATCATACACATAGGGAGCTCCCGTAGCTCACCGCATATCTCGGCGCTATTTCTGCGTCGGGGAAAACCGTGCTCGTCACGGATCTGGGGGACACGAGTTCGATTCCCGGACCCGCCGTCATTTCTCAGAATGTCTTCCCCTGCTCTAGATCCCATTTCAACCTGTTTCTGTCGGTCATGCTTGACCAGAAAAAGCGATAAACGCTAAAAAGCAAAGTAAAAAAAAAAAAAAAAATCATTCACATAAGCAAATAAACAAACAAACAAACAAACATATGCACAGCCTATGTACAAAAGAAATAAACAGGTAATCTCTAGTCTTTACAGTTTTCTTCAATTGCATAAACACTCAAATCAAAAGTATTACACAATTATCAAAACCTTACACTCAAGGAGCAAAATATAGGCCCAGATTTGCACCCCTACAATGTCAGCCTCACACTTTTTGCAAAACAATACACACAGTGATTTGCAAAACACTAAACACTCTTGCATTACATTAGACACAGAATGTCAAATTACCACACATATGAGCCAATTGGTTAAACACAGCCATCAGATGCACAAACACACCATTGCTTAATTGTAGATACACCAATCAGGTTTAAGCACTATAAAAATGCAGCAGGTGAGTTCACCTGTCTTCAACCCAAATGGAAGGAGAGTGAAGTACTGTACACAGAGAACGTGAAAATATACAATACATCCACCAAACACTACACAAGAGAACCAATGATGCAGACTGATGAAAATATAAATGTTCTCCCATTTTCCCAAATCAGTCAACATGGAGAATCACAACAAAAAATTATCTTGCCAGATCCAGCTAGGCAAAGAGATAATGTCTAGTATTTTCTGTTTACATTTAAAAAAAAATGTTTTACTGTAATTTTAACCTGTACTGGATACAGTATTTTATGTTTGTCTGATATTTGCTGAGCTTACAGTGTTATGCACATAGTAGCATGGAAACTGGGACATGTATTGTTGTGATTCTCCATGTTGAAATTTTGACTGATTTGGTTATATGGAGAGAACATTTATATTTTCATCAGTCTGCATCATTGATTTGGGTATATGGAGAGAAAATGTAATTTTTTTCATCGGTCTGCATCATTGATTTGGGTATATGTAGATAAATAAATTATATTTTCATCACAGCATTGGTCTTGTGTAGTGGTGAATTTATTGTATATTTGCACATTCTCTGCGTACTTCACTTACAGTACTCTAATCACTGAGAAGTAGAATTGCTAAATGTGTTTTAGGTTAAGCACAGCAGTGTGTGTAACTGGTTCAAACAGAATTAAGTCATATGAAACGTGTGTTTCATATGGTAACAAAATGTAGTTTTTATAAATTAGTGTATGGTTTTGACAAGTGTTTAATTTAGCAAAGGATCTGATGTGTTCTTATAATTGTGTGTGTGGTTGTGCTAATTGTGTGTTTTGAAACACCGGGCCCCGTTTTCAAAATCATGCTTAGGCAATCGAAAAAAAACTGTATTGTGTGTTTCATTATATACATATGTTTCAGTCTTCTCATAAAAAAAATCGATTTTTGGGTCTTTTCCTGCCTTTGGTCCGCTTTGCATTCACACACTTGCAAGAGTGAATGAGCTTTCACACCACCCCAAACCAACCGGACTATCCGAGGAAATGAACCAGGGTTCGATTAAAGCTTATTATAGGACACTGGACATGGGTATGGATGGCTCCAGGTGCTGCTGCGTTAAAGTGCACATCTTCAATATCTGTACTATTTAAAAGCACAGTGCAAGACACACTCAAAGGTTATCGCACCTCAGAGATGGCAGTGGACATGTATGACAGGACAAAGGCCATATGTAATGGCCTTTGGATTGAGGAACATACTACCAGCCAAAGGAGGAAGCAGAAAAGGATGGACGAGTATGTAGTTGAGTCATCTTGTGGCACAAGCTCAGACCTCAGCTCAGAGACTGTTCTATCCAGTCGTCGACAGAATGCTGCAAGAGCTTGAGAGCAGGTTCTCATGAGTTGGATAACAACTTATGAGAGGCATACAGGCATGTTATCCAGCCTCAGACCAGTTTCTCTCAGTGGAATTGCTGCAACCCCTCGCCACACATTACAATATCCAACTATTGCCAGAGGAGATCACAGTTGCAAAGTGTTTCCTGGTCAGGACAGGCAGAGATGCAGTCCCTACTATCCAAAGTGTCTTTTCCCTCCTGGATAATAATAATAATAATAATAATAATAATAATAATAATAATAATAATAATAATAATAATAATAATAATAATAATAATAATAATAATAATAATAATAATGCATTTGATTTATAATGCGCCTTTCAGGACACTAAAAAAAAGTCCACAAATCGGTGAATGAAAAAATTATAGGATCAAATGAAAACTACTTACTAAAAATGGATGTTTAAAAGTACTAAAAACCAACAAAAAAGACCAAACACTAACAAACATTCAGCACAAACATTCAGCATGCTGACAAAAAAAAAAAAAAGCAAAAAAAAAAATTTAAACAATTTTTTATTTTTTTTAGATCCGGGGCTAGGAGAAAAACATCCAGGGCTAAAGCCCCGGAAGCCCAGGGCTAAAGCCCCGGAAGCCCAGGGCTAAAGCCCCGGAAGCCCAGGGCTAACGACGCCACTGGTGAGTCCGGCGGGGGAGAATGTTGTTGTTGTTTGTTGGCGACGTGTGTGTGTGTGTGTGTGTGTTGGCGATGAGTGGCGTGTGTGTGTGTTGGGGATACACGGCGTGTGTGTGTGTTGGCGATGCGCGGTGTGTGTGTGTGTGTGTTGGCGATGCGCGGAATGTGTGTGTGTGTGTTGGCGATGCGCGGCGTGTGTGTGTTGGCAACGCGCGCCGTGTGTGTGTGTCTTTCCATTGGTTTCATTTTGTTAACATTATTGGGCGAACAAGAAAACGAAAAAAAAACTGTACAATTGTAATGATGCTGGCTGCAGCTGTTCTTCCAATGTAAATGTGCCTTCCTCTGTGCACTTTCGCTCGCTCTGAAGTCGGACTCGGTGTGCCCGGGAACGCGTGCTGTTCTCGCACGGACCTCGCGAGTGCCTGCATGCGCTACTGGTATGTTTGCGCTGTCACGTATTCGTTGCATGGCTGCACGTACCGCACCGTGACGGCCATACCGTAAATTCGCGGGACGAATACACGTACCGTTACACCCCTAATACTAATAACTGCATGTTACAACCCCTGTGGGTCTAAGGGTAAAGGGTTGTAACATAACTGTTGGTTAAAAGAAATGATGGACCAGGTTTGTAAACACAATGATATTTATTGATAAATGCAAAGGAAGCACATGTAGCTCAAGGGTGAGCCAAGGCCAAAACAACAAACAAACACCACTATTCTTCAAATAAACCAACCTAATATATGGTAAAAGAAATGACATTACCTAAACTACCCTTACCTAACCAAAACAGGAGAAAACAATATCCAAATGAATATCCTGAAAAAGAGGAAAAAACACATTAATGATACATACAAGAATGGCAAACATATAACACAACAATCTATATAGCTAACAATGCTCTCTCTGTGGCCATACACACACAAAGGCAGTTTCACAAATCACAAAGGCCAATAAACAAATGCAATATTATCAAAGGTCAAGGTTACAAAATATCACCAGGCCTAGCCTCATGCCAGAGAGAGAGCGTGACTGAAGTGAGCAGCGGGTGATGGTTTCTGATTGGGTCTTGGAGTCTTGGAACCCATCCACCAATCAGTGCTGTGCTGCTATGTAGTCCACCAATGGAGGGGCAGGCATAGCAGGGACCAATGGTGGAGGATGGGTTCTGGCTGGAGGGAGGAAACAAAATGGAGAACAAGACACACACTGGGAAAGCACATACATTGGGATGTAACACTGCACCATAAGCTTTGTGGGTGGGTTACATCAGCAAGCTACAATACAGATTTTACATCTCTTTTACAACCCACACATTCAGTAGAAAGTTATCCGGCTGCAAGCTAACCTAGCTTAGCACAAATGAATGTAAGCGAATACGGATCACAGAGATGTTTTTGGCTAGCGGGTCCATATCCGCTTCAATTCATTTGTGTTAAGCTAGGCTAGCTTGCAGCCTGATAGCTTTCTACTGAACGCACAGAGAGGAAATTGGTAGCCTATCTATTTTCTTGTCTCACTCTGGATAAGACAGTAAGCTCATTTCCCATAATGTTGGCCTGTTCCTTTAAAATGTGACAGTGACAGAGGAGGCACATACAGTAGCTACAGCTCCTGGCTCTAACCGAGACCTGGATAATGCCCAATAACTCGTCTACAAACTATAACTTCTCTCATACACCCTACCCTCCAGACCTGGCGGAGGCACCGGTCTTCTGACCACTCCCTCATGGTCCACAACAGTGGCATAATTTTGGAGGATTTATTGATTATTCTTTGCAGTTTGTTTTTGGAGTGAATGTCCAGACTGCTGTACCAAACTGTTATGGAGAAGGTGAGGATGCTTTGTATGATGGCCTGGTAAAAAGGGAGAAGGAGATGTTTTCTGATTCTGTATTTTTTGAGCTGGCGGAGGAAGAAGAGTCTTTGATTGGCTTTTTTGTGGATGTGGTCTGTGTTGGCTTTCCATTTGAGGTTGTTGCTTATGTGGGTGCCAAGACATTTGAAAGAGTCTGTGGTTATTATGGTTTTGCCGGAGATAGATATGGGGGTTTTGGGGTTTGGCTGGCATCTGAAGTCGATGATGAGTTCTTGGGTTTTTGATGAGTTGAGGAGGAGGTTATTGTCTGTGCACCAGGTGACTGGTTGATCTGTGTATGGTATTCTGTTTCATTGTTGTCTGTGATGAGGCCTTTGATGGTTGTGTCGTCTGCATATTTGTAGATTTTGATGGAGTTGTGGAGGGATATGAGCAGGTTGGTGTATAGGGATAAAAGCCAGGGTGAAAGGATGCAGCCTTGGGGGGCTCCTGTGCTGAGATATAGAGGGTGGGATGTGATGTTGTTGATTTTGACCGTCAGTTAGAGAGGAAGCTGTGGATCCAGTGACAGAGGCAGGGGTCAATGGTCATGTCCAGTAGTTTATTGATGAGTTTGGCTGGGATGATGATATCATAACCGTCTATTATTTTTCTTGCAATTGGGTTGTGTTTTGAGGTGTGTGTTCAACACAATGTAATATCAAAAACATGTTCACAAATAGTATGGGTTACTGAATGCTGAACTGCACTGTTATAATCACTAAGCCATTGTAAGACATTACCTGTGTCCCTGTATCACTTGTCTCTGTTGCCCTTTGACAAAAAAACTTCTGTATGTCCATTTTCCTTTTTTTTCTCCTGGCAGCATATTTGAGTTAGTCACCTAGTAAAAGTGAGATAATTGACAATATCAATACATGCTAGGGCTGTACCGAATAATTCGAAGCTTCGTTCATAATGTTGACATTCGAATTCTAAATCAACATTAAAACTTTTAATTAAAAACATTTCTTTATATATTAATTTGCCAAGGTGCGCGCCATACCTTGCCATACCAAAACGACGCCGATGGTCCACAAACACAATATTACTTCCAACTCTGTCACTCTCCTCTCTCGAATATCATGCAATATCTGTCTCTAATCCATTCAAACTCACCATTGTTACTCTCTATCGCCCCCAGGTCCGCTCGATCACTTCCCAGATGAGGTGGACATGCTTCTAAGCTCTTTACCCGAAGATGGCACCCCCCTCCTTCTAATGGGCGATTTCAACCTGCCTGACTCATCTCAGTCAGACACAGTGGTCTCCCTCCTACAATCCTTTGACCTGACTCCCACTGTCATGCCTCCCACTCACAAAGCAGGCAACTCCTTGGATCTCATATTGTCCCGTAACTCCAGCATCATTAACACCATGGTAACTCCCCTGCATGTGTCTGACCATTCCTTCATATCCTAAGTTCTCACTAACTCACATGCTTAACCCCAACCCATCCACTCCAATTCAAACCATCTCAGTCAGCTGCAACCTGCTCTCCCTATCCCACTCCACCCTCTCCACTGACATACAATCCTCTCTACCTCTGAGTGACACCTTCTATGCTCTCCCCCCAGATAAGATAAGATATTCCTTTATTGATCCCCTTGGGGAAATTCAGGCATCATAGCAGCATGGGGGAAGGGGGGGAGGTACAGGTAGTAAAAACAACACAAGCAGTGTAAACAAATAGGTCAATATAATTTACTATCTAACTAACTGAAATATATATTCACAGTATTCACAGTGCCACATAAGGTGCAGTATGCATAAGGTAGTGTTATAATTTACTATCTAACTAACTGAAATATGCATTATTCACAGTATCACAGTATCCACATAAGGTGCAGTATGCCTAAGGTAGTGTTATTGTCCTCCTTGGGTTCCTATTAGTTCTAGGTCAATGTCTGGCAGCAGTCGTTGCCCACTGTTGGGGAGCCTGATGGCCGCTGGTATGAAGGACTGTCCGAGGCGGTTAGTTGAGTGTCGGGGGGGTATGAGTCTGTGGCTGAACGTGCTTCTCATCTTGACTAGCTCGTCGTAGAGAGGGTGGGAGGGGTTCTCCAGGATGGCAGCCAGCTTCCTTCTCATCCCCCTCTCTGCCATCACCTCTAGTCTAGGTAGCTCGACTCCCACCACAGAGATAGCCTTCCTCACCAGCTTGTTGAG
The DNA here is from genome assembly GCF_963971535.1 of Notolepis coatsorum. NCBI lineage: Eukaryota > Metazoa > Chordata > Actinopteri > Aulopiformes > Paralepididae > Notolepis > Notolepis coatsorum. The sequence goes on from NC_140170.1 coordinate 147,355,282, forward strand.
CTTGTTGGTGTCCCTTGATTTGATGTAGCCTCCCCAGCATGCCACAGCATAGAAGAGGACGCTGGCCACTACAGACTGGTAAAATGACTGCAGCAGTCTATTGCACACGTTGAAGGACCTGAGTCTCCTCAGGAAGAACAGTCTGCTCTGTCCCTTCCTGTAGAGGGCCTCTGTGTTATCCGACCAGTCCAGTTTATTGTTCAGGTGTACCCCAAGTGTAACTGAGGGGTACAATTCCCTGACTGTATTGAGAGTATGGTATTATTAAACCACTACTTAGTTATGTACTTTAATTACTGGCCATACAGTACACGGTATATATGGTGAACACCCACACAAGAATACTTCAATGACACTAAAGTTCTATTTTGAGGGATTTATTATTATAGCAAGCAACAATAGGTTACAACATGAGAATTATGAATTGCGCTTATATGGCGAAGAACACTTAAGTAGGTCAAGAGCGTAAGTCCATGAGCATGTTAAGATGGGTATAATTGACACCACCTGTAGCATAAGAATTACACAAGGCACACTCGTAGTCAGCTGGAGATACTAAGGGGGGTTCCCTCCGGTTGTAAGCCAGCAGGGGAGAGGAATGTTCGGGAGCAAAAGTCTGGATCAACGAGGAATCAATAAGCTCCAGCTACGGGAGTCGGTACATATACTCCCCTCGATCGGCAGACAAAAGCAGCAGCTATAATCCAGTATGCGCGACAGCATGGATGAAAGCCAGCCAGCCTCTTCCTAGAGACGGGCTCGAGTGATGCTCCTCACGGGTAGATCCCACACAGCAGTGGGGTAGACGGTTCTCTGCTCCAGCAGCCACAGTACCAAAAGCAATATAATCCAGCCGGAAAAGGCTCTGCATTCGCCGGTGTAGATTCTCCTGTGCACGGTACTTCACATTAACTAGGTCGAACTTGACGTTATTTCACTAAACTCTGACACTTTTACTATCCTATTCGCACGCGGTTCTAAGTGCTCTATTTAGACGCAAAGTTGCTCACTTCACTTGGTCGTTGACTCGTGGTGAAGGCTTTAACGTTTGATAAGACGATACGTTACTTTGAACGAATGATGAACTGAATGAACTGTGGACTAAGAACGAAGTGAACTAAGTGCTGCTGTATCCACCTGCGCCGTATTTATACGTAAGGTGAATAATCTAGTGCCAACCTCAGTTCTGTCTCGTATTACTGCGCAAACCTGGACATGTTGAGACAAGCCTTGGCGGTGGCTTTGAACTCGCCATTGGGGGTATGGTCCCTGTCGCCTAGGGGTCGCTGTCCAATAGGAGAACGAATATTATGGTCTGGCTTGTACCTAGGTAAAGGGATATTCCGTGTATATATACAAAGAATATACAAGGGATATCAAACGATATACAAATATTATACAATATATCTCAAGTAATAGATATATATATTCGGTTTAATCTGACCCTTTGTAACACCAAGGAACTTATATGAGTCCACCACCTCCACCTCCTCCCCTCGGATGGTGATAGGAATCGGGGGGGGGGGCTCTTCTTGCCCCTCCGGAAGTCCACCACCAGCTCCTTGGTCTTACAGGTGTTGAGTTGGAGGTGGTTGCTGTCGCTCCACCCCACAAATCTCTCCACCAGGGCTCTGTACTCCTCCTCATCATCGTCGGTGATGTAGCTTACGATGGAGGAGTCGTCAGAGAACTTCTGCAGGTGGCACCCGCTTGAGTTGCGGCAGAAGTCTGAGGTATAGAGGGTGAAGAGGAAGGGTGACAGCACAGTTCCTTGGGGGGCGCCGGTGTTGCTCACCAGTACGTCAGACTGACTGTCCTTTAGTCTGACGTACTGCGGTCTCTCAGTGAGGTAGTCCTTGATCCAGGCCACCAAGCCGTGCTCCAGCTGCATCGCAGAGAGCTTCTCCGCTAGCAGTGACGGCTGGATGGTGTTGAAGGCGCTGGAGAAATCAAAGAACATAATCCTCACTGAGCTGCGTGGCTTCTCCAGGTGCGTGTATGCTCTGTGGAGCATATAGATGATGACATCCTCCACCCCGATGTTTGCCTGGTATGCAAACTGCAGGGGGTCGAGGGAGTCACACACCAGGGGCTTGAGGTGTTGCAGGACCAGTCTCTCAAACGTCTTCATGACGTGTGACGTCAGAGCGACTGGCCTGTAGTCGTTGAGGGTGCTGTGTCATCCCTTCTTGGCCACCGGGACGATGCAGGAGGTCTTCCAGAGCTGGGGCACCCTCTCCAGCCTCAGGGAGAGGTTGAAGAGATGTTGGAGTGGTGCTGCCAGCTGCTCCGCACATGCTTTGAGCACCCTGGGATTGGTGTTGTCCGGTCCTCTGGCCTTATTCACACTAATCTTGGAGAGCTGCCTCCTGACCAGGCTGTTAGTGATGGTCAGGGTTGGGGCTGATGTCTCCATAGGTAGTGTGCCGTTGGCTGGGATGGTGGGGATGGTGTTTGATGAGCAGGCTGCTGCTGCTGCTGCTGTTGGGGGTGGGGTGCCAGTGCTGATGGATGTGGGTGGGTGGGGGGGGGGTGCTTGGTAGGTGTGAACTGGTGCTGGTGTCGATGGGTGGGGGAGGGGTGTGGAGAGGCCACTCTGGTCGAATCGGTTGAAGAACGTGTTGAACTCGTTTGCACGCTCTTGGGGGCCCTCAACAGCCGTACTCTGCTGTTTGAACCCAGTAATCTTCCGGACAGCCGCCCACACCTCCCTGGTGTTGTTGGCCTGTAGTCTGCCCTCTAGCCTGTCCTTGTAGCTGTCCTTGGCTGCCATTAGCTCTTTTTTGAGCTCCCTTTGGACAGCCCTGGCCTGCTCAGTGTCCCCTGCCATGAAGGCCCTATTTTTCCTGTTTAGCAGGTGTTTAATGTCCTTGCTAATCCAGGGTTTATTGTTTGAAAAGCAGCGTACCTTCTTTGTGGGTACGATGCTCTCCTCACAGAACCTGATGTAGTCTGTGATGCAGTGGGATAGTCCATCAATGTCATCTCCATGGACCCTCTCAAACATGTCCCAGTCTGTCGACCTGAAGCTCCTCCTCGACGTCGTCAGACCACTGTGGGACAGACCTGGTGGTCGGTGGCTGTCTCTTAATGATAGGCCTGTATGTAGATACAAGCCTCACTAGGTTGTGGTCTGACTGGCGAAGGGGGGGGGCAGGGAAGTCGCACTGAATGCCTCCTTTACATTAGCATACAGGAGGTCCAGTGTTTTGTCTCCCCTGGTTTTGCAGGTGGCATACTGGGTAAAGTTTGTCAGGGTCTTGTTCAGTCACATGGTTGAAGTCCCCATTGATAAAAATAAATGCATCCGGGTGTTTTGTCTGGAGCCCCGCGACTGTGGAGTGTATGACGTCACTCGCCTGCGCCGCCACTGCGCTCTGTGGGATGTAAACAGTCAGAGCCAGAACATTTCTCGCGGTAAATAGTATGGACGCAGACTCAGTGCCAATAGTTCGATGTCGGGGGAACAGATGCGTTCCTTAATGGTGATGTGCCCAGGGTGGCACCATTTGGAGTTAACAAAGACAACAAGCCCTCCGCCTCTCCTCTTGCCGCACCGCCGTGAAGCCCTCTTGTTCAATTACACTGTCCGGGATGTTATCGTTCAGCCAGGATTCTGTAAAGCATAGTAGGCTTGCCTCCTTGTACTCACGCTGGTTGTTCATCAGGGCTGAGAGCTCGTCCATCTTGTTGGCCAGCGATCGCACGTTCCCCATAACGACAGAGGGCAGGTAAGACTTGAATCTCCTGCTATCCTTTCTCCTGTCCCTCACGATCATGCCAGCTCGTTTCCCCCATCTGCGTATCCTTATGTCGGCTGGTAGATTCCTCTGTGGCGCTGCAACTCTGTCTCGAAAGCAGAGGAGAGCCTCCCGCGGGTACACCAGCCCACCAGTGTTGTTGTTGTTGTTGTTGTCCATTGTTCAGCTGTGCTCAACCGAACTTGCCTAACTCAGCTAACTTCACAGAAGTTTTTAACAATTGCATTAACTTGGTGTAAAGCAACGGTCACTTAGACACCTATTAATGTAAGTAGAATCATCATTTTATCATCATCATCATTTTATTTATCCGTACATGGAATCACCACAGTCCAACAGTACATATTCACATAATTCACAAAAAATACCATGGCCGAAAGGAACAGGAAGAAGAAAAAATCGTATATATACCTGCCCCTACACACGTACAACACACCGATAGACATATTGTGTAAAACCAAACAGAATATACCCATTTTGCAAAAAATAAATAAAAATTTAACATCAACACAACCAAATTAAATCAACATAAATAAACCCATTTTGTCTATCTATCAGTCAAACTACATATTTAGGTTAATTCATTTACACACACACACCCCCACACACACACACTTATATAATGTATTATACTTCTATATACTATCTAATTTCTATTTTATTATAATATAACTAAATCATACTATTTATTCTACACCATATTGGTACAGTATTATACAATATTTTAATATATTATTATTCTATGTTACGCTGCTATATACTATATTACTATACTCATACTGGCCTACACTACAACTCTATGCTACGTCCTGACACGCTAAACTGCAATATTATACTAAACTGTGCTATACTGTCTATGTATCTTTTCTTTGCACAACCTTTTGAAGTGAAATATATTATTGGAACTCTTTTCATCGTTCTGCAAAGAGTTCCATAGTTTGATACCTATAACTGAGGTGCACCTTTGTTTTAAGGTTGTTCGTGCAAATTGGTGTTTAAAATTTAATTTCCTTCTGCTGTCATCTGGACAGGGAACGAACAACCTCTGTATATTTGCTGGTAATACTCTGCATTTTGCTCTAAACAAAACTAATAAAGTCTGTATTTCAGCTAACTCTTTAAGTTTCAATAGTCTGGATTTAATAAATAATTCGTTGGTATGTTCTCTTGAATCTACATTGTGAACTATTCTTACTGCTCTCTTCTGTAATATAAATAATGGCTTTATGTTGCTTTCATACGTGTTACCCCACACTTCCACACAGTAACTCAAATATGGTAGGATGAGTGAACAATATAATATTCGCATAGAATTATAATCAAGCACATTCTTTGCCTTGTTCAAAACAAAAACACTCTTGGCTACCTTATTTTTTATGTACATTATATGTGGCTTCCATGTCAATTTCTCATCCAACATAACACCCAAAAATTTTAACTCGGATACTCTTTCAATATTAACTCCGTCAATACATAATGCCACATTGTCCTTCTTTCGATTAGTAAATATCATAAATTTCGTTTTTTCCAAATTTAGGGATAGCTTATTGTTATCAAACCATATCTTAAGTTTACACATTTCATTTACAATATCATCTGCTAATTTTTTAAGGTATTTTCCTGAACTGAAGAAATTTGTATCGTCAGCAAATAAAACAAATTTCAATATGTTTGACACTTCACATATATCATTAATATATAAAATAAAAAGTTTGGGCCCCAGGACCGAACCTTGAGGGACACCACATTCAATATTCATACATTCAGATGTGTAACCAGAGAGTTGTACATATTGTTGTCTATTTTCAAGATAGCTACTTAACCAGTTCATCGCCACCCCTCTCACACCGTATGTTTGTAATTTAGAAATTAAAATGTGATGATCTATCGTATCAAATGCTTTTTTTAAGTCAATAAACACCCCTATTGTGTAATTCCTCTCATCTACTGCTGTGGTTATTTCTTCATATATATTCATTAAGGCTAAGGCTGTTGATCGATTTGCCCTGAATCCATACTGACTCTCACTCAGCAGGTTATTCTTTTCAATAAAACTATCTAATTTATGAGCAAACACTTTTTCAAGAATCTTGGAAAATTGTGAAAGCAAAGACACTGGTCTGTAGTTGGTAAAGCTGTGTTTGTCCCCAGATTTAAATAGAGGAATAACCTTTGCTATTTTCATTCTGTCTGGAAAGGTGCCTGTTTGAAAGGAAAGATTAAAAATATGACACAGGGGGTTAATTATACAATCAATGGTCTTCTTCACAATTATCATGTCAATTCCATCACTGTCAGTTGATGTCTTATTTTTTGAATTTAATGCTATTTCTATAATTTGTCTTTCACTCACATGTCCTAGAAACATAGACTGCAACACTTTACTTTCCCCTGTCCAGTCTTTATTTGCTTTCCCTTCATTATGACTTTGGATATTCTTAGCAAGGTTTGGGCCTACATTTACAAAAAATGAATTAAATTCATTTACCACTTCATTCACGTTTTTAATAACCGTATTGTTGTCATTAATGAAGTAATTGGGTAAATCTGCAGATACAGCTTTGCTTCCAATGACATTTCGTAAAATCTTCCAAGTTTCTTTGATATTATTTATATTTTCCTTTAAGACATTATTATAGTGTTCTTTCTTTGCATTTCTAATTATAGTAGTTAATTTATTTTTGTAAGCTTTATATTGATTTTCAGCCTTTTTTGTTCTTAATTTGATAAAATCTCTATAGAGTTTGTTTTTCTTTTTACTTGCATTTTGTAAGCCCTTTGTCATCCAGGGTTTTATTTTATAATTACATTTTTGCTTCCGTACTACCATTGGACAGTGTTCTTCATACAGCGACACGTAAATGTCCAAAAATGCCTCATATGCAGCATTTACTTCTTCCACATAAACCCCTTTCCACTCCTCATTAACCAGATCATTCCTGAACTTGGCTATTGTGTCATCAGTTCTTACCCTTGTGTATCTAAGGGAGTTTTCTTCCTTCTTTGTCTTAATTTGACAGTCATATATTACAAATATAGGTAAGTGGTCACTAATATCATTTATCACAAGTCCGCTTTTAATATTGTTCTCCAAAGTGTTTATAAAAATATTGTCAATTAATGTAGCACAAGTTGAGGTTACTCTACTGGGTTTTGTGATCAGTGGGTAGAACCCTCTGCCATATAGAGCATCCACAAAATATGACGTGCAGTGATTAGATTGCTTTAAGAGATCAATGTTAAAGTCTCCACAAATCAGACATGTTTTGCTCTCATTTAACCCATTCAATAACTCTTCCAAACTGTCTTTAAATGATTCTATGCTTGACCCTGGTGTTCTGTATACACAAGTAACAACAATATTCTTCACCTTATCCATTTCAATTTCCACAGTTATACCTTCCATTAAGTCATCGATTACTATACTTTGCACTTGTTTACATTTCAAGTCACTGTCCACATACAGGGCCACGCCCCCTCCCCTTTTGTTGTTTCTATCCAGGTGATACAGCTCATAACCCTCCAAGTGAAAATCAGCACAATTCTCCTGCTTTAACCATGTTTCAGATAATGCTATAACTGAAAATCTATTATTAAATGTTTTTAAGTATTCATTAATCTTGGTGAAATTCGCATAAAGGCTTCTACAATTTAGGTGTATCAACGAAAACCTATTTTCTGGTTTAACAATGTCATTAAGCTGTTCATCTGTATAATATTTACAGGTATTATTAATTGCATTAAACACATGAGTCTCAGGATCAACATCATATTCAAAATCATATATTTCTTCCGTATCCGACATTGTGGTTATGTACTTGATTTCCGGGCTCCAGTGAGCCTACTTCTTTAAAGTCACCCATGTATGTATCTCCAAATACAATTCCACCCAAGTTGACCATACCATACAGCTGGCCAACATGAGCCCTTGGCTGCCCAAGACACATCTCCATAGTCCATGCTGTAGTTGTCCACAATGCCTCTCCACAAAAGTAGTCCATGCCATAACTGTCCGTGGAAAACATATACACACCCAGATCCAAAATTGAAAACAATAGTCCATGTCCATAGTCGAGCAAAAAGTAATTCAAGTTCTCTCTTTCAGTCTGCAGTATCCATGCATTCAACATGCGGTAGGAAACAGAATCCCAGTCCAAAAAAAGAAAATGGAATCCCAATAGACAGTATAGATAAAAAATAATCCATGATATCTCTTTCAGACCATAGGTTCTATGCCAACCAAAGAATGCCATAAAGTTGAAAATGAAAAAGCCAAAAAAAAACAAAGAACAAAAAAAAACATAAAAGAAACATATCTTCCACATGTCCAGACAGAAAACATCTTGGCCATACAGGCCTACCAGAAAAAAACTCAGTCAATAAGGTAAACAGCATGAATGAAATCCAAGTCATCGGTCCCAAAAAAATATATTTAGGCATTGTCACTTGTATTGCTCCAGATCATTCAGATTTCGTACCGCAACCACCCTGGCCTGCTCTGGTGGTCCGTTTAACTTTATAAATACTTTTCCATTTCTTGACCAGGTTGCTTGGATCTTGTTTTGCTTTCTGAGGGCACGGCCATACCAAGCTATTTCAGAATTCTTCTTTGTTAGGTGCTCGTTTATATACACTCCAGTATCTCTAAGGTTTTTGGATTGTCTCAACACTTCAACCTTATGCTTTCGATTTGCAAGCTTGACAACAATCGTGGTCTTGGTGTTTTTTTTTTTGTCCTTGCTTGGGAGAATGTGACAAGCCGAGATGTGCTGGCTCTCTAAGGGAATGTTCTTACTTCTCATGTATTGAACCACTTGCTGCTCTACTGTATACAGTTCCTCAGGTGGTGCATCCTCACCTTGTCGGTCACCGGCTGTTGCTCTGGCATAGCTGCGATGTTTGATTTCCAGCCCAGTGATGATAAGGTCATCAGCACGAGAGTACTGCTCCAAGTCGTCAATCCTTTGTTCCATCAGTTCGATCTTCTGGTCCCTTTGGTTGATTGTGGCCTTCAACTCACGAACCTCCTTCATTAGTTTCATGATGTCACCTTGTTGTTTTACCACTTTGCTGATCTCCTCAGTCATAAAATTTAGTGATTTTTTAAATTCTTCAAATTCCTCTGCCAGTTTTTTGATCGTCATAGTCATCTTTGCTCCAGCCGGTCACAAGTAGACAAAGAAAAAGGCTTAATGAGATACTACTATGTTTCAAACCACCATGTGCTGCTCCCAGGCCTTTAACAATGTCCTTGTTCAAAATACACCAACTTGCAAAGATTTACCCAAAAACTGGAAATAAACATTACTTTGCCATCAGTGGTGATTTCATTCTGTATGGATGGCACTGTATTTTGGTGATTTCTAAAGGATTGTAAAGTATTTCAGGAAACCCTGAGCAGAGGAAAGGTAGTGATCTTGTTGGCCAGCGATCGCACATTCCCCATAACGACAGAGGGCAGGTAAGGCTTGAATCTCCTGCTATCCTTTCTCCTGTCCCTCACGATCATGCCAGCTCGTTTCCCCCATCTGCGTATCCTTATGTCGGCTGGTAGATTCCTCTGTGGCGCTGCAACTCTGTCTCGAAAGCAGAGGAGAGCCTCCCGCGGGTACACCAGCCCACCAGTGTTGTTGTTGTTGTTGTTGTTGTCCATTGTTCAGCTGTGCTCAACCGAACTTGCCTAACTCAGCTAACTTCACAGAAGTTTTTAACAATTGCATTAACTTGGTGTAAAGCAACGGTCACTTAGACACCTATTAATGTAAGTAGAATCACAAAAAGAAATAAGTAAAAAGTAGTAAATCGGGATAAGAAGTAGAGGGGGTTGGGAGCTGCTATGAAAGGCTGCCACTCACCTCGGTGCCTACTACTAATAAGTACTAAATGGTTCTGAGCAGTGGTGTTGTTAGCCCTGGGCTTCCGGGGCTTTAGCCCCGGATGTTTTTCTCCTAGCCCCGGAGCTTAAAAAAAATTAAATAAAGAATTGTTAATTTTGTATTTATTTATTTTTTAAGATGGCAGCATCCCCATTGTCTGTGCTGAATGTTTGTTACTGTTTGGTATTTTTTGTTGGTTTTTAGTACTTTTAAAATGATCTTTTAGCATTTTTACAGCTTTTTTCCTGGCCACGCAGGACCGATAGAGGAGAGGGAGAACGGGAGGAGAGGTAGGGAAGATATGCGGCAAATGGTCACCGGGAGTGGGAAATGAACCCGGGACGACCGCTTTGCGACTATATGGTGTGCTACTGGAGCGGCCAGGGTTTTAGTACTTTTAAACGTCCATTTTTAGTACAGTAAGTAGTAGGACTTTTTTTTTGTGTCTTGAAAGGCGCCTTATAAATAAAATTCATTATTATTATTATTATCATCCAGGAGGGAAAAGACACTTTGGATAGTAGGGACTGCATCTCTGCCTGTCCTGGCCAGGAAACACTTTTCAACTGTGATCTCCTCTGGCAGTAGTTGGATATTGTAATGTGTGGCGAGGGGTTGCAGCATTTCCACTGAGAGAAACTGGTCTGAGGCTGGATAACATGCCTGTATGCCTCTCATAAGTTGTTCTCCAACTCATGAGAACCTGCTCTCAAGCTCTTGCAGCATTCTGTCAAGGACTGGATAGAACAGTCTCTGTCTCAGCTGATCTCCTGAGCTGAGGTCTGAGCTTGTGCCACAAGATGACTCAACTACATACTCATCCATCCTTTTCTGCTTCCTCCTTTGACTGGTAGTATGTTCCTCAATCCCAAGGCCATTACATATGTCATACATGTCCACTGCCATCTCTGAGGTGCGATAACCTTGGAGTGTGTCCTGCACTGTGCTTTTAAATAGTACAGATAGGTATTGAAGATGTGCACTTTAACACAGCAGCACCAGGAGCCATCCATACCCATGTCCAGTGTCCACTGACAAAGACATGCTCATGATACTGTGATAAACTATAATAAACTTTAATCGAACCCTGGTTCATTTCCTTGGATAGTCCGGTTGGTTTGGGGTGGTGTGAAAGCTCATTCACTCTTGCAAGTGAACCCTGCTGCGGTTCATTTGAGATGTGAATGCAAAGTGGACCAAAGGCAGGAAAATACCCCAAAATCTAATCTTTTTTTTACGAGAAGACTGAAACATATGTATATAATGAAACACACAATACTGCTTTTTTCCGATTGCTTAACACATTCCCTGCCACTGGTTATATCCATCAATATAGCCAGTCTGCCACCACTCTAAGCCTATGGAGATGTTCACCTTCTTTGCAGGGCTATAACTTTTTAAATTGTATTGCTAAATTGACATTACTATGGCCCATTCAACATCGGTTATCTATCGTTCAGGATGTAGGAACGTTATACTTTTTCATTCATAGATTCATACAAAAATACCTTCTAGAATATAAGTATGTTTTTATCGTTTTCTGCGGTAATTCAGAATGTGAGTTATAGGCATAAACGCATATAGATTATCAATTGCCGTTTATTCCCGATACACGCTATATTAAAAAATTCAACTGTATATGATCCAGTGGAGGTTTCTCTATGACAACACGTGAAACACAAATTCACTCATAATTCATAATTATTATTAATTTACATATTATACCTATTATATATATTAAAAAAAAAGAAAAAAAAATCAGAAAATCATAACCCTGAAGGCATTTCGTGTTTATTTTTGGTACACAACATTTTTAGGGGTATTAAGGGGTGCTGAATCCAAATCTGCTGTATACCAAGCTCACAATTTTTAAATAAGGCCTCAAAATTGAGAAATCCAACATGGCCGCCAGCGCCAGGCTGAAATCTATTTAAGTGCATATCGTTTTGACTAAACAAGGTAGAAACATGAATGAAATGTGTTTTTATATGTTTGCATACACGAGGAATTTGAAATCATATCCTGATTTTAGATCAGTTGTGAAAATGTAGCTTGAAACTAATATTTATAGCAGAAACGGTGGTCGTTATTGATGCATAACTCATCAACCAAATAAGAAAGAAAAGCAGGATGATCCCAGGCCATGGATTTATTCATCAAACTCTTTTCTCTTGATTTTTTTTTATCAACATGCCATTTATGCAAATTAGATAGTCCTTAAATGCGTACAGTAGCTTAGGTACAGTCATTTATTGTCAGACATCAATCGTATTCAGGCGGGTGTCGCAGGTGTCTTGCAGTTGCATGATTCATCCAATGCCACTTTTCCTGAATAGAATAGAATAGATTATAATAAAATAAAAAGATTATTTTACCATATCAATATAAGTAAATGATTGATTGAATTTGATTGATTGAATACTTTATTTTGACACAATCGTAGGACAAACATTTGAAAAACAAACAATAACAGTGTCAACACGCTGGTCAAAAATGGATAAAACACAATAAAGCCAAGGCTTGTTTCCATTGTGGTCCATACATGGAACATAAAAGGCACAAAAACACAAATGGACATGTACACTAGACAGGACACCCTAAAAATAAGTACAATAACACCTAACCTGAAAACTCATACAGTCAACTAATGTTAAAAGAAAATCCGCAAACCCTTAAAAACAAATCATGACAAGGAGAGATAAAAGCCAAGTTATGATAAAATAGATAAAAACCATATTAAGACCAATTTGAGTTGCTGCTGAGCCATGTTTTTAGGGCGGATTTAAATCCGAGAGGGGAGTTCAGGAGTTTTATGAATGTTGGCAGGGCATTCCACATTACAGTAGCCGAGAAAAAAATGCATCTTTCCCCATGCATGTCCTGACTCTCTGCGGGACCAGGTCCGTGGGGCTTCCTCTTGTGGCGTGTTTGTGGACATCTCCTACTTTATTAAAATAATTTATTAGGTACTTTCTTTCAGTACTTTAAAAAACAGTCGAATTTTAAGCTGGTGTACCCTTTCCTCAACCCTAAGCCATCCCAGACTGCTAAAGTGGGCTGGCGTTAGGTGAGTCCTAAAGTGAAGGTTGTGCAGGAGTCTCACTAGTTTGTTTTGGGAGGTCTGGAGATTTGTCTTCATTTGTTTGGATATGTTGCTGTACCATGAAGTGCAAGCATAGTCAAAGTGACATTGGATGAGGGCAAGTGAACTCCCTGCAGGCTTTAGGCATGGGTGGCAGAGAGAGTAGCCGTGGCACTAGCTGTCCTTCCTTGTGTATCCACCCCATTTCATCAACAGGAGGAAGATCAGGGCGCGGCAGGTGAGCTTGGTTCCAGATGCTTGCTTGATAGTGTGAGACTGAGCGCATGATGTGGAACTTCACTGCATCCGAGGTTGGTGGCAGAGTCTCTTGTGGACGGCCTTTGCAGAATAACTTGACTCTTGCTTTGTTGCACGTATCCACCTCAGACACACCATAGATCTTGCAGATGAATCTCTCTGTTGATGTCACAAGATCTTCTGTGAAAGGGCCCTTCCCAAGGCCAGCAAGATCAGTGTGATGGTGGTCGAACACCTGCCAGGCTGTTTTCTTTCCGTGACCACTGAACTGGGACACACTGTCACATCCGGTGAGGGCATGGAAGGCAAGGATTGTGTCCAGTTGACCATCAGATAGTAGCTTTCTAATGTCATGTACTGGAAAATATTTTGGATCCTTCGATGTCCCAGCTTTCATGTAGAGATGCGTACATCGGATTCTGTCATAGTAAGCCAAGAGTAGAAGCAGCACATCTGTGTCACACGCTGACACAATGATTGTTTCCATTGGAGCCTGGATGCAGTGTAAAATCATCGTGTATCATCGTGTATCAGCTTCCTCATGGTCAGCACTCAGAGAGGAGACTTCAAGATCTGGATCTGTTGACTTGACAGTTGTCGCTTCAGCAAACCCCCCCTGATACTACAACTACAGTGTTCATCATCCGGGCTGTGTTCTATCAGGTGTGGTTTGAGAGTAGTTGAGCGAGATCTTATTTGTTGTCTTCAAGGGCCATGAAGCTCGACCAATCGGCAGGAAGTGGAACAGACTTGTTTTTGATTTCACGACGTACTGGTCTGTGGCGCTGTTTGCGTTTCACCCTTGTGCCTGTTTTGATGGATTGGTCATGGTATCTGTCAAAGACGACATCTACCCTCTGGTATTTTGCTCCCATCTTCAACACGGTGTCAGTGAACTTGTTGGCATAGTCACCAAATGTTGTAGTGTCTGGCGGCTTTCCGAGTGCCATTACCAGAGCTTGGCCATCAATGACCAGGCAGCTGGGTCCCTGAAGGGTAAGATCTGCAGGGGTTTTAACTTGTTTCCTCAGTATATTTGCTAACACAGACTTGTTGGTGGAATGTAGACTACCGTTAGTTGTGGCCAGAGATGGCGGGATGGGCATGAGCTCATGCTGGAGGATATTGTCAAGGTCTACCTTACGACCTGCTCTGTAAGCTGTGATGAGCCTTTGTAGAATCTGCAAAGGTTCCATCACAGCACATTTCTTTGAAAATAATAACAATAGCTGAGAAATTATTCATAGTTACTAGGGATGCTCGATATTGGCTTTTTTACCGATACCGATATACCGATATTGTCCAATTCTTAATTTCCGATACCGATATCAACCGATATCACATTTTAATGCCGATATCGGTAGGCCGATAATATCGGTAGGCCGATAATATCGGACATAATTTCTATAGAAATGTAAAAAAAAAAAAAAACGATACCGATATTTTCCGATATCACATTTTAATGCCGCTATCGGCCGATAATATCGGTAGGCCGATAGTTACAATTCTTTTTTCACTATCTATATCACTAGTCTATATGAGATATAAATCTGAATTATGGCATCGGATCCTCCATGTAAGAAAACTTACAAAAGCACATTTAATTCAAGTTTGTACCTTGTGTAGTCACACTTAACTCATTAAGCCCCACCATTTATTTTTAGAAAATTTGCCTAAAACATCATGCTTACATTAAAATGCTTATATATCCAGATTTATAAGAGCTACTTGCATAAACTTGGTACCTGAATAAAGCTAAGACTTGGGGGATTCCAATGTTAGTGTCCAACACACTGTACAGTTATTACCAAATTGCTGTAGTATTCCTGCAAACACTGAAGAATGTCTTTTTTTTATATCCTCGCCTATACAAAGATTACAGTTAGTCAAAATCACCCTGTTACTCTCATGGTTGCACCCCAGCTATATTCATACTTTCTTCCTCCATAGGTGCAGATGTTCTGCGGTCATCATCAGAGTCCGGTAAACAACGTGGAGGAGGTATTGCCTTCATGTTTAACAAAAATTGGAGTGATCCAACGAACGTGAAGGAATTATCCAACCACTGCTCCCCAGAACTGGAATATATAACCATCAAGTGTCGTCCTTTCTTCCTCCCGAGGGAGTTAACGGCGATCGTCCTGGTCGGAGTGTATATTCCACCACAAGCCAGCAACAAGGTTGCGCTCTCCAGACTACACGACGAGGTAAATAGAATACAAGTGGCTAACGTTAACGCCGCCATTTTAGTACTGGGAGATTTCAATAGCGCCAATCTGAGAAAGGTATTGCCTGATTTCTATCAGCATGTGACTTGCAACACCAGAGGCGGTAACATCCTAGATCACTGTTACACGCAATTTAAAGGTGGCTACAAGGCTCATTCTGATAGTGGCTTTGGCAAGTCAGATCACGCATCCATTTTCCTTTCACCAAAGTACAGACAAAGAATTAAAAGTACTCCCGTAGTCTCGAGAGAGGTGCAGAAATGGGATCTGACGTCAGAAGAGACGATCCGGTCAGTGTTTCACCACACAGACTGGATTGTGTTCCGCGACACAGATAACATTAATGCCTACACGGAGACAGTGCTGGACTATGTCTGTACTAGGGTGAAAGAAACAATCCCCACTACCAAAATGAAAGTTTACCCAAATCAAAAACCCTGGGTAGACAAATCCGTCCGTGAAGCTCTGAGAGAGCGCACCAAAGCATACAATGACGGCCTAGTGGCAGGCAACATGAATGACCACAAGGTGGCGCGACACAACGTAAGGAGGACAGTGTCAGAGGCCAAACGGCGCTACAGGGATAAAATTGAACTCCAGTTTGAACAAGCTGACTCTAGAGCTATGTGGCAGGGGCTCAAAACGATGACAGACTACAAAGGCGCCTCCCTCAAACTGAACAGTGACATCTCCTTAGCAAACGACCTCAATACCTTCTATGCGAGGTTTGATGCTGGTAATAACAACACCAGCTCACAAACCTCGGAAATGGGGGGGGGGGGGTCGGCTGCTGATGGAGGCGCAGTGTTCAGGGTAACAGAGCATGAGGTGAGGCGGACCTTTAAAAAAGTGAATATCAGGAAGGCAGCAGGTCCGGACGGCATCCCCGGCCGCGTCCTAAAAGTCTGTGCCGACCAACTGGCCCCAGTATTCACTGACATATTTAACCTGTCCTTAGAACAGGCTGTCATCCCCACCTGCCTGAAGAAGTCCACTATTATCCCTGTACCCAAAAAATCCAAGCCTGCTTGCCTCAACGACTACCGCCCTGTAGCTCTCACCTCCATAGCCATGAAGTGCTTTGAGAAGCTAGTAAAGGGCTACATCTGCTCCTCCCTCCCCATCAACATGGACCCCCTGCAATTTGCATACCGCCCCAACAGGTCCACGGAGGACGCCATATCCCATGTGCTGCACACAGCAGCATCACACCTGGACAAGAGGCAGGGGAACTATGTGAGAATGCTATTCATCGACTACAGCTCGGCATTCAATACCATAGTCCCCTCCATACTCATAGCCAAGCTCAGGGACCTGGGCTTGGGCTATGACCTCTGCCAGTGGGTCTTGGACTTCCTGACTGGCAGACCCCAGGTGGTGAGAGCAGGCAACTGCACCTCCTCATCCATCACCCTCAACATAGGGGCCCCCCAGGGCTGTGTTCTGAGTCCCCTCCTCTACTCCCTGTACACACACGACTGTGTGGCTCAGCGGAGTAGCAATACAATCGTCAAATTTGCTGACGACACAGTGGTGGTGGGCCTGATCTCTGCCAACGACGAGAGGGCCTACCTGGAAGAGGTCAAGGTCCTGGCGGGATGGTGCCAGGAAAACAGCCTCTCCCTGAACGTCAGCAAAACAAAGGAGATGATTGTGGACTTCAGGAGGTCGGGGGTCAAGGACTACAGCCCCCTCAGCATCGACGGGGCACCGGTTGAGAGAGTCAACAGCTTCAAGTACCTCGGAGCCTACATATCCGAGGACTTGACATGGACCACACACATTAACAGTGTGGTGAAGAAGGCACGACAACGCCTCTACTTCCTCAGGCGCCTAAGGAAGTTCCAAGTCAGCCAGAAGATCCTTAAGAACTTCTACTCATGTACAATAGAGAGCATCTTGACCGGCAACATCACCTCCTGGTTTGGGAATAGCACTGCAAAAGACCAAAGCAGACTACAAAGAGTGACACGTTCAGCCGAACGCACAATTGGAGGGGGGCTCCCCACCCTCCAGAACATTTACTACAAGCGTTGCAAGGGCAAGGCTAAGAGAATCATTAAAGACTCCAGTCACCCGAACAACTGCCTCTTCGAACTGCTGCGGTCAGGCAAGCGATACAGGAGTCTCAAGGCGAGCACAGAAAGACTCAGAAGTAGCTTCTATCCCCAGGCCATCAGGCTGCTAAACGAACAATGAATGAACACTACACAACAACAACAACCACCAAACGCACATAGCACACACATCCACACGCACACACTCACTTTAAACAAACACACTGTAGCACCCACTCCACACACTTTATAGCACACACCCACTTTAAACAAACACACTGTAGCACCCACTCCCCACACTTTATATTTATGGATGAAGGATTGCACTACAACTCGTACACCTTACTGTAAATTGTACCTAAAATTGTACCTCATCCCATTTCTGCTTTGCACTAGATAGTACTGTACATTAGTACACTGCATAGTATTGTGTATTGTATATTATATGGTAACTCAGAACATTGTACATATGTCTATACCGAACACTGTGACCTCATTTTCTTCTTCTAAATTCATGCTATATTATGTTATTATGTTATTTGATACTATCTTGTCTAGCACAGTCTCTGGAGCGTAACAGTAAGAAGCATTTTGTATGAAAGTATTCTGTACTTCTGTATGACAACTATTAAAGAACTTGAACTTGAACTTGAAGTTTCATGTCAGTAGAATACAAAATTTGGGTTTAGCACCTGTTTTTGTGGAGAGAGGGCCTGGTGCTGGCGGCCATGTTGGATTTCTCAATTTTGAGGCCTTATTTGAATTTTTTGAGCTTGGTATACAGCAGATTTGGATTCAGCACCCCTTAATACCCCTAGAAATGTTGTGTACCAAAAATAAACACGAAATGCCTTCAGCACTTTATACAAGCACATTTTCTGAAATTCTGCCTAGTCTAAGTTAAACTCTTGCCATTGAATGGAGGATTTAATGATTGACAGCCCTTGACATCCAATACACGGAGGTTGAATGATTGGCAGCCTTGCAAATCCAATCAGAGTATGGCTCCTACGACTGCAGCTCTGTAGCTACACAGCTGTTTCTCCCCTTGCGGGATTGATTGATTGATTGATTGATTGATTGAAAATTTTATTAACAGAGCACTGAGAGCAGCCACGTTCGAAACCTCTATATTAGTGTATCTAACATTTAGCACTTTAATAGCGGGACATTTACTGAGGACCAGCACAACACACATGTGGATATTATGATTTAACAAGTCTATCTGTCCAGGAGGATGAGAACATTATTGCAGGTACTGTAAGCATAAGCAGGCAGCCTGAATGAACGTTGTGTCTGAATGTTTGCCGCTAGCTTGTGGCTAGGCTAACGCACTTTGCTGAAGTTGCACAGCTGAGCTAGTGTCTTTGTGGCTTTCCCGGTTTGTCACGGTGAGATTCATGTGGGGAACTTTGGTGTGTGTGTGCAGCTCTGATGAATGAGAACTGCTGTCTTGTGCCATTGTGTGGGTTTGTGTCAGTGGCGGCCGCCACTGGGGGGCGCTAGGGCGCCGCCCCCCCTCAGGCCCTGCCCTGGTTATATGAGAGAAGAACAAGAACAATAATTTTTTAGTTTTTAGTTTTATAGCCCTATAAATAATATAAACATGTTTAAAATGAATAATATTTACTCATTTTAAGTATGTTTGTGTTTCCAATGCACAATATAACGTTACTATATAAAATAAAAAATACTCGTTTTCCTGAACAGGAAGTGACTCTCTCTCTCTCGCTCTCTCGCTCTCTCTCTCTCTCTCTCTCTCTCTCTCTCTCTCTAATTTCGCCGTGGGTAGAGCATAACCACTCAGACAATGAATGGTAACTTGTTTAAAATGTCAATATATACATATGTGTTTCTTATTGAATCGATCTGAGAGAGAGAGAGAGAGAGAGAGAGAGAGAGAGAGGGAGAGATAGGGAGAGAGAGAGAGAGAGAGAGAGAGAGAGAGAGAGAGAGAGAGCTGTGCGTGTTTGTGTTGGGCTATTGGAAACGTGGTTGCATTTGACTGACTGTGATCATATATTGATCGATGGCAATGGTGATAATATTCGCCAATGCGTGCCTTGTACATGTTTGCAAAATGTTTGGTATAGCGCCCCTAGTGGCGAAGCATCCAGCAGCCGCTACTGGTTTGTGTCTGACACGACGGTGGCTTGTGTGTGTTGCGTGAGATGCAGAAGTAAACATTGCCAGGCATGAGGCAGTCTGGTTAATGTAGTCATTGCAGTTCTCCCTCGCTTTCACCCACAGTTAAGGAGACATGACATGCTGGTTTGATGAAATGTATAGTGTAAATGAAATGAATAGTGTATGTATATTCAATAGTAGTATTGATAGTATATTAATATGTATATTGATATTGATATTAATATTAATTAATTGATTGATTGGTGTTGGTATTAATATTAATATATAGTGTATATTAATATTATGTTTTCATCTGTGTCCACTGACCACTGACACACAGTGGGGGATGTTTTAAAAATATAATTTAATATATAATATAATATAATAATTTGTGCTTCACCTAAAAATTTGGTCACCAACCTCCACTGATATGATCCTATACGTTATGCGTCATCATGCACGGATGAAAGGGGGGGGGGTCGTTTATAATTCCGTGATCGTCAGTAAATGCTTTATGTAGTATGGGTGATATATTGATCAGATCGGTTTGCAGTGAAATGAATAAACAATTGGGCTGAAAATAGCGTCAGCATCCTCTTACCGTGCGTCAATGAGACTGGTGGTGAAAGATCCCAGGTATAGGACGTCAATCGCCTAGGTCCATTTCCGGTTTGTATGTCACAATAAACACCGAAATCATATAGATTATTAAGTTTATAAAGCGATCCATTATGTACATAGTGTCTGTCGGGAGCCTTGCGACAATATCTGATGGCCGGATGAATTTAATCGACGCACAGCAGCCATATCCTGTTTACCAGTGTAACTCGCCCGACCATCCACCAGGCGGCGGTATTGAGCCGTCGTTGCATTGAGCCGTAGGGTCCAGCTGCAGCGCTGGAGGTGTATATATGATTTATGAATGCCATGGCGAAAAAATGAAATATTTATCTCAATATTGCTGTACAGCGTGGTCTGGCGGTCAAAGCATGGCGGGCAATAACGTTTTAAAGTGTTTCCGGCGGTGGATGTGTTAAGCACGATTTTGAAAACAGGGCCCGGTGTTTCAAAACACTACACACAATTAGCACAACTACACACACAATTATCAGAACACCTCAGACCTCAGAGGCTTCCCACCCTCCAGAACATTTACAACAAGCGGTGCAGGGGTAAGGCTAAGATAATCATCAAGGACTCCAGCCACCCGAACAACTGCCTCTTTGAACTGCTGCGGTCAGGCAAGCGATACCGGAGTCTCAAGGCGAGCACAGAAAGACTCAGAAGAAGCTTCTATGCCCAGGCCATCAGGCTGCTCAACGAACAATAAACACTATGCAACAACCATCAAATGCACACAGCACACACATCCACACGCTTCTATTCTGCATCGAACATTGTACATATGTCTATACTGAACACTGTGACCTCTATTTTTACTTCTATTTTACATGCTATACTATTTTATTTCATACTTATCTTGTCTAGCACAGTCTCTGGAGCGTAACAGTAAGAAGCATTTTGTATAAAAGTATTCTGTACTTCTGTATGACAACTATTAAAGAAACTTGAAACTTTAACTTTGCTAAATTAAACACTTGTCAAAACTATACACTAATTTATAAAAACTACATTTTGTTACCATATGAAACACATTTCATATGACTTAATTCTGTTTGAACCTTACACACTGCTGTGCTTAACCTAAAACACATTTAGCAATTCTACTTCTCAGTGATTAGAGTACTGTAAGTGAAGTACACAGAGAATGTGCAAATATACAATAAATTCACCAAACACTACACATGACCAATGCTGTAGACTGATGAAAATATAATTTATTTATCTCCATATACCCAAATCAATGATGCAGACTGATGAAAAAAGAACATTGGCTCTCCATATACCCAAATCAATGATGCAGACTGATGAAAATATAAATGTTCTCTCCATATAACCAAATCAGTCATCATTTCAACATGGAGAATCACAACAAAACATGTCCCAGTTTTCATGCTACTACAGTGTGCATAACACTGTACGCTCAGCAAATATCAGACAAACATAAAATACTGTATCCAGTACAGGTTAAAATTACAGTAAAACAAAAATAGAAAAAATTTAAATAGAGTACAGAAAATATAGACATTATCTCTTTGCCTAGCTGGATCTGGCAAGAGAATTTTTTGTTGTGATTCTCCATGTTGACATGTTGACTGATTTGGGTATATGGAGAGAAAATTAATATGTTCATCAGTCTGCATCATTGGTTGTCTTGTGTAGTGTTTGGTGAATATATTGTATATTTTCACGTTCTCTGTGTACAGTACTACACTCTCCTTCCATTTTGGTTGAAGACAGGTGAACTCACCTGCTGCATTTTTATAGTGCTTAAACCTGATTGGTGTATCTACAATTAAGCAATGGTGTGTTTGTGCATCTGATGGCTGTGTTTAACCAATTGGCTCATATGTGTGGTAATTTGACATTCTGTGTCTAATGTGATGCAAGCAGGCCCGGACTGGCCATTGGGAGCACCATGGGTTTTCCCGGTGGCCTAGCCTGCACAGATACAAAAAAATAATTATAAAAATTTAAAATTTAAAAATAATTATATAATCTTTTTTTTTTGTTGCCAGGTAATTGTTTCTAGTTGTGGCGGTGCGATAGTTAGATAACCTAGGTGGGTGGGGAACAACCAGGATTTCACTGTCTGCAACAGAGTTGGAGAACTATCTGACTCTCTCCCTCTCGCGGATCACACACACACAAATGGAGCCGTGCTGCCGCTTGTGATTGGTGGAGGCGGGACCAGGCGATACAACTGATTGACAGCGGAGGTGGCGAATGGAATGGCAGATGGCACTCTCAGATGCAGAATAAGGTAGTGAGGGACTCGGGAGAGATACAGTAGCGCGAAAGTCAATTAACGTTGATGTCAAGATGGACAGTGGAAGAAAGAGAGGGTGGAGGAGAGAGGGATAAAACAAAGAAAAAGAAAGGCCCTTACAGGAGATGCTGCTAAATCCGGCAACATTTATCAAATGTTTTCTTGCACCAAGGTCAAGGAACCAGCAGGTTAGTCAGTGATCAAAATAAACATGTGGATGTTAGCTAGCTAACGTTACCATGCAATGCATCATCTCCCCTGTCAAAAGCCCAATGTTAAATATGCCAAGTAACAAATAAATAATTTAACCCTTGTGTCTGAAAACTAAAGTGTTATACGCTTACCATATTAGGGGACTAAATTGAAAAACGCCATAAAAAGATTATATGTTGAAAAAATGTCCCACTTTCTTTTCCATAAATATTTTATTCAACTTCAGATTAAAAATGAAATAATCCCACTTTTCTGAAAGGAGTTGTTAAATCTGACATTACAAAAAACAATATGTGGTGGTTATGATCTGGGCTGAAGTTGACTAAACAATTTATGAAATAGAAAGTCAAAATAATTCCAAGATAATTCAAAGATTACACACCTTTGCCACATATATTGGCTACAAACATAATCGCTGCAAAGTTATCAAAAGAATAAGAATCTGATCAGACACAAGGGTTAAGTTGTTATAGTATTGTTATGAAAGGTCTGTTATTTAATGTTTGTGTAAAGGGCTATTTTAACTGTTGATGGGTAGTGCATCAGTAAAGTGAATATGGTATTGTGCGCTTGCTCTGTTTGAATAGGTGGAGAGAGTGGTTAACTATTATAATAGTAAATAGAAAAATATGTTGTGCTCTTGCTTTTTTCTTTTTGAAGGTGGAGAGAGTAGCATTGCTAGTGCCACAACAGTTTTATTTGAGGTTCATAACAGTACATTGTACTAAGCAATTGTTGGCTCATTAGTTTGTGATTCACAGGGCCGGATTAACGACCGTGGGCCTCTAGTGACGAAGGGCCTAAAAAAAAGAAATAAATAAAAAGAAATAAAAGAAATATATTTTTTTAAATTTTTAATTACATTTTTTTTTGAGGCCCCTCGTCACAAGAGGCTTTTTGGAGGCCCCTCGTCACTAGAGGCCCCAAATTATTATTATTATTTTTTTTACTTTTATTTTTATTTTTTTTGGAGGCCCCTCGTCACTAGAGGCCACACATTTAATTTTAAATTTTTTTCTTATTTTGGAGATCGATGTCATACTGTGACACTGAAATGAAAACATTTTTCATCAACAAAAATATTTAGTCAACAAAAATATTTCATCAACTAAAATATACAGTACGTCACACCCTGCCGTCTGCAAGTGGCTAATCTTGAGTATTGTTTCTCCTCTTCATAAGAGTTTGAGGTTTTCCGTTTGAGGTAAAAACAGCAATAAAAAGTCAAAACTTGCATCTCCACATCCCAGCCCCGACGCCTGAATACTTTTACCAACGGATTTCTAGTTCCGCGTTCGCGTTCTGCGCTCTGATTGGCCACTGACGTTTCTGGTAGCGCCAATCATGTGACGCCTCTTTCTTTCACCGGTTAAGCTTAGGCACTCTTTCGAAGTTGGTTAAGGTTAGAGTTTGTCTTAGAGCAGGGCGATAGAACACCAGCCCTGATTCCATACTCTAACCTTAACCAACTTCGAAAGAGTCGCCTAAGAAACGTCAGTGGCACCCGCCGGTGCTGATAGCGGATATCATCGAGCTCCCCCTAGTGCCTAGGGGGCGTTATTTCTAAACCTAGCCGCATTTCTGGCAGACGCTCTCTGATTGGCACTGACTGACGCTCTCTGATTGGCCACTGACATGTTTGCCCAATCGCGTGACGAGCTGTGTCTTTGCCCATTTCCGCGTCGAACAGCCTGCAAACTACCTGGCGTTCTATCGCCATGCTCTAAGACAAACTCTAACCTTAACCAACTTTCGAAAGAGTGCCTAAGCTTAACCGTCGAAAGAACTTGCCGTCACGCTCTAAGACAAACTCTAACCTTAACCAACTTCGAAAGAGTGCCTAAGCTTAACCGTCGAAAGAACTTGCTGTCACGCTCTAAGACAAACTCTAACCTTAACCAACTTCGAAAGAGTGCCTAAGCTTAACCAGTGTAGAAACAGGCGTGGGCCAATCAGAGAGCGTCTTGCCAGAAATGCGGCTAGGTTTAGAAATAACACGACTAGGGGCCTACACTACACACTAGTAAAAAAAATAAAAGAGATACGAAAAAAATATATAATCAGATCCTCATCCAGCGTTTACTTTCACAGCATCTATAGTGACTACTAGTATCATCTCATCTCTTCTCTATCTATTTCTATAAAAAATGTTGTATTGCAAATAAAGATATGATTGATTGTTTGATAATGAGGGGTGAGAGACGTTGAGTCTATGTGACACTGACGTCCAGGTACAGGGGTCACTGTCAGGTCAGGTCAGGTGACCACTGATCGCAAGAATTGCACTTGCAAGTTGATCAAGTAGGCTAAGACTCGAGTAGTACTGTATGATCTTATGACACTCAAAAAATATGGATAAAAAAGTTAAACAGTGGGAAAGCGGAGCTGCTAATTTAAAATCTAAACAGAAAGAGCGCGTTACTTCGGCAAAGCATACCAACTATCTCTACTTTTTTCACCCCGTCAGGTGTTCTTTGAGAGTGTTTTTGAAAGTGGGTAGTGATTCACATTCCTTTACAGCTTTGGGTAGGGCGTTCTACATTGATGTGGCATAATTGCGAAACGTGTTTAGTCGCTTGTTTGAGCCGAATCTGGGTTTAACATGATTTGTGGAGCTCCCTCTGGTGTTGTGATCGTGGTATTCACTGACTTTTGGGAAGTATTTTGACATGTACATGGGTACCTTGGTCGCATAGTGTATCTTGTAGACCAGGCCCATTGCAAGTTGCTGTACTCTGTCGTCCACTCTAAGCCATCCTAGGTTGTCAAAGTGGGCAGGGGTGATCAAAGTCCTTTTAGCTTGGCCCTCAGAGCCCACCACTTCTAAATATTCGATATATTTTTTTAAGTGACATAAAAACGCCACTGTGCGTGCGTGCACGTGTATGTGTGTGTGGGGGGGCCTCCACAAGAATCTGGCCCAGGGGCCTCTGAAGTCTTAATCTGGCCTTGCTGATTCACATGCACTAAAATTCACCAGAATGCAGGAAATTCAGTCTTTGTAACAAAAATGTTCCTGGTCGGGGACCCCCAGACCCCCCGCTTAAAAAGTGGCCTGACTGGGTCTATATTTCGCGCTATATCTCCCGGTATGAATTATTTCCCCAGTCTGGCCCTGAATGCAAATGTGTTTAGTGTTTTTTAAATCACTGTGTGTATTGTTTTGCAAAAAGTGTGAGGCTGACTTTGTGCTTATAGGGGTGCAAATCTGGGCCTATGTTTTGCTCCTTGAGTGTAAGGTTTTGATAATTGTGTAATACTTTTGATTTGATTGTTTATGCAATCGAAGAAAACTGTAAAGACTAGAGATGAACTGTTTATTTCTTTTGTACATAGGCTGTGCATATGTTTGTTTGTTTGTTTATTTGCTTATGTGTATGATTCTTAACTGTGTTTTTATTTTGTTATTGGTGTATATGTGTGTATGTATATATATTAAGGCTGTCAAATATATCGCGTTAATATCGCGTTAACTCCCGATTCTATTAATGCCACTAACTTTTTTTAACTCAAGATTAACTAAAAAAAAAATAAAAAAAAAATTAAATGTTTACTAGACTTCACTCAGGTGTATTATTGATGCTCTCATTGATACTATGTTTGTTTCTGAAGTGTGTGTGTGTGTGTGTGTGTGTGTGTGTGTGTGTGTGTGTGTGTGTGTGTGTGTGTGTGTGTGTGTGTGTGTGTGTGTGTGTGTGTGTGTGTGTGTGTGTGTGTGTGAGATATAGAGAGAGAGGGGGGTGAGAGAGACGAGGAAGGGGCAAAAGAGAAAAAGAGCTGGGAGAGTGTGTGTGAGAGGGAGAGAGGGGGGTGTGTGATTAATCAGCCCTTGTGTGTGTGAATGTAACAAGTTCCTAACGTTTTCTTTCCCCTATTATTTCATGCACACTTTATTCATTGTTTTAAATTATTATTTTCTTTTAAGTTATTTTGTGCATCACTCTGTTTTGAATTTGCTGCAAATTTGCAATGCATGAGGGTCATCCTTTTGTGTTAAATGGCTGCATAAAGCAAGCATTTGTTGACTCGCATGTTGATAAGAGTATTAAAACTTGGAACTTGAAAAAGATCTGTTTAAGGTAAAAAAAAATTAAAAATAAAAATGCGATTAATTTGCGATTAATCGCGAGTTAACTATGGACAATCATGCGATTAATCGAGTTAAATATTTTAATCGTTTGACAGCACTAATATATATATATATATTATATATGTATATATGTATGTGTGTATATATGTATATTTGTACTCCTGTTGGGGCCTCTTGGACCAGATCAATGTTTTATCTGGCTAAATAAAGGTTAAATAAATAAATAAATAAATAAGAACCTCTCATCTAGTTATTCAGTATTCGTCTCTAATTAAAAAAAAATTGCGTATTTTTTAAAAATAAAAAAGAAAGGTTTTCTAACCCTAAAAACACCCCTGGTCCTAAGGTCCTGAGAGCGGCCGAGAGGAAGTATAGAAAGTCATGCCTCGCTGCTGACATCGCCACATATCACAACATTCTCCAAAACCATTACTACTGCCAAAGCTTCTTTCTTTCACCATAGGATCGAGGCCTCTGCCAAGAACTTTCACAAACTGCATGCTACCATGTCCTCCAGTCCCATCCCCCCACCCCCTCCCCCCTCATCTCTCTCTGCCGAAGACTTTGTGATCTTCTTTGAAGAAAAAGTGGACAACATCCGCAGCTCCTTCTCCCAAACCTCACCCATTCCAAATACTGAATTGAGAACCTCATCCTTCACTCGTCATCTTTCTCTCCCAATACAGATGCAGAGACCCTGACACTGGTAACATCGAACCGTCCCACTACATGCCAGCTGGACCAGTTACCCTCCCCACTCCTCCAGACCATAGCACCAGACATTCTCCCATTCCTAACTGCAACCATCAACTCCTCCCTCAACTCGGGGGTGGTCCCCACCTCACTAAAACAAGCCAGAGTCACACCGCTCATAAAAAAAACAACCATGAACCCCACCGTCACAGACAACTATCGTCCTGTCTCTCTTCTCTCTTTCCTTTCGAAAACACTTGAACGTGCTGTATCCAACCAACTTACTGATTATTTCTAAAAGAATGACCTCCTACACCCTAATCAGTCAGGCTTCAGGACTGGTCACTCCACAGAGACGGCCCTCATTGCGGTCACAGAGACACTTTACTCAGCAAAAGGGAAAGGCCTCTCCTCTGTCCTGATTCTCCTAGACCTGTCTGCAGTTTGGACACAGTCAACCATCAGATCCTCCTCAAATCCCTCACAGGAATGGGAGTGGCTGGCTCTGCGCTGATATGGGTGACATCATACCTCAATGACCGCTCCTACCAAGTGTCATGGAGAGGGACCCTGTTGGCCCCCTACGGACGGGTGTCCCCCAGGGCTCGGTCCTTGGACCCCTTATCTTCTCCCTCTACACTAAATCTCTGGGTAACATTATCACGTCTCATGCCTTCTCGTATCATTGCTAGGCCGATCATACTCAACTCTTGCTCTCCTTTTCTCCCTCAGATATCCACATCTTTGAGTGGATCTTGGCCTGCCTGTTCCGACATCTCCGCCTGGATGATGACCAACCACCTCAAACTGAACCTAGGCAAAACAGAATTGCTTCAACTGCCGGCCAAATCCTCCCCCAGTGGAGAATGTAGCTGTGGCCGCGTCCCCGACCGCCAAGAACGTTGGTGTTGTCGTTGACGACCAGTTGAACTTCTCCGCTCACATCGCAGCTACCAGAACCTGCAGATTCCTCCTGAGCAATGACTGAAGGATCCGCCCCTTCCTGACAAAAGAAGCCACCCAACTCCTCGTCCAATCAACAGTCATCTCCCGCCTCGACTACTGCAATGCACTGCTTGCTGGCCTTCTGACCACTGCCACCAAGCCTCTTCAACTCATTCAGAATGCAGCCGCACGCCTGATCTCAAACCTACCGAAGTCAGCCCATGTAACCCCACTTTGTAGAGACCTGCACTGGCTCCCCATCGCCGCACAAATCCGCTTTAAGGCCCTTGGCCTGGCATATCGTGTGGCGAAGGGAACGGCTCCCGCCTATCTCCGGTCAATGGTCTCTAACTATCAAGACCCCTACACTCTGCATCCTCTGGCCGCCTCCGACCAACTCCTATCAGAGCTCCGGGAGGGTCATCAAATAAAACTCGCCTATTCTTGGTCCTTGCCCCACAATGGTGGAACAAACTTCCCACCACAATTAGGACAGCCGAAACCCGACCAATATTTCGCCGTCGACTGAAGACACACTTCTTCAATCAATATCTGAAATGAAAAAAATAAAATAACCCTCTTACTTTTCCTAATATAGTAACATACACTATAGCACTCAAGTCTTAACACTTTCTTGAAAATTGTTACTCAGCTGAATGAATGAATGAATGAATGAATGAATGAATGAATGAATGAATGAAAACTTTATTTAACAGATTGCAGAATGGGTACAATACAGTACGGCTCAATACATACAATTGTTAAGGGGATGCAGACCTGAGAAAGACGTTTGTCTTGTTTCCATCAGGGTCCCCCATTTTCAATTCATATAGACATATATGACATACATGACATACAGATAGTCAGTACTGCTACATCTATACATTTATGACATACCAGATTTGCAAATACAGTACTGTTTGTGATACAGAAGGAGTCAAGAAAAGGGAGTATATACATTTGACGTAGAAACTGTACATTGGAGGAGGTTGGGTGGGGGGGGTTGGGTACATTGGGATATTGACAACCATACTGGGTAATTTACATTGGTGGTGGTTGGGGGGGGGGGGGCGGGGGGCACACTGTATAAACAAGTAACACTGTACATTGAGGGGGGGGGGGAGGAGACACTGTACAAACAAACACAATTGTACATTGAACTATTGACAAAACCATACTAGGTAAATGACTGTACATTGGAGGGGGTTGGGTTAGGATATTTACAGGGGCCAGTGTTGAATTGCAGTCTCCCGTAGGTGTCCCTTGAGAGAGGTTTTGAAAGTGGGTAGTGATCCACATTCCTTTACAGCTTTGGGTAGGGCGTTCCACATTGATGTGGCATAATTGCGAAACGTGTTTAGTCCCTTATTTGAGCCGAATCTGGGTTTAACATGATTTGTGGAGCTCCCTCTGGTGTTGTGATCGTGGTATTCACTGACCTTTGGGAAGTATTTTGACATGTACATGGGTACCTTGGTCGTGTAGTGTATCTTGTAGACCAGGCCCATTGCAAGTTGTTGTACTCTGTCGTCTACTCTAAGCCATCCTAGGTTGTCAAAGTGGGCAGGGGTGAGGTGGGTTCTAGGAGTAAGGTCAAGCAGTAGTCTGACCAGTTTGTTTTGAGATGTTTGTAATTTTGTTTTTAGCGCCTTTGAGGTGCTTTGGTACCATGAGGTGCAAGCATAGTCGTAGTACCCCTGAATGAGTGCTCCTGCCAGAGTCTTCAGGGTGTTCTTGTTTACCAGAGAGGAGATCCGGTACAAGAATCGAGTTCGTTGGTTGACTTTTTTTATTACATTGGATGCCATTTTGTCACAGGAGAGATTAGCCTCTAGGATGGAACCCAGGTAGGTAATTTCATCTTTCCTTGTGACAATATTGTCACCCACTGTAACTGAGAAGCCGTCGGTCTTGCTGAGTTTGTTATTTGAACCGAAGAGAATGGACTCTGTTTTGCCCATGTGTAATGATAGTTTGTTATCAGCGAGCCATATGCAGATTCTGCCTAGTTCCGAGCTGAGGGTTTTTTCAACCTGTAACTTGTTCTTGTCAGAGACCAGCAGGGCTGAGTCGTCCGCAAACAGGAACAAGTTGCAGTCACAAGCTGACGACATGTCATTTGCATAAATTAGGAACAGTAGCGGTCCTAGTATGCTTCCTTGTGGAACACCACAAGCTGATAGAGTTGCACCCTTCCTACTGATTTGTCGTACAAAACGTGTAAGTTGCTTTGGATAAAAGCGTCAGCTAAATGACTAAATGTAAATGTAAATGTAGTAGAATGTCAAATATTTATTGTTTCCATACCAATGGTCCCTCTCATATATCTCTGCACTCAAATGGTCCTATAAGTAAGAAGTATGGAACCACCGCTCAACCGTGCTACTCCAGTAACTGTGCTAGAGAACCTCTCTGCTCTCGAAGGCCCATGGCACTGCACTTGGCATCTCTACCCGACTATAAACAGCAGATACCACCACAGGGAGTTCACTTCCATTCTGCTTATATTTATCTGCTTCTGTCGAGCCACTGGCAAGGAGCTACAGGAATCTTTTCAGATCAGGCGCGGAAATCCCACGGGGGACAGGGGGGACATGTCCCCCCCATCATGAGAAAAATATGATATGTCCCCCCCAATATATCAATGTAAACATAACTATGTAATTCCATAGAATTAATAATACGCAATGAAAGAACTTGTGCTGATTATAGACACTTAATAGCGAGTTTTTAAGATTCCAAAGATTGCGACCCCCCCCCGCATTTCCTTCACAATGGTTTGATCAACTGCCTCCCAGTCCCACCCCCAGCAGTCAGTGGTGCATGATGCAGGTAGGCTGAGTGTGTGTGCGTGTGTAAATATCACCGTGACGAGACTGTCATTGGTCGCAGACCTTTCCAGTAAGTTGTTCAAACAAAGGATATGTTAGACATGTCTTTACTTCTACCACTCAATACAATAAAACACATTTATAATAACCACCTTCTCTTCATTTTCGCTGCATTGAATTACAGGTCACTCTTTATGTTAGCTAGCGGTTAGCTGACGTTGCTAGCTGCTAGTAACATCAACCAGTGTTTGACTAGCTAGTGTTATGGGAGATTAATAATATAATAATGAGCAATAACTTGTTCTGAGTCCAAAAGTTGAAATAGAGAAATAGAAAATAGATTTAATTCCTCACATAGATCAATTGATAAGGAATGCACAGTTGAAGATCAGACCATGTAAACAAATGTCCGATCACCAAGTGAGGACGATCTCTCGTCCCGCAAGACCGTTAATACAAAATTAATATATACATATGACGTGGAAGGAACTGGAACATCACCCTGAGGATTGGCTGAAATGACTATTATGGCTGCTTTACAAGGAAAACAGAGCGGATCCCATAACAATGTCACTTATGGCCTTATAGCAAGGATCAACATAGATCATAACCAAATTGTTTTGACTGGCTAATGTGTGCTTCTCTTAAAGAGAAACGCACATACTACGTTGATATCTGATGACAGCGCCCTCTCATACAATACCACAATGGTATGATAATATATTTCCACGACAGTTCCCTCCTCTTGATAATATAATCAACATTATTATCACCATATAAAACAAAACAGAAATAATTATCACACTTAAACAACTACTACCACCAGCCCCTAGAGGGAGACAGCGGCCTACAAATAAAGGCGGCTGTACATAGATGATATTTATATAAGCATGACCTGGAGTATTTTTTTTTGTTTCCCACCCTGTCAACACATATACACACAGTCATCTTAAAAAGTCCATCCTATGGAAGAGCAACATACAGGTTTTCCTTTATAGAATAGTTAATGGCGAAGATTCTTCTCTTCAGTAGATAAACACAGCTAAAGCCACTGGTCATAACTGGAATATCTACAGTATCTCGTTGACAGGTATAGTGCAATCAATGCACACAGCACCACAATAAAGAAGCCAAACTCAGGCTGCATCTACGCCAGCAAGTATTAAATGATGGGACTGCTGAAGCTATGGAAGGTAGTTTGATGTAAAAAGTATTAAATGATGGGACTGCCAGGATGAGGGACGGTGAACAGATCTCCATCCCAGTGAGGTGATGGAATGTCCAAGTCGTGAACCGTGAGATGATGAAATGTCCAAGTCGTGAACCCAGCACAGCATCCCGGCGCTGGTCACAACACAACACAGGTCCAGACGGAAACCACACCTCTCCCAACAAGCTGGAAAGAAACACAAAATCCCAGGAAAAGTATTTTGCAGAAAAATAACCATCCACCGAAGACCCCAGAACATATACCCATAAAACATATCATAATAACAATAACAATAGCCATAATAATAATAATAAAATAAGAATAATAATAATAATAAAATAATAATAATAATAATAATAATAATAATAATAATAATAATAATAATAATAATAATAATAATAATAATAAAATAAGAATAATAATAATAATAAAATAAGAATAATAATAATAATAAAATAAGAATAATAATAATAATAATAATAATAAAAATAACAAGAAGCATAATAAGGAAAGGAATTAAAAAACAACAAAACTGACAGACACAAAAACTTTCTGGAACTCTAAGGACAACACAACCTCTAATGTGTAATATTAACCACAACTTGCCTCTTGACATTGCAGAATCCGGAGATGAAACAGGGCACGTCCACACCATTCCAAAAAAAAATACCCGCGCCGATGGGACATCTCACAGGTAGACCAACCAGAGCTTGACAACCACGAACAACACTATGCTAGCTACCCCTCGTCTTCTTGTCGCAGTGGGGGGTTCTGATGCACTGGAACTTTAATGGGCAGCAAAAGATCCCTGTTATACAGGTGTCCCGCCATGCCAAAAAATCATGCTCCCGAGAGGGCTTTTAGAAAAGCCTGTCTCTACCCACGGACGCGACCTATCACCCCCCACCCACCATCCTATTGTTCGTGGTCCAGCAGTCATGGGCTGGGAAAGCGTCCACAGCCGGCCCCGGTCTGCTCCCCGCGTAAGCCAATCACCGGTGGGAATGGAACAGCAGGACACGCCCCATCTCTCCCTCGGAAAACAAAAAGAGAAAATACATCACACACTAATTCCAGCATCAAACGATTCAACATTTTTTTTTTTTTTTTTTTTCAGAGCGCCTCGCACATAAAGGAAAACAGACATCACACACTGGAGTGTAAATGTGTTATCAACAGGATAGAATGAAAAACAAACGGGGCAGGCTGCACGGTTTCTGGTGTTGGGAGTGTAAATGTGTTATCAACAGGATAGAATGAAAAACAAACGGGGCAGGCTGCACGGTTTCTGGTGTTGGGAGTGTAAATGTGTTATCAACAGGATAGAATGAAAAACAACACAGGCCCTAATCTGAGGCCAGCTATTGCCCTCCTGCATGTCATGAGTCATGAGGGTTCCGCGAGAGACCTGATGGGAATGTTTCTTTAAGAATATAGAATGACAACTATTTAACTAAACAAATAGTCTGTCTAGGGCTTCATGTGTATACAATAATTGCCTAATCTAATAACATGAACTAAAAAATGAAAACGATCAAAATGTCATCACATGTTTCGTAAAGTTATTATAGGAACTTTACCGACTTAACGTCCACGGCAGGCGTCATTGCTTTTACCAACAGGGTTTCGCGGCTCTGGTTCGTTATCGTTTACAAGGGAATACAAAGCGGCTGTCGTGATAATCACACAACAATACTTCCGGTCCGGTCGGTGGGCTTCAAAATAAAAGTCTAGAACACCGGAAAAGACCGAGCGGTGGGCTTCAAAATAAAAGTCACTCGAGTACATCATGTGATCTGGATTATTTTTGCCCATCCCTAGTTTATCCTGTGCTGAAGTCTCCATTCCAATAGAGATAGTGTATATTTTGGTCTTTATTTTGATTATGGTTTCAATCATGGGCCAAGGATTCATTTTTGCTATACATTGAGACAGGTATAATGGGGCAGAAGGAAGGGGCTTTACTATGGCAGCAAGTCATATTGTTTATTGTTGAAAAGGATCCCCATTAGCTGTCGCCTAAGTGGCGAGGGGAAGCCACTGTATATATATGTGTATATATATATATGTATATGTGTGTATATATATATATATATATTGGGGGGAGATGGTAGCCTCTAAAGGTGCTAGGTCAGAGAGGTTGAAATGTGCTTGGCTTGGAAGACACAAAACATAACAACATGAGATACACATGACAATCACAACTAACAATGTAGACATCATTATCAACATCAGCTCACATATTTAAGTAGTGCATTCTTAGGTGGTATTTGAAAGACACTTTACTATTCAATTTACTCATGTTCAGCGGGCAGCCATTCCAATGATCGATGGCACGATAAACTTTAAAGACTTTGGACGTGGCAACGCAATCTGCCCATCACCAGCTGACCCAGCAAAACAAGAATGAACCTGGTTGCATCTGACAATTTGTTTGTATAAGAAAACTGGTTGAGACGAAAAGACAGTGTTCCTGAAAAACTAACCTTGCAGCTCTGTGGTGGGCAGTTTGCAATTTCTTTAGTTGACCTTTGGATACAGAGGACTATACTGCTGCACAATAATCTAGGTGACATCCTGGCCTTAATTGATAAAGTATCAGTAATCGAATTACCTATATCTGACCATCACTGTGTATTTAACAGAGACAAAAAAAATGGAGGGAAAACCCTGCGGTTAACATAACTAGGAAAATTTGATGGAAGGACGGATGTCATAACCTTGCCCTCTCACTTTCAAACATGCAGAGCGGCAGGGTTTTTGTTATGACGCCAGCTGCAACAGTGTGCCTTGGGACAGGCGAGTGCAAGAGGCACACGCGCGCCCACAAGCAATGCATGCCTGTGGATAATAGAGTGGATATGTATTAATACTCCCAGATGAAGGTAATAGGCTAATGCGTTGGACCTGAAAGGCTGTCCCTCCTAGTTGTGGGCTTTCAGAGGCAGGGCAGAGGGAACAGAGCGAGTGGAGAACAAGACAAACCACTCTTTACAAAACTGTCATGGGAGATGACCACAGCTAAAACGGTGCCGGGTCAGAGAGATCAAAATGTGCATGGTTTGCCTATGTTTAAAACTCAAGTCCGCCTTCCCTCCATCCTGTATGACGCAAGACATCGGCAATGTATAGTTTTCTCTGATTACAGTCCCAGATGCCCCCCTGGAAAATGCATAGCGCCCGCTATGTGTTGCTCCTGAGTCAACAATGAATGTCACCGGTGCATTTGAAATATACAAAGTCATAACTGGCATCTTTAAGTAAGCTGTATTCTCAAACTTTAAATATGTTTCTACAGCTAAAACAGGCCCTCTACTTTCAATATGCAAAATGGCTTCCGCTATCAGTGTGTGCATTCCTTCATTTTGTTTTTCATTGCACATTGCATGTGTGCGAAGTCGGTTGAGAGTGTGTGTAGTGTGTTTATACTCTGCCTGCGGTCGCTGCTCTGCCCGGCCCTCCTCGCCTCGACACCCATCCGCTGCGATCCCCCTCCCAGTCAATGCGATGGCTCCACTCCATGTTCCTCTCTCCCTCTCTCTCCCGTTCCACCTCGTCCTCCTTTACGGCGCTGTTGTTGAACCTCAGCGCGCCACTGCTCCTTTTTCCTCTCCAATTGATCCCTTTGATCGCAATCTCGGAACCAATGATCGTTTTCGCCACAAATGAAGCACGCCGCTGGCCGTTGACGCTGTCCCTGTTTTTTATAGGCATTTCCCCTCTGATGTCCTCTCGGAACGGTCTGGCCAGCTCCGTCCTCCCTCGAAAGTTGTGTGACAGCTCTCACCAAAGTCAACACCAACGAGGAAGGGTCCCCTGATGTGGACCTCGCCCCCATTATGACTTTTGACGTAGCCCGTGTATTTCGTTCCACGGACAGCTGGAGCTCCCTCAGCTGTTTGGAAATGTGGAAAAGGTCATCCGTTGTTGTCAATCCAGCCTTTGGCGTGTTCGGCTTAGGTGGCGTCGGAGGCTGCCACGGCACTGGCGGAGGGGGAGGTAGCTCTCCAGGGCAGGAGGAATCAAAGTGTGGCAGGAGAGGCGCCGGTAGTCCAGGTGGTTGCCACAGGGGAGGCTCAGTCGCCGGTAGTCCAGGTGATTGACGCAGGGGAGATCCAGTAGCCGCCGCCGGTAGTCCAGGTGGTTGCCACAGGGGAGGCTCAGTCGCCGGTAGTCCAGGTGATTGACACAGGGGAGGCCTCACACACGGAAGGGCATCGAGGTCAGGGTCCAGACACAGCAGCGACGCCACCGCCGTGGGGGAAGAGACAGACAGCAAAATGTTATCCTCTACATCGTCTGCAGGCAAAAGCTTCATTGCTCTTTTTCCCTCTCTCCTCTCTGCCTCCCTCTTCCATAGACCTAAACAAGCCTCTTGCTTCTCTAAATCCTCCACAACTTCTATTTTAACACGCTTCTTTTTCCTCAACCGACTCCTCACTTCCCTCAATGCTTCCTCCAACTCTTTCAACTTAGTCAATGAGAAAGAACCCCCTATCGGAAAATTGTTTTCCTTTACCCACTTGTCGACGTATGCCACAGAATCTAAACCATAAGTGCTTCTCATATACTTCACTCTTCCACTTTCCTCACCCTGTGGCCCCGCCAACTTGCTCCTGCTTCTTCCCATAGCGCAAATAAAATAAAGATAACAAATATAACAAAAACAAACCAAACAAAACAAAACCAAACAGAAAATAAAAGACAAAAAATAAAAACCCACAATAAAATATGTGGCAGACAAATCGTTTCCTCTGAACACTTTCGAGAAAAAAGCTCTGTGGAGTAGCGTACTAACACACGCCTGTTATTTCGGATACAATGCCCCTATCCTATTTCTTTTCAGAAAAACTGCAGTATGACCAGATAAGGTAGTGGAAAACTAATCACGTACTAACACATAAGCCCCTGTCCCCCTATCTTTTGGCATCCCACGCACGGTCCAACTTCCCGCCTCTCTGTTAGGAAACCCACAGAATCTAAACCTTCTCATATACTTCCAGAATCAGTGCCTAAAACTATTTGCATGAACTTCCCTTTCCACTATACCCACAGTACTTTGCACACGCCTGTTATTTCGTATACAAATGTAATTCACACCAATTATCGGAACATACCTCTTAATTTAAAGTGTCCAGAGGAAAACCATAAAAAAGGGTACCCAAAAAAAACAATACTATGTTCCAGCCCTAGACAACATCTGGACTCAGAATTTCAAAATAACTTCCAACTCCCGCACGCATCCATATGGATTTACCTGCCAGAGATGACAAAACAGTCGGTGTCCAGGTGTCCCCCCTTCTCCTGAATCCTTTTCCCGGAGGCTTAGGGCAAGGGATAATTTAGTATTCCCCTGGATTGCTCGTCGGCAATGCACCGCTCTGAACTCCCGCTGTCTGGTCTATCTTGACACCCTAATGTAACTGTAACTCCTCGTCGCCATCTGTTATGGGAGATTAATAATATAATAATGAGCAATAACTTGTTCTGAGTCCAAAAGTTGAAATAGAGAAATAGAAAATAGATTTAATTCCTCACATAGATCAATTGATAAGGAATGCACAGTTGAAGATCAGACCATGTAAACAAATGTCCGATCACCAAGTGAGGACGATCTCTCGTCCCGCAAGACCGTTAATACAAAATTAATATATACATATGACGTGGAAGGAACTGGAACATCACCCTGAGGATTGGCTGAAATGACTATTATGGCTGCTTTACAAGGAAAACAGAGCGGATCCCATAACAATGTCACTTATGGCCTTATAGCAAGGATCAACATAGATCATAACCAAATTGTTTTGACTGGCTAATGTGTGCTTCTCTTAAAGAGAAACGCACATACTATGTTGATATCTGATGACAGCGCCCTCTCATACAATACCACAATGGTATGATAATATATTTCCACGACACTAGCTACCTGGTAGATCGAAGCCCATTATAGAATAATAGAAGATAATATGATAGAAGCCCATCTCCTACTGTAAATAACCTGCACACTGTGTGTGTGTGTGTGTGTGTGTGTGTGTGTGTGTGTGTGTGTGTGTGTGTGTGTGTGTGTGTGTGTGTGTGTGTGTGTGTGTGTGTGTGTGTGTCTAGCACTAGCACAGCCATGGAGAAAATGTCACTAATTCCCGCCAGGAACAGGTCAGATGACCCGACAGCTTATATGAGAAATATGAGAAAAATAAACAGTGTAAACTATATAATTACCTCTGAATATAAAAATATGAGGTATGAGGTTTACCACAATGAAATGTAGGTTTGAGTGACATAAATAAAAAAAAAATTTAAATATTAAATTTTTAATTTTTTTTAAATGTTTATGGAAGAGCCACACATTGATGGGCAAAGAGCCACATGCGGCTCGCGAGCCACAGGTTGGCCACCCCTGCGCTAGATGCTCGCAAAGTGCTGTGACTTTCGTCTGTTCCAACAGCCCATATGTGGAATAACGTTCTAATTACATTTTCCTGAAGTCATTTAGAAATTTCAGAAACCGTGCCAGATAAAACGGGTACTTTTAGGAAAAGTCATTGAGTGACAGAGCTGGAGCTGGCGCTTGACCGAGTGACGAGAATACATTTATTGAAAATGCCTAGGGGTCATTTGACCCCTTGTCGGCTGTGCTAGTGCTAGCCAGCCAGTCAGGTAGAACAGTGGTTCCCAAAATCGGGGTCGCGACCCAAATTTTTTTTTATTTAAATTTTTTTTGTCAGGCCACTGAACTTAGAAGCAGGCCAGGACAGTGTTTCTAGTTGTATTCTAAAATTCTATTCTATTGTATTCTAAAATGTGACTATATGGTTTTATATTAACTTAATAAATAAACAAAAACGAAAAATCTACTTATTTCAACGAACATTTCAAACTAAATAACAGATTATGCACATAAAACGCTGAAAACAAACGAAGCAACAATAGTATTTTAATGAGGCTATTATTATTATCATTATTATTTTGCAACAAGTTAGCCCTCTCATAAATAGCACATATAAATGAATAACTAACTTGAACTAACTTAATAGGATTGAAGTGATATTTGGCTTAAAAAATCGGTCGCCTGGCAAAAAAATTAAAAATTAAAAAGCCAGACGATGTGCATTGGGCCGCGGCTCTCTGACGCCTTATTTTCTGGGCCCTGGCCTGAAAAGTTTGGGAACCCCTGAGGTAGAACATGGCAGAAAAAAGACCGACATCAGAGCCTTTTTCAATACACCAAAATGCAAAGTAATAACCCTAGTAGCCTAATATCTCAAATACTAAGGGCGCGTTCACACCTACCCTGTTTGGTCCACTTTAAGTTGACCATGGTCCACTTAAATGAATAGTCCGTTTCGTTTGTAGAGGTGTGGACACAAACCAAACTATTTTGAGGACCAAACAACCATGGAGTCCTCTTGAAAAGTTGGGACTCTGTCCGTTTCAAACTTTCAATCGAACTATATTACCTAATCCAGGAAGCAAAGTAGCCTACAGTGCATTGCAGTGTGGCTCTGAAGTCAGACTTGCGCCGCTCGCATAATGAGTCTCTCCTCTCTAGACTCGCGCAGCGCACGGACAGTCTCTCTCTTCCTCTCTCTCTCTCTCCTCTTTAGACTGGT
Source organism: Notolepis coatsorum (assembly GCF_963971535.1). Classification (NCBI taxonomy): domain Eukaryota; kingdom Metazoa; phylum Chordata; class Actinopteri; order Aulopiformes; family Paralepididae; genus Notolepis; species Notolepis coatsorum. The sequence goes on from NC_140170.1 coordinate 147,395,153, forward strand.
GCCACGCACAGACAGTCTCTCTCTTTCTCTCTCTCTCTCTCTCTCTCTCTCTCTCTCTCTCTCTCTCTCTCTCTCTCTCTCTCTCTCTCTCTCTCTACTATCTACTCTCTACTCTACTATCTAGTCGACTTGCGCCGCGCTCGTAATGACAGTATCTCTCTTTCTCATTATGCTGTCGGCAACTGTTTACGTTTGTGAGTGCTATAGTCCAATCGACTTGGCGACTGTATGTCCTTTGTTTACAAATTAGATCCGCACCAAAAAGGGTAGTGTGAACACAGACCAAAATCAAACAATATATCGTTTTCACATTTGGTCCACCAGAAAGTCTGGACTATCCGCGGATAGTCCGGACTATCCGCAGACTTTCAGGTGTGAACACGCCCTTAGACTACAGAGGTTGAAAAATTTTCATACAAAAGAGGTGAAATGCTAAAATCATTTGATAATGATGTCATTAGGCAGAGCAGGTGTGGTATATTCTAAGCACATACCCAAGGATTATTACAGTACAATGAGGTTGCTATCTGGAAAGGAAGGAAGGATCATAATGATAGAATGGTCTCCTCATCTGACTTCAAATATAGCCAGTAGAGAAATAAGCTTGTGCAGCCAGACAACAGAGCTATAGTTTAAAACTCATGATTTATTTTGCCTCTGTGCTCAGAGTGAATTCAGAAGGTTGTTGTTTACATACAAGGATTATTTCATAGTACATCAAACATGCTTGTACATAGGCTTAATAAGGTTTCCACATCAAACCTAGTATGCACCTAAACAGTAGTCATGGTTATTACTGAGCATTTCACATGAGTAAACCTGGTCAAACAGATAGGAATCTGTACATGTTACTCTAACCAACCATATTGAGTCCATGATTTTACTCACATGAAACGGCAGCATTTCTCTCTGGAGCCAATGGCCGACAGCTAAAGGCTAGCCAGGTAGGCTACTGACACCAGGCCACACACAGCTTTGGCCAACGGCCCAACGCTACCCAAGCTACACAAACGACCAAGACAATGAATTCACACACAGCACATGTCGTATCTCCAAATGTTGTGAAGTAACATATGTTTTGCCTGGAAAAAAACATCGTTGTTAACAAAACATTCGGGAGGGGAAGGAAGGAAGAGTGGGGTAATGTCATGATTTTCATTAATCTTACCTGCACCAAGGAACGCAGGGCGAAAGGCCGCAACACAGGTCTCCACGTTGACGAAAGGCCTCTCGCTGGTGGGACAAAAATAACCCCCTGCTATTCTCACGGCTAATGTCAATGGTCGTAGCACAAGCTAACAGCTAACTCAAGGCTAACTGATAGCATCAAACGAACGTTCCCAGCCGAGCGCAGCCGGCAGCTAACGTCCAGGCTATCGCTAACCATTAGCTAACGCAGAAGCAAGCTATGCGGCTACATACAGGTGCTGACACCAGGCCACACACCGTTAGATACTAGTAGTACTACAACAGCTAGTCGGCCAGTTTAGCTCCAGAGAGAGAGAGAGAGAGAGAGAGAGAGAGAGAGATGTCCACGGCGGGAATAGAATAGAGTTAATAGAATAGGTTAAAAACTCACCAAACGTCCAAGAGGATGGAGACAACCGCGTGGAGTTGACGAAGTTCATCTGCCAAACGACCATCCTCTTCATCTTGGCTGTATGCACTGTCTCTAGGTTAGCTAACGCTAGTTAGCCTTTAGCTAAGCTAGCTACTAGCCGACATCATCATGGCTATACCATGACAAGGCTCCGGCCATTTGTCTCGCCAGCGAGAGGCCTTTCGTCAACGTTCCTTGGTGACCGACCGACTGATAATGACCGACCTCTTTCTTCGTCTTGGCTGGCATAACTAAGCATAATAGTCAAAAGCTGCACGCGCGAAATAGTCAAACGCAGCTGACTCACGCCGGCGTACTACACATGATGTAAGTAACCACTCCCTTCGTTGAAACCAATAGTATGTCTGCTGCAGGGCCCCAGAGGCTGAGCTCCAATAGTGAGTATGTCTGCAGACCCAGGAACAAGTCAGACACATTCTACAAACGTGTCTAATGTGAAATATATAAGCATATATGCAAAACTAGATTTTAGGTCTGTGATGAAAAAGGGCCTCGCGGGAAGGGGGGCCTCAAAAAAAAAAAAAAAATAATAAAAAAAAAAAAATAATAATAATAAATAATTTTTTTTTTTTTTTTTTTTTTTGCGAGGCCCCCCTTCCCGCGAGGCCCTGTGCGACCGCACTGCTCGCACCCCCCCTGAGGCGGCCCTGTGTGTGTGTGTGTGTGTGTGTGTGTGTGTGTGTGTGTGTGTGTGTGTGTGTGTGTGTGTGTGTGTGTGTGTGTATGTATGTGGGGGGGGTGGGGGGGGGGGTTGAGTGATGGGCTGGCTGAAGTGTGCAGATGCTCTGTGGACCGCTTGTGGAGTGACGGATGGACTGTGTGCTGAGCACATGGCACTGGGGAGAAGGCTGGAGGCAGGGACGCCGGATTCATTTCACAAGTATGGGGGCCAAGAAGTGTCCGCACATGTGTGTGTGTGTGCGGCTGCCAGTCATTTCAATGCGATATCATGAATTAACCAATTCACGTGTGCCAAATCGGTTTTGACTATGGGTGTGTAAGCGTCTAATTAAGAAACAGACATTTCCACTTAGAAATAAAGCTGCAGCAGTGCCAGCACGTCAGCTGGTCCTCCTTCATGTTGTAGATGATAGTGAAGAGAGAAAAAGATTCAGGTAACATGTTTAACATTATCTTGGGGAAAAACAAGCAAACTGTTTATTCCCTAACGGCTTGCATGACACCGCAACATTTTTGCTCCCTTTACTCACAGGGATTATGAATTGGTCTACTCTAATAGTCTATTAACATTACATTAGTTAACAAGTCATGATGTATCCACTCAAGGCCAGGGCCTGTTGGACCCTGTGCTTCCGCTCTGTTGGCTGGTGGTGCTTACAATTGTTAGTATGGAACACATACACACTCACTTTAAACAAACACTCACCCTCAACATTCAATTTAAACAAACACTTTTAACACTACACCATATTTTGATCTATTTATTACAAAATATTTGCACTACATCCATTTTAGCATATTTTTTTGTGTGGCATTTTTGTACCTCATTGTTTGCATTTTGTACCTTATTTTGTACTTTAGGTTGTACTATAGTTTGTATATTGTATATTATGTATAGCAGGTGGACTTTATTCGTTTAACTTTTTCTTACTGTATGAAGCACATTCTCAGCTGGCTCATACAGAACCAAACATTTCACTGTAATGCACATGTACTTTATACGTGACAAATAAAACAAAACTTGAAACTTGAAGTGGGGATGGTGCTCTGTTAGGGTTGTCCCTGCACCTTGTCACAGTTGAGCATGTGCATTAACAGAAGTCATGCTCCAGGCTTTTGCCTAGGTGAAAGTATATGCTACTGTCACGGCTCCTACCTGGCTTCTCTCTCTCTCTCTCTCTCTCTCTCTCTCTCTCTCTCTCTCTGTGAGCATGCGTGTGTTTCGGAGCAAGTGTTTTGGAGCAAGGCGGTTTGACTGAGCAGTTTGCGTGAGTTAAAACATTCTGAAAGTTATTTCTATCTTATATCTGTGTCTATTATATATGTATGTTTTGTTTGTCATTTGTCAGTGTTGTTAATTTAGTGTTTGGTGTGTTTTGGAGCGAGTAGCGGGCACCAGTTTTGCTGGTCGGCATGCTGCCCGCAGCCATGGGGTTGGAGCGTCTGACGCGCAGACACGCTGTAAAGCTCTCTCCCGGACTAAATTGCACTGTGGAAGAGTGTTGCTTAGCCGTCGGAGCTGTTGTAGGTCATGACAGTGTGAAATCTGCATCGCGGATGAACAATGAAGTTGTAATTTTTTTGGATTGTGTAGATGAAGTGAATTTGATTGTGGAGCAGGGAGTGGTAATTCAGGACACCTTTACCCCCGTATTTCCACTAGTAAGTCCAGCACAAAGGATAACGATATCCAACGTTCCTCCTTTTATCAGAAATGAGGTTCTGGAAAGAGAGCTGGCTAGACATGGTCAGATAGTTTCCCTGGTGAAAATGATTTCTCTGGGATGTAAATCCCCTCCGTTAAAACATGTGGTATCTTTCAGAAGACAGGTTTTCATGATTTTGAAAAATGAAAAAACGTATCTGAATTTATCCATGAATTTTAGAGTGGATGACTTTGATTATATTATTTATATAACTTCAGACACAATGAAATGCTTTGGGTGTGGGATGGAAGGTCACATGATTAGGTCCTGTCCTAATAAGATGCCTGGGCCCACTGACCAAACACCGCCATCACCCAGGGCAGGTCCAAGTGGCTCAAGCACCAACAAGGGTCGAGAGAGAACCTCTGGGAGGAAAGGGACAGGAGAAGGTCTGGTGGAGAAGACAGGACAAGGTTAGAAGGTGCAGGGGGAGGGGAGAGGCCTGATGGAGGAAGTAGGACAGGGTAGGCAGGTGCAGGAGGAGAGGAGAGGCCTGGCAGAGGAGACAGGAAAGGGTGAGCAGGGGGAGGGGAGAGACCTGGTAGAGGGGGCAGAACATGGTGAGCAGGTGCAGGAGGAAAGGAGAGGTTTGGTAGTGGAGGCAGGAATAAATGTGAATTTGAATGGGGAAAAATGGCTACAAAGGGGAAAGTGAAGGCTGTTGAGAAGGTCACTGTGGTTGAGGAGGGTGAAGAAGTGGGAGGTCAGAAGACAGGGGTCAGAGGTGAAGAAAGAACCAGACTGGGCAAACGGGCTGGACTAGCTACTGGAGAAGCAGAGTGTATCATAAATGAGGAGGAAATGGAACTTGATGCTGATGTTAACAAAATTGCCCAAAAAAGGAAAACTGAGGTCAGTCAATCTGACTCTAGAGCAAAAAAAGAGTGCCAACCAGAGCAGGAGGTAGACAATGACAGTGAAGACTCTGACTTCAGTGATGATGTGGAAAAGTAAGAGTATTATATGAGAAGGTGAAAATGGTATTTATTGTTGTATATGCCCCCAATGTTGGTTTGGAAAGAGTGTCTTTTTTAGATTTTTTGGCTGATGGTATTAAGGGTTGTGATAATGAAGAGTTTTTATTTCTGGGAGGGGATTTTAACTGTACTGTTAACCCCGTTTTAGATAGGAACCACCAAGAGCCTCACTCTGCATCTCGTAGTCATCTCACTAGGGTGATTGAGACGTATGAGCTGTGTGATGTGTGGAGACGATTGCATCAAAAACAGAAGCAATACACATGGGTTCACAGTAGGGATAATTTATTATCAATGGCCACTTGAATCGTTTTTATTGTTTTAAACACCATTTTAGTGTTCTTAACAATTGTTATATAACCCCTGTTGGTTTTACTGACCATTCTCATGTGTACTGCTCTGTTTTTATCAAGTGTGTAAAGCCACAAAGTGCTTACTGGCATTTTAATACGTCTCTTTTAACTGATACAAATTTTAGTGACGCTTTTACCTTCTTATGGAAGGTTCATCAGTTTTACCTCACTACAGCAGTGGTGGGATGTGGGGAAGTGCAAGATTAAGCAGTTTTGCCAACAGTACACTCAAAATGTTACCAGAGATATCGCCAGATCTATGAAGTCTCTGGAGATTGATGTGGAGGAGCTTCAAGAGCTAGCAGAATCCACAGGAGATCGAGGCCATATTGGGGCTCTCAAAGCTAAAAAGTCTGCTCTGGCTGACCTGTTAGGTATTTCAGCACAGGGTGCTTTGGTGAGGTCACGTTTCAGAAACATCTCGGAGATGGATGCATCTTCCCGTTTCTTTTTCGGTCTGGAGCGCAAGAATGGGCAGAAGAGGCTCACCCACAGCATGCGCTCAGACACAGGTCAGATACTGTCGCAGTCCACTGACATCAGGAGGCATGCTGTAGGATTTTATAGTAGCCTCTTCCAGTCTAAACTTGGAGTTCTATAAGACCATGTGGTCAGTGATGGGGGAGGATCTCCTGATGGTGCTCAGAGACAGTCTTACTGGAGGACAGCTGCCGCTGAGCTGCAGGAGGGCAGTACTCACGCTGTTGCCAAAGAAGGGAGATTTAATGGAGATCAAGAACTGGAGGCCTGTCTCACTTTTGTGTACCGAGTACAAGCTCCTCTCCAAGGTGTTAGCTACCAGGCTGAGAGAGGTAATGGGGCAGGTGATCCATCGTGACCAGACCTATTGTGTGCCTGACAGGTTGATCAGTGACAATGTTTTTCTGATTCAGGATTTTTTGGACATCTCTAGTGCATTGGGTTTGGAAACTGGTCTTATTTCCATAGATCAGGAAAAGGCTTTTGACAGGGTTGAACACCAGTACTTGTGGAAAACTCTAGAGGCCTTTGGTTTCAGCCCAGGTCTCATAGCCAAGATCAAGGCCTTGTACAGTAACATTGAGAGTGTGCTAAAGATTAATGGTGGTTTGAGTGCTCCTTTTAAAATCCAGAGGGGTATTAGGCAGGGGTGTCATTTGTCGGGAATGCTGTATTCCCTGGCATTTGAACCCCTGCTACACAGACTCAGGGCAGGCATCTCTGGTGTAAGTGTCCCTGGATGCATCGCACCTTTTAAGCTATCAACATATGCAGATGACTTGGTTATTTTCATAAATAAACAGGAGGATATCAATGTGTTAGTTGAAAATGTGGGACGTTTTGCTTTGATTTCATCGGCTAAGGTCAATTGGGGGAAGAGCCAAGCACTCATGGTAGGTAAGTTGAGTAGCAGACTCATTTTACCAGGGGGCCTGCCTTGGAAGAAGGGAGGTTTTAAATATCTGGGTGTGTTTTTAGGAGATGAGACTTTTAAAAGTAAAAACTGGGAAAACGTACTAGAAATAGCTCACGCCCATTTAAAGAAATGTCGTGTTCTGGTAATCAACAACCTAGTGTCTTCTACACTGTGGCATCCTCTGATGTGTGTTGACCCCCCCAATAGACCTTCTCCCTAAACTTCAAGCTTGCTTTTTAGATTTTTTCTGGGACAAGCTGCACTGGGTGCCCCTGATTTGTACCTGCCCAAGGAGGAGGGTGGGCAGGGTCTTGTGCATCTGTGCAGTAGGGGTGCAACCTTTCGACTCCAGTTCATCCAGAGACTTTTTTATGGATCAAAAGACTTCGTGTGAAGGCCGGTGGCTTGTGCCATACTGCAACAGCTTGGAGGACTGGGACTGTCGAATTCTCTGTTTTTAATGGATTTTAGCGGTGCTCGGTTAAATGTTCTACCTGTTTTTTACTGTGTACTTTTTAAAACATGGAGTTTGTTCGAGAAAGGACCGCTGGATTACTCAAAGTCACTGTTCTGGCTTTTGAAAGAGCCAGTTGTGCTGGGAGCACGTTTGGACGTAGCTGGTGGGCCGGGACTGACACTCCCCGGGCAGCTCTGCATGGTCAAAGATCACTACACTAGGCCATGTTGTGGAATTGACAGGGGCAAACATGGACAATGCTGCTGCCCTGGCTTCGCGTTTGGAGGTGAAATCCATCAGGACGGTCATCATGATGCTGGGAAAATGGAGGCAGGGGCTCAGTGAGATAGAACGTTGCATGTTGACAGAGTATAAAAACGTGTCTCTTCATCCTAATGATGAGGATCTTTTTCCTACAGTTAAGCTGCAGCCTGATTTTAAAAACTGCACAGGGCCTCTTTTAGTAATGGGAGATGTTTCTGGTGTGTTTTTTGATGTGGTTAATGGTAAATGTCTGTACAGACTGTTGGTCAAGGTTCTCCACAAGGAGAAGCTCAACGGGAGAGGTGACACTCCCTGGAGAGCGCACCTTGGTCTCAGTGATGAGGTGAAACCAGAGTGGCGAGCACTGTACAAACCACCATTATTCAAAATAATTGGCGATCTGCAGTGGAGGGTTTTACATGGCATAGTGGCTGTCAATGCTTTTATTTCCCTATTGAACCCTAATGTCTCACATTACTGTCCTTATTGTGCACAAAGGGAAACAGTTTTCCACTGCTTTCTGGACTGTTCCAGGCTGCTGCTTCTGTTAGTGTTACTAGAGAGACTTTTCCAGTCTGGTGAAGAGGTGTTCTCGAAAGAGTGGTACATTTTGGGTTTTAAATACAGTAGAAAAGAAAAAAGTGTCATCTTTTTAAAAAAATGTAGGGAGAGCAAAGATGGCTGTGTATCTCAGTAGGAGAAATAAGATAGAACAGGTCTTGGATCATGATGCTGTATGTCTGTTCAGAAAGATGATCAAAGCCAGACTGAGCATAGATTTGTATTATTATAGAGCATTGAACAACCTAGATCAGTTCCCCGATATATGGGCACATAAAGGAGTGTTGTGCTCTGTAATAGTAGATGAGCTGGTATTGGCAACTGAGCTGATTTGAGTTTTTTCTTTGTTGTGGTTGTTTTTTGTTGTCGGTGGTGTTGTTTTTTTTTTGTTGTGCTTTTAAAAAAAATTCATCAAATTGTGTAATGCTTTTTGTTATGCTCGAATGATTTATAAATAAAGTGTTGTAGCGACTCCTACAGGTCGGTTGGGGGACGCCTGCACAGCAGAGACAGGAAATAGCGGGGGTAGTGTGAGCCTCCCACACGTTACACCTCGCCAATGAGAGTCCGCGCTGGCGGGTGAAAAGATGTGACAGGCTGCCTCCTCGTGTACCGGAGGGAACACGTGATGCAAGGCTTCTATCCTCCCTACAACAGACCTGTGGGGGGCATATGCGAGCAACGTTCAAGACAGGTGAGGGGAGAATTGGGAAAAAACTGCAAAATTGGGATGGGAGAAATAAGGAGATTAAATTCGTTAAAATTCTAAATTCTCTCTCTCTCTCTCTCTCTCTCTCTCTCTCTCTCTCTCTCTCTCTCTCTCTCTCTCTCTCTCTCTCTCTCTCTCTCTTGTTAAGTCAGGTGTAGAGTGCAGGTGTGCCACTGTCAGTGGAGCAGCTGATTGATGTCAGTGGGCCAATTACGTCAGTGATATAACCCCGCCCGAGATGTCATGAGGCCGCCAGATCGTAACTTCGTATTTCCCCGTTAGTCGTGTTATTCTGCTCTCTCATATTCAAGTCAAGTCAAGTCAAGAGTTTTATTTGTCACGGCATACAAGTATACAGTGAAATGCGGGGGGTCATAATACAATAATAAGATCCAATAGGATGAGAATTCGACATTTGTGCAATAATACAAGTAATAAAAGTAGGGCATATCAGGTATATGTAACATGAGTTTTACAAGAGCATGGTAAGACATGCTAGGTCCTGTGATAGTGCAGTACACTTTTAGCTACGGATGAGGCACTGGGTCTTTATGTACACTGCTATACAATGCTATATTATACAATCTCAAGTTATACTATACAATTTTTTAAAGTGACCTTTCATTTTGTAAAGTGACCATAAGTGTGAGCGTGTGCAGCATGAGTATGTGTGTGTGTGTTTATGTTAAAGTGACTGCTAGTGTGTGAGCGTGTACAGTGTGTGTGTTGTGTGTGTGCTCATGTGTGCTTGTGTGTGGAGAGTTCAGTGTTCAAGACTCTGATGGCCTGGGGGAAGAAGCTGAGCCGAAGTCTCACAGGCGTTTGCCTGACCGCAGCAGCTTGAACAGGCTGTTGTTGGGGTGGTGAGGGTCTTTCATTATTCTGCAGGCTCTGGATTTGCACATCTTGTTATATAGGACCTGCAGGGGTGGTAGTGCAATACCCGTAGTACTCTCAGCTGACCGTACCACTCTCTGTAGGGCCTTCTTGTCCTGTGCCGTGCTGTTTCCATACCAGGCAGTGATGTTTCCAGTCAAGATTCTCTCTACAGCTCCGAAGTAGAAGGACTGGAGTATCTTCCCCGATACTCTGAACTTCCTTAACTGTCTCAGGTGGTAGAGGCGCTGCTTCGCCTTTTTTACAACTGAGTCTATATGTGTTGTCCATGTCAGATCCTCTGAGATGTGAAGCTGCTCACCCTGTCCACGGTAGCCCCGTTTATCCTCAGTGGTGTGTGTGTCCCCTGCTGTTTTCTCCTAAAATCCACGATCAGCTCCTTGGTTTTTACCAATGTTCAGGAGCACACAACACAACACACGTGCTGCAATCGCTTTAACTCATTGGGCGCCACCACGCCCTTTCCCCATCTGTACTCAATGGTGCCAGCGTTATTGACCATTTTAGCGATGTTTGCGGACCCATCGTGTGCTCTGTATTATAGCTATGGAGACAATAGTATGGCTCATTTGACAGGCATTGTTCATAGTCCATCACTGACTAATCAGTTAATTTCTACATACTGTAGTTTGTGCGCTATTACACGCTAAACATCGCCCCTTTCCAAAATAATCCAGTCTTTTTTCCTAGATCGCGAGATATGACGCGTTATATGCAATATGCCCAAATCGTTCTGGTTGATCGCCTGAAACCCCAAATACTTCCAAATCAAAGGTATATACCATGTACATATGTGTCTTCACAAAATCATCAAGGGGGGGGGAGGTCGTTTTAACTAGAAACTGCTATCGTGTTTGTCGGGCATGTTTCACGTCCGGTAAAACACGACACTGTGATCGGTACAGAAGCATGTTTTACGTTAAAGAAATACCAGCAGGTTACCTAAGATAGACCTTACCTCAGTCAGAAAGTACTCCAAAATGAATAAATCCCAGTCGATCCCATGGCGATCGCAATTACTTGTGTATATTGGGCATGGCTACGGGAAAGAATAGCTTCAAGGCACCAAATCTCCCACTGATTGCTATGTTGTGATCCAGGCGGAAACAGCTGGAGTGGATCACAAGACAAGCGATATCCCCAGTTCCCAGTTCAAAAAGTAGGCGATACTGATAAAGGATCAAAACCCGAGAATTCTTGGTTATGGCTCTCAATGCATGGTGGCGAAACCCGACTTTTCTCGGGTATGGCGCAGAAAGAGCTAAACAGTCGCTTTAAACAAAAATGTCACTTTAAACAAAATCGAAAGGTCACTTTAAAGGAATGAGGAAAATAAAGGTATATTTAAGGTAGAACCGATGTGGTTCTTGTATAGTATAGTTTAGATATAGTAAGTATAGCATAATGACATAAAGTTCAAGTTGTATATTGTATAGTAGTGTACATAGGACCCAGTGCCTTCTCAGGAATTTAGCATGTCTATTTGATCATGCCCATCATCTTATGTCTTATGTCTTATTATCGGTTATCTTATCTGTCTATTTTATTATTAGTATTATTCCACAAGTCACGTTGATTTCAACATGAGCATATGTACAGTCATCTTGATTACTCTCTCGTCCTATCTTTCTGCTTGCCTCCTTCCCCTTGTAAATGACACATTGTTTATAAACAGTTTGTAAACAAAACAACAACAAACAAACAAAAAGTGTCACGCCTCATTATTATCCTCATCCCCCTGCGCCACTTTCTGCAATTGGACCTTGCACCTGTCACTCACTAGGTACCTCCTGAGGTACTTCCGGAACTTCCTGTCCCGGACGCCGTAGATGATGGGGCTGAGGAAGCGCGGCAGGATGTAGACGATCAGGTAGTTGGCGAAGCGGATGCTCGAAGCGGGCATGACCACACGCATTTCACTGTATGCCCTGGTATGAATGTGACAAATAAACCTCTTGAATCTTTTGAATCTTGAATCTTGAGGTGGTGCTGCGGCTCATCTTCCCCGGGCGCGTCCTGGAGATCCGCTTCGCCAACTACCTGATCGTCTACATCCTGCTGCGCTTCCTCAGCCCCATCATCTACGGCGTCCGGGACGCGTGAATATTTTCGGCAACCAACTTGTGTTTAGCGTTTCTCTGATTGGCCACTACGCCCATGTGACCGCGGCAGCGCGAGAGAGCTGCAGCGCGGAAATAGGCTGTCTATTGCCTCGCGCTGCAGCGCGGAAATAGGCTGTCTATTGCCATTCTCTAAGACAAACTCTAACCTTAACCAGCTCCTTAACAGCGCCTAAACTTAACCCTTCTAACCTTAACCAACTCCGAAACAATGCCTAACCTTAACCTCAACCATAACCAACTCCGAAAGAATATTGCCATTCTCTAAGACAAACTCTAACCTTAACCAGCTCCTTAACAGCGCCTAAACTTAACCCTTCTAACCTTAACCAACTCCGAAACAATGCCTAACCTTAACCTTAACCAACTCCGAAACAATGCTTAAAGTTAACATGCCTAAACTTAACCGGCGAAAGAATGCACGTTAAAAAAAAATAATAATAATTGAAGGGAATCGAACTTGTCACCAACAGACTGCAGGATCCACAGCAAGGCAGCGCTGCCAGTTGAGTTAGTTGTCAATGTTAAAAAGGGGGGATTACTGCTACATAATGCTGCCGCGACGGCGCTCCGCTCTGCTGTTGCAGCGTCGCCGCGGGGGCGTGGCTAGACGCAAGTTGGGCGTGGCTAGACACAAGTTGGTTGCCTTTAATATTTAGGCGTCCGGGACAGGAAGTTCCGGAAGTACCTCAGGAGGTACCTAGTGAGTGACAGGTGCAAGGTCCAATTGCAGAAGGTGGCGCAGGGGGATGAGGATAATAATGAGGCGTGACACTTTTTGTTTGTTTGTTGTTGTTTTGTTTACAAACTGTTTATAAACAATGTGTCATTTACAAGGGGAAGGAGGCAAGCAGAAAGATAGGACGAGAGAGTAATCAAGATGACTGTACATGAAATCAACGTGACTTGTGGTATGATATAATGTTAGCGTATTTACTGAGCCACTGAAATTCTATTTACACGGCAAGCATGGGGGAAAAAGGGTATCTTTATACAGTTACACCCCCCCCCCCCCCCCCCCCCCCCCCCACACACACACACAATTCATAGCTGCTATTAAAAGTTGTGCATCAATTTCTAGCTTCTCTGTTAAGTTAAACAAAGTGTAGAGACAGGGATGTCGGAAGTCCGCGGGACGTGGGGGTGCTGCGATATAGATCGTTTTTAATTAAAAAAAAATTATATATATATTTTTTTTAATTTTTTTTTTTTATAAAATATATATATTATATAATTATACTTGTAGTTGTATTGTCTGCGAGACATCGCCACCACGCAACAAGTCACAATGCTCGCTATCTGCAAACAGCTCCACTGTCTGTGTGTATACTCTGCTTTGGTCAAATCACATTCAGCGTGGGTGGGGCCTGAGAGTGCTGGGGCTGACGTTCTGCAGATGGATACTATTGAGTCAGAGCGTTCAACAGGGTCTGAAACGTGTTATGAGGGGGTGCTGAGATAAGTGATATAATAATAACGTCTGGTAAACCAACACTCTCGTTCACTAGAGGAGACCACTGCACTGCCCAACTCCACACTCTCACGCTCAGCTCTGCGGAGCGTGCGAGACAAACAATGTAACCGTTTTGATGCACACATCACAGCCCAGCTTACCCCACCTGTTGCGCCCTCCCTCTGCAATTCGTTCCCCGCATACATGATCGCCGACATGCAAAAGGTCTTCGACCACCCTCCCGGGGGCTCGGATAGTTCTTCTGGCTTGTTCACGCCAGGGAAACCGCAGATATATATTCCTTTACTGCGAATTCAGCGTCCCAAAACTATTCCAGGCTGCGTCTACTTTTTTTACCAACGGATTTCCAGTTAAGCGCTGACGCTCCCAGGCCGCGTCTATTCGAATCCCAACCGGTTCATGTGTCGGCTACATGCTGTTAATAACACTGCATTATCGAGACAGCGCCCCTATGACGATCTGGCAATGAATTCCAAGAGTAGGGTAAATCTGCAGTGCCGCTCCGCTCTGTGACATTGAGTAGCCTCGGTTACAATGGAATAAAAGCCAAAACAACCTTGCAGTTTCAGTTACACTCCCCGCCAGCAGGGGGTGCTGCAGCCCCCACCGCACCCCTACTTGCCGCGTCCCTGAGGAGGCTGTTGTCCTGGCACCAGCGTTCCAGTACCTCAACCTCCTCCCGGTAGGCCTTCTCGTCGTGGTCAGAGATCAGCCCCACCACCACTGTGTCGTCCGCAAACTTCACTATGGAGTTGGAGCTGAACTTGGCCACACAGTCATGTGTGTATAGTGAATACAGCAGGGGGCTCAGGACACAGCCCTGGGGGGACCCGATACTCAGGGTGATGGTGTTGGAGGTCTGACCCCCCACCCTGACCGCCTGGGGCCTTTCACTCAGAAAGTCCAGTATCCAGGCGCTCAGAGCGGAGCTCAGACCCAGCTCGATCAGCTTGTCCACCAGTCTGGTGGGGACTATGGTGTTGAACGCTGAGCTGTAGTCAATGAACAACAGTCTCACATAGCCCCCCTTCTGGCAGTCTAGGTGAGAGAGGGTGCTGTGCAGTACATGGGGAGACCGCATCATCAGTGGACCTGTTTGGCCTGTATGCAAATTGCATAGGGTCCATATCACTGGGGAGGGAGGCACAAATGTAATCCTTAACCAGCCTCTCAAAACATTTCATGGCCACAGAGGTGACCATTGTTCTTCAACCGTGTCTAACCCATCTTCTGCTTGTCTGGCTCTCGACAAGACATGCTCTGATCCCTACCTGCTTGACAACTCTCCTTGCCTTTTCCCGGAATGTATGAGGACCTGCACCCGTTTTGATATCTGCCTGGCTGACTACCCTATACCTGACCATTCTATTATTATTAAATACACCCACACTGGGTTTGAACAAGACCTGTCTATCATTGCTCTGTATCTGCATATTGGGTTCAATACCCGAGACGTAACAGCTACTGGATGCCCAGAGGCACAACATCAGACTTAGACCATGCCCAGTTGTAAGACCATGTAGAAAATGTAGACATACTATTCTGCTGACATAATGTATGCATTCACTAACATGTGCATACAGTACCTTATGAATTATGTACACGTTCCACAACATTACAAGGCCCTAAGAGGAACATTTCAATTAACATGGTTAAAATACTTGACATTGCACAGACCTTTTAAACACAACACGACCTGATAAATGAAACACTTTAATTCTGTGAAGTATGAAAAACAATTAACATGCTTTTTAATACAATGAATATATCTTCTGCTTCAGTGTAATAGCATAGTTAGCATGCGAGCTAGCGCTGACACTTAGATGGTAATTGCTGCTCAGGAAGCAGAGAAGAGTGCTCAATAAACCATGTTCCATTTGGATTGTATTTATTCTAAGAGGACTAAGGTCGGAGCAATAGTTCATAAGCTTACGCATGAAAATCAGCCTTGACAAACATTTTCTGAAAGTACACTTTGCAAAAAAAATAAAAGACTGCATTTGATGCTCACAGACGTGTGGCGAATGCAAATGTGTGAGAGGAGGCACGCGGATCCTTGAGAGCACAATCTGGTAGGACTTCATATCTCAAAGGCATCTCATGGTTGAAAATAGAGTAGGCTTACGTGTCCCCAGGGATCACATTTCTAACGGTACTGTGAGAGCCATTTATTCCATTAAATCCACATCTTTGGATTACAAATTTAATCTTTCCACACCACAGAAACAACACTACTCTCTCATGGTCTCTTTGTCATGTTTTCTAGCCATACATACATGTACATAACAAATAGTTAAATGTCAAATGGCATGACTTGGACAACCTACTCAAGCATTCAGAGAACCTATTCATACCAGCTGATCCGGGCCACATACTCTGTTAACCTTCTATTTACTCCACTTCGCTCGCCCACACGCAGCCCCGTCGGCACGTTCAACCCCCGCACTCCCACTCAGCCATCGTTATATCCGTGGCTGCACAGCAACACCCCGTCGGGACAGACAGTAGCCTCTACACATAGATGGCTGGAAAATGACAACGAGACTTGCTTGTCGAGGTGGATGCGAAGAGCTCCCGGTCGGGAAAGAATCCCACGGTGTCTAGTCGTGAGATATGATTTGACATGCCCTGTCAGAGCCTGGACACCGGACACAAATACAACGTGAATCCATGGCTCATAAAAACCAGTGAATTCTAACTTGTGCGTGTGAACACCGACACACACACTCGCCGCATGGACATGTGTGCAGCGCGTGCAAGCGCATGAACATGCACTCATACACATACAAATGCACCCACACACATTTTAATACTTTATTTGGTTCCACAAATTATATTACATAAACAGGGAATCAAATATATTGGGGCCAAGCAGCACTGAACACTTAAATGGTACACATAGCACCTCCTTCTCCACACAGCTAAGCTGCCGATAATAGCTGAGACAGAGCAATATTTGGCAATTTGTTTGGCTCTTTCACATTGCAGCAATTCTCAGACCACTCATGGTGCATTTATATACATGGCCAAGACTTCCAAATATGAGTACACACACACACACACATTGAGTCTGTTGCAGAGCGCATCTCAGAGAGCACAAAGTCCCTATCACAGATATTTATCGAGCCATTTCTCCGGGGACACTCTGAAACTCGGACTTGGATTGGAAATGCCAACAAGGACTTCGTGCCTCCTCGGAATAAAAGAGCAAGAAAAGAAAAAATGTCAGGAGCGCATCTCAGTGATTCCCACGGAAACGTGCTAAAGTGGAATATGTATATTTAACGGTGGGAGAAGGTTCAAACTGTGGTAAAGGTCACCACAGCGAGCCTGGGGGGGCAACTGGACGGAATCTGACGGTATGCTAATTAAATTGCCTGCACAGTGAGGGAACAGTATAAACCCTGCTCAGTCTGGTTGCAGTGTGTGTGTAGGATGACACACACACCAGCATTACCAACTACTGTACAGGGGTAGAGAGTTGGAAGATGGGAAGGTTCAGGGTCTATCTGAGAGAAGGGAGTTGCTTCACTTGATGTCCTAACACCACATCGGTGGTAGAGTGAACTAGTCTTTTTCTGCTTTTAATAATGGTGAGGGTTCAGCAGGGAAGATCAGGACTGAGGCCGGATCACTATGGCAGCCAGCCATTTATCTGTCACACACACGTGCGCACGCACACTCACATACCCACACACACAGAGTACCAGACTGACAAACAAGCAGGCTGTTTTGGCATTGGCGTTAGTCCCTGACTAGTTGACCCCTGGGGGGGGGGGGGGGGGGGGGTGCGGCAGAAGAAATGTGTGCAGCCTTTTCCCCTTTAAAGCGTGACCTTGAGCTGAATGCCTGGGAAGAGACAGGGAGGGATAAACAGGCTCACATGCCGAGAAAAATGCTTCCTTGTTATCAGTCCGACTGGGGGAGACGCGTGATGGCAGTCTATCATCTGGGGTGCTTTCATGTCTCCCACCCGCCCGTAACATGCATTTCTTTGTACTGTACACACCATACCACCGGTATAGTAATACCATTATTACTCCTATCTTAAAACAACCGGGAATACTATAGTGCATACACCTTACATTTCCATAATATTCCACTACAGAAGTATTATGGAATCACTACATTATATATTTACCACAGAAATTATACACAACTGTACATATCTGCTAAACCAAATGATACAGCGATTAGCTCCATTACAGACTGCTTACTGGCAATAAATAAATGGATGAGTAAGAACTTCCTGAAACTAAACAAGAACAAAACTGAAATTCTAATTATCGGCACCAAAACTAAAAAAGAAACGTTAATAAAGAACCTGGGAGGACTAACCCCTTGGATCAAATCTGAGGTCACTAGTCTCGGGGTTATCATAGATTCAAAACTGAACTTCAATTCTCATATTAGCAAAGTGGCGAAAACATCGTTCTTCCATCTCAGAAATATAGCAAAAGTACGACCATTTATTAATCAGAACGATGCTGAGAAGCTAATTCATGCATTCATATCTAGCCGGTTAGACTATACTGTAATGCACTTTTCACAGGTCTCCCTAAGAAAACCACAGAGAGGCTTCAGCTAATCCAAAACTCTGCAGCCCGACTGCTAACTAGAACCAAAAGGAGAGAGCACATTAGTCCAGTCTTAGCTGCTTTACACTGGCTTCCTGTAACATTTAGAATTGACTTTAAGGTCCTTCTCCTTACATACAAAGCTCTAAATGGACAGGGACCTAGTTACATCGCCAACACTCTAATAAATTACACGCCAGCAAGAGCACTGCGATCATCAGCTGCTGGACTACTAGAGGCTCCCAGAAACAGTCAAAAGAGGATCGGTAATGCAGCCTTTATCAACTATGCCCCAAAACTGTGGAACAAACTACCCCAAAACATCAGGGAAGCCAACTCGCTAGACATCTTCAAAAGACAGCTCTCTTTGCTCAGGCATTTCAATGACTTACCTGCACTATTCTTACCCTGCCTACTTTTATACACTGCCTATCAAATTCATGTGTCGGTTCTATGCTAATTTTATCTCACTACCTCCTACTGTATGCACTGTAATTTAAGAGAACTATTTTATCACACTTTTTACTTCTACTTACTGATACACTGCTCTGTTGTATGTTAAATACCCTGTTGTGTGTCTGTTCTATTTGATAATTTTTTGACTATTTTTAAACTGAATCATTATAAACAATTTTTATACTGAATGAAACTGTAAATAGAGAGCCTATTGGGATGCTAGATCCTAATGTGAAACACTGTGATTTACCATACCTTGCTACCTGTCTATCTTTTTTGTGCTCGCTTATGCCTGTATTTTTTACTGTTGTGAAGCACTTTGAACTGCAACCTCTGTATGAAAAGTGCTATACAAATAAAGTTATTATTATTATTATTATTAAATAATGTAGTGATTCCATAGTAGGGGAGAGTGGGGTTAGCAGTGCCAATTTTTACTTAAAGTGCCTTTAAAGCAAGGGGATTACAGTAATGCCCCCAACTAAAATATGTACATATAGTTTAGGATGTTGTGCATCCCTGGGGACAATCATTTTGGATCTTAAATAAACTGTTTCAGAAATATAGCTTTAGAAGAAAAAGTGGTTTTGTGGCACAACTTGCCCCCGGTGCGGGGTAAGTTGTGACATTAGAGAGAATACACTGGGGTAAATTGTGCCATTGATAATTTTAAGTAAAACAGATCATTTTAATCTCAAAAGCGGTAAAAGCATCCTGCAGATCTTCATCTCATTTCCAACCTGACATGTAGTCTTCCCCTGATGCACCTCGTTCACTGCTCTTTCCAACTTCTCAAGAGGAGTTGAAACCCTGTCTGTCTTTCGTTTGTATCTGCGTGGCATGATGGATTTTGGTCTAAAATTAAGAATATCACATCGTTTTAGTGATCAAATGTAAGAATACAATGTACAATAACAATAAAATACAATAAAGTAATAGATATAGTTAATAATTATAAGTTGGGGCAACTTAACACTTTCGCGGCCACTTGGATCCATCTAAAATCACTCTAGATGGCCAGCATTTCATAATAGACTTGCATAGTCCATGGGGTTGTTTGTAGAGCTAAATCTATACTTTATAGTATTGCTATCTGTCCATTCTCATTGTCAATTGACACCATAAACCGTCCCTTCAAAATGGCTTAAAGAAATAATTTTTTCATCAATACGTTCTCATTTTATAGCGTCTTGAATATAAGCGTTATAAGGGATTTGGTCTAATATATTTCCTGGAAGGCGAGATACAGGCCGCTAAGCTACTAACGTTAAATCCAATGGCATTTCGGATATACAGAAGCTACAGTTAAAATTCAAACTGCATATAATCGGTATGATGGTCCACCATGAATGCATGAAAGGGGGTGGGGGGGGGCGGGGGACGTCGTTTCTGATTATTGATTACCAATAACCGAGTTAGCCTCAGTAGCCACATTCGCTGACCGGGTGGATGGCTATCATAACAAGCCCTGATCAGCATGTAATTTACGTGAAAAAGATCTTACCGTGGGCCGGTTGGACCCCCCAAATGATTTCCCAGTTATCGATCGCCATATGGTAGATTGATATGTCCATTGGCTGATGATATATTCCTTTACTGCACACTGAAATCCGCACCCCAAAACGTATTCCAAGCTACAGGATATAGGCATCGCTTCATGTTAGCAGAAAACTACATTGGAGTTCCATAAAAAACAAGACAACTTCTGCCACAGGGAACACTGCATTATCGAGATAGCGCCCCTAAGAGGATCTGGCCGGTAATGCACTTTTTCGAATTCAAAGAGTAGGGTACTTCTGCAGTGCTGCTCTGTGACATCGAGTAGGTTATTACAATGGAATAAAAGCCAAAACAACCTTGCCACGGACATGTCCGTGGTTGGTCCTCAATCGTTGGATTTATCCGTGGTCGGGCGGGAATGTGTAAACGGAACATCTGGCACAACTTAACCCTTGGCCCACAACTTACCCAACAACTTTGGCACAAATCACCCCAAGCCTACCATTTTGAAAGAAATGCATCCCCCAGCTGTTTTGAGCTAGCATCATGCTAACTGTATAGACTCATGGTGTAGCTTACTAAAGCATTAAAACATGTGTGAACTGTTTTCAAAGTTGTCTATAATTGTTCAAACACAGCAATCAAAAAACCTTGATCATACAAATTTTACTTTGGAGGGCAAAACAATGTTTTTTGAACTTAAATGTGCTTACATGTGTCTCCCTTCTTTGCAGGTTGAGTGAAATGGATGCCTCTTCAAAAATATGTTGTCACATGACCAACTTCTTCTATGGTTTTCTAGATAACAGAGGTGACACTACTTGCCCTTTGGCACAAATTACCCCACTCTCCCCTACTGAATAATTGACAAAACAAACATATGAATACTATTCATGCTACAGTATTTCTGTGATACATCTCACAGAGTGTACGAAACAAATGCGGGAACACTATATTTGTTATGTTAATTTTGCATGTTCATCGTAAGGGGACAATCCTTCCTCCCTCCCCTAGGAGCTGCTTATTAATTAATTGCCAGCATGGTGACAAGAGGCTACACCTCTCTCTCTCTCTCTCTCTCTCTCTCTCTCTCTCTCTCTCTCTCTCTCTCTCTCTCTCTCTCTCTCTCTCTCTCTCTCTCTCTCTCTCTCTCTCCCACCCCACACAGACTCTCTCTCTCTCTCTCTCTCTCTCTCTCTCTCTCTCTCTCTCTCTCTCTCTCTCTCTCTCTCTCTCTCTCTCTCTCTCTCTCTCTCTCTCTCTCTCTCTCTCTCTCTCCTAAAACCCTCCAAGTAGCTACACCCCCCCCCCCCCATGCTCTGCCAAAGCCGACCCCTATAAATAACTGAGTGTAGGTGTGGTGGCAGAACGCAAATCTCAGGTCTTCAGTCCTCTCAATAATTAATTAATAATTAGTTAAGTTAAGTTATACTTTATTAGGGAAATTTGACCTCATGCATTTGACCCATCCTACTACTTAGGAGCAGTGGGCAGCCATACAGTGCAGCGCCTGAGGACCAACTTCAGTTGTAATGCCAGTACCGTGGTCTAGGGCGTAACTCCACACAGAAAGACACAAACACAGGGAGTACATGCTAACTCCACACACAAAAAAAACACTTACTGGGGTTCAAACCCAGGACATTATTGCTATGAGGCAACAGTGCTAACCACTGCACCAATGTGCCAACTTCTTTTAGGTAGTCATAGGCAAATGGCTTTAAGGGAGGGAGGAGTTAAAAAAGCACCCCCGCCTGTGGGGACAGGTCATCATCTCTCTCCACGGGGAACACATTTGATTGTGTCGTTTCATATTTGAAAGAAAGGATCATATTACCATCGTTATAGTCTGAAGAAAGCTGGATACAAGAAGTTCAATCACGAGCGGGCTTTTCATCATCTGGTCTTTATTCAAATAGCTGGTTTCTCCGTCATATGCATCATGAAATGGGTGATGGGTGATAGTGCTCATTTCCAACTTTGCCCCAGGTTATATACAGACCCAGGTCTACTCCCAAGTCTTCTCACAAGATCAGAACAGGAAGTGGTCATTTACACTGAAAGCCAAACAATTCAAAGAAATATCCCTTGAGAAGTTTCCTCCCCTTTACCCGTTATATTTCATATGGCTTTACGCTCTGCTCTATTGGAACTGTCCCTTTAATCATATGCTATCATGAAAACTTTCAACCACATGCACGCTCCTTCACCTGCCTGGCCACGGCCACATCCGCTCACATATAAGCGGGGCCATGGCCATACTACCAGCTCCTTCCCTACTTTCACCACCTGGAAGTACGTGTAGATCACCTTTTCAAGATCAGTGCTGAAGTAGTTAGTTAGTTATAGGAGCTGTGTTGGCATTGTCTTTTGTTTTTCCCTCTCTCACTAATTTACGGGAGAAAGAAAGAATAATGTCGTCACCACCGGAGAGTCTAGAGGATTATTCTGACCTCCACCTGCGGTTCACATTCGGGCTTCCTCTGGGCGTAGTGGGGCTTTCCTGCTCCACGTTTGTGGCAGGCAGGTGAGCCTCAGCGGCGCCCGGAGGGGAGTGCGCATCGCTGGGCAGTTCCCCTGCCAGCGTTGCTCTCCGGCTGTGCAGCTGGATACTATTGCTGCGTGAGGTAGTCGGCTAGTCCGACGGTCTCTCTGGTGGGTGGTGTCTTGCGGGGCGGGCTCTCCATCTCTGCTTGCTCACGTCAATTGGCGGTGAGTGGCGGAGGCGGGCGGTCTAAACGGATGTGTCAGTTGTGCAGGGTCGGCTGCTCAGGCATACAGCCCCGCAGAACAGCCGGCTCCAGGCGAGGATTCCTCCATTACCTCTCCATCGTGTCCGATACAGCTACAGTAGCTAGCCGTTAGCTTATAGTTAGCCGTTAGCCTGTAGCATCCGATGGACAATTAGGATTACATGGAGGGGGCGGGGAGTTCTTGTTTGACGCCCCACGAAGACAGAGCTCTCTCCCCTCGGCAGAGTGTGCTTTGTTTTCCTGGGAGCCCCGTACTCCGAGTCTGGGTTCAAGTCCCACCTCCGAGACGGGATGCCCTACTGCCCTCCGCACTGGACGTAGGCTCCCGCCTATCAAAAAGAGAAAGTGAGTTGAGCCTCCCGCCGCGAGGGATGCGAGCGAGACGGAGGAAAGTACGCAAGTGAGTTGCATGTCTTTTGTCCCCGAGCTTAGGGCGGCAGCGGCCCGTACAAACGAGGCTTCGCTGCCGACGCCACTGTATCTCTGGCAACGCCGTCCTGTGAGGGAGGCGAGCATAGTCTGCCCTTTCTTTGGGCTAGGCAGTTGGCTATCTGGAGTGACCAGGCCTGCACTCCACCTTACGCAGCTTCAATAGCTAGCCGTTAGCCTGTAGCTAGCAGTTAGCCTGTGGCTAACCGTTAGCGATAGCCGCGGGGCGACAGCGGGCCCTGGACACTCTGATTCTGCATCATCTCTGGCAGAAGATGTCGTCAGCCTGCACCACGGCCGGCCACACGATATGGGTCAAACGCCGGAGCAGGACTCCAGCCGTCGCCACTACTGGCCCCGCCAGCAAGAGGCCTCGTCAACAGGGAGACCACCATTGTTGCTGCCAGTCGTCCTGCGACCCGGGGGTACAGGTAGGACACATTACCCCTTCAGCCCCACCCCCCCCCCCAAAATGATTTTGGTTAATAACATAAAGGGTCCCTCCTAAGAAGGGGGACTGTTTTTTGTTTAACAAAACGTGTGTTTACTTCATTTATTTTGGGGGATACGACATGTGCAATATAAACCCACAGCTAAAAATGCTAGGGTCGCGTTCTTGCTTGGGAGTTTGTGCAAATTTCTCAGAAATTTCCTTTGGTTGCTGTTTTGTATAACTTGCAAGGCCTGTATTTCTAGCACTTAGCCAAGGGCTTATGTCCTTTCTCTCTACCTAAGCCAGTGTTCTTTCTTACGTGGTAAAAGTGAACTTGACGGCTTCATTGTACGATGAGGGTTGTGTGTTTCATGTAAATACGTTTTAGGATAAAACGTAGCATTGAGTCCGCAACTGGTGTGCTATTGTTAGCTTACAGAGTTGTACATATGTAGCATGTAAACCAAGGACTTTTTGAGTCCCTCTCTTCAGTCTGATATTTTTTCTTTGCTTAAGGGTAAAGATACAAAAATAGCGGGTGGCAAGTTTTTCGCACATAGGCCAGAGCCGTGGATAAAAGATGACGACAGCCTTCACAAGGCCTTCCCTGTAAGTAGCAAGAGATGGTGCAAGACCAATTTGTGAAACGAATGTCGCCAACTAAACGTCGAGCAGGCAGGCCAAGGTACGATGGAGCGTCCTACTCAGGACGGGCGGTCATCCCGGCCATCGAAAACCGCGGCCTACCAGTGCTCCAACTCAATGTCGAGGGCCTCACCAGCGCCAAACTCGAGATCGTACCCATCTCGCTGCTCTGTGTTCCATTTATGTGGGACCAGAGTTAAGGGCATGGCTACAAGATACGGAGTTGGACCTCTGACGTTACACGAAAGAAGAAGCTGTGGTTGGCGTCCAGAATGTGAAGCTATTACACTACAGGTGTATGTGCTTTCATTTAGCGCACTATACAACTGGTGTCACAGCTCTGCCTTTTTTATTGCGTCTTTCAGGGGTGAGGTGGTTGAGGGGGGTGGACAAATACCCCCCCCCCGGATATAGTTATATCCTTTACGAAACTGATTGGCCGAGGGGTTGCGCCTTTCTACCTATCAGTCTCCCTGACAACGGTGTTCTCTCTCTCGTCACAGGGAGGGAGGGGGGGGGGGGGGATTTCCCTGTCTCCCACACCAAATTAGGATAGTGGGACAGGGGATTTCCCCGGCCATTGAAGACGTCACAGGCGCATTTTCTTATTGGCCAAGAGACATGTCCGTGAGTTACAGGGCCTGTGCTGCAGACCGCTGTCATTGTAAAGGATAGATTATGCGATGCAGTCGAGACTGTTGGTCCTTCTGCTCTGCTCTCTAACAGTTTTGTATTGGGCCGTTTTGTCTACTTAGTCCAATCTGTTACATGAACCTTTTTCAATTGTTTCACTCACGTTGAGGTCTCTCTGGGAAAACCGCTGTCTTCCCCTCTTACATAAAGAGCAGAATTGATGCGGTTTTTATTCCCAGGCTCGTCGTATAAGAGCCCGTGTCTGTGTCTATAGTACTGGCTTCCTGCTGCTTGTCCCAGACAGCGAGGGGAAACATTGTGGGGTTCTTTCTTGTTAGGAATTCGCCTTCACTGTTCTCGGGTTCTTTACGAGCATACATGCTGTTTCATAAATCAGCGTTTGGTCTTAGGAGACCGATCAGCGCTGGCCCAAGGTGTTTTTCAATGATTGAATCAGCTTTTTGGGACCGGCGCCCCTTGGTTGCCCAACATCATAAAAACAGCGTTTTTTATGCGGTCGGCTGGGAAGGAGATTTTTATCTCTACCGAGTGCCAGTGCACTAGGTTAGACTCGAGGACTCGCGTACATCCCAGGGGGGAGATAACGGAGTAGATCAAACATTGGCAGGGGGGTTTCACGCCCGTTAGGTGGGCCACCGAGAGCGGTGCGTTCGTGTACTGACCGTCTTGGTGGCGCCCTCTGTGATGCATTGGATCGACACGTGTACCTACCCCCCTCTTAGAACTGGGGGCGGTGGCGTGACAAGGGCACAGGACTTGTCCCGGTCGTGCCGGACCGGATCAGTTTAACCCGTTGTTCGCTGGGGCGCAGACAAGTTCTGGTACCCCGAAGGACCCTGAGCTTTTCTGCTTTTTTTCTGCCGGACGTCGCAGGGGTTTATGTCATGAATGTGTGTGTCATATAGATGCCACTACGAGTTGCCCTTACCAGTGGTGTGCATTTGTCCATACTATGTTGTACCTTCTCCATTCGTTTCACCCCTCCCTCCCTGCTAAACCGGGGATGGGAGGGGGCTGTCGGGGAGGCTGCTTCTGTCAACTCCTCTATGCATCCCTGTGTAGGTCCCGGTCCTGCAGGCCCAGGTCGGGCCTTGCCCTCGTTGACCTGTTGGCCTGGGTTAACCCTTTTCAAACCTTTTGAAACGCCTTGAACTGCATTGTATAGCCTGTGTATACGCACAGTTATGTTTCCGGGGTTTCTTAATGGGTTAAGGGAGCAACCATTTTCAGTTAATAAACATAGGGGGGTGGTTGTCTCCCCGGTGTGTTGGTAGCAGAGTCGACTCTCCGGTTGAGCCCGGGTCTGACCCCGGCTGCCCGAGAGTATGCCCCTGCATGTTTCATGACGTCTGCCAATTGTGTCAAACTCTTTCTCTGAACCTCGACCCCGCAGGATTAATAAATTGGCAGGGTCAGGGTTCGTGGTGGAATCTGTTCGCTGGCGGAGTTGGCTAACTCCGACTCCGTGAGGTTCGTGACCCCATGAGATTGTGACATGGTGCACAGCATACCGAACACACTTTCCGCTGGGATTCTGTTCTTACAGTTAGCCCCTTAGGCGCCTGTCTAGTCCGCAGTGCTCCGGGCGCAGGTCGAGTTCTGCTCTTGTTAAGTTCTGTCGGCCTGGATTGAGGGATCAACCTCCTTGGAGGGTTGTCTCCCCGGTGCGCCAGCTGGCCCCACGACATTGTGGGGGGGAAGCCTCCTTGGTGCGATTCGGAGCGGCGTGTCAGGTGGAGAAGGGCCTTCACCTATGCACTGGCGATGTGGGGGTTGGTGTCACCAGTGACCGTCTGGTGGGGTCTCGATGCCGCGGCCTCGTTGACCTCGCCAGGCCCCTTTTTCGGGGGGTCCTGTCCCCCGGGATGTGGCCTGGGGCTGGGGCCTCCTCCGTGCCCCGCTGCTACGGCCTTGTCACGGGTTCGGGGCTTTTTGACCCCGACCCTGCGATGTTGGGGGCTGTGACGTGGGTTTTTTGCTTCACGTCCGTTCCCTGGTGGCGTGCGGGATTTGCGACCGAGTAGTCGCGGGCCCTTCTAAACAAAGGTAAGTCCCACGGTATGCCCACCCTGTGCGTTTGAGGTACTGTTCCCTCTTCGCACAGTCGGGTCCGGTCTCCCTCCCGTCCCTCACTAGGCGGGTCGGGGGGGCCCGGACCCTCCCCGGATTCTGATGGTTGTAGGGGACCTCAGCGGGTACATCTGTCGGGCTCTCCGTTCTGCTCCGCTCTTGTGTTCCAATAGAACAGAGCGTAAAGCCATATGAAATATAACGAAGGTTATCCTATAACCCAAGTTATATGAATATGGCGAGCGCTCTGCTCTGACTCACTGAGGACCCCATGTGTCTTCCGTTTCGGCGGTGAAAGACTGCAGAAGGAGCTGGTAGTATGGCCATGGCCCCGCTCATATGTGGCCAGGCAGGTGTAGGAGCGTGCATGTGGTTGAAAGTTTTCATGATAGCATATGATTAAAGGGACAGTTCCAATAGAGCAGAGCACTCGCCATATTCATATAACTAGGGTTATAGGATAACCTTCGTTATACTTCTTGTTAATCTAAATACAGGTTACAAGTTGTTTTTCCTCCCAACATCAGAGGGAATAACATTAACCCGCGGTTTCTGGTGTAACAAAAGGAAAGGTCTTTACTTTTGTTTTACACTATTCGTGATAAGAGAATCACAATAGGGGTCCTTTTTGGGAAACCCCGGAAGGTTGGTTCCCATAGTCTCTGTATGGCTTATACAACTGGCTTAAATCTGGTGTCAAGATGTCTTCTTAAGAACAAGGGCATTCGAATTATCTTCTATGTGTTATCTTTTGTCACCCACCAAGTGGAGGTCTCTCTCAACACCTGGCCATTTGCCCTAGTGAAAAGGCAAACAATTACTTTTAGGCTTCCTACTAGTCAATGGTTAATCAAGCCATACAGTATTATTAATATCATAATATTAATATACCTCAATTGCTTATTCCATCAGTCACCAAACACTGAAATGTCAAGAGGTAAGAGGAGGTTTTTCAAATGACTTTGACACAAAGTTGTGCACAATCATGTACATGTTCAGCCAACTAATTTAGCCTCTCTTTTTAGGTGCAACCAGTTCACAGCCTAATTTCACCCTATAGGAGGCTGAACTTTGGCATGGAGATCAAGTGTTTGTGTGTGTGTGTGTGTCTGAGTGTGCGACTGCATGTACTCGAGTCGTGCACGCATGCATGTATGTGGTCACAGCTATTTTTGCACATTTCATTAGTTGCAAGAACAATTCATAAATGTTGTTTTCGTAGATTTTTGAAGACAAAGCATTATTTCTTGTTCACCTGACTTTAGTAATGTGTCATTTACTGGATTTGGAAATGATTGTTGTAACAACTACATAGACATATAAAATTAAGTAAATACAAATAAAAAAAAGCAACTTGAAATGATATTTAAACAGTTTGATTGTGAAAGGAAATTTACATAATAATTTATTACAATGACATAAATTAGAAATACTATGGCTAATGAGTTTGTTTGACTGAAATACTGTAGTCTTGTCAATTGTGTCATTAATCCACTGAACAATATGTTAGTCATATTACAAATGCCAGTCTATAAACCCCAGCAATATATAAGTCGAATGGTTTGTTTAAATTTGATCATAGGTACCAAATTATCTATAGTTCTGAATACCTTAGTCCTTAACACTTTCAGCGCCATGCCTGGTTTTCCGTTTTACCGCTTGAATGCCACCATCGGCGCCAATGTTAACGTTAATATCGCCTAATCTATGTTTTAAATTATGGCTATGTGTCTAATCTGCCCATCGCATTATCAAAGACTATTTTCCAGTCAGTGCTGTGAAGGCAGATTGTTTTTTTTATCGCGTCGTTGCCGTTTCAGAGCAGTTAGAAAAGCCCCCGTTTTGATATAAAAAACAGCTCATTCTGGAGCATTCTATGAAAATCGCCTTTTAGTGGAATATTCCACAACGTTGATATTCGTCGGCCTTTTTATGAATCGTTTTCAAATAAACGCTAGATGATCAATATTATACGTGCACGCACGCACATTACGGCCGCGCACTGATAATCGCTCCGTTGATTTCCTCACAGACTTTTACAGTGAAACCGAAAGAAGACATTTCACAAAACAGCTTATAACTTCATCAAACTTACTCTGATTATCCTACCACTGATAACATAGAGTCCTTACCTGACATCAGATGGTATCCAACTGGTATATTCCAATTCCTGATCACCATTCGAAAAAATCGATACGTGTATGGATCCAACGCGATACAGTAGAACTCCATGATCCGCGGGGATCTGAGGCTCCAGAATTAACTCTAGTAACCCCGGCTGGATCAGTGAACTGGAAAATGTGGAGTACCGGATTTTTTTCCCCATTCATTTTCATTGAGTCCATTCCAAAATCACTTATGTCATCTGGGAGACGACAGGGGGCGCTTTTTTCCACAGTGATCGCCGAAGCCCCTCGGCTATACTCGGGTAGGCTCGGGTGATGCAGTAATTTTTCAGATCGCAAAAAAATTATAATAATAATAATTCCGAAAAATCTCGTGAGTGGCATGCAACCACCTATAAAAAAAAAACGAGAAATCTCGTGAGTGGCACTCAAAGTGTTAAAGGGGCACTTCACCAAACTTCACATAATCTCTCACACACATCCAAAACCTCTACAACTGTTTTGCACACATTAATTTAGTTTAGAATATCGCCACCGGTGATGTCATCGGGGATATTTAATCCTTGTGTTAATTACACCATAAAATGACAATACAAAACTCTTGTCTTAAAGAGACTGCAACCATATCATTTGGATGTGTCTGAGATTATGTGCAAAATAAATCAGTAAATTTTTTTGGTCAAGTGCCCCTTTAATCCTGATCGAACCAATGTTTTCCTGGGATGTATTTCTCTCTTAAGCTAAAAACACAGCACTGTCTTCTCTTCGATTACGGGACCGTTTAGTGTACAAGCTACACTTTTCAGAGACGTGATAATATCTTATAATATGGCCATCCGAAGCCTGTTTCTTTATGCAGCTCCCATTCGCCATATGTCTGTCACCTCTTAATATGAATGGAATCACTCAGGCTGAAAATGTGTAGCAGGACTAATATTTACAAAATGCCAGTTATCTTAATGCATGCTGGAGCTCAGAGCATAATGTCTGAACATATTGGGCTTAAGATGCTCTCAGCATGACAAAATGTGTGTCTGTGTATGGAATACATACGATTAGACACTGCAGTCCCTGGAGCACTAGACAGGCTTATAATAGAGACACAGTGTTTGGGAAAAGCACTCGACCGCGGGTTGACAGTAATCAAATAAGCGGCAATGATGACGTAATGAAAACTATTACCGGTACTTCTATATTATACTAGATCGATTGAGTTGAATGCCAAACATCATTAGCAGGTTATGAATGCCCAGTGCCTGTACACTGTAAAAAAAACACAAGTTGTAAATCGACTGCATAAATGCACTGCCTTTATCCAAAACGCTGTATGCCTCACATTCACCCATTCAACAACGGCAACCATGCAAGGTAGAAACTTGCTCATAGGGAGCAGTTAAGTGTCTTGCTCAAGGACCCTTTGGATACGCTGCCGGGAGGAGCCAGATTCTAACCACAGTAAAAGTCGCAGTGTCAAATTAACACTTAAAGAGTCGAATTTAACACTATTCCAGAGTGTATATGACTCCAACTACGAATAGTGTTAAATCCACTCTTGCTCCTGTGTTAAAATTTTGGAGTTAAATTAACTCTAAATAGAGTACAAATTTGACACTCGCTTACTCGCTTATTTAAACTTAACACACTTGAGAGTGTAAATATTATTCTCAGAAGTGTTGATAATTTACTCTTATGTGATAACAAATTAACTCTGATTGAGTTGAATTCCAATGCTCATTAACACTGCATTGCGTTATTAAAAGTTAACACTGAGGTCAAATAACTCTGCTGAAGTGTTGACATTACACAGTACTGTGTTGATAATTTACTCACTTGCAGTGAAAAAACAGCTCTGAAAATAACACCCATTATTACATGGCGTTTTCACATTCGCCGAAATGCTTGCTTGTGATTGGTCAATAGCGCACGTCAGAGGTCAGTTATCAGACAATAATGACCGCTGTGGGACAATAATGACCGCTGTGTGCAGCTGTTCGCAATCAAGCCCACTGACACACACTGTTTCAGTGCAATTAGACACTGCCGGTGTTCTGCTGCCGGGGAAGCTGCCGGCGATGACAGGGGGCGGAGCGACGAGCGGAGCCAGAACCAGTGTTGCGAGTCGATGTAAAATGAATTAGGTATATTGTTAGTAAGTTAGCCATGTAATAAGCGGGATAATGTATAGCTATACTCGATCATTGTCGCAAAATAATTGACCTTCACTGACGTTTAAAACACCTCGCCGAGGCGGCTCGGTATTTTAAACTCTGTGTCAGTCAATTATTTTGCGACAATGACCTCGTAGCTATACATTATCCCTTACTTAACACTGCACAGTGTCAATGAAACCGGACACTATATTGGTGAAAATAAACCTCACTGGTGTTAATTTTACACTTAATTTACTCTTGTATAGTGTGAAATTACATTTACATACAATATACATTAAGTAAGTAAAAATCACAAGTTACCACAAAATAATGAATTCAACAATTTTATTGTTGGTCAGGCAGGGTCAGGCAGGCTTATAAAAAAATAAAACATAAACAACAATTACATTGACCTCAGCAGGTCTGCATAAAGTGCAATATGGAACAATACTTTGAGCAATATGTGGTTTGAAGTAACACAGCTGATTTATATCCAACACCTTTACAACTAGGGTTGGGCATCGTTTGGATTTGAACGATTCCGGTTCTGATTTTTTTTGAAAATCTTTAAATTTTGGGGAAATATAAAAAAAAAAAAAATGTACATGATTGTAGCATTATAATCATAAATTCGTACATACATTAGGAGAAAATACCAACCTTCTTGAAGATCACAAGATGCTGCTCCGCGTTGGACGCCGACACCTTCCCTGGTCTCTTCCGACCCTGAGCAGAGGGTGGGATCAAGTGCAACAGCAGTAGAATCTATGAGAGGTCACTGTCCCAACCTGTAACGATACAAGTTGGATGTTAAAACACTTGAATTATGTAGACCATAAACAAAATTCAGTCCATCTGCAATGTTAGCAGTATTTTTACAAAATAAGATAAAAGACAGCAGTTCATCACAAGAAGCTCTGCCACTCAAAATATGAATATACAGTACCAGTAAAAAGCTTGGATGCACTCATTCAAGTGAATGGGCAGACACTTTTGACTGGTTGATAATACAAAATGCCTCGTACATTTTTCACAGAAGTTCAGTGAAAAACAACAAGAATGGTATGCTCAAAAGCAGCTTATCAACGTCAGCATCCACTTCAGTGTCATCCTCAGGAGGATCAGCTATCAGCAGGAGCTCTTGAAGCTCACTGGTGGATGGAAGCCGTCTGCATTGTTGGATGATCTTTTTCTTGTATGTGGTCGTCGGCCACTTTTCCAGAACCTTGCCTGATACACCTTCTCCAAACATCAGAACGAAATCCTGTTCAACCTGGAGAGGGGGGATTGGGGGACAATTTCAGGATTTCACAGCCAACCAAAGTTAGTGGGTGCTAGTTGAGGTACAATACATCTACCGTCTATCATTCAAGTGTCACAAAATGGTCAAAATAATGGCAGATAATTACCACAGGCCGAAACGTTGTGTTCAAGTATATTAAAACTTGGGAACACTTTCGAATCCGGCTCACAGCTCCGGGGTTGTCACCAGCTTGACTGGCCGTTCACACTAATACAATTGGCTGTATTAGAGGGTGGGAGAAGCTGGCGGGGTGGGTCCGGGTCGTTGTAAACAGCGACTCCTACAGTTCGGTCGGGGCGCCTGCTAAGCGCAGATAGGACCTGAGTGGGATAGTGTGATCCTTCCACACGCTACGCCCTCTCAGGGAGGATCCGCGCTGCCAGGTGAAAAGAAGCGGTTGATTGGCTGGACGCGTGTCGGAGGAAGCACGTGATGGCCTCCACTCTCCCAGATGATCTGACTGTAGGGGGTAAGTGCGCAGCAACCAGGAAGGGGATTGGGAATTGGCATACGACTAACATTGGGATGGGAGAAAATCGGAGGAAAAATGGAGGGGGAAAAAGATAATAAAAAAAAAAAAAAAAAACTTGGGAACACTACAGACAGTGTGCAGACTTTTTTCCACAACATTACAGATCTATTTTGAGTCTAGCACCCGTGACTACACTTGGGATGTGCGTGAGTCTTTTCTACTAACTATAGATAATTACCAAGCCCTTGACGTCTTGGAAACGTGGAAAGTCAGACAGTATGCTGCTTGACTGCTGGGGGTCGAGGACCTTGTTGTGCCTATAGTCAAATGTCAGTTTCATCTTGTTCTTCACTGTGTCCTCATCAGCTGAATGTTTCATTAGTGAGATCACTTCCTTGCACTCCTCTTCACTCAGGGCAGTCTCTGCAACAACATGGGAATCTCGTCTGGCAGTTGGTCCTCTTCCACGAGATGGTTCTCCACAGGATTCTACAGAATATGGGGAAAAACACAAAAAAAAAAGAATCTACCAAAGGCCTGATTGATGGAGTTCTGCAGGTACAGGTTTATACAGTCATGGCCGTAGCCAGCTATGAGGTCACCGAGGTCTAACTCCCCAAACAAACAAGCACACCATTGATTTAATTGCCATATACATCACACATAAATATCTAACTATTACTCCTCTCTGAGCATGAATATAAAACAGGTGATCTATTAACTGTGTAAACCTTATGCAATATTCATCATTGATATTTGGATACTTGAAATCTGTATGAACTGAGTAGTTTGTATCAAATGAAATAAGATGGAACAGCTCCATGCATTAATTGCTCATATTTGCTCATTACCAGTATGGTATTGTTTAAATTGTACAGCTTTTTGTGTCTCTGTCTTTGTCTGTCCTTATTTTGTGTACTTTCAGTGAGCCAAGAAGTGGAGAAATATGTTAATACTTCAGTAAAATAATTTTTTTTACAAACAGGTGACTTTTTATTATAGATAATGCATTTTGAATGAATAGGTTGGGTTGTATAACTCATTTTGGTATGCATTTAGCCCATTCACCAAATTATAAATGCATAAGAGACCACAGGGCTTTGGTGCACTCTTTAGGCCACTCACCTGTAAGTGCCCCCACGTCCTGTAAATGACTTTGTGAGTGACTGACCTTAAGTTGATTTCTAGATAATAAAGTTTGTATAAAAAAAAATGTACCTCCCTAATTTCTAAACCCTGGCTGGGTGGTGTCCGACCGATTATAGTGGGCCGGTCTGGGCCAAAAAAATAAATGGACCTTCCTAATTTCTAAACCCTGACTGGGTGGTGTCCGACCGATTATAGTGGGCCGGTCTGGGCCAAAAAAATGTATGGACCTCCCTAATTTCTAAACCCTGGCTACGGCCCTGTATACAGTAATCAATAATGCTGCTTGTTTTGTTAATCAACTCGTTGTACTCAAGATATGCATTATTAGTGTTACCTCCAAATGATGATCGTTTGTCTTTAGCAGCGGTTCTCTGAATAGTTTTAATCCTCCAGGCCAAGTACCCACTGCCACTCTGGCCATCATAATAATGCTCCTTGGAGGGTGAAAGATAAAAACAGACACTTCACATTTAAAAGTGAAAAACAGCATGCTCTGGTAGGATAAAAAATGTATCAACATTGCCACAACCATTACTGTGTGCAACTCACATAGCCATTCTTAGAGTGTGGGTCACTGCGGTAGGGGAATAAGGTCACGATTCCTCTGGCATACTTTTCTTTCAGATGTCTGTGTGGTGAAGTACTGGAAGATTAAAGAAGAATGTATTTCTCAGTCATATTCCCTGGATTTCATTTAGATTTCAAATTAATCGTAAAAGCTAGATTGAGAACAAACTAAAAACAAGGAGCTAATTACCCATTCTTCTCTGTCAAGTCAGCTGCCAATAGGTTCACCATTTTCCTTCTGTTGTCATCGTGCAAGGACTTGGTTCGATTGTATTCATTTATTATGCGTTCTCCACCAGATTTCTCATGAAGAATGGATTCCACCAACTTGAAGCACAAAAGCACAAGCACAAAAAACAATTCAGTGTTAGGAATATACGGTAGACTGCAATTCAAAGTTAAGGTAAAGGATAAGTATCCTTAATATCAGTTTTAACCCTATCTGAGGTCTGTCTAGCATGCTTCTGACTCGTGGAGATGATAATTTGAGAGATCCATCCAATCTCAAGTGAGCTACAATATTCTTACAGGCACGCGACCAGTACAATGGAAAAGATGGGGGCATAACATTGACAGTAAAAAACATGCATTTCTGAGTTGTGAATCACAGGGTGATGCATACATATTACATGTGTGTCAACTCTTACTTGCTTGGCTTCTGTATCCAGCCTATGGCGTTTTCGTGAAGGGTCCTCTGAAATGATGACAGTATCCTGTGATCCTGACGAATCCAGGGATGATGGTTGGGACCCTGACGAATCCAGGGATGATGGTTGGGACGCCTAAATATTAAAGGGAACCAACTTGTGTCTAGCCACGCCCAAGTTGCGTCTAGCCACGGCCCCGCGGCGACGCGGCAGCAACAGAGCGGAGCGGCAGCTTTATGTAGCAGTAATCCCCCCTCTTTTAACATTGACAACTAGCTCAACTGGTAGTGCCGCCTTGCTGTGGATCGTGCGGTCCGTTGGTGACAAGTTTGATTCCCTTAAAAAATGTTTTTTTTTTTTTTTTAACATGCATTCTTTCGCCGGTTAAGTTTAGGCATGTTAACTTTAAGCATTGTTGTTGTAATAACTCTGAAAGAGTCAATGTACTTTGACACTGCATATTTGACACTGCAAATTTTACTGTGAGAACCATACGATTACCAGACGACTGATCTACCTCCTGAGCCATTGTCGCCATAATATTTACAATCATGTATTTACAAAAAACAAACATGAGTGAAAATATAGAAAACATATATTTTTGTTTACAAAATACTACTAAAAAATAACTCTTCAATTAAGGCCTTTGGGATACTCAGTTTGCCAATAGTGTATCCAGTAGTCCTCTCTTTGTCTCCATCTTCCCCTCTTTTCAAAGGCTTAACCCAGTGGCGGCTCGCCACCGGGGGCGCTAGGGCGCCGACCCACCTGTTAAATGAGAGAAGAAGAAAAAAATACTTTTTTGTTTTTTGTTTTATAGCCCTATAAATAATATAAACATGTTTAAAATGAATAATATTTACTCATTTTAAGTATGTTTGTGTTTCCAATGCACAATATAACGTTAATATATAATTAAAAAATACTTGTTTTCCTGAACAGGAAGTGACATAATTCTTTTTATTTATTTTTATTTTTTTGTATTTCTCGGCCCGGGCTAGACGCGATAGCGCTCTGAGTGCGCGTCACTGGTTGATCGCTGTATCCGTCGCAGCCAATCAGTGCGTAACGCGTTGTGCGTTGAAATATGACTATGTTGGAATCCGGGCGCGTTTTTTTTTTTTTTTTTTATTATTATTGCAAAACAGAAATTATTAAAAGTCAGTACTCAACACATAATGCATAATGAAACTAACAGTCAAGGTGGTTAAAATTACATGCAAGTACAGAAACAAGACAAAAAAAAAAGTCTATAATAATATTTTAACCGTATACAGTGTATATCCAGCGAAATTAACAATTATACAAATGCTTATATAGGACATACCCCTAATACCTATTTTCTAAAACCCTACACACATATGCTCCAGCTCGAACCCCCCCCTCCCGGACCCCTCCTTGGATAGTACCTCCATTATCCCTCACTCCTAACCAGACACTACCATTATAAGCTAGCTTTTATTCTCTCCACCACTTCTACCCACATTGGCATTTTGGATTCGTTGAGACCCAGAATTCTTGCTGTAGATATTTCTTGATATATCACATCGAGATATGTAAGAGACCAAACTTTCCGGCACATTTTTTCCGGTTGAAACCAGCGTGATGCGATCAGTTTTTTAGCTACTGTGATACCCGATAAGACCAATCTCTTTAGCTGTGGATTTACTGCAAACTCAAAAACATCATTCAAAAGCAATACAGAGGGGTGTACTGGTATATTCCAAGATACGAGTTTTGATAATTGATGGGTCACATCTTTCCAGAATGCCTTAACTCGTGGGCAGTCCCAATACATGTGCATAAATGTCCCTTCGTCTCCATTTGTACATTGGGAGCATTTTGAGTCCTGTTTCAGGCCCATTCTGTTCAGTCTTATAGGAGTCAAGTATGTCCTGTGAATATAGTTAAGATTGATTTGTTGATGGTCCGGGTTCCTTGATGTAAGACGGACATTTGCCCATGCTTCTTGCCAATCAAAGTCACTTTCCAGGTCTGGAATATCCCTTCTCCAGACAGTGTCTAGTTGAAGGGTTTCATACGAGGACGTTAGTAATTGATAATAAAAACCTGATACAAAACCTCCCAATGTTTCTCTTTCATAGAAAAATGTGTGGTATCTGTGGTGTTCAATGAATCCGGGCGCGATTTGAAGCAGTCTAGGCAGCAGCGTCAAGAATTTCTGTAGCCGCATTTCGCGGAGACGCTCTCTGATTGGCCGACACCAGTATTTTTTTCCGTAGCAGCATTTCGCGGAGACGATCTCTGATTGGCCGAACCCACTTTCTAATGTTCCAATTCTAGCTTATTCTAGGTTGGTGGTAGATAGTTGTTGTTGTTGTGAGATGCAGCTGTTTGTCTTAGAGCGTGACTGCAAGTTCTTTAGACGGTTAAGCTTAGGCACTCTTTCAAAGTTGGTTAAGGTTAGAGTTTGTCTTAGAGCATGGCGATAGAACGCCAGGTAGTTTGCAGGCTGTTTGACGCGGAAATGGACAAAGAAATGAAGTACTTGTGTTGTGTGGTGCTAACTGCTAACAGCTAACACTTGGCTAACAAGCTATATGGTGGATGCAGTCTGGACAGTGGTCTGGAATACATCAACAGTGGATTATACACTTTATCAAGCCCTCCTGCCCTGGACGTTTCAACTAAACAGTGAGTCTCTCTCTCTCTCGCTCTCTCTCTCTCGCTCTCGCTACACAGCTGTCTCCGCGAAATGCGGCTACGGAAAAAAGTATTGACTGTGCTTGCTGAGACGATAATAGGCTAGCGATTCAAAACGCGCTGCTGTGTTGTGAACTATAACATTAATTTAGCTGCTGCTGATGCATAATGAATGAATGGTGAGTTGTTTAAAATGACAACATACATGTGTTTGTTAATTATTTTATTGGATTGATCCGAGAGACAGAGAGAGAGATTGCTCCAGAGCATCTCAGAGCATTACATTTTCAACTCGACCTAACGTGAACTACGACCCACAAGGCTCCGCCAGTACCAGCCGCTACTGGCTTAACCATTTCAGTTTACCTTACCTTATGGCCGCCGGTACTATAATAATACCTTATAGCCGTGCTGTCCATCATCCAGCAGAGTGTATCATCCAGCAGAGTCTGTCATCCAGCAGAGTCTGTCATCCAGCAGAGTCTGTCATCCAGCAGAGTCTGTCATCCAGCAGAGTCTGTCATCCAGCAGAGTGTAGATGCGACCGAACTCACGAGACACAGAACATAACATCCTCTTCACAACAGAACTATAGAATTCAGGTAAGAGATATAGATATCTCTATCTCTATTATCATATACTGTAGATGAGGAATTTGAGACTTGAGTCATTGTGGGAGTGCAAAACGGTGACAAAAATTAATCGCTCAGCATGTCTTTACCATGCTTTTTTTTTTTTTTTTTTTAATGTACATTATATTATACCTGTTATGTCTTATTCTTATTACTTGTATTATTGCACAATCGCTGCGGGCATGACCACCCGCACTGTATGCTTGTATGCCGTGACAAATAAAACTCTTAACTTGACTTGACTTGACTGCTATGCATTAACCTCTTGCCCGGAGCCTATTTTCTGAAAATCCGCCTAAAATACATAAGTATTTTTACCTAAGTAAATGGAATATTGCTCCACTTCTACAAGGTCCATTTGCATATTCTTGGTATCTAGGGACATCTATGGACCTCAGTGAATGTATTCCCAGTGTCAGAAATATTGTGTCTATTACTAGGCTTGCTTAAATTGTGATGAAACAAAGGAGAATAGGAATTATGATTTTTCTTTGCATCTTTGACAGTGAATAACACCATGCTAATAATGACCAAACATTAAAAACTGCCACTGATCGCATGCATTACCTTCTTGAGATCATGTGTACAAATAATCTAAGGAAATGAATAAAGGGAAGATGATTAAACAGAAGGTTCTGTAGATACAGTACTGAATTCTCCCATCCAGACCAATGCAAGTTGAAATATTATTATAGAATATAGAATAGCAGGCTTATAAATTACCTTATTATAGCCAATTCGCACATTTATATATATACATATATTCTCTTTCAAATGGTGGAGTTCAATTTGGATTTAGTATCACCAGGCGTGCATAAGAACAGATAATGAAATCTACTGTAATCTACTGTACTTTTTTATTTTCACCAAGGTGCAACCGTTTTGAAACTAATTTCAGATCTAATTGTTGCTGCATGCTAACAATAGGGAAGAGAAACTAACTCCGTTTCAATATTTGTCAATAACGTTACGTTTTGTAGTATATGATCCCGAATAATAAAATTCATACAGAACTATGAACCTTGAACCCCATAGATCCTTTCAGGAAGTGTAGTTTTGAAAAGTTCCAACGCAGATCCAGAGCTAGCGATGTCCTTCACAAAATGGTCCCCAAGAAACTACAATTCCCATGATTCAAGGTTTTCCAAAATGGTCGCCTCTCGTGAAATATACAGACATTTCGAAAAGGAAAATCTATCTAATAACACTTTAACCTATTCCTAAACTAACGTATTGATGATAATAGACATTATAAATGCTGTTGTGACATGGTTATGATGTTTATACTTGAATATGTTTGAAAATTAAAACGATACTTTTGTAGAACATTCTGGGGATATTGATTTATGACACAATGTAATTTCGGTCCCGTCGGGTGGAAGAGGTTGAAAAGCATTTAATAAAGGTCCACTCAAAAACATGTTTTTTTTCTACAGTTAACTTCTTTCGGCTTGACTCTGACTATACAGGTTGTTATTTGTGACTCTGACTATAGAGGTTGTTATTTGTGACTTTGACTATACAGGTTGTTAGTGACTCTGACTATACAGGTTGTTGTTTGTGCAGAACTTGTCACTGCTTCTCTGTACTTCATCTGTGTGCTTCAACTAATCCTGCAAACCTATCATGGTCGCTATGGCCCAGCTGGCCACACTGTCATCCAGGAAATTCTAACTGCCAACGTGAAATGCTAACGTGAAACTCGTATTATTTGTTGATAGTGATCTATGCACCTTTTCACCCAATCTCTTAGTTATAACAAGACGTGTGCAAGCAAAGAAATGTTGTGTTCGGGTGAGACAAAAATATTTGGTCAGCAGTTTAGATGGAAAAGAGAAAGTTAACCGGCTTGGGGGAAGACGTGAGGGGGGAAGGGGGGTGAGCGTTCATAGATTTGCATTCTCAATGAGGGCAAATGTGTATGTAAAAAAAACATACAAAAACAGTTATTTAATATTATTTAGAATAACAAAAATGTGTTATTCAATTCAAGAAGAATAAAAAAAAAACTGTGCATTTGTTGTGTGTGCCGGACAATCAAGTTATTCTGTGTGTGAGGGCGATCCACCAATTTGCCAGCTTTAGTGTAGTGCAAAGGGGCTTTCAGACAAGACATGATAACCCCAGCCATGTAGTCTGAAACCTTTTCTTTCCAATGGCTCCCACAGTGCAACAGCTGGCAGCAGAAGCGTGAGCGAGTGTCACCTATAGGTTCAACCTTGTCCGACCAAACGCCCAGGCCAGGCTGAGAGACATGGTGGAAGCGTTGATGTGAGGTGGCATCAGAGCTGCCTGTATTGTACAAACACATTTTCAATAGACCCGATGAAGATAAGCTCTCATCTGTCCCATCTAATTTCCTCTTGACGATACACCTATTCTGTCCTCTTTACCTGCCACTTTGGGATTTTTAGTAGTAGTAGTTTTATTCAGTCATCATCACACACAATACAATATGCATAATCATTTCAAAATATTTGATTTGGCAGTGACTGAAAAGCTACAGACTGAAGCATAATGCTTATACATGCCTGTCCTATATTCTTAACAAAATTAAGACTCCAAAACAGTATTATCGGGTGCAGCACCCGTATAACAGAGCTCATCACCCCCTACGCAGCAACCAGGTCACTAAGATCCTCCAACCAGGCTCGGCTGGTCCCCCCCCCCACCCCCCCACCCCCCGCAACAGACTCAAAAAGAGAGGCGATCTCTCCTTCAAGACCGTGTCCCCCAAACTGTGGAACCAGCTACCCCTGGAGATCCGATCTGCCCCCTCGCTGGAGACATTTAAGGCCCGTCTAAAAACCCACTTTTATTCCCTAGCCTTCAATTAACCCTGTTTCTCACACACCCTAACTCACACACTCCCATGCAATTTTATCCTGCCCCTTCCCTCTTGTATCTCTTCTTGTGCTCCTCTGTCCCCTGTGTGCTATACTGTGCTTTGTACTCCCCTATCCGCTTGTTGGCCTACTGTTGTCCTATTTTCTGAATGTACTGTCTTGTCCTGTTCTGCCTTTTTGTATTTTTGTATTTGTGTATTTTATATTAGGACATTGATTTTTGTGAGAATGGGTTTTAAGCAGAGCCCAATCGCTGAACACAGGAGAGGAGAATTGAGCGTTTCAGGTTGTTTTAATGGTATTCCCAAGTAGGCAAGAATTACATCCAGAAATGTACAACAGGTATGAATTTGGGGATAAAGGGAGCATGTGCACTCCAGTGCCACTGCAGACGGAAGACACAGGTTCGTGTTGAGAGAGGGAGCAGGAACTCCTTGGTAAGCTCCAGGGGGGTCCAGACAGGGACACACTGGCACAGAGGTCCTGGGCACAAGAGAGGAAAGTTAGAACAGGGAATAATCACACGGGGATGCCTAGCAGGTCTTCAGACTGAGGTGTCGTACCTAGGTAATGATACTAACACCACGACGACTTCTGGTCAGCGTCGTCCGGTTGAAGTAGGGTCTTCATCATCAGGGGATGGGATACAGCTGTGAGGAGTGAGGTGCCTGACAGCGTGTGAATCAGGGGATGAGGTGCAGCTGGGTTGAGTGACGGGAGGTGAAGGGGTGCTGTTGACCGTATAAGGGCGTGAGGCTTCCGTGGTGGATGGAAGGGAGGATGAAGAGGAGTGCGTGGTGAATGTGGATGGAAGGGAGGATGAGGAGGAGTGCTTGGTGAATGTGAGGGGAGAAGGAGGAGGGGTGAAGTACGCTCTCGCTGTGATTATGACAGGACCCCCCCCTCTACGGGCGCCTCCAGGCGGCCCAGGCTTGTCAGGGTTGGCCCGATGGAAATCCCGGACGAGGTCTGGGTCCAGGATCATCTGGCGGGAGATCCAGCTTCGCTCCTCCGGGCCGTAGCCCTCCCAGTCGACCAGGTACTGGTAGCCGCGGCCGCGGCGCCGCACCTCCAGCAACTCCCGGACTATGTAGGCCGGGTGGTCGTCGATGACCAGCGGAGGAGGAGGCTCCGGAGCAGGGGGAGACAAGGGACTGGAGACCACCGGCTTCAGCTGGGAGACATGGAAGGATGGCATCCGCATATGGGAGGGGAGCTGGAGTCTGACGACAGAGGGATTGATGAGAGACAGGATTTTGTAGGGACCAACGAAACGGGCGGTTAGTTTACGGGAAACAGACTTGAGCGGCAGGTCCCGAGACGAGAGCCATACCATCTGACCTGGTTGATAGTCGGGAACCGGGGTCCGGTGGCGGTCGGCGAAGCGACGGTTCTGGTCCGTGGAGAGGAGAAGCGCGGCCCTTGTGTCCTCCCAAATCCTCCTGCAGCGGCGAAGGTGCTCCTGTACCGATGGAACAGCGATCTCCTCCTCCTGGGCAGGGAACAGCGG
Organism: Notolepis coatsorum; assembly: GCF_963971535.1. Classification (NCBI taxonomy): domain Eukaryota; kingdom Metazoa; phylum Chordata; class Actinopteri; order Aulopiformes; family Paralepididae; genus Notolepis; species Notolepis coatsorum. The sequence goes on from NC_140170.1 coordinate 147,437,952, forward strand.
GGGTTGGTAGCCCAAAGAGTACTCAAAGGGGGACTGACCTGTTGCCGCCGAAGACAGAGAATTGTGGGCATATTCTATCCACGGCAGGAAAGTGCTCTAGCCGGAGGGTTTTGGGCTGTCACGCAGCGGAGGGCGGATCCCAGGTCCTGGTTGGCCCGCTCCGACTGGCCGTTGGTCTGTGGGTGGTACCCGGAGGAGAGACTGACCATGGCCCCCAGGGCCCGACAGAAGGCCCTCCAGACCTGGGAGACGAATTGAGGGCCCCTGTCGGAGACGATGTCCACCGGGATCCTGTGGAGGCGAAAGACGTGGAGCACCATCAGATCCGCGGTCTCTGCAGCAGAGGGGAGTTTGGGGAGAGCAACAAAGTGCACAGCCTTCGATAAACGGTCAACAATAGTGAAGATGGCTGTGTAACCGTGTGAGGGAGGAAGGCCGGTGACGAAGTCCAGGGCGACGTGCGACCAGGGCCGACCGGGAACAGGGAGCGGACGAAGGAGCCCGGTGGGTGGTCAGTGGGAAGCCTTTCCACGAGCACAGACGGTGCATGCCAGGACGAAGGCGCGGGTGTCTTCCCTCATGGAGACCCACCAGAAGTGCCGTTTCAGCAGGGACAGGGTACGGTCGATCCCAGGGTGGCAGGCGAACCGGGAAGCGTGAACCCACTGGAGCACCTGGGAGCGGACATGGTCGGGGACAAAAAGCCGGTTAGGTGGACCGTTACCTGGGTCCGGCTGGGCACGCTGAGCCTCCCTGGTGTCGGGGTGTGCGGGACCCTCTTCAGGGACAAACTGCCGGGAGAGAGCGTCCGGCTTGGTGTTCTTGGAACCAGGCCTGTAGGTAAGGGTGAAGTTAAACCTGGCGAGGAACTGCGCCCAGCGGGCCTGGCGGGATTTCAGGCACTTGGCCGTCTGGATGTAGGTGAGGTTCTTGTGGTCCGTCCAAACCAGGAAGGGGACCTCTGAACCTTCCAGCCAGTGCCTCCATTCCTCCAGGGCTAGTTTGACTGCCAGGAGCTCCAGGTTTCCGATGTCATAGTTGACCTCGGCTGGGGTCAGGCGGCATGAGAAGAAGGCGCAGGGGTGCAGTTTCTGGAGAAGGCGGAGTCCACTCTGTCAGACCAGACGAAGGGCACGGAAGGCGAGGTGAGTTGGGTGAGGGGTGCCGCGACCCGGCTGTAGTCCCTGATGAAGCGCCGGTAGAAGTTGGCAAACCACAGGAAGCGTTGGAGCTGCTTGACATTGGTGGGACAGGGCCAGTCGGACACCGCCTTAATCTTCTCGGGGTCCGCCCGGGTCTTGCCGCCCTCAATGATGTAGCCGAGGAAGCCGATGGAGGAGACGTGGAACTCACACTTCTCCCCCTTGACGAACAGCTTGTTCTCCAGAAGGCGCTGGAGGACCCGGCGGACGTGCTGGACGTGCTCCTCCATGGAGCGGGAAAAAATCAGAATGTCATCCAAATAAACAAAAACGAAGCGGTTTAGTACATCGCGGAGAACGTCATTGACGAGGGCCTGAAAGACAGGGGCGTTGGTCAGCCCAGAGGGCATTACCTTGTACTCGAAGTGGCCGAGCGGGGTCTTAAAGGCCGTCTTCCATTCGTCTCCTTCCCGGATGCGGACAAGGTGACACCGTCTGGGAGTAACTCTGTACAATATTTGCATAATTTTATAATACACCAAATCATTAAATTTCATAACATGAGACTTTATAAACAGTGGATTTGTGTGGTCATAGTAACCAGCCTTAAGGTTCCGAATGGCCCGCTTTTCACTGACCTCTACATGCCTCGGCTGCTCTCTGTAGACGACAATGGTCCTCATTCTTGAACATGTTCCTAAGTACTTTTGTAAATATCTTGGTAAAAAAAATTATTTCTAAAAAATTATTTACAAAAATCCTGAATGCGTGAAACTGTCAAAATCTTCGCTGCTGGGTTCCCATGAATGAAAAACATCACTCATTCTTAAACTGCAGTGCATTCTCGTACACCTGAATTTGCATACAGACACGCCCTGCCAGCTCCTTATAAGGCGAAGGAGACATGTGCAAAACAGTGAAAGGGTCCGCCTTGCATCTGCACCACGCTGACCCATTCAACAGGTAGCACAGAAGCGATTTCTGACTGACTAAATTAGATTAGATTCAAATGTATTGTCATTATACAGCACAAGTACAATACAACATCCAACCATAGTGCAAATGTTACAGTAAAGTGCAATAGTAACATACAATGCACAGGTGATTAAACTGGATATACAATATATAAATACTACTGATTAATTGTGCATTTTATTTGGGCCAGGGTGGCCACAAGTGCTTCCATCACCACCGCGGTCCTCTCCTGGCTGTTAGCAAACCTCTCCAGGCTGTTAGCGAACCTCTCCAGGCTGTTAGCGACCCTCGCCTGGCTGTCCAGCATCGCCTGGACCGTGTGTAACGTTCCCCAGGTTCCCCACGTTCCCCCCCCCCCCCCCCACTGCTCCAATCTCCCTCGCTCCTTTCATCGACCCCCCCTCCCCGGCCCAATGCCCACTGGCCCTTTTCCTCGACCCTCCTTCCCCCAGCCCCTCTTCTTCGGGACTGCTTCCTACCCTCCCACCCTGCCTGTTCCTGGGTGGTCTGGCTGGCCGTCTAGTAGCCGTCCATTGAGGGGGGGTGGGGGGGGGGTACTGTAACGTTCCCCAGGTTGCGGCGCCATCCTGTGGACTAATTCAGGTGGTTCAGCTTTGTTCCCTGATCACCATTTTGTGTCATGTTATTATTATCAATTTGTTGTCTGTGCATTTGATGTCTGTCTTGTCTGTGATGTTACACTCCCTGGTCTAATGTCTGTCTGTGTTGGTCTTGTGATCTGGTTTAGTGTTGTTATATTGTGTGTATTTATATTTCAACCTTGTTGAACCCTGTGTCACTCTGTTCTTCCCAGCTGAGTCTAATTACTCAATTACCCTCCTGTGTCAATCAGTGTCTGTATATATGCCTGTGAGTTCCCTGTCTTCCCTGTCGCGTCATTACTTGTGTTACCTTGTTCCTGTCGTGTTGTTCATATGTTGTCAAGCCGTTCGCTGTTCACCTTTTTTGTAAGTAAATTATCTGTTCCTGTCAAAGTCTCTATCGCTCCTGTCACGGAGGATAGTTTCTTTTATAGTGTTTTTGTTTTGTAGGGCAATTAGCTTGTGAGAAGGATTGCTCTACCTCTGTATTTTTTTAGCTACTCTTTATGTCATTAAAGGAGCATTGCTCACTTTTCAATACTCAACACCTGCCTTCGTCTATCCTCTGCTGGTCTGCGCCTGGGTTCCTCTCTATCCACCATTTATCATGCCCCACGTAACACCGTGTTGCCACAGGCACACGTGGCACCGCTGGTGGACGGGGGGAAGCGGTGTACTTGTGCTGTATGATGACAATACATTTTAATCTAATTTGCTCCCCCCCCCCGTCCACCAGCACTGCCATGCATATTCTCTGACATACAGTATTACTGAAGTGATGTGTTTAGTTCTTGAGAGAAATTGTAAACTGTATCTAATAATAGTGATAACATCAAGTAAATCAAATTCATGTTTTGCATGCTTTATTCATCCTACATCAGTGCAATTAATCAATGTCAGACTTGGACAGCAGTCTGTTGTCCGGGCAAGATGGGCAGTGGTATGTTGGATGGGGGGCAGGGGGGGCCAGCTGACCGTCCACCAGCGGTGCCACACAAAATAAATAGCATGATCATATATAGTTTTTAAATGTTTAAATATCAACATTATCTAAATATGATCAAACTAGTCATATATATGCTATATTGGCTATTGGCACATGTCGAGTATATAACACTCTTGTACTTTATACTAAATATTAGGGATGTCCGATATTATCGGCCTACCGATATCGGCCTACCGATATTATCGGCCGATATCGGCATTAAAATGTGATATCGGAAAATATCGGTATCGGTTAATTTTTTTTTTTTTTTTTTTTTTTTTTTTACATTTCTATTGAAATGATGTCCGATATTATCGGCCGATATCGGCATTAAAATGTGATATCGGTTGATATCGGTATCGGAAATTAAGAGTTGGACAATATCGGTATATCGGTATCGGTAAAAAAGCCAATATCGAGCATCCCTACTAAATATGTAAAGGTACAGAAATTTGGTACCTATTGATCTAGCATGAATTTATACTCAGTAGTTCCGAAGAAATTCAGTCGGTACCCTTAAAATTACAGAGTTCGGTACCAAACCCTAGTAACAGGTAACTAGGCTTCAGGAAGGAGGGCTATGGACAAGGGAAGCCGATTGGCTGTAGGGGGAAACTAAGGGGGACTAGACCATAGAGTGAACTACAGTATATACTTACCAATGGATAAGACCATAGAAAGTTACTTCTCCTTCTAATATATTTCAGGCAGACTAGACGTATCATGGCGTATTGCCTCCCACAGTTTGTTTGGGAATTATTACAACATTGAGAATATATATACAGATGGAGCAAACATCTCTGTCAACCATTCACCAGTGGTTGTTGATTTTAATGTAATTTCATGTGGAACTGCTGTTCTGTTATCTGCCACCAGAAGGTCCAATGCCTGACAATGCTGTGATGCTGTGTTCCCGAGAATTGTCTCCAATTCACATGATGCACATGATGACAACTATTGATATCAATTTGACATGCATAAGTTATGATGATGAAGTTAAGACAAGCTTTCTCTAGGCTTTTGAAAATGTAGGGGAGCAACCAAGAAAAATCCCTGATCGAAGCATGCAATGGAAATAATAAACAACTAAAGAAAAACATAATCCCTTACATATCAAATTTACAAATCAAACCCCCACCCAATTAACCATCTTTAATTACCATGATCCAGCATTCAGAGTAGACCCATGGGTCTGACACCTTCACTCAATATACACTGAAGATTTACCCATCACATCATCAATGTCAAAAAATCTGCTGCTTCAATCTTTCTATTCTCAGATTTTTTCTCAATCTCCATAGCACAGATGACAACCATTGCTATAAAAGCAAGAAAAGCTATCTCTTTCCCTGATGCATGTTTTATTCTCTCACTTTCCTTTCTGCATAGGACACTTAAAGTACCTTTCTGGTAAGCCCATCAACTCTGTGCTAACTGCCCATCAAAGCACAACACACTCCAAGACAATCTTTTCATTCATTGTGCCTCAACAGTCTCCTCTCCTCCTAAACACCCTGAACTTCTCTGAATCGGTCAATATCCAATGATACAAGCACCCTGCCAACAAGCCCTTTCAGAGGAGCTGTCGTTGGAAGAGAAAAGATCTGCCCTATGACCCCTCCATTCTTTACATCTTAACGAAGATTCTCTTCACTCAGCCATGAAACACTCAATCACTATCAGTCCGCTTCCTGTGACTCTGACTGACATATCCCATCTTCCTCTTGAAGACCTTGTGTGGATTTCCAAGGATATTACTGCCTTCCCTCTCTCCAGTATACACTTTTGTTTGTTCGAATGTCTTCAAGTCCATTTTCATTTTCTTCATTCTCGCTCATGCCATGTTCTGAATTATCCAACATGCTGTTCCTCCATCAAAGCCCCCCAGTTTAACACTTTTGTGGTTCTCTTCACAATCATTCCTCTCTATTTCTTCCACTTGTCCTAATTCCTTTGTTCTCACTGCCGGTGGATTTTCCTGGTGAAGAAAATTACTATAAAGGCTCCAGGGTTCCTCAAAAATACCTCTACTTGGTGAAGTAGTAGTTGGTCTATATTGAGGACTAAGTGGTCTACATTCAGGGCTAGCTGGTGTATATTCAGGGTTAATGTAATTATATTCAGGGATAATTGCACTATATTCAGGGATAACTGGTCTATATCCAGAGATAATGTAACTATATTCAGGACTAATTGCACTATATTCAGGGCTAACTGGTCTATATTCAGGGGTAATTCCATATGCAGGGATAATTTCACTATATTCAGGGATAATTTCACTATATTCATGGCTAATTCCACTATATGCTGGGCTAATTTGACTATATTCAGGCCTAATTTGACTATATTCATGGATAATTTCACTATATTCAGGCCTAATTTCACTATATGCAGGGCTAATTCCACTATATTCATGGCTAATTTCACTATATTCATGGCTATTTCACTATATTCAGGGATAATTTAACTATATTCAGGGATAATTTCACTATATTTAGGGCTAATTTCACTATATGCAGGGCTAATTTCACTATTCAGGTCTAATTTCACTATATTCAGGGATAATTTCACTATATTCATGGTTGCTACACTCATTTCCATCCCATATGTTGGTTTTAAAACTCCCTCTAACCCTTCCATGCCTCCTCCTACCCATTGTTCATTGTCATGTCCAGAGAAAGGTAATGATAAACACCTGTTGTACCTGAGTAAGTGGGGGTGACTTCCTAAAGGGAGAACCGGTTCTCCCTGCTACACATGGATAGAAGGCAGAGGGATCGATATATACATGCCTTACTGGCAGTTTGGCGTAGATGCACAGGGCGCACACTCAGCTAGATGGGATGGGCAGGGAGTCGCTCTGATCGATACAAGAGTCGCCAGCAGCATGGCCGCCTAGTTATAGTTGAAAGTGGGGGGGCAGATTTTTTTTACATTTAATGAACACCTGTATGTGCAATTTCCTGCAATATAGAGCCTTCAATCTTGACCAAAATAAAGCTGCTCTTTTCACTATAAAACTCAGTTTATATTGCAGTATGATAGCTATAATAATAATAACTTCACTGCGAGGGCTCTTTTAGCTAACGCTAGCTAGGCACGTATGATAGCCAATTACTATTATAATAATAATAACTTTCCCATCCTCCCAAAGCCCCTCCGGCCCCGTTCTCATCCGCAGCGGCAGTACAAAACAACAACAACAACTAATTGACGCTATCAATAGCCCCAGTGAGCGCGGCGGCTGAATGAATGAATGAATGAAAACTTTATTTAACAGATTGCAGAATGGGTACAATACAGTACGGCTCAATACACACAATTGTTAAGGGGATGCAGACCAGAGAAAGACGTTGCTCAGCACCGAGTGAATCCACAGTCACTTGCTCCTCAATGGGAAACCAACCTAGATTTACCATGAAGGACTGGTTCTGGCCGAACCGTTCGTTATACAAGTATCACAGAGACATTACAAAGGTGCTCACAGTTGCACGATGGGTTCGCACAGAGATACGGGATGGTTTGAAAGCTCGGCGTTGCTAATAAATATTTTTTATATTTTTTTATAAACTGCTCAAAGCGGCATTATTTCCGCCGTTGGGTGATCACAGCGCCTGCGCAGTGCGCACCATCCCGTATCTCTGGATTCACTCGGTTCAGCGCCGAGGCTCACCATACGAGAAATATTCAGTTTCAATCTGTTTGCGCATTTAGTATACAGTCACAGTGTTCGACTTACGTGATGATTTGCTCCATTTTGATGTAAACGCCGAAGAATAATCCTCACAGTCACAATGTTATCCAATATCCAGCCTGAATTTTTCAAGGGCTTTCGAAAAAGCCGCCTCCCCCAACATGTCGTATACGTCATGCCGACGAACCGTGGCCCGTGGGCACTGGATCAAACCATTAAAGTGGGGGGTCACACAATCTTTGGAAACTTAAAAACTTGCTATTAAGTGTCATTGCGTATTATTAATTTGATTGAAATTACGTAGTTATGGTTAGATAATATTTATATATTGGGGGGGATATATCATATGATCAAAAAGTGAGGGAGCAAAGAGACAAGTTTGCTCCCCCAAGTTCAATAGTCCTGGAGCACGTGCATCGTCTGCTCCTATACGTAGGCGTCTATGGCCAGCAGGCGGATAGGGCAAAAACAGGGGGAAGCAAGGGGAGCCGAGCTCATGGGATGAATTGTGTGACCCAGTAAGCCCCCCATCTGACCTGAATGGAAGAAGGAAGAGCATACAGTATATATAGGGGGTGGGTGGGTTGCAAAGGCTGATGATACAGATGTCTCTGACAATGACAGGAGAACTATGGTAAGAATATTTATGCTAAATGAAACATTGATAGCTTTGGTGGTAATCACTTAACAAACATTCACACATTCAACACAGTCATATAATTCACTAGGGCATCGACGTGGCATCTTCAGTTCAGGCCATCAGTCACATCAGTCAAGACTTCATGAGATGGTCTCTAGAGGGCATAATTATTTGATACCTGTTGTTTGCATTGTACTCTATACTCTATCAGCTGAGTAACAATGTTCATTAAATTGTTGAGTGCTAGCTACAGTGTAGGTTAGTATATTAGGACAAGTGCATGACAGTAAGGTTAGTTAGGGTTAGATCTTTTTTTTTTTAGAATTTATTTGTAATTAGATTTTTTTTTAGACATTGATTGAAGATGTGTGTCTTTAGTCGACGGCAAAAGATTGCACTCGGCTGTCCTAACTGTGGTGGGAAGTTCGTTCCACCATTGTGGGGCAAAGACCGAGAATAGGCGGCTTCTTTTTGATGACCCTCCCGAAGCTCGGATAAGAGTAGGTCTGAGGCGGCCAGAAGATGCAGAGTGTAGGGGTCTTGAGGGTGTGTAGTTAGAAACCATTGACCGGAGGTAGGCGGGAGCCGTTCCCTTCGCCGCACGATATATGCCAGGTCGAGGGCTCTCTAGGGAGCACTCTAGGGAGCTTACATGTCCAATTTTCATTGTGCTTATGCTTGTGCTTTACAATGACAATAACATTGAATTGAAGTGCATTGAAATCAATGAAACTGAACTCATGCACCCATGGGGCCTGGCCTGCACTGGATCTGTACTTGTTATTTTCCAAAAGGCATTGAGGTAGGTATTGAAAGGTCTGAGATATGGGCAGCAGTGTAAAGGTATCACTGACCAATGCTATGACTGGGCCATTAGAGTGGCATTATGCTCTTATGAGAAGAGCATCAATTCTCACATTACTAACCGGCACTGCAAATGGTTCAATGCAACGGAACATAGTCAGCAGTGAATAATTTTATGATTGATTTAGCATTTTTTTTCCTCCCTATTATCACCTCATTGTGTGAGGTTCACTGTGACATTCACTCAGCATGTGGAAAAACACAGTTGAGTTAAGTTGAATTGATACAATGGCCATTCATATTCAAAGTAACACACATGAATTGTCATTTGGTATTATGTTCCTTGCTTTTCGTCTGATTGCTTTCACACCTCGAACTAACCGCTCCAGGGTTCACACGAGACAGGTGGAACAGGGTGCAATCTTTTGGTTGCACCAATCTAAATGAACCACACCGGGGGAGGGTATAAGCGCTCCAGGGTTCGATTCACAACTGGACTAAATGAGGCTGGTGTGAAAGCGCCCTCAGGCACTTTCCATGCGTGAAACAAATGAGTATTTCCATGACAACATTATCAACGTCCTTTGGCAGCCGTTCAGCCGTAGCTACCGAAGATTATTATCCAACACCTTTTCTACCCAATATCTGTGGTTGGAGACTAAAAGAGCCGTTCAGGTATCTGAGGGGATATAGACACATGCTAGACGCAAGCCAGAGAGACCCATAATTCTATATTTCATATTGAATAATTTACAACTAAAATAAATCACCCTTTGAAGACAGACCTGAATCCCTTAAAAAAAAACACCATCCCAATGAATGTGATTATAGTGTACTAACAGAACCTTTTTAAAGTCACTTGAATATAAATAAACACTACGGAGCAAGTTGCACCCTTACTTAAAATTCATTATGAATTGAAAATGGGGGACCCTGAGGTAAACAAGACGAAAGTCTTTCTCTGGTCTGCATCCCCTTAACAATTGTGTGTATTGAGCCGTACTGTATTGTACCCATTCTGCAATCTGTTAATACAATTTTCATTCAATCAATCACTGTGCAGATTGATTCATTGACATCAGGGTCCCCCATTTTCAATTCATAATGAATTTTAAGTAAGGGTGCAACTTGCTCCGTGCAATCCATTATTTGTGGATCTAGCCCAGTTTCCAGAATCTTGGTACCATATCCTGTGCAAGCCAATCGACAATAACACTGTTAGTGTTTGTATGTTTTTGAGGAACCAGACCACAGTCTTTTTTTCCCTCCCTCTGATATGTTTATATTTTTATGTGTTTATGTGTTTTCGTGTTTACGACTGAGACAGATCATGGAGAAAAAGATGGAGTTTATGTCTGCAGTGCCTCATTAGCTAAATCTCTCTCTCAACCTCTAAAAATGTGGATTAACCACGAGCAAAGTGCTTCTCAGTTTGACTGATATCCAATCAGCGTAAACAGATTACACTTGCAACTTCAATTCTCAATGCAGCACCAAGCACAGTATTTAAGTGTCAAGACGTCTCTTGCCTGAATAAATGTTATCATTTTGGCGCTTGTTGGCACATTTTCAATATTGTGTTCCTAAGATTGCAATTATGAATGGAGCGGAATACGCCACTGATTTTTATCTACATGTGGGGGAGTCTAGCTTTAATTAATTAAGCAACCTTGTCTCTTAACTCAGTTCTTTAATTACCAGTGAATTACACACGGCAGCCCAATGTGAGTTATATCTAATCAGTGGAATAGATTTCAGCAATTAAAGGGGCCTCAGATCCGGAGGTGAGAGTAAAAAGTACAATCCAGACATGCTCATAAATCCAGCTATTGATTTGATGAGAGGAGGTGGTAATCCAACATGGGGCAGACCGGTTCTGTTTATTACCACGTTGACACCCTCGCACTTAAAGAGGGAACATACATTTGTAAATGTTGGTGCAATGGGCCCACACGTGATGGAATGTGTACGATACAGCTTCTGAGCTTAATATGGGAGGGATTGGATGGGACATGTGTTCGGAGAGAACGGGTTGGAGAATGTTAGACCTTGGGGCGCTATTAGCAGTTAGCATGTTTACATTCTCAACTCAATAGAGGCCTTGCACAGAATTATCTTTCTTCCTACTGTACATGGCTGACTGTAACATAGCCACCGTTGTTTTGTACACAGCAATGGCAGAGACAATGGTGTCTTAATTTGGTGTCTTGTGACTGGATCTTGTAAACAAGTCACAGTGGAACAGTAATATCATGCTTTTCCAGTGTTTTACCTACTCTACCACTGCACAGAAATGAGGCGTTTGCAGTGCAAGATCTCTCTTATACAGTATATTACATTTTCATGAAAAAGTCAGAATAATTCTGTAGCTACTAACATGTGAGCCTGTAGTGAAGGGTTGAATTTGCCAGAGGATAGCTATGGTTGTTACGTAATTATTGAACCGTTGCCTGCTGTAAAATTTGAGTAATAGGTCAATCAAAGTTTAAACATTATCCAACAGTATCGCTGGTGGATAGCTTATGATGATTATATGAAAAAAATAACTATATGAAAGATGCTCTGAAATTTTTTACACAAACAGCATATTAGAAAAAATAAACAATCAATACATTACTGCTATGTGTTACATTATTAATCACATTCTTTTCTATTCCACTAGAAGGGAATTCCAAGATTTAATTGAAAATCTGACCCAAAACCTCCCAAATATTCCTTAATGAAAGCAAGAAGTAGCTTAGTGGGCTATGTGTGAAGTCTTAATGCCAGTCATAATGTGTCTGTTGGTTGCCTTTAATATTCACGCTGCCAGGACAATTACCTAGATGTATTGCCTTTAATGTACAGTAGAAGGGTGCAGGGATGGGGATTTGACTGGCCCTATGGCTGGTGTTTTTCTATTAATGGGCTCATGGAAAATTGCCCAGACAATTTTTTCTATTTAACCTTTATTTAACCAGAAAGTCTCTTGAGATAAAAAAAAATCTATTTTTTCCAGGGAGACCTGGCCAAGATAACACACCATTAAAAAGCAACACAATTATAAAATAGAGCTTGTTAAAAACAGACAAGGGACCACAGATATATTACAAAATCCAGTTTATGAATAGCAATTGCACTTACGCTGTTTTTTTGTTACCAGAGCAAGTGAGTTCTCCCAGGGAGACAAACTCATTAATCTGTACTGTGTTCTGGAGGTTATTCCATGACCAAGGCGCAGAATAGGAGAAAGCTGCACTACCACGTCCTGAGCAAATCCTGGGTACCTGGTAGAGCAGCCGTCTAGCAGAGCGAACATTATAACGGGTGGTGGTTAGTGATAGGAGATTACACAGATATACAGGGTGTTTACCCAGTATGGCTTTGAAAATAAAAATATACCAATACTGCTGTCTCCTTAGGCTTAATGAAGACCAGGAAACCAAATCATAAAGTACACAGTGAGTCTAGACAGTGAAGTTTAGAGGAGGCAGCATGCATGTTAATAATGCCCCCATAGTATAGAACACTTAAAAACGTAGCCTGTACAAGTGTTTTCCTAACTGCTAAATTAAGGCAGGCCCTTTTTCGATAATAGAAACCCAGCCTAAACTTCAGTGTCTTCAGTATGCACTCTAAAAGAAAGCCTGTGATCCACTCAAATACCCAAGTAGGCTACTAGTAGGATGATACTCTTTCAACTGAGTCCCCTCCTAAGGTATGAATGCCAACATTATCTGAGATCTGGGAAAGAGTTCTGGACAATATCATGAATTTGGTTTTCTTTAGACCAGGGGTTCTCAAACTTTTTTATACCACGACCCCATTTTATTTAGGTACTTTTGGCGACCCCACACTTAATGTATTGCATAATAATAATAATTATCATTCCGCTATTGGATGAAAAAAACGCTCTGGCTTGTTTGCATTTCTTTAAACCAATCACAATCTTCCTGGGCGATGCTAATCCCAGGTTGCAGCGGCGGTGCCCTTGAGAAATAGTGTCGCAGACAGGGGAAGGGGAGGATAATTCAGTGAAATAGTCAGCCAATGGCAGCTTATGCCCACAGTCTATATCCTGTGAGTCAGACTAGTTGAAAGGCAATCTGGAGCAACAGCCTGGCGCAGAGAAGAGGCAACTGTATCTGCTGCATGAAGATGCACTTTAGCTGTAAGCATGTCCTTCCCAATGTTATTTATAAATATAGAAAATAAGACAGGGGCTAAAAATGAAGCTTGATTTGTGACCATCTGTACACACCATACACACTGAACATAGTTTCTGAACCACTCTACTGCCTTCACCCATACCAAAATCACTGAGTCTGCTCAGTGGTTGACAGAATAAAATCCATTGGACAGATCAGATCAGTGGCATTAATAATATAATGTTGTATTATTTAGCTGCGGTTATGGTACTATGGCCTGGTCCACATAAAATATGGTTGTCAGCCAAGAATTGTTTCAATTGAGAGTTTACTTGAGATTCTAAAATATTGGCAAGGGTAAGCAGTTTGAAAATAGGGTGATGGTTGTTAAGTTCCAAGGGTCCCCACCCTTCTATAAGTGAAGAACATAGGCTTCTTTCCAGATTTTGGGGAGGCTCTAATTAAAAGTATGAAATACTAGCGAGAATTTGACTGCGGTCTAATGGATATGGCCCTGCCAGGCTTGCCAGTTCCATCCCTGATGATGAATATGGGAGGGAACTGTAGCAAAGGGGGTGGTGGTTTTTGGGGTTGGAGGGGGTGGTTGTTACAGATTGAGGAATCAAAATTAAATGTTTTCACTAGACATTGCAGGTGTCTATTTCCTGGCTAAAGGGGTGCCCTAAAGATAATTTAAATATGTAATTCAATCATGAATTCACATCATAGAGACACTTGCACCAGAATACATTGTGATTTATTAGGGGCACTCAGAGGGACCATATATTGTTGCCAAAGACCATGCCTGGGCTTCCTCTCCTTTAGGTGGGATCACTAAGTAGTAGGGTTGGGTACCTTTCACATTTGAACCGATACTGGTACCGGTACCTGTGAATCGATACCGGTACCCAACGGTACCTTTCTTCTGTACTTTAGTCTCTAAAAATGTAATCTACCTACCTCAGTTGTAAAAAAAAAAAAAATTCAAATTTCAATTTTATTCGATATTATTTATTTAGAACAATTTGTTAATCTATACTTGTTACGGATGCTGTCACTTTAGGTGGGGATTTATGTATGTTATGTGTGTTATGTATAGGCAGGTTTTTTTCTGTTCTGTCTTTGTCTTCCCCTGTCTCTTTTTCCCAGATGCATCCCCTGGTTCCAGTCCCCAGCACAACCTGGTTGCAATCAGCACCTCACTCCAGTCCCCAGCACCACCTGATCCCAATCTGCTCTCTCTCTGGCTTTTTGAGTAGGTATTTTGGTGTAGAGCTGTGGTGTTTTGGGTGTCTTTTTGGTAGAGCTGGTCAAAGCTTTGATACGTTGCACTGTCAGTCAGTGGCGGCTGGTGAATTCTTCTCCAGGGGGGGGCGCTATACCAAACATTTTGCAAACATGTACCGACTAGGTATCACAATGTCACACACACACAAACATGTGTGTGCACGCATTGGCGAAACCACACACTGAGTAGCCTACTGTGCACGTCAGAGCTTCGGCGAAACCACAAGGTACGAATATTTAAGTAGGTACAGTACAACTATCACCATTGCCATCAATCAATATATGATCAGTCAATGCAGCCATGTTTCCAATAGCGCCTACACAAACACGCACGCCCAGATCTCAAAACGCTCTCTCTCTATCTCTCTCTCGCTCTCTCTCTCCCGCCCTCTCTCTCTCTCTCTTTCCTCTCTCTCTCTCTCTCTCTCTCTCTCTCTCTCTCTCTCTCTCTCGCTCTCTCTCACTCTCTATCTCTCTCTCTCTCCCTCGCAGTCGGGAGCAGAATATCACTGTAATATCTTTGTGCATGCTCACACACACACACCCATATTCAGATCTGTACAATAATAATCACAGAGCTATATATTGTCATTTGAAACAAGTTACCAATGCATTGTCCGTGTGATTATGCCCCCCGCGGCGAAATGTATTAGTATCCCCCTCCTCTCTCTCTATCTCTCTCTTTCTCTCTCTCTCACACACACAGCATTAAGTACCTCACGTGGAATCTACACAAATTAGAAGAAACTGCAAAGGATCAGACCTAGTATACAGTATATACTAAGAATAACTTCAGTATGAGTACAGCATATTTTGCATATTGTTAAAAGAGCCAAGGCTGGCTTGCGTAAATTAAACATATGACTTACAACCTACTTAAGATCCTTCTGATCTCAATAATTATAGACCAATTTCAATTATTAATAGTATAGCAAAAGTCTTTGAAAAACGAATTTTTAATCAATTATCCCATTATGTTAATGAATCTCATATTTTATCCCCATGCCAATCTGGTTTCAGGCCATACTACTCCACAACTACAGCCCTTCTGAAGTTGACCAATGATGTTCACTCAGCAATGGACAATAACATGGTTACTGGTGCAATATTTATAGATCTCACAAAGGCTTTTGATTTGGTTGATCATTATCTTCTTCTTGACAAACTGTGTACTATTGGTGTCTCTAATAATTCTTTACTTTGGTTCAATTCATATCTCCACCATGGACGCCAGTGTGTATCATATCAGGGTAAACAGTCTGACTTTTTGATTATGGATAAGGGTGTTCCTCAAGGTTCATCTTTAGGACCATTATTATTTTCTATATTTGTTAATGATCTCACCCTGATACCATCTGACTGTCTTACTCAATTATACGCTGACGATACAGTGATTTATTCCTCTAAGTCTGATATTCAACAAATTCAGTATGCTTTACAGACTCATTTGGATGCTTTCCAGAAATGGTTAGCTATTAACAAACTTTTATTAAATAAGAAGAAGTCCTATAGTATGCTGTTTGGTACTATCGAATCTGGTGCAAATATCAAATCAGTTTTTAGATGATGCTCCTCTCGACAATGTCGATGAATATAAGTACCTGGGTCTTTGGCTTGATTCTCAACTCACCTTCAAGTCACATATTGATGCTGTGATAAAGAAAACAAATTGTAGCCTGAGATTATTGTATCGTTCTATTAACTGTTAGGAAAATAATCATTATACAGCTGGTACTTCCAATAGTGGATTACGCAGACATAGTCTATCAAAACACCACACTAACAAATCTCTGTCCTTTAAATGTTACTTATAATAGTGTTTGCAGATTTATATTGAGGTGCCCTTATAGAACCCATCACTGTTTTATGTTTGAGTCATTAAACTGGATTTCTCCCCAATTCAGAAGACATTTTCATTGGTTGCTTTTTGTTTAAAAGTCAAGTTAGACCGCGCTCTCAGTATCTGACACTGGGTGCTGAAATCCCAAACATTTAAGAAGAAAAAAGCCGAAGGCCAGACCAGCACTCTCAGATTTAAAAAAAATTGTTTTTAATGGCAGCCTATAGTACAGACATGTTTCGGAACAGGTGTTCCATCTTCAGTGTAATAGGCTAGCAGTGATAGCTTGTAAAAATGGGAGCTATATACCATGTGGGCAGGAAGTGACATCATAGAGGTGAGCTTGGCTAGTAGGCTTTGACCTCCAGAGTAAGGACTTGTTAATGTAGCATGTTGCAAACAAATTTTTACCAGAAACTTAAATAAGCCAAAAGCAAACACAAAATTCTATAAGCAAAGAACCACTACAACAGAAGGAAAACTTTTCTCCATTCATAAAATAATAATAATATACTCATGAAAATAAAAGTAATAAAAAGTCACTTGTAGGAAACAGGATAACAACATTTTTTCATTCATTCCCTTTGGTACAGAGCCATTAATCAAATGAATATAGTAACCCGTCTCCCCTCTAGAGGGCATTGTAGACTAACGAGTCCTTTAAACAATAAGATTGCATTAGGAGAAAATAGAGAGATATGGTACACTCTTAAGCAAGGACATAGTGGTGCTAATCACTCATATAAACACTTGAAATGTCAGTAAATGTGTATATCTCCGGGACCGATGATCCTTTCTTGCTTACTCCTCCATGGTGGAAGGGGACCGTCCGGAAACATCATCTACGGAGGGAGCACAGCGGATACATCTCCTTCTTAGGTCGGTCTCTGGGCTGCCTGGTAGGCCTGCAGGAGTGCAGGAGGCACCAAGTGTGTAGATAGTCCCGTTCGTCTCCTCGTCTCCAGCATCTCTTATGCCGCTCGATGTCCTGCCTTGGCAAAAAGCAGGCCCCTCGGGATGATGGCATCCTGCCAATAGTTAGTAAGGGTCACGCCATGGAGTAGGATACGAGTCTCTCTCTGCTTCAGGCGAGAATGAGTCTCTTGACTCCATCGTTGTAGCTACGAAAGCTGATGTATATCCACTAGGGACAGGGTGGACTGTAAACTCTGGAGCTGCAATACTGAGAGCGTGGTCTAACTTGACTTTGATACATAGCTACTTTGGTAGTTTAGAGACCTGCAGCTCCAGAGTTTACAGTCCACCCTGTCCCTAGTGGATATACATCAGCTTTCGTAGCTACAACGATGGAGTCAAGAGACCAGATATCCAAACGTCAACATCCAGATATCCTGTTTCCAGTGTGTCGTTAATTCTTTTGAGACGAATGCGACGGGGGAAGATATCGTGTATCAGCTAGAACCATGAGAAAGAGATGAACACAACGCAGAAACTTCAGGGAGCCACAGGTGACGAGGTGATTACTGGCTGAGGACCCGAAATCCAACAATCCTGACTGGCAATATCACCTCCTGGTTTGGGAATAGAACCGCACAAGACCGTAGCAGACTACAGAGAGTGGCCCGTTCAGCCGAAGGCACAATTGGAGGTGGGCTTCCCACTCTCCAAGGCAGGGGTAAGGCTAAGAGAATAATCAAAGACTCTAGCCACCCAAACAACTGCCTCTTTGAACTGCTGCGGTCAGGCAAGCGATACCGGAGTCTCATGGCAAGCACAGAGAGACTCAGAAGGAGCTTCTATCCCCAGGCCATCAGGATGCTCAACGACAATAGCACTATGTAACAAACCATCAAATACACTCACAGCACACACATCCACATGTACACACTCACTTTAAACAAACAACTCAATGAAGCACCCACTTTACCCACTTTAGACACTTTAACACACTTTATATTTATTGGTAAAGAGATTTGCAGTACAACTCATACCTCATTGCACCTTACCCTACGTTGTACCTCATTCCATTTCTGCATTGTACTGTATATTGTATTGTAACTCAGTTACTAATTTGTTCCCCTACTCTGTGTTGAGATCAGAGGTTCTGTGTAGGATTGTTAGTAACTGTCTAACTGTACCTATGGCTGTGTACACTAGTAACTGTTTACCTGCATATATAACTGTCTCCACCAGTGACTGTTTAGTTGCATATATATCTGTTCCCACTAGAGGGCGCTCTAGGTGGAGCCACCCAGGTACACCACCTTGTGGCGAGTATAAAAGCAAATGTATCCTCCCACTTCGTTCTCTCCCCCTATGTCTCTCAGTGAGAGAATACCTGTATGTTACTGCTGCTCTTTCTATTTGAATAAAAGAAAGTTCAGGCTCAAGATAGAAACCATGCCTCTTGACCACATTATTGTCGCCCTATAGCCGAATTCTGTTAACAGGTTATGGGCCCAGATAACGCCGGGGCGAAGATAGTGGAGGTACTGTAGCAAGCTTAGCTGAAGTATAGGCTAGGATAGCGCCGGGAGCACCGCGTGGATAGACGCTAGGCCAACAAGAGCAAAAGCTAAGCATACCATTAACGAAGAGGATGGAAAACAAGAGAAGAGACAAATGGCCGACATTCAATGGAAAAGCAGAGAACTATGAGCTCTGGGAAGAGCGCATGCTGTGCTGCATGCACGGGGCGGGGCTGAAGGAGACGATCCTGGGGGCCCCCACGGGAGAACTGATGGCGGAAGAGCAAGCCCTGGACGACCAGCGGAACGCAAGCGCGTATTGTGAGTTAGCGCCGATGCTCAACGACACCAGCCTGGGGCTGATATTCCGCGACACTAAAGACAGAGGTAGAGAAAGCCTGGCGGTATTGAGAGAGCATTACATTGGGCGAGGAAGACCCAGAGTCGTGGCCCTCTACATAGCACTAACGGGCGTGAGGAAGGGGACCACCGAGACCGTGACCGAATACGTCAACAGAGCGGAGCAGATCACGACGCCATTGAGGAGTGCCGGAGAAGCACCAAGCGATGGGCTAATGATGGCAATGATAATGAGAGGACTACCGGAGCTGTACAAACCGTTTACACTCCTGGTAACACACGGTTCAACGGACATGACGTTGGGACAGTTCAAGGCTAAGTTAAGGAACTTCAAGGCCTCAGAAGACACCCACCCAGCCGCCGCGGAGGAGGGGGAGAGGGTGCTAAAGGTCAGAGCGACGCCAAGGGAGAGAACCAGGACCACGACGGAACTGGCGTGTTGGCGATGCGGAGATAAAGGCCATGAGAGAAGCGAATGCACAAAGACTGTCTGGTGTAGCTTCTGCAAATCCACGGGGCACACAGACAGAGCGTGCATGAAGAAACACAACCAGAGCGAGCGATACGCGCATGGACAAGATGGCGGCTACGGACGAGACGACGGCCATGAACGAGACGGAGG
The DNA here is from genome assembly GCF_963971535.1 of Notolepis coatsorum. Lineage (NCBI taxonomy): Eukaryota > Metazoa > Chordata > Actinopteri > Aulopiformes > Paralepididae > Notolepis > Notolepis coatsorum. The sequence continues at coordinate 147,457,459 of NC_140170.1, forward strand.
CCACGGACAAAATGGCGGCTACAGACGAGATGAAGGCCATGGACAAAATGGCGGCTACGGACGAGACAGGGACCATGGACAAAATGGCGACTACGGACATGATAACGACTGTGGACGGGGTGACGACAGCGGACATGATGACGGCGACGATCGACGTGAGATGAATCGAGACGACGCCCGGAGAATCGATGGCGGCGACGATCGACGTGAGGCGAGTCGAGACAACGCCTGGAGAATAACGGGACAAGAAGACTGCGCTTTTGGAGCGCGGATGGCGGGCATTGCCGGACCGGCCCAGCTGCAGCGGACCCAGAGAAGGGGACTGATCGTGGACACGGGTCCCATGTCATCGTCCCATGTCATCAACGACAGGAGTCGGTTCAAGAACTTTGATGACACTTTCCACCCGGAGAGGCACTGCATGGAGTTGGCGGACAGTAGACGCATCTACGGATTGGCACAAGAGAGGGGAGACACACAGGTATGCCTCACGGACAGCAAGGGGCGCCGGTGTACGGTGACGCTAAAGAACGCTCTATACGTACCATTGTTCCCACAAGGACTATTCTCTGTAATAGCTGCTACTGCAAGCGGCGCCAAGGTATTCTTCGATAAAGGTAAACATTTTCTTGTAGAACCTGACGGTACCCGGTTTGACATAAAGATGTACCAGAGAATATTTTATCTGAAAACGGAGTGTAATGACAACGACCAGTGTAATGATAATGATGATGTGTGTAGCGGGACGGCCCGCCACGATATTCAGACATGGCACGAGATTATGGGTCATTGTAATTACGAGGATTTACTGAAACTTTAAGTAGTGTCAGAGGGCATGCACATTGAAGGGGAGAAGCGTAGACCTGACAAAAATTGTGCAATGTGCACAACGGGGAAGTTTACCCAACTGAGATACAGAAATCCCACAGACAAAGTAAGGGTACCACTTGCACTAGTTGACATGGACCTAGCAGGCCCAGTAAGCAACAAGTCCATAGGAGGTTTTAGATATGTACAGTATTTTACAGAAGTGTGTACAGGGGCAGTGTTTGTTTACTTTATCAAAGCAAAGAGTGACACACTCCAGGCCACAGAGAAATTCCTGGCAGACATAGCCCCTTATGGTACAGTAAGATGTTTGAGGTCCGACCACGAAACCGAGTTCACAAACAGAGAGTTCCAATCACTGTTGAGAAGGTCTAAGATAAGACACGAGACGTCACGGCCATATCCCACACACCAGAGCGGGGTGGCAGAGAGGGAATGGCACACCCTTTTCGAAATGGCTAGGTGTAAGCTAGCAGATAGTAACTTACCAAAGAGCCTGTGGCATTATGCGGTGCAAGAAGCCGCTTACACCAGAAACAGGTGCTTTAATAAGCACTCGGGCACAGCGCTGACAGGAAAGAAGTGTAATCTAGCCAGAATGCACCGATTTGGATCAGTGTGTTATGCATACCTGCAGGACAGGGGAAAACCCAAGTCCAAGGATGTAAAAGGTTTTTTGTAGGACACGACAGAGGAAGCCCTGCTTTCCTAGTTTATCACCCCGGTAATGGGAGAGTGCAGAAACACATGCTAGTCAAGTTTGTCACGAAGACGACCTGTGAGAGCGAGACACAGACAGAGGAGCCAGAGCTGGACTCCAGAGCAAGGTATGTAGAAACAGAAACACATCGCCCCAGTGTACTTAGTACAGTTGTGCAGACAGACAGTCAGCAACCCCCAGAGGGCGATGACAAGGAGCACCTGAGGGTGATGGCAAGTGCCCCAAGCAGTGGGAGGTATCCCCCAAGGGAACACATACCCCCAGAATATCTGCCAGACTATGCCAGGAAAGGGAGTGACGAGGAGGAAAATACACCTACCCCCGTTGAGTACTACTACATGGTAGTCAGTGGGGTAAACCCGACCTTTAAGGAGGCCCCATTGTCCCCGAAGAGGGCAGACATACAGTGGGAGGGAAATGGGTGTATTCAACCAAGTTACCAGAGGGCAGACAGACAGTGGGAGGGAAATGGTTGTATTCAAACCAGGAGGGTATTGAAGACCACGGTAAATACAAAGTATGGTTTGTAGAAAATTTATTAAATGCTGAAGGAATAGAATCCAGGAATGAGAGTCTGACTAGAGACCATGTTAAAATACTGAAATGGATCTTATGTTTAACCCCATGTTTAATACAGAGGTGGGTGGTTTACAATGTTTAAGTACAGACGTGATTCAATGTTTACATACAAAAGAGGATCTATGTTTAAAATACAGAAGTTGAGGATTTGATCATCAGAAAGACCTAGGCAGGTTAAACCATTTTATAGGTATGGACTTCGAACAGTCTGTGTAAAAATATCCCAGAAGAGATATGTGGGAAAAGGTCCTGAGATGTTTTTGACTGAAGTAAGAAATGTATAGATAAACTGTGGGTAGCTTCATTCTGTTGGACAACCTGTACTCACCCTGACCTATGTTCTGTAGTGAGTAAGAGTGTCATAGTATTTTTGTTGACCCCACAGAGAATCATTGAACTACATCAAAAATATGTTTTTCATTATCTCAGAGGTATAGCAGACGGACAGCGGTGTTTCAGGAAAGACAACAAAGGTTTAAGGCTTAAAGTCTACAGCGATATTATAAGCCGGTGAAGCTGAGTATATGTTTCTATCTATGACAATCTGTTTATCTAGAGCAACTGCTCAAAATGTAGTAGGTAATTGAAATGTATCCTCTATACCGAATATGGTGTTTTTGAAGAATGGGCATTCTGTCAAAACCGTTTAAAATTATGGACATTGTGTATATATGGAGACGGTTGTTTATGAGGACAACCAGGGGACCATTGTGATTGCTAGGAACCCAATGTGTCAATATAGATGTAAACATGTCATTATAAATATCATCTCACCAGGTATGTCATCAGATAAGAACGAATGACACCGGTTTACTGTCCAATGGATGACAGAGTAGATACTATGAGGGAACCTGTTTCAAATTAAAATTGAAGGGATTTGCAAGGGTCATGTTTAATGTGAAGATATTTACTGTCATACCCTATTGATGTTTTTGGAATTATATTATTTCCTTTGTAAAATGTTTTTCCAAGATGTCAGCCAGTGTGCTAATACAAACCTAAGTGGGAGTGTTGAGATCAGAGGTTCTGTGTAGGATTGTTAGTAACTGTCTAACTGTACATATGGCTGTTTACACTAGTAACTGTTTACCTGCATATATAGCTGTCTCCACCAGTGACTGTTTAGTTGCATATATATCTGTTCCCACTAGAGGGCGCTCTAGGTGGAGCCACCCAGGTACACCACCTTGTGGCGAGTATAAAAGCAAATGTATCCTCCCACTTCATTCTCTCTCCCTATGTCTCTCAGTGAGAGAAGACCTGTATGTTACTGCTGCTCTTTCCATGTGAATATAAGAAACCACGCCAGTTCAGGCTCAAGATAGAAACCATGCCTCTTGACCACATTATTGTCGCCCTATAGCCGAATTCTGTTAACACTCTGTGTTGTATATTGTATATGTATATTGAACACTTTTGTTTACACTTGTTTATGTACTTTTGACTTTCTATTTTATACTTATCTATTTGTTAAGTATTTGTTAAGTGTTAGAAACAGAAAAAAGCATTTCATATAAAAGTATTCTGTATTTTTGTATGACAACTAATAAAGAAACTACAAACTAACTACAGGAACTACAAGAAAGCCACCCCCCCCCCCCCCCCACCGCAGCACCAGACACAGACGGACAACAATACCTCAAACCGGACGACATTAACGAAATAACAAAAGCAAATGGACTGAACATTTTTCACCTAAACATCAACAGCCTAAGACCTAAACTGGCTGAAATCATACAATTATTCATTAACGGTAAGACAGATATTCTATGCTTCTCAGAAACAAAACATGATGCATCTATATGGATCCAGAGATTGAAATCGAAAACGATTCAATTGTCAGGAAGGATAGGAATCAGTATGGAGGTGGTGTCTGCGTGTATATTCATAAAGACACCAAATTCATCAACCGTACTGACCTGAACCATGATGAAATTGAAACTGTTTGGGTTGAAATCTTGTCTGAAAGGGCGAAATCCGTAAAAAAAAGTTTATTTATTTATTAACACAGTTAAACAAAAGAAAAAATAAATACATAATAAGTTATAACCATATTGTGAAGGAGAAGTTAGAAGCCTAGAGGCTTATCGAGAACTTCCCCTGTTTTGTAAAATCAAACATACAAAAATATACATTATAAAATATACGTTATAAAATACCAGAATACATGTCCATAATTTTTTTATTCTTGTCCTTCACAAATGTCCATGTGCACATTTAAAGGTGACATGCATTATAAATGTCATTTTTCAGTGTCTAGCATTGTATTATAGTAATAGGAGTTAGTATCAATGTGTTTGTGTCTCTAAATACCATATTGGCGGATTGCCGTCATTCAGGTCATTCATTTCCTGGTCCATTTTAATCAGGTCGTTCTGATTTGACGCGCATGGTGACGTCACGTGGCACTGGGGAAGCGGACATTGATCCGATTGGCTCTGTGGTTGGAGCCAATGCCCGCCCACAATCTACCTGGGCAGCCCTCAACAAACAGCAGGCAGACCGCAGGACAGAAGTGCAGTAACTTGCCTAACGTCCACGATGAGCAAAACACGCAGGACATGTGCTGTTCAAATCAAATCAAATCAAATTTATTTATAGGGCCCGACAACACACGTTAATGTCCCCATGGGCCGTACAGGTCTTCTTTAAACAAGTCAAGAAGAAAACATAACAATAAGTCAAGAACAGAACAAGAACACCATAAGGTCCAAACATTTTTAGATGAATGCAAATAAATGAAAGAATGCAAGCACTCCCAGACATACCCCACGCGAAGGTAAGGAAAAACTCACTAAAACCTAACAATAGGGAAAAAAGCTCCACAGGCAGTGTGGAGGAGAGAAACCTTAGAAGGGCCATTCAAGGGGGGATCTCCCTTCTTAGATGTTGGTGATAGTAGTGTTGCAGACGGACAGTTGGTAAGCATGCACTCATGTGTGTGGTGAAACACAGATGAGTGCATGCAATAGCAACTGTACATTTTGAAAAATTAAAGATAGAGCTAATAGCGATAGCAACTGAACATTTTGAAAGATTAAAGATAGAGTTGCTGCTAGAGTTGCTGTTCCTGGCTGTAAAGCTCCTAATACGTCTTTGCACACTTTTCCCGAGGATGGTGTGCTTCGCCAGCAATGGACCAAGTTGGTTTTTGGATTTTTGAAAAGACGAGGGACTTTATGCTTCCGTGATTTCCTGGCTGTTGCTAAAGTCGTAATTAGTTAATTAGCAGTAGGACCTCGTTCATTCAACCGTTTGTGTATTACGGTACTCTTCCATGTGTGTGCGCCAAGACAGTCTAACGTTAGTGCAAGCACTGTGTGTGTGCGCGCGTGTGTGTGTGTGTGTGTGTGTGTTTGTTAGACGGACTGAGAGAGCAAGCTAGCTTAGCTAACGTTCTTAGCTCTGTGCTTCGTTGTATATATGTAGTCCTACTTGTGTGTATTGCGAATTAATGATTACGTTCCCAACTAATGTCGTTAGTACAAGTGCTGTGTGTGTGTGTGTGTTTGTTAGATGGACTGAGAGAGCAAGCTAGCTTAGCTAACGTTCTTAGCTCTGTGCTTCATTGTATATATGTAGACCTACTTGTGTGTATTGCGAATTAATGTGTGAGGGCTGTGGGTGTGTGTGTGTGTGGGTCATGAGCAGATAATAGGGACTCTTAAAGTTATACGTAAAACGAATAACCACTAACTGCTTATGCAGACGTTTTAGGAGAAGGGGAAAAATAAACAAAACAAAACAACCTTTACAGGTGGAAGCCTCAAAGTGAGTATTCAAGAAAATAAGTAATGTAAAAAAAAACAGGACGACACTCATTAAAGAGGTATTGTAGAGAAAATAAATAAGCCACAAAGGCAACTCCTAAAAACAGAGTTTATATTGCAAACATAAAACAATAAACCTCCACCAAGGGAGTTTATGTGCAAAGGGAAGTTCCAAAAGAACAAAAGAAAACACTACCATAAAGAACTCAGCCTTTATAAAATAAAGTGTAAACTAAGCCAGTAGACGAAAACGAGTATACAGTAGCTACAAAAGAAGGCAAAATGCTGAATAGGGCAGCACTACACTTAAATATAAGAAGCCTGACCAAAAGTATAGCCAGCACAAGAAAATGAAAAAGCAGTTGACACTGCAATCTCCAAACTTAAATAGACTCCACATGGCCATAGGCACAGCTGCACTGCATCAGGTGCAATCAAGCCCACACACCTGCCGACCCATGAGGTAATTAACCACAGGGAACAGGGATTGACAGCTATCCCTCACAGAGAGGTGAAATAAAGCACAAATAGACAGCTGTCCCTCACAGAAAGGTGAAATAGGGCAAAAACCATGACAGAATGATTATGTTCCTAACTAACGTCGTTAGTACAAGTGCTGTGTGTGTGTGTGTGTTTGTGTGTTTGTTAGATGGACTGAGAGAGCAAGCTAGCTAAGCTAACGTTCTTAGCTCTGTGCTTCGTTGTATATATGTAGACCTACTTGTGTGTATTGCGAATTAATGATTATGTTCCTAACTAACGTTGTTAGTACAAGTGCAGTGTGTGTGTGTGCGTGTGTGCGTGTGTGTGTGTGTGTGTGTGTGTGTGTGTGTGTGTGTGTGTGTGTGTGTGTGTGTGTGTGTGTGTGTGTGTGTGTGTGTGTGTGTGTGTGTGTGTTAGACAGATTGGGAGAGCAATCTTATTCTTCCGGGCATTTGTTTTCCCAAAATCTTATGGCATGGGTACCTGCTTCGGTGTCATCCCTTTGTGGATTGTATTGTAATTGTATTGTATTGTGTGTGTGTGTGTGTGTGTGTGTGTGTGTGTGTGTGTGTGTGTGTGTGTGTGTGTGTGTGTGTGTGTGTGTGTGTGTGTGTGTGTGTGTGTGTGTGTGTGTGTGTGTGTGAGTGTGTGTGTGTGTGTGTGTGTGTGTGTGTGTGTGTGTGTGTTAGACGAACTGAGAGAGCAAGCTAGCTTAGCTAACGTTGTTAGCTCTGTGTTTCGTTGTATATATGTAGACCTACTTGTGTGTATTGCGAATGAATGATTATGTTCCTAACTAACGTCGTTAGTACAAGTGCTGTGTGTGTGTGTGTGTGTGTGTGTGTGTGTGTGTGTGTGTGTGTGTGTGTGTGTGTGTGTGTGTGTGTGTGTGTGTGTGTGTGTGTGTGTGTGTGTGTGTGTGTGTGTGTGTGTGTGTGTGTTAGACGGATTGGGAGAGCAATCTTATTCTTCTGGGCATTTGTTTTCCCAAAATCTTATGGCATGGGTACCTGCTTCGGTGTCATCCCTTTGTGGATTTTATTGTATCGAAAACGTATGCTTGAGCCATATTTGTTTGTGTATTAGGTTCACTTTGGCGTTAGTAGAGTAGTATGGCCAGAACTATTTGGTGGGTGGCTGTCACTCAAAGCATTCTGCTAGTATGGGCGGAGCCAAGCCAATAACAGGCTGAAATCTTGAAGCTGGAAAATGATGCTTTTGAGTACTCCATTAGAAATATAAAACAATGATTCTTTTTTTAAATAAACCTTACAGATGTCTTACATAGACTCACAGGAATTGTGTAAAGTTGCCCAAATAGTGCTAGGAATAGAAATGCAGGTCCCCTTTAAAGCAACTGCTATTCTAACATAACTCAAATTCTAACATAACTCAAAGAAAAAATACAACATTTGGCGCTCCCATGGTGTTAGAGGATCTTAGTCGTATCCCTCTGTTCCCCATTGGAAGGGTGAGGAGTAATGGCTCTCCTAGTTAGAGGGCTCCCCCTAGTGGCGAAGTGCGCACTATAAGTCCAACATTCATTCTGTGGACGGCCTCAGAGCTCCCGGTCAAAGTTCTGAATGTGTCTTTCTTATGCACATGTTCATTTGTATTGTGTGTCACGTGTAATCCTGTAGTTCCTTCATACAAGTCCATCGTGTATTATTCCCCAATATGTTTCCTTATCAGCGTGTCCCTTTTTTAAAATAAATTTCAAATCGTTTGTCTATAACGTGTGCATTGTAAATCATAGTGTTAATTATTCTAAATTCTGGTGTTATAGTTTTATACTACTTGGGGTAACTGTTCAATTATCTTTCCTCTGTTGTATCTATTCTCACCCCCAGGTCCCCTGTGTGTATGTTTGTATTGGGTACTCTTCCACGTTGATTTTGTCTTGTATCTTTCCTTGGATCACCGTGTCCCTTCATGCCCCTTTCTCATGTCCCTTTGTCGTTCTTCATAGTTGATCTGCTTTGAATCAGTTCAGGTCCCCTCTTTTCCTCCTCCCATCCTCCTCTCCTCGTCCTCCTGTCTCGGTTCTGGTCCACCTGCGCTCTCCATCATCTGCGTCAGCATAGGCCTCTCTCCTTCCCCTCCCGGCACCTTCCATCCTCTCCACGCTGTGTCCCTCGCCGCCTCTTGCCCGTTGTCGGGACCTGGTTCCTTTCTTTTTCTGAATTTTCTATATTTCTACATAGCTCCGACGCTTCATTGCCACCTCCGTTGGATTTTTCGGTGTTACATCGTATGCTCCGCATTGCTCCTAATCCAATCTGCATAGTGGCCTGGTTAGCCTCTATGTTAGCTTGTAAGCTAGTTTGTATGTTAGCCTGTAGCTTCTCTGCATTGACATTCAGCGTCCCGCTAGCTTGTTCTACCTGTTGCATCATTGCCTCGTGTTGAGTATTTTACATCTGTGTATTTACTTCATCTGGGGTTGCTTTTCTTTCATTTGTCCTCGTGTTCATTCATCCTTCTTTCTTTTGTCCTCAAATCTTCACTTTTTATTTCGTTTTGAATTGTTTTACTTCCTTTTTTTGATATTCATTGACCGGGAGCTCTTTCATGTGGCTGCTCACCAGAACATCGCAAACCGGAAGTCGCAACACCGTTTTTTGCTAGACGTTCACAGAAAGGTAGAGAAACTAACTGCGTTCTGTTTTATGGCAATAACGTTTAGGTTTGTGGGCGATAATCCCAAAAAATAAGAGAAATAAAAAAGTTAATCCAGAAGTCAGATGATTGACAGGGTCTGGCGTGAGCTGGGTAGGGTAGTTTTTCGAAATTCGAAAGCCCTGAGTCTCTTTCTTCAAAAGACTATACACTCACTTTTGGCTGCTCCACTTCCTCCTGTCAATATGTGCCGGTTTCCGACTCAATGCCCTGAGATTTCTATAATCTTATATTTCACTAATAACAGTTCAAATCATTGGTAAACAAACGTAATGCTGAAAATATACACTTTTACTGTATATCTCGGGCTTAAGAGGTTAACCCAGTGAGGCCCAAATAAAAAATACATTAGCAACTTCAGAGGCCAGAGGGTGGGACATATAAACACTATCAAATAGCATTGTGAGGCTGAACAACAGGACCAATTGACTATACATGTGCTACCATTTTTTAAATAAACATTTACAGGCTTTTTCTCTTTTTTTAATGGCTAAAAGTGATTTTGTAATTTTGCAACCGTGGGTCTCACAGGGTATTTTTAACCCTGTGAGACCCAAATAAAAAAGACATTAGCAACTTCAGAGGCCAGAGGGTGAGACCTACTGAAACACATTAAGGGTGCCGTGACTGAAAAAAAAGTTTGAGAAACGCTGGTATATGGTCTGGCTCTTTGTGGTACCACAGTAATTTGTGTGGCTCTTAGTCTCTGACTGGTTGGCCACCCCTGCTCTATACCTCACTGAGAATTGCCTAAGTGAAGTACCACAATGAGGTATATGCAGGTCCCTGGACTGACGTGTAACATATGAATGAACATCTGAATTAAAAGGAAAAAAACTATTAAAACCATTTGGTAGATTGTGATCATGAATTCATTTGTACACAAATGTACATATCTGTAAAGAATTAACCTCAGACACAGGCAGAATGTTTAGTTTCTTGAAAAGAGGAGCAGATGGTTCAAATCGATCTGAGAGGGTTGCCAGTCTAACAAATATTTTTAGAAGTAAAATATTTTTTTGAAGATGAGATGAATGAGTGCTAGTGCTATAATACAGGATTAAAAACAATTTCTATTTATCAATGAACACACCTTCCTAATTATACCTACTGACTTCATTGCTTTTTTACAAACATGATCAATGTGTTTTTTCCAATTGAGTTTATCATCAACTAAGATCCCTAAAAACTTTGTTGAAGTTACTTGTTTGATTTCGGTGTCACTGATTAACACTTTAATCGCCGGAAACGCCGAAACTCGTCATTCCCCGCCATGCTCATTCTGCCGAAGACGCCGTAACACGTCTTTGATATCAATATTTCAAAAATATGTGATCGAAATCATATTTCTCCCCCGGGGACCTGATATATACTGCTGAGCTCCACTCAACTCTCTAACGGTTCAAGAGCGCCATCTGGTGGCCGATCGGCAGATCGCCCAACAGGAAGTCATGTGGATGAAGTGGTGCTCACCCATATTTCGTCCGGGCACTCGCTATCATTAGCAGGACTCCATCTTGACACAGTGAACACTGATCGGTGCAAATAACTCGACAAACAACATGATTTGGACGTATATAAAATTATACAACCTGGAAATGGATTGGGTATTTATACATCCCATAATAGGAATATCTCTGCTCCACGCTCATCGCCCAACGGCGCGAGGAAGATACGGTAAGATCCAGCGTTATTTTCCAACGTGTTCTTTACTAACTGCTCTGATGATCATATCACCCACACTAGATGAATGATATAACGTTGCCCACGGAATTATAAACGACCCCCCGCCCATCCGGTCAACATCAGATCATACGTAGTAACTCCTAGAACCACGTCCAGTTGACATTTTTTTTATCTCCCACAGATTCCTACCAAACTGTATTTGATCATCAATATAATGCATTTAGGGCTATAAATCAAGTTCTGGAGAAAGCTGCAGAAAACGATAAAAACATACTTATACTTTAGACCGTATTTTAGTATGAATATGTGAATGAAAAAGTATAACGTTGCTACACCCCGAACAATAGATATAGGACATTGAATGGGCCATAATAATGTCAATTTAGCAATACAATTTAAAAAGTTATAGCCCTGCAAAGAAGGGGAACTTCTCCATAGACAAATAGAGATGGCGAGGGATGGTAAATTATGAATTTAACCATGGCGATCAAAGTGTTAATAGCGTTGCCTCCTTTTTCCAATAACGTTTACCTTTATTACAAAATACAATACAATTAGATTTGTCTACATTTAACGATAGCTTATTAGTCTGGAACCAATCTGAGACACAAGATAAACCATCATTGGCTTCCCTAATTAATACTGCAAAATTCTCGTGTGACATTATAATGTTGGTGTCATCAGCAAACAAGATCGAGAATACTCTAGGTCGGAGATACCCAAGCACAATCATTTATATAAATCAAAAATATAATACTACTAGAAATACTAGTAGGCACAATCTATAGACCACCAGAACAGAGTGGCTTCTATGATACACTGGATGGGTGTTTAGCTGGGGTGGAAGGTGTAGAAAAGATTCTTATCAGGGACTGGAACTAGGGATGGGTACCTTTCACATTTGAACCGATACCGGTACCGGTACCTGTGAATCGATACCAGTACCCAACGGTACCTTTTTTCGGTACTTTAGTCTCTAAACATTTTATCGAACCTATCTATCTATAAATGTTATGTTTATTTAAAAAATTTGTTTTACAAATTAACTAAAATGGTACACATCTATATATTTAAATACAAAATAAATAAAGGTATTGTATTTAAACAAAATAACAAATATAAAACAGGGGTAAACAAACCACTCTAGCAGCAATTAATTATTCTGCTGATAAAAAAATACACATCTATATATTTAAATAACAAATAAATGAAAGTATTTTACAACTGATTAAACAAACAAACAATCTACAGTAGAAGCAAGGAACTACTCTGCTGCTGATTGAGTATTCTAGCCGTTATTTTTCAGAAAGCTTAACATGTTCACTTTCTCTGGTAAGAGCCGAGCCCGCTCCACACTCACTGTTTGGGGATAGTGGTGTTTCAAGAGACTGGCTATTGGCTACAGTAATATGATGCTGGGCTGTAGTGATCAGTTGTTCCGTGTGGCGCAAGTATGTCAAAAAGAAACAACACTTTTCTCATCTGTAGTAAATAAATGAAGCTGGAATCCATTTGTGACCATGAACAGAGACAGTGTCCCATTGGCTGCACATGTCCCGGATTCAATCGGAGCCTCTCCTTTAAAGACGCTCTGTGGCTAGGCTAACAGCCATGTCAGAGCAGAGGTGGAAACTGAGCTACACTTTCTAACAACCTGCTCACTGTACCAAGATATCAGAGACATATACTCCCCATGAATTGCAAACACCCAAAGAGAGTTTGAGAACATGTATTGTGCCCGTGTCTTCGGCGTTAACGTGCGGTTTCGTTTTGCGGTAAACAAAACATGACGTCATTGGACTTCTTTATTTTTTTTGCATTACCGAAAATTGCCACCGTTGGATCTCATGTGAATCGATACACGGTAGTACCGACTTGTTACGGTAGGTACCCTTAAAAGTACCGAATTAGGTACCCATCCCTAACTGGAACACGGATATGCTACGTAAAGAAGCACCCATCTTCAAGGCCTTCGGAAGGTTTTGTGATCTGCACGGTTTCAGCCAGCTAATCACCCAACCCACAAGAGTATGTGATTCAACACAAACTACCATTGATCTCATTCTGACCTCTGACAAGTCCATGATCTCCAACAAAGGGGTGATAGCATGCGGGTTAAGTGATCCTTATATGATATTCTGTACCCACAAAAAGCTAAAGCTCCCGCTGACAACATCGTTGTCATTATTAGACCTGCTTGGTGAAGCAACAATGAAACAAATGTAATGATTGTTTCGTTCATCGCATAGGCTATTTAATTTTAGCCTATTTTAATACAATTCAAATAGTCAAATTGTGCTTAGAGGGAATTATTTTCACCGGACATTATGACCGGAGAGATTTTATATGTCGGACTTCAACAGATTTTGCCCGTCAAAAACCGGTAATTACCGGACAACGGAAACCCTGCCATGCAGTCTTTGTTGACACACACGCACACACACACACACACACACACACACACACACACACACACACACACACACACACACACACACACACACATACACACACACACACACACACACACACACACACACACACACACACACACACACACACGCACGCACGCACACACACACACACACACACACACACACACACACACACACACACACACACACACACACACACACACACACACACACACACACACACACACACACACACACACACACACACACACACACACACACACACACACACACACACACACACACACACAGGGCCGGACTGGGGAAATAATTCATACCGGGAGATATAGCTCGAAATATAGCCCCAATCAGGCCACTTTTTAAGCGGGGGGGTCTGGGGGTCCCCCACCCGGAAATTTTTTGTTACAAAGACTTAATTTCCTGCATTCTGGTCAATTTTAGTGCATGTGAATCACAAACTAATGAGCCAACAATTGCTTAGTACAATGTACTGTTATGAACCTCAAATAAAACTGTTGTGGCACTAGCAATGGTACTCTCTCCACCTTCAAAAATAAAAAAGCAAGAGCACAACATATTTTTTTATTTACTATTATAATACAGTTAACCACTCTCTCCACCTATTCAAACAAGGCAAGAGCACAATACCTTATTCACTTTACTGATGCACTACCCATCAACAGTTAAAATAGCCCTTTACACAAACATTAAATAACAGACCTTTCATTACAATACTATAATAACAGTAACCACTGCCAGAATAGTGACACATGTATCACGTGTGGTGAGCACACGCATGCATGCACAACAAAGACAGAAGATTGCGTTGTCTCAATCATTTTAACTATAAAATGAGCTCAAAGTATGAGCTCACTGACTGAAATTTCCAACAAAAAGCATCAATTGTCAAATAATATTGATCACATTAACTAGACTAGATGTTTTGGAGGAAATTAGAAAGGGAACAACAACTTAACCCTTGTGTCTGATCAGATTCTTATTTTTTTGATAACTTTGCAGTGATTATATTTGTAGCCAATGTGGCAAAGGTGTGTAATCTTTGAATTATCTTGGAATTATTTTGACTCTCTCTTTCATAAATTGTTTATTCAACTTCAGCCCCAATCATAACCACCACATATTGTTTTTTGTAATGTCAGATTTAACAACTCCTTTTGGGAGTGTGCCATCTGCCATTCCATCCGCCGCCTCCGCTGTCAATCAGTTGTATCGCCTGGTCCCGCCTCCACCAATCACAAGCGGCAGCACGGCTCCATTGTGAGTGTGTGTGTCCGCGTGAGGGAGAGAGAGTCAGATAGTTCTCCTACTCTGTCGCAGACAGTGAAATCCTGGTTGTTCCCCACCCACCTGGTTATCTAAAAACTATCGCGCCGTGCCGCCGCCACAACTAGAAACAATGGCCTGGCAAAAAATAAATAAAAAATAAAATAATAAAAAAAATATATAATGTTTTTTTTTTTATATAATTTTTTTTTTTTTTATCTGTGCAGGCCAGGCCACCGGGAAAACTCCCGGTGCTCCCGATGGCCAGTCCGGGCCTGCACACACACACACACATGTCGAGCTTTATTGGGTTATTGGGTGCTTGCATTGGTGTATAACGCTAAACATTTAGTAACGTGCATTTTCAATGATGTAGCCTATATTAGCCGTTATTTTGTTTGTTATTGTTTGTTGCATTCAAATTCATTAGCACCTGCTATAAACAATCCAGCCCCCCCAGAGCTCCCCCAATGCCAATCCTCTGGCGCCGCCACTGCTCTAGAGAGGCCTTTAACCAAGAACTGGAGAGCATGGACTGGTCAGAATAGCTCAGTGGTACACTAGTTGAAGAAACATAGCTTGGATTCAAAATCAAATTCACAACAATACTTAACAACATGGCCCCCCTAAGAACCACTAGGGTTAATCGTGCTGAGCCATGGATGCACACTGAAATACTGACCGCTATGAAAACCAGAGACAAAAAATGCTCTGAACTTCATAAAAGTCAGACA
This sequence comes from Notolepis coatsorum, assembly GCF_963971535.1. Taxonomy (NCBI): domain Eukaryota; kingdom Metazoa; phylum Chordata; class Actinopteri; order Aulopiformes; family Paralepididae; genus Notolepis; species Notolepis coatsorum. The sequence continues at coordinate 147,472,658 of NC_140170.1, forward strand.
AAGCTTACCAAAAGCTCAAACAGTGAACTCCAAGCCCACGTGGTTGAACACAAAATTCGAAGAAACAGACAAAATAAATTACGTAAACACCATGATCAAAACTGCAAAAACATATTTCATCAATGACAAAACTGAGGAAAACAAAAACAAACCAAGCGGATTTTGGAAATTACTCAACAACCAACTAGGCTGCAGCAAAAAAACTAAAAACCAGATTTACAAACATAAACATAAAGACAGAAAACACTCTCATCACAGACAAACTGGATGTGGCCAAATACCTAAACATATTTACAATCATGTAACGGTTCCAGGGAGGACAATGAGAACTTTGCTCACAAAGTGAACAGTGGCCACAATGGGAACAGTGGTCTCCTACCTGGTCTCCTACCTCCCTCTAGTGGTCACTATCAGATGGGCCAGATGATGCAGGCCACCATTTTGTGTTTCTTTAAGATAGTTGAGTTAATTACTTCATGTATGTTGTCCTGGGCTTTTCCTTTCCTTGTTTAATTGTCATCCCCCTGTCTGGTTGTTGTTTGTGATATTGCCTTGGTTGTTGTTGTGATATTGCTTTTGTTTCTAGTTGGTGTTTAATTGTTTCTGTGTTTTTGGACTGGCCGTGCCAGGTGTTGTTAATTGTAATTAGTCTAGTATTTAAGTGTAATATTTGTCTGACCACACCCCTATCAGCTTACCCATATAAGCAGGGGTGGGGCCACCCACTCGCCTCCTTTCTCGCTTTCACCACAAGGAAGTGCCTCGGTAGATCCCCACTTGAAGTGATGTGATGGTAGGAGAAGAGTTGGAAAACAAGGATACGTTGACATCATATCTTTATTTTCTCTCACTATTTTCGAGAAAATACGGCGATATTGTCTTCGTACTGGAGTGTCTGGAAGATGATGATCATTCTAAAAATCCTCCACCGGTTTTCGTATTGGGAGTTCGCGCCGCTACATGCCTTTCCAACTGCAGTCCTTGCTGTGTGCTGGTTGCGGTAAAGACACAGCTGGGCTGTAGGACGCGCCGCTGTTGTGAGAAGCGGTGGGTTCCAGGTTTGGTGAGTTATGTTTTGCTGGCAAGCTCCACTTGTCTGTTAGTGCTATGGGGGCTAGTTGACAATGTTTATGAAAACCGGCCCCAGACTAGGGTCCTTTGTTCAGCCTCTTAGGCGACAGAAGACCTTGGTCTGAAGCCCATTATAGTTTAACTAGTGGGCCACGACCATTAACACTGGTGATCCCTGTGTTTTCTGGACGAGATGGATGTTTTCTCTGTCACCGTGAGCCCCATCTTTCATATCCAAATGAGAGTATTCCTCACGAGGAAATATGGGCATAGATGTTCGGTAGCGGAACATCTGTGTTCAAGTCAGCTACAGGCCATTTGGGTATTGTGCTGGCTCCGTCGGGTGTTGGTAAAATCACCGTTGTAAAACTGTGTTAACATCTTGTTTTCTCTTAAAAAGTGAGGAGGGTTTCAGAACGGCGGCCTGTCTGAGTGAGTGTTATATCATTGTGTACAAGTTCAGGTGATAGCTGTTTAGCTTACGTACTAGTGGTGGCCTACTGTTAGCCAGTCAGCTGTTAGCTGCGGCGCTAGTCTGCTGTGATCACTAGGTGGCCTACCTGGCTAGGCTAGGAAACGTTAGCTTGCTGCTATCGGCCGAGGCCCAGCACGGGGTGGCTCCGGCCCCTCGCGCGCCGCCGCGGTTCCCAACTCCCCTCTCCCTCACGGGGAGAGGCGGGGGGGATTCGAAGTATCCCCTCTGGTCGCGTGCGCCGTTCGCTCGGCGTCTCGCGGGCAGGGGCGGTAGCGACCGACGGTTAGAGCGGCCGTTAGCTTAATGCTACTCTGTTGAACGTGCTTTGATTATAACATGTTTTAAACACTCTTGACTACGACGTCATCTTTGACAGAGGATGTTCGTCGAACCTGCCCTGGGCCAGGACGGCAAGGACTGCGTCAACAAGGGGGACCGTAGCGACGGGATGGAGCGGCGACGCTGCCCAGATCGACAACACAGAACGGCTGTGTTTACTACGGTGCCTTGAGACTGCACTTCGCTTGATCTACGCTCCGGGTAGGCAAGGTTTGGCCAGACCTTGTACACTTCTTCTGGCTTTTCCCTTCTAAATGTTTTGTAAATAACGATGTTTTCCAAAACGAGTGTTGCTGCACTACATTTAGGATACGACGCGAGTTATGTGTGAATTGTCTTGTCACTGGTATTTAGCTTCTCCATGCAAATCGGGTTGTTGTTACAGATGTGAAAATGATCTGGTTTGTTGTGTTGAGAAACATCATGTGTGTTTATATGTACCGTGTACTCACAACTAAGGGGGTTAACTAACCTATAAAGCTATGCTTAGTGACAAATGAGTAAAGAATGATTCTTTTCTCAGCCTGTAATGACAATGAACAGTGTGTTCACATATTAACAGGTTTTCCTGTTTTAACTGGCCGTATTAAGCGTAAAGTAGGAGGATTGTGTTTCCCCCCGGTTCCCTGGGGACTTCTTCATCCTCCTTTCAGACATGTTGTTGCACTACATTGTGTCACTGTGTGGTAGGGATACGATGTAACCCTTAGCTTGATTGCTGAGGTTGTGCTAAAACAGCTGGAGAAACTTTATTTTCCTAAAAGAAAAGATTGTTTGGTCGCTTTCGTGTGTGCTTAGCAAGGCCTGTGGCCGATACTAATCGAGAATTATGTATTCTCTCATTATGAAAAACGGCGTTCCTCTGTTGAGTGTTTTTGCCATTTTTTGTAGGTGATGATGGGTTGTGTGTGACCTACAACTGGGTTGGACTGGCCACAGAAGCACATGTGTAAGTTTGGTACCGGGGCTCTTGGAGAGCCCTCTCTATTCTGTGTTTTTTCCTTAGTAAAAATCAGATAGCAGGTTAGCTCATGCGCTGTGTGAAGCTGTCAGACGCTTCATAGAGCTGACTATGACTGTGTCATACTCTTTTTTTGTTATTACATCGTATCATGGGTGTGGGGTCGTAAAGGGGTGAACTGGTAACTTTTTCTGTTGGTCAGGGGTAAACCCACCTGTCCTTCAAGGTTCCTGTCACGTTGCGGTTCGGCACGTTACAGGGTGAGGGGGGGGGGGGGTTCCTGGTCCCACGGCCTGGAATATTGGGCGTGTGCACCGCAGAAATCCCCCCGCCATATAGTACGTCACCGTGCGCGTCTCTGTTGGTAGGACTTCCGTGTGCTGTTCAGGTCCATGTGATGGATCTGTTTCGGGGGGTGGTCAGGGCTCCTCCTCACCAAGCTCCTATTCGGGCCTTCTGTGAGTTGGGACTCCATCCGTGAGGAGGGAGCCTCCTTCAGAGTACAGAGCCTCCTCCTCAGATTGTCAAGGTGAGTGGACCCTCTAGAAGGAGTCCTACTCTATTGTGTATGTATTCGATTCAATTCGATTATTGAGTGTGTATGGGTTCAGTGCCTCCTCCCCGGAGAGCCCTAAAACCAATTTTTTACATGGCTCAAGGTGCAATATATTCTTTTCAATCTGTACAGCTCGCGTGGGAAGTCTCTCTGGGGATTCCCGTCTCCTTCCTATGGGAGGGTGGTGGGATGTAAAAATGTGAAAAATGTTTACCCCCGGCTGTGTAGACTGGGATACATACTGTTGGTGCTTCCTTCTTTTCTACTAAAAAGAGTTGGAGTTAGGAAGTATCACACCCCTCTTGTTGTTCCCCTGGGCGCCTTGGGGATTCAATGACAGGTCTAAATAGCCTGTTCATTGATGTGGGTGTGTCCCGACGCACGTATAGTGCTAGCTCGGGGTGTTCTGTAAACAGGCGACTGACTGGCACGCCTTGGTTGCTTGAGGTTAAAACGGCGTTTTTATAAAGCAACTGGGATGGATGTTTTTCCTCTTCCGACGACCAAATCCGACGACCTGGTTTGGTTATCGACGGATTCTCGTTCATATCTGGGGGATGATGACGGAATGGATCTGAACATATGTAGAGGGGTCTCACGCCCTGGGGGTGGGCCACCGGGCGCGGTTCGCCCGAACATCTGGGTGGCGCCTTCTTTTCATGTTTAAGATCAACACGCATATCTGCCCCTTCTCCTGGAGTAGGCATGTCGGCGTGGTTAGGGCACGGGACTGGTTCTGGTCACGCTGGTCCGGATCAGTTGAACCCGTTGTCCGCCGGGGATGCAGATCTGCTGTTCTGGTACCCTGAGGGACTTGGGCTTTTTTCAGGGGGAAAAATGCCAGGTCGGTCCGGGTGTCACAGGGTTAAGCGCTATGGAGACCCTGGTTGGGTAAATTTTTTACTCAGCACTGTCGTAATGGCTTACGGCCATGCCGACCTGTACACGCTCGATCTCGTCAGATCTCGGCCGCTACACAGGTTGGTCCTGGTTAGTACTTGGTTGGGAGACCACCTGGGAATACCAAGTACGGTGTGCTTGGGGCTGGTTCTCCATTCTTTTTCGCTCCTCTCTCACGCATGGCGAAGAGGGGCCTGTTGGGGTGGTCTTTGACCTCCTCTGGTGACCCTGTGCTTCCCGTATCGCCGGGCCCGGTCCGAAGTCATGTTTCGTCGACCCGTAGGCCTGGGTTAACCCTTTTTTGAAAACTGAAACACTTGTACTGCGGTATAGCCGGTGTATACCCGCAGGTGTGTTTTGGAGTTTTTTTCTTGAGGGGTTATAGGAACAACCACCGCATTGGGTAACACCAAGGTGGTTGATTCCCTGGTGTGTTGGAGTTTCAAGTTCAAGTTTCAAGTTTCTTTAATATTTGTCATACAGAAGTACAGAATACTTTTATACAAAATGCTTCTTACTGTTACGCTCCAGAGACTGTGCAAGACAAGATAAGTATGAAATAAAATAACATAGTAAAATTAGGAGTAAAAAAAATTAGGTCACAGTGTTCAGTTTAGACATATGTACAATGTTCGATGCAGAACAGGGTTCACCGGTTGAGGGTGCCCCTGCACGTTCATGACGTCTGCCAATCGTGTCAGCCTTCTCTGCCTCAACCCCTCTGGGTGGGGGCTTTTTAAATGGAGGCTTGGTCATGCAACAACGCCAGCTTACGCGCCTTCCGCCGGGGCGGCTGTGTTCAGCTGTCACCTCTGGTGCATGTCTCGTCCGCAGTCTCGAGGCTAGGGTTAACAGCCTGTTGCCTGGTTTTGCCCCGGTGCGCTGCCTGCTTCCGTTGGTTAACCTTTTTTGTGTGCTTACGGCCATGCTGACTGCCTGTTCTGCAGTGTCAGTGTGCCAGGCGGTGTACTATTGGGGGGACAGGGCCCGCTCGGCTGAGGGGCCTTTGTCCGAATACGCTGGCGATGTGGGGGGCGGGGTCACTAAGTGCCCACCTGGTGGGGTCTTGATGCTGGCATCATGGACTTCTCCGGGCCCCCGTTCCAGGGGGTCCAGTCCCTTTGGTGGGTCTGGGTCTTCCTTCGCGCTCCGCTGCTACGGCCTTGCCACGGGGTTGGGTTTGCCCTTGACCCCGTGATTCTGGGGGCAGTAACGAGGTTGTTCCCTCCGTTCGTTCCCGGGTGGCATGCGGGTTGTGCGTGTGTGTAGTCGTGGGGTCAAGCCACGGTCTGCTCACCCTGTGCGTTGAGTTGCTTGAGTGCCTCTTCGCGCGGTCGGGTCCGTCGCCCTCCCGTGAAGCCCCCAATAGGGGGGGTGCCCTCCATTAGGGGGGGTCGGGGGGGCTCGGCCCTCCCTGTTCTGATGGTTGTGGGGGGCTTTCAGCGGGGTGTATTTGTCGGCCGATGGCTCTCGCTCGGCCTCCCTTGTGCAGAGAGTGACGCCGAGCGAGAGCCATACGATACAGATCGTTAGGTTATGACTATAACCAAGTTCTGTTAGTATGGTGACGCTCGGCGTCCGACGCCGCTGCAGCCCTTGATCTCGCCTTGTGGTGAAAGCTTGGGAAGGAGGCGAGTGGGTGGCCCCACCCCTGCTTATATGGGTAAGCTGATAGGGGTGTGGTCAGACAAATATTGGGATTAAAGGTACATTGTGGTCTTTATTCAGTGCGCGTGCACGTGTGCGAGGACAGTGCAGAGAGTGACGCCGAGCGTCACCATACTAACAGAACTTGGTTATAGTCATAACCTAACGTTTAGCCTTGCTCTCTTGGTTCTAAAATAAATAGAACACCACATTTTTGTGAAGAGCAACCACCGTCTCCGTTCTCTTGTCATTCTGCACCACCGTCTCCGTTATCCTGTCATTCTGTAGTTCTGGGGCTCCTCCATCGTTCTGCATATTGGGTTCTGTTCTCCCCCCAAATCCTAACACAAACATAGCCACAACACTGGTTAATAAACTATCCTCCCACTCAGGGCATTTTGGGGTAGAACACATAGTAGCATACTACAAAAAGCTAAGGGTCCACAAAGACGACTTCAAACTTGAAATGGTAACAACAGATGAGGTACTCAAAAAACTGAGCGCCCTCCAACCTATAAAGGCCACTGGTCATGACAACATCCCCTACAAATTCCTCAGAGACTCAGCAGCCGCCATCACCCCAGTCATCACACACATAATAAACCTCTCCATAAAACAGGGACATGTCCCCAAAGACTTCAAAATTGCAAGAGTGACCCCCCTGCACAGAAAAGGCTGCAAATTAGACCCAGACAACTACCGCCGTGTTTCTATTCTTACCTCCATCTCGAAAGTCATGGGAAAAAAAGTCTACGAACAGGTGGAAAAGTACCTTGCGGAAAAAAATCGAATCTACAAATTCTAATCTGGCTTCAGAACATCCCACTCCACTGACACATGCCTTCTCTATTTGAACGACCACATCAAACAAGAGGTGGACGTGGGCAAATACTGCGATAATGGTCATGCTGGACCTACAAAAGGCCTTTGACACAGTCAATCACTCCATTCTGATTGACAAGCTAAAAGCAATTGGTTTTCATAGTCTATCAGTGAGCTGGATGCAATCCTACCTGGAGGGGAGAGAACAGATGGTGGAGGTAAACGGTACTCTATCCCCCCCCCCCCCCCTCCCAGTGAGCTGTGGTGTCCACAAGGAAGCATACTAGGACCGCTACTGTTCCTAATTTATGCAAATTACATGTCGTCAGCTTGTGACTGCAACTTGTTCTTGTTCGCGGACGACTCAAACTGCTGGTCTCTGACAAGAACAAGTTACAGGTTGAAATAACCCTCAGCTCGGAACTCGGCAGAATCTGCACCTGGCTCGCTGATAACAAACTATCATTACACCTGGGTAAAACAGAGTCCATTTTCTTCGGATCAAATAACAAACTCAGCAAGACCGACGGCTTCTCAGTTACAGTGGGTGACAATATTGTCACATGGAAAGATGAAATTACATACCTAGGTTCCATCCTAGAGGCAAATCTTTCCTGTGACAAAATGGCATCCAATGTAATAAAAAAAATCAACCAACAAACTAGATTCTTGTACCGGATCTCATCTCTGGTAAACAAGAATACCCTGAAGACTCTGGCAGGAGTACTCATTCAAGGGTACTACGACTATGCTTGCACCTCATGGTACCAAAGCACCTCAAAGGCGCTAAAAACAAGATTACAAACATCACAAAACAAACTGCTCAGACTACTACTTGATCTTACTCATAAAACCCACCTCACCCCTGCCCACTTTGACTACCTAGGATGGCTCAGAGTAGACAACAGAGTACAACAACTTGCAATGGGCCTGGTCTACAAGATACACTACACTCTACCTTGGTAGTGAAAGAGTCCACTCTCCGTGCCGGGACAAATGATAACCCTTTCGACAGTACCGTATGATGCAAGTCGCTCAATTGTGCGTTAGAAATATTCACTAGGTTGGATGTGGACGTGGTGCTCATCTCCGAAACCGTTGGCCTTTTTCTCTGGCTCCTCCGCGTCTTCCGGTGGCCTCTCGCGGCGGTCGGGGTGGGAGAGGACCGTCCCGCGGGTCCTGAAAAATCGATTGGCTGCGGAGGGAATACCTTTCTTGAGAGGGCGTCTCGTCTGAGCTGACAGCTGTGGAAGAAGAGTCCGAGTGCCTCTGTCGATCTCTGGGCTGCCAGTTCTAGCTACGGCTCCGGGCTTGTGGTTGGTGCAGCCATGGGTAGACCCTGTGAGCCGCGTAATCCTGCTCGTCTCTGCGTCTCTTCGCTCTCTTATGCAGCATGATGTCAAGTTTGTATTTTTCTAGTTTCTGATTCACAGACTCTAGCATTTCGGTCTGCTGCTCAGGAGTTAAAATGTTGTGTATGTCATAAATGTCACTATGAATTGAAAATGGGGGACCCTGATTTAAACAAGACAAACATCTTTCTCTGGTCTGCATCCCCTTAACAATTGTGTGTATTGAGCCGTACTGTATTGTACCCATTGTGCAATCTGTTAAATAAAGTTTTCATTCATTCATTCATCTTTTGTAGTGCCTGCCATTGCACATTCTTGTTTAACCCTAACCCTTTGTACCACTATTTGTTTTGTCATTTGTCACCCAGCCTACTGGGGTAATATTTCTGTATATTAACATTTTGTTTTTGCACACAGGGACAAGTGGGGACCGGAAGATACCCTGGGGTCTACATTTTACATCACGTAGGTTACCTGCTGTTTAATACCCTAGCTTAGAGTGAGCACCACCCACTGTACTTTTCGGGGTGCTTTACGCCCGTAAAAATGGGGGGGGGGGTATTTTCCTTTTTGTGTTTGATTTGGTGCCACTGGTAGCCCTCCTTGATCTCTGTGTTGCCTTTTATGTAAATAAATATAATTTGTTTGCAAACAGTTTCCTGGTTTTGTGTTGCTGCATCCTCACCCATTATGTCTGTTGCCTTGTGTTGCGCCCCTCCACAGGGGTGCGTAACAATACTGTATATTAGGGCTGTCCCCGACTAAGGATTTGGATGGTCGACTATGATTGGCCAAAATTTGCCGTTAGTCGACTATTGGTAAAAATTAAAAATACAAATAAAAGTATAATATAAAAAAAAAATATTTTTTTTGTATCATTCCATTTGGGCTGTGGGGGGTGCTTAATGTCTGAAGGAGTCGACTGAAGGCTTCTTGTCCTCTACAAAAGCATGCAATTGAAAAAAAAATTAAATTAAAAATTAAATTAAATATTATAATCTTTTTTTTGTTTGTATTCGACTAAGAGGTTGGCTAGTCGACTACGGCTCCTTTCAACCGATTAGTCGACTAATAGGGGTCAGCCCTACTGTATATAATATATAATATTGCAGCGAGCATTGTCTGCATCTAGCCTTGTAAAGTTTAACAACACTTGTGACTGCTTTCGGCTTGCCATTGGCCTGACTTTTTTGTTGTTGAATCAAGCCAAATCCTAGGTAAGCGTGTATTATGCGTGTGAACGTGCGGCACACTTCATAGGTTTCGTTTTGCGCTAAACGAATCGTTGTTTTTTATAACAGTACCGCAATGTGGCACCGGCGGATCTTTACTACTTGGTACTACTTGGTAGTACCGACGTGATTTGGTCGGTACCCTTAATTCGGTTCCGTACCGAACTTAGTACTTAGTACCCCTAAGTAGTACCCTTCCTAGTATATAGTATAGAGTTGAATTCACTTTTTAGTTGCCCTGGAAATGTCTGTGAAGGTCAGGTGTGACCAAGATGAACTCTGTCCATTCAGCACCAAATACATGTAGGACCTTGGACAGCGCCCGCCGCCAACTGTACCGAGCTCCATTGTGCAAAACTTGATTACCTTTTTTTTTTTTTGCTAGGCTCCATTAGTGGGAGAAATAACCTTCCGCCTGGAACATTAGCTCTGTACCTCACGAGTAACAAGCTGTGTCTTTACTATCTAGCTAATGCATAATTTGGGACCTAATTTGTCAGCCTTCACCTCAGCCCCTTTTGCCTTTAGGACTTCAGTCAGCAGAACAAGCTTTGCATGTACTAAATTATATTTTCATCTGGCTCCATTATTCTTGTTGATGGATGATGGTTCAATTCCAACTATTCCTCTGAATGCTGACAGAGTATGTCATTGTATTCGACTTGGTATATTGCATATATATATACACTCAGTAGCTTCGTTATATATATATATTCCATATAATCACTTGATACACTGTATAATAATTATGCACTTTACTGTTGCCTTGCACTCTAGTTAGATGCCAACTTCTTTTCATTGTACTGTACTGTAGGGCGGAACGGTGGCACAGTAGTCAGCACTGCTGCCTCACAGCACGAAGGTCCAGCAGGGGGGCTTTCTGTGTGGAGTTTGCATGTTCTCCCTGTGTGATTGATTGATTGATTGAAAACTTTATTAACAGATTGTAGAATGGGTACAATACAGTACAGCTCAATACACACAATTGTTAAGGGGATGCAGACCAGAGAAAGACTTTCGTCTTGTTTACATCAGGGTCCCCCATTTTCAATTCATAATGATTCGTGTGGGTTTCCTCTGGGTACTCCGGTTTCCTCCCACACCATAAAGACATGCATGTTAGGCAGGGACTACAGATGAAAACTTGCTCATTAGCTAACTCTGGCACATTTACATTGATGTGGAAACTGAATATGTTGATTAATGTGCACTGTCCCTGGGTAATTATTTTTTAAATAAACGTAAACTTACTTGTACTGTACTACAACTGTGTTGTACGATGACGATAGATTTTAATACATTTTTTAAAATAAAATCGAATTAATCTAAATATAAATGTTCTCTTTCACCAATAATAATGTGCTTGAAATTTGAAGACACAATTATTTTATTTATTCACACTGTTATTTTTCCTTTGAATAAGCACAGATACGGTAGAGGATGATCATCTGAAAGACAGTGGGAATAGACAGAAACGCAAAGAAATCTGGCGGTCTGTAGAATTCACTGTACTTTATCTCATCAGGGGAAACAGTGCAATCATCTGGTGTGATCTCTTCACCGAGAACTTTTCAGTCATGAACTGAAATCCTCTGCAGTTGTGTATGTGTTGTAAACCCCCTAACCTGGGGCGGTGCTTTGAGCAATATGGCATTAAACCCAGGAATTAGTATCAAATAAAGTTGCCATTCTCCTAGTGGTGAACACAATGCAATTATATCTGCCTGTAATGAAATGGAACTCACTTCATTATACCTCCTCATCTGTAGTCATTGCTAGCACTCTGGCGATGAACTCGCATTGCTACGTGCTCACAGTGTTGAGTGTTTTATCAGCAAACAATGATTCTATGCTTTTGTGGTCTACCACAAGCTGCCCTTCTCACACATCAAGTGGAGTGCTATTAGAGGCGTAGAGGTAGAGGAGCTGGAGTGGGAAGGGGGGGGGGGGGGTGGGGAGAGAAGAGGAGAGGAGGGAGGGGTTGCACGAGGAATTGTGCTGACCGAGCTCTTTTGATAGACAGGTCCTGTCTGTGCTCAGAGCTCAGGAAGATGCAGGAGCCCCTTGTGACAGCGCTTCTGTTTGCCCAGGGAGAAGTCCACCGCACACAACAAACACACCGGCCTTAGTCCAGTGGAGAGGCCTGGAAACTGGTCCTATACAATAAATGGATAACGTTTTTGGGGCTGCCTTGAAACAAGAGAAGAGAGTAAATAATTGCCGAAAGGAAATGTATGGCATGTAAGTTCCTGGTGAATGCCATTTAGCAAGACATCCTCAAACTAATTTAGCAAAATTGCCAAAATATATATTTCGTAACCATGGTTTTCAACTGGGAGGACTTCCAACATCCTTCCCCCAATGGAGTAATAATGAAGTGCACACTTTTGATGATATTTTTTTTAGTGGGTCTCCACTCATTTACACTTTAATTTACTCTATTTACAATTAAGATTCAAGATTCAAGAGGTTTATTCATCAAATACATACACAAGACATATAGTGAAATGAAGGTGGCATGCCTGCTTCGATTGTGCAAAAAATACAAATAATAATAGACAACACAATGCATACAGCAATGAGCACTATGGTGAGCCTTGGGATGGCCTCTGCCACTCTACCACTTAGGTTATCCTGGCAAAGGCTTCTTCTAATCCTCTTCCAATTATTAGTCTGTGGAAAGGGGTCCTTCTATCTGATGGCAGCAATTAGAAATGGCCACCTATTCTGGCTATCTTCCAGAATAATTCATTGTACATATTGTACTATTATAAGGCTACAAAAAACCAAAGCCTTACCATCACCGAACTGCTGTTCATGCAATCACAACACACTGGGCACATTTCTTCATGTGGTATGGGGATTCCCAAGGGTTGCAGATTTATGGAAGAATGTATGTGGACCATATTGTCCAAACCAATTCCATACTCAGCATCTGTCCTCTTACTTTTAATGACAGCGCCAACATAAATCATTCAATTAGACAGAGATACGTCCGGTTGGCCCAGCATTACAGCTGCGAAAATACTCATGGCCTGCAGATTGAAGCCTCCCCACTTTCTGTCTATACAGAAATGGTTATTGTACTTTATCAATATTGCAGAAATGGTTATTGTACTTATTGTACTTTATCAATATTGCAGAAATGGAACGCCGGGGCAGCTGGTATCCACCATGCTAAATACGACAATGTTACATGTTGGAATCATATCTCTTAACACTAGCACAGCCGACAAGGGGTCAAATGACCCCTAGGCATTTTCAATAAATGTATCCTCGTCACTCGGTCGAGCTCCAGCTCTGTCACTCAATGACTTTTCCTAAAAGTACCCGTTTTATCTGGCACGGTTTCTGAAATTTCAAAATGACTTCAGGAAAATGTAATTAGAACGTTATTCCACATATATATGGAATATATATGTGGAAAGTCACAGCACTTTGCGAGCGTCCAGCGCAGGGGTGGCCAACCCGTGTCTCAAGTGGCCGCATGTGGCTCTTTGCCCCTCAATGTGTGGCTCTTCCATCAATTTTTTTTAGATTTTTTTTATTATAATATTTTTATTTATTATTATTATTATTATTTTTATTTTATTTTTTACTCAAACTTGTGGTAAACCTCATATTTTTATATTCAGAGGTAATTATATACAGTAGTTTACACTGTTTATTTTTCTCATATTTCTCATATAAGCTGTTGGGTCATCTGACCCGTTCCGGCGGGAATCAGTGACATTTTCTCCATGGCTGTGCTAGTGTTAAGTCCTTATTATAAATGTATAACTATTATAAATACTGTACATATTATAAGTATTATAAATTATGTTCTTCCATGTGGTCCTCAGGGTATGGTTTCGTGTCTGTACTGTCTGTCCTGTCTGTACTGTCTGTCCCGTCCTGTCCGTACTGTCTATAATAATAATAATAATAATAATAATAATAATAATAATAATAATAATAATAATAATAATAATAATAATAATAATAATAATAATAATAATAATAATAATACTTTATTTGTATAGCACCTTTCATACAGAAACTGCAGCTCAAAGTACTTCACAACAGAAAAAAGACAGGCATAACATGACCACATAAAGTGCAGACATATAAAATCACAGTTTTTCACATTCGGATCTAACATCCCAATAGGCCCCCTTGTTTATGGTTTTATTCAGTTTTAAATAGACAATAATAAAAAGAGTAAGATAGAATAGACAGAGTAAAATATTGGACATAAAGTGCAGACATATAAAATCACAGGTTTTTACAGTCAGTGCAATCAAATAGTTCTGGATTACTGTTTAACAGTTTAAAGTCGTCTTTACCTTCTGTGTTTGGTATCCACAGTTTAAAACTTGACAGTCTTCTCTCCTCTTTAATACCCACTTTGCCCCTTCAAACCTCCCACTCAGGGCAAACCTCCCTCTGGTGCAGTTCCCTCTCTCAGGGTGCAGTTCTAGGCCTAGGTCCTACACAGTTTTAAAGCCTGACAGTCTTTCTTGTTTGATACCCACACAGTTTAATACCTGACAGTTTTGAACCTGTAATAAAAAGCAATAGACAGAGTAAAATAGTACAGTGCAATAAAATAGTAGAATAAAATAGATAGTAAAATTATGCACCAGTGCAGTGCAATAAAAAGTAAAGTAAAATGATGCAAAGTGCAGTGCAATAAAATAGAATGGACAGAGTAAAATAGTGCTACAGTACAATCAACAGTGGAGTGTATTAAAAGGCTATGGTGAAGAGGTACGTTTTTAGCTTAAAGGGGAACTATCTTATAAATGGCCTTTTTGAGTGTTTAGCATTGTTTCCTAGCTATGTGAACTTATATTAATATGATCTATGTCTCAAAATTCTCATATTGGCGCATTCTTCCAATTCTCCTCTCACAATATTCACCCTCACTGAACTGAGTCGTTTGAAAATGTGCCTATATGTGATGTCATATAGTCACTGCTGCATGTTAATGTTCAGGTGAACACGACGATGCACAGTGGTTTAGGAGCCCAGGCTCAAAACAGCTCGAAATCTTGAGGTAGAAAAATGCTGTTTTTGAGGACTTGATTAGAAATACAAAAGAATGAATAAAAAAAATATATATATTACAGAGGTGTTCCATAGACTCACAGGAATTGTGTAAAAGTGCCCAAATAGTGAAATAAATAGTAAAATAGTTCCCCTTTAAATAATAAGAGATCTAGCTTCCCAAATGTCTATAGGTAGTGTGTTCCATAACTTTGGTGTATAGTTTGCAATGGCTGAATCCCTGATTCTCTTTAGGCTGTGGTTTGGAACCTTCAATAGACCAGTAGTAGATGATCGCAATGTTCTAGAAGGCACATAGTTGACTAGAGAATTTGCAATGTAGCTTGGTCCTGTTCCATTTAGTGCTTTGTATATAAGGATGATAACCTTGAAATCGATTCTAAATGTTACCAGAAGCCAGTGTAGGTTAGCTAATACTGGACTGATGTGGTGGCCAGTGAGGAGTGCATTACAGTAGTCAAGTCGGCTTGAGATAAAGGCATGGATCAGTTTTTCAGCGTCTTTTTTATTTATAAACGGCCATACCTTAGCTATGTTTCTAAGGTGGAATAATGATGTTTTTATCACCTTGTTGATGTGTGATTTTTTTTTAAAAATAGCATTTTTACAGCTTTATTGGTCACGCAGGACCGACGGAGGAGAGGGCGAACGGGAGGAGAGGTGGGGAGGACATGCGACAAATAACGACGGGAGCTGGGATCGAACCCGGGTCGGCCGCGTAGGTGCGCGAGCCACTATGGTATGCGCCACGAGGGCGCCCCTGTTGATGTGTGATTTAAAGCTTAGGTCTGAGTCCTGTAACTTCGCGTTTGAAAGTATTATCATTTTCAACACTTGAAACTTGAAAACAACACATATGTGCACATATAATAATAATAATAAATAATATAATAATAATAATAATAATAATAATAATAATAATAATAATAATAATAATAATAATAATAATAATAATAATAATAATAATAATAATAATAATAATAATAATAATAATAATAATAATAATAATAATAATAATAATAATAATAATAATAATAATATTATAATAATAATAATAATATTATAATAATAATAATAATAATAATAATAATAATAATAATAATAATAATAATAATAATAATAATAATAATAATAATAATAATAATAATAATAATAATAATAATAATAATAATAATAATAATAATTTCTTAAATTTATATTGCGCCTTTCAGGAAACCCAAGGCGCTTAACAGAGGAGGGGGAAAACTAAGGGGAAGGAGATCAGAGGAACAATTAGGAAAAAGAGGGAAGTCAGGCAGAGTCATTGATACATTTGGTGAAGAGGTGAGATTTGAGTTGAGATTTGAATGAGTCCAGGGATGTAGCGTTGCGAATGTTTGGAGGGAGGGAGTTCCAGAGGGTGGGTCAACAGAGAAGGCTCTGGGACCGATAGTGCGCAGGTTGGTGGTGGGGATGGAGAAGAGACCGCAGCCTCCGGGGTGGGATGTAGGGATGGAGGAGGTCAGTTAGGTACCGGGGGGCAATGGAGTGAAGGGATTTGTAGGTGATGAGGAGGATCTTAAAGTTGATGCAGGACTTGACTGGAAGCTAGTGGAGGTGGATGAGGGTGGGGGTGATGTGGTGCCAGGGCTTGGTGCGGGTGAGAACCCTAGCAGCTGAATTCTGGACATATTGTAGCCTGTTCAGGGCATTGCTCGGTAGCTCTGCAAGGACTGCATTGGAGTAGTCCAGACGGGCGCTGATGAAGGAGTGGATGAGTGTCTCTGCTACGGAGTCAGGGAGAGATGGCCGGAGTCTGGATATGTTTTTGAGGTGGAAAAAAGCTGATTTAGAGGGATTTAGAGAATGAAAATAGAGGGTGGAGTCCAGTATGACACCCTGGTTGCAGACTTCTGGGGAAGGGTGGATGGAGCAGCCATCCACTTCTAGAAGGAGATCTCCAACCTTCTGGAGCAATGACTGCTTGGCCACAACCATGAGCTCTGTCTTCTTGCTGTTAAGTTTAAGGCAGTTGGATGACATCCAGGCCTTGATGTCAAGGACGCAGTTGCCAAGGTGCTGTGGGGGAGAGGAGTGGAGGGTGAGGTGCTGATGTAGAGCTGAGTGTTATCAGTATAGGAGTGGAAATTGAGACTGTGTTTCCGGATGATGTGACCAATGGGGAGCATGTAAATAGTGGAGAGGAGTGGACCAAGAATGGAACCCTGAGGCACGCCTTGGTTGACTGGGGCAGGGGTGGAGGTGGAGTTGCAGATGGAGATGGACTGTTTTCGGTCAGTGAGGTAGGACTCGAACCAGGTGAGAGCAGTCCCAGTGACACCCAGATGGTCAAAGAGGCGGTTGAGGAGAATGGAGTGGGAGACCGTGTCAAAATCCGCAGACAGATCTAGGAGAATGAGGATGTGACCGGAGTCGGTGGCAAAGAGGTCATTGGTGATCTTGGTGAGGGCAGTCTCTGGGGTGTGGTGTTTCCTGAAGCCAGATTGGAAGGGTTCATAGAGCTCATGGTTGGACAGGTGTTGGTGAAGTTGGGCAGCCACTGCTCTTTCCAGGATCTTGCTTAGGAAAGGAAGGTTGGAGATTGGCCGGTAATTTCCAAGGTCATCTGGGTCCAGACCAGGCTTTTTCAGTATGGGTGTGACAGACACTGTCTTGATGCTTGAAGGTACCCTGCACGAGGGAGGAATTAATTATTCCCACAATGGTAGGGCACACGGCACGTAGGCCGGCTTTATTATATCGATTATATTTACTGCATCAGTTTATTTAATTTTATTTATATTGCATCTTAGTGGGATTATCAACCAGTTATATGAAATACAAATGAAAAAACATGTTGTTTATTCACTCAGAAGTTTTGTGCACTGACTTCCTGGGCATAATTCAGAATCCAAGGTTGCAGGAAGAGTACGAGCCCTATTGACTTTGTGAAACCTTCTGTTTATTAATTAACTATGTCTGTCAAGACTGAATGAGCTAAAGACAAAAAGAGTTAAAGGGGCAGTTCACACAAAACTAACCAAACTGATCATTTTGGTGTGATTTGCCTAGTTTTGGAGATATCTGCTATTAAAAAAATACATTTGAAAAACTCAAAGCAGTGACACTCTTTCCAGATATCACTACCTGGTTAAAAGATAATCCACAGACCAAGGAACTATTTTCTACCGACGTACCCTCATTCATTATTATGGAAAATAGTTTCTACATGACAACAAAGTCTGTGGATTATCTTGAGTAACCATGATTACTGGAAATAGACCTTTTGAGTTTTTAAAATGCATTTTGATGCTTTAAGTACCACTGACACTGAGTGCCATTCAACTCCATTTGGAGTCAAGGCAGGCATTGTTTAAAAATGTTGGGTAAACTGTCCCTTTAAGGAAAAGAAGAGAGCAATCATGAGCAATCAACTAAATGTCAATTTCAGTATTGTAAAATAAAAAATTACTTCATTTTCCAAACGAACCAAATCCCAAGCTTAGCTTACCCTCGTTCTTTCCGGTATAGCCTCATTGTGTCAGTTTACAGCAGAGTGAGGGGGGAGCCAGCTGAGTGAACCAGACACATGTATTCCTCAGCAAGGTATGAACAAAATGTTTCTATCACAAGCGTCCAGGTGGCCTCCGTTTGGACTGTCACGCATTGAGGGAAAGAGTTTTGGAAATAGCGAGGAGATTTATGTGTTCATGAAACAACTCTATCTTACTTTTCTTTTTTTTGGTAGTCACTGTGTTGGTATCCATTCGCTTTGCATGGTCTTAGCCAGGACAATGCACATACATTGGGGGGACGGGGGACAAGCTAAACAGAAAGAAAGGGCATTCCCACACCTAAAGACTTCAACGATAGCCGGCTGGCTAGCATAGCCAGTTTAACCAACCCTGAACAAGGGACCAATGGCATGCTAGCTAACGTTGCTAGCAGAGTCGTCCCAGGACAAAGGATACCCCCCATCCCACCTACCCACTCACGGACCAAATGATAACAGCAAAGCCCCCCCTCCCCCCACCGCAGGACCAGACACAGATGAACAGAAATACCTCCAGCCTGACGACATCAATCAAATAACCAACACAAATGGACTTCGTATATTTCACCTGAACACAACCAGCCTGAGACACAAACTGGCTGAAATCACACAATTATTTATTAACGGTAAGGCTAACATATTATGTTTCTCAGAAACAAAACTTGAAAATTCTGTGACAGACCCAGAAATAGAAATTGAGAACTACTCAGTAGTCAGAAATGACAGGAACATGTATGGAGGTGGTGTCTGCATGTACATACATAAAGACACCAAATTCCTTATCCGTACTGACCTGAATCACGAGCAGTGTTGCGTTGCTGATATCAAATGCACGTGTAGCATCCTGAATATTCTGCTAAGTATTCAGAAGTGCTAACTAACTGTTACTTTCCCTGTGTGTGTATAAAGTGTGAGAAACAGTGTTCCTTTTGATATCTCGCCCGGTCTAATAACGAGGTGAGATGCTACTCTTCTCCGGCTTCATTATGGATCACTAACATAACATTGAAGCATCTTTGCTGAAGTGGTCCTATAGTGGGATCAGTTGCGGTTGCCAGCAGGGGGCAGTGGTGGCAGTGGTGGCAGGTGGAGCGGAGGAGAGAGGGAAGCAACGAGGAAGAGAGGATTACCTGGGAGCCAGAGCACCAGGAAGCTCTCTTCGGCAGTGAACTCGACCATGAACAGTCGCAACGGGCGTGTGCTCAGGAAGAGCCCCGTTGAAGGAGTGATGTTGAAGAGCCCCGTTGGAGAGCGACGGGTGATAAGAAGTACTTGCTAGTTGACGTGTTATCCTAGAAGTACCAGCGATAGTGTGTGAGTAAGCGATACAGAACGAAGGACTAACGTCCATAGTTAACGGGTTATAGTAGTAAGTGTGCGGTATATTAGCATGCTGCTAACGGCTCCATCTGACTCCAGTAGACTACCGGGTGCGCGGCGCTGAAGACCGGTGGTACAGTCAGCCACGTTGCGTTAGTAGTACAACCGATAGCAGGAGGGTGCACTCAGACCCGCAGTTTAGCTGTGTTTAGGGTAGCCAAACAGTATTAGCTTGCGCGCCAGCATCAAACAACAGCCGCAGTGGACATCTCCCCGACGCCGCAGAGGACGCCTCTTCCCACCAGCAGAGGTCGCCACCACAGCACGCTCCTCCAGTTCACCACTGCCCATGCTGTTCACCCCAGCCCGCTGGCTGTGCTCGCGGGATCGCCCGACGCCATCTTGTCACCTGGACGAGAGGTGATAGGAGTGGGTCCGCCATCTTGGCTAAGTATGAACGGTACCTCGTGTGCCCACAGCAATGTCCATTCAAGTGAACGCTAACGACCAGTGTCTAAGGGGTACCCCAAACAATATAAGCCGGCTTTAGTGTAGGTTTTATTTGGTAACGTGGGCCCACATTTACTTGGTTTCTTTTGTATTTTTGTATTATTATTATTGTTATTTGAATTCCCAATGAAATCTACTTTGTGCCTGGGTCTCCCCTAATCTAAGCGGGGTTATTATTAATGTATTGAGCACGCGGTACCTATGATGGGAATAGTGTTCCCCTACATTACCAGTGAGAGCACCCGGTGCCGTTTATGAATACGTGCTATCTGAATAATCTGAAGTACAACTTGTAACTGATAAACTGACCAGGTTTCATATAAAGTAGACAGAATTGGGAGCACTGTGTGTGTGTCTGTTTCTTCCATATATGCTAACCTAACCCCTGGGTAAATACTTGTGACTGGTATAACTATTTAACCCTTCCACCCCATTCGCAGCACATTAATTAAAGGGTCTATACAGGTGGTCAAGGAAGGGTACTGCTTAAAGGGAAGCCCAATAACACTATTGAACTGACAGTCACCGGGTGTGGGAGGGCTGTCGGAGGTACTGGGGGAAGTGAGAGTGTGTGGGGAGCTACTGCTGACCGCCTTGGAAGGCGAGGGAGACCAGAGTACCATCCCCCAGGTTAGTAAATCCTGGGCCCCATCCACTCCTGCTGCACGCCCTCCAGAACGACGTTCCGGGCCAAAGACGGGGGTACATATAGATCCAATTCTATAGTATCCTGCTACCAGGTGGCTGTGTACTACTACTCCCTTAAGCAGGGATAATCCACCCTTCTACACACGCTAATGGCGCCACTTGCATGCGCGCTCCCGCGCATGCGCATACATGTTCCCTCGCATAAGCACAGACTAAAGACAGTGCCTAATTGCCTCTACGAATGGAATGTAACACATTTAATTCACAAGTTTTGTGTGAATGTATCTGAGAACGTATTTGAACAAACCTGACGACCGGCGCTATTGATATGCAAAGTAGCCATTGGGTACGAGTTGGCGCATCAGTCGAGTGCAGCGCATTCCTGTTTGCATGCGCGTGCACATCCGTGCATGTGCGTGCACGTGCGTCTGCTCACAAAAGCTTGGTTGCACGTCATGCAACCCCGTCCCATGAGCAACGCACCTCTGATCACGAGACTTTTGAAACTGTATGGGTTGAAATTCTTTTTGAACGGGCTAAATTAGTCGGCACAATCTACGGACCGCCAGAACAGAGTGGCTTTTATGATACACTGGATTGGTGGTTGAGGACGTAGAAACAATTCTTATTGGAGACTGGAACACGGATATGCAACGAAACGAAACAAAACGGAATGCACCCGTGTTCAAGTCCTTCAGTAGGTTTTGTTATCTGCATGGCTTCAGCCAGCTAATCACCCAACCCAACCGGCCACCCGGGTATGTGAATCAACACAGACTACCATTGATCTCATTCTTTTTTTTCTTTTTGATCTTTGTCCCCCTCCTTTTTCCTCCGATTTTCTCCCATCCCAATGTTAGTCGTTATGCCAATTCCCAATCCCCTTCCTGGTCGCTGCGCACTTACCCCCCACAGTCGGTCTGGGAGAGTGGAGGCTACCACGTGCTTCCTCCGACACACGTCCAGCCAATCAACCGCTTCTTTTCACCTGGCAGCACGGATTCTCACTGAGAGGGCGTAGCGTGTGGAAGGATCACACTATCCCACCATTGATCTCATTCTGACCTCTGACAAGTCCAAGATCTCCAGTAAAGGAGTTATAGCATGCGGGTTAAGCAATCATTATATGATATTCTGTACCCGCAAAAAGCTAAAACAAAAGGCCGGCTGTCACAAAACAGTCACATCTAGAGACCTCAAAACCGAGGCCTTTAACCTAGAACTGGAGAGCCTGGACTGGTCAGAAGAGCTCAGTGGTACACTGGTTGAAGAAACATGGCTTGGTTTCAAAACTAAATTCTCAACAGTATACTAAACGACATGGCCCCCCTAAGAACCACCAGGGTAAAAAATCGCGCTAAGCTGTGGATGCACTCCGAAATATTGACCGCTATGAAAACCAGAGACAAAAAATGCTCTGAGTTTCGTAAAAGTCAGTCAAAGCTTACCAAAAGCTTGAGCAGTGAACTCCAAGCCCACGTGACTGAACTCAAACTGCAAAGAAACAGACTAAGAAATGATGTAAACTCCACGATCAAAACTGCAAAAAAGAATTTCATCAATGACTAAACTGAGGACAACAAAAATAAACCCTGTGAACTTTGGAAATTACTCAATAATCAACTAAGCTGCAGTAAAAAACTTAAAACCAGATTTTCAAACATAAACATAAAGACAGATAACACACTCATCACAGACAATCTGGATGTGGCCAATTACTTAAACATTTTCTTCACAAACATAGCCACAACACTGGTAAATAAACGACCCTCCCACTCAGGGCATTTTGGGGTAAAACACTACAACTACAATAACCTAGGGGTCCGCAAAGACGATTTCAAACTAGAAGTGGTAACAACAGCTGAGGTACAAAAAACTGAGCGCCCTCCAACCTAACAAGGCCACTGGCCATGACAATATCCCCTCCAAATTCCTCAGAGACTCAGCAGCCGCAATCACCCCTGTCATCACACACATAATAAACCTCTCCATAAGACAGGGGCACGTACCCAAAGACTTAAAAATTGCGAGTGTGATCTCGCAGAAAAAAATCGAATCTACGAATTCCAATCTGGCTTCAGAACATCGCACTCCACTGACACATGCCTTCTCTATTTGAACGACCACATCAAACAAGAGGTGGACGCGGGCAAATACTGCGGCATGGTCATGCTGGACCTACAAAAGGCTTTCGACACTGTCAATCACTCCATTCTGATTGACAAGCTAAAAGCAATTGGTTTTGATAGTCTATCAGTGAGCTGGATGCAATCCTATCTGGAGGGGAGAGAACAGATGGTGGAGGTAAACGGTACTCTATCCCCCCCCCCTTCCAATGAGCTATGGTGTTCCACAAGGAAGCATACTAGGACCGTTAATGTCCCTAATTTATGCAAATGACATGTCGTCAGCTTGTGACTGCAACTTGTTCCTGTTCGCGGACGACTCAGCCTGGTCTCTGACAGGAACAAGTTACAGGTTGAAAAAACCCTCAGCTCGGAACTCAGCAGAATCTGCACCTGGCTCGCTGATAACAAACTATCAATACACCTGGGTAAGACAGAGTCCATTCTCTTCGGTTCAAAAAACAAACTCAGCAAGACCGATGGCTTCTCAGTTACAGTGGGTGACAATATTGTCACAAGGAAAGATGAAATTACATACCTAGGTTCCATACTAGAGGCAAATCTTTCCTGTGACAAAATGGCATCCAATGTAATAAAAAATAGTCAACCAACAAGCTAGATTCTTGTACCGGATCTCCTCTCTGGTAAACAAGAATACCCTGAAGACTCTGGCAGGAACACTCATTCAAGGATACTACGACTATGCTTGCACCTCATGGTACTAAATCACCTCAAAGGCGCTAAAAACAAAATTACAAACATCACAAAACAAACTGGTCAGACTACTGCTTGACCTTACTACTAGAACCCACCTCACCCCTGCCCACTTTGACAACCTAGGATGGCTTAGAGTAGACGACAGAGTACAGCAACTTGCAATGGGCCTGGTCTACAAGATACACTACACCACTAAGGTACCCATGTGCATGTCAAAATACTTCCCAAAGGTCAGTGAATACCACGACCACAACACCAGAGGGAGCTCCACAAATCATGTTAAACCCAGATTCGGCTCAAACAAGGGACTAAACACGTTTCGCAATTATGCCACAACAATGTGGAACGCCCTACCCACAGCTGTAAAGGAATGTGAATCACTACCCACCTTCAAAACCTCTCTAAAAGAGCACCTACTGGAGACTGCAATTCGAAACTGGCCCCTGTAAATGTCCAAATCTATCCCCCTCCAATGTACAGTCCCCCCCCCCACCCCACCCACCCCACCCACCCAACCACCTCCAATGTACAGTTTCTCCCCCGCCCCACCCCACCTACCCTACCTTTTCCAATGTACAGTTTCTTCCCCCTCAAATGTATATACTCTCTTTTTAGACTCTTTTTGTACTCACCTAACTCACCTCACCTCACACAACTCACGCCTTTTGATGGAAATCATGCCCCATTTTCATTTGATTATTGCCTATATTTATGGCTTCTACTATTACCCTGCCCATGCATGTACCTCCCCTCCCCCCTCCCCCATGCTGCTACAGTATGATGCCTGAATTTCCCCAAGGGGATCAATAAAGGAATATCGTATCTTATCTTATTTTAAGTGGAGATAATGGTAAACTAACATCTATATGCTAAAATATCCGACAGGAAACTTTCTGTATGGCAAGGCAAATTATTCAGAGGCTAAAGCCCCCCTTTTGGACTCTACCTGTGCACATGCCTGATCTCAGCACAGACTAATGCTGACTAACAATGCTGCTTGATTATATTTACTGCACCTGCCTACTTCTATACTCTGCTCAGACAGCAAGGCCGAGGCTGCAGTGAGGAGACATAGAGATAGAGAGAGAGAGAGAGAGAGAGAGAGAGAGAGAGAGAGAGAGAGAGAGAGAGAGAGAGAGAGAGAGAGAGACCGACCGCCCAAGGTCAACAACCATTGTATTGCATCAGTCGAAATGTTGAACAATAAAAATTCATAAAGTATGTTTCAAGCTTCCAGGTCTCTCTCAACACGAGGGTTCTGATCTGCTGAACAGGGCATTGTGTGTTGATCTGTTTTATTTCAAGTGCTGCTTCTCTGCAAAGTGATATTACTCAGCTAGAGCCAGTTCAGCTAAAGTGTGGTATAAGCCATTTTGTTACTTTGCTAAAGTAAATTAAATGATATTGTTTCCCAAATTGGATAAACTAGTGGAGCGCCCGTTTTAAAAGGTTGCCGTACGGCGCGTACAGCAGTTTCAGAACTGGGCGATTGCCTGGCCCCTTGGGAGTGCTGCTTGCAGTGTCGCATTCAAAACGTCACCATTTTGGACAAAATTCTAAATGGTGGAAAATCTATCTAGATGCAAATGAGTGTGGAAGTCAGGACTTCTTTTTTGTAATTTTGTTTCTGAGAGTTACAGGCCAAAACCTAAAGTTTATTGTTCTAGCGCCACCATCTGGCTAAATGGCACCGGATTTGTCAATGGACTCCCTCCGGTCACCAGCAACTCCCGCTGAACATGAAGTTGATTGGACGAATGTTCCTCGACATATCCCAGCCACCAGTGGCGGTTGGAATGCCCCACGGGCCCCGAGGCGAGATTGACAGCTCGGGCCCCCCCCCCCCCCGATATTTATTGTATTATAAAAAAAAAAAAAAAAAAAAAAAAAAAAATCCAACATGAAACAAAACATATCACAATACAATAATAATACGTCAAATGTATATACTCTCTTTTCTGGACTCTTTTCGTATCACAAACAGTACTGCATTTGCAAATCTGGTATATCATGTATAGATGTAGCACTACTGTCTATCTGTATGTCATTATGTTATAATGAATTGAAAATGGGGGACCCTGATGTAAACAAGACGAAAGTGTTTCTCTGGTCTGCATCCCCTTAACAATTGTATGTATTGAGCTGTACTGTATTGTACCCATTCTGCAATCTGTTAAATAAAGTTTTCATTCATTCACCATGACATGTTTAGGTATTTGGCCAGATCCAGCTTGTCTGTGATGAGAGTGTTTTCTGTCTTTATGATTGACTATCATCATTAGATATTTCAGTTTCGTTATTACAGTAGCTGGCTAACAGTACGTTAGTTGACTAATACCAGAGTCAGAATTGGGTAATATGCCGACTACTGGCAGTGATGCGACCTATGTTACCACATAACTTTTGTCATCTCTGGTACTATGCAGTGCACTATGCAAAACGGCAAAGAGATAGGTAACGTTCGTTAAGTGCCAAATTACCATCATCATGATACACCCTCACATAATTCACAAAGTGTTCACGTGCGCCACCCATGTGGTAACCTAGAAATACCATAGATTGTGGCTAGGTGGTAACGTATATGTTTTCTATGATCACTATGAATTGAAAATGGGGGACCCTGATGTAAACAAGACAAACGTCTTTCTCTGGTCTGCATCCCCTTAACGAGCCGTACTGTATTGTACCCATTCTGCAATCTGTTAAATAAAGTTTTCATTCATTCATTCATTCATTCATTCACATTACGTTAGTTAGCATCCAAGCTAGCGTGATAACGTTAGTAGTACTAGTTAGCTTACCTGCAATAATGTTGTCATCGTCCTGGACAGATAAGACTTGTTAAATCATAATATATCCACACTGTGTGCTGGTCCTCGGTAAATGTCCCCTTTAGCTGCTCGGCGTCTTCGGATTTTAATACACCATGGTAGCGGTGGTGATGTTTCAGGTGACTTATTATGTTGGATGTGTTATAGCTTATTGCCCCTTTCCCTCCTCGTGGAACTTCTGCATTGCATTTATTACAAATAGCAAGCGATCTTTTTCCTCTGAAACTATTCCTAGTACCGACGGCATCTTTGTTGTTTACATCCGCGCTGCTTGTGCCGCGTTCACGTTACGTGGGAAGAAGCGGAAGAACCAGAGGACATCTCGTTGCTACAACTAGGAAGCCTTCACGCATTGACTTGATCAAAACGCCCACATCCATACTTCCGCAATTCGTGACGCGAAGTGGGAGATATCGGGGTCTATAAAAAATCCCATATGTCCTAGTAGGAATTACAACTAGGAGGCTGACGTGAATGGTTTTTCCCAGTCGGAAGCTGATTCTTCCGATTCTTCCCACGTAACGTGAACGCGACATCAGAGAAAAATATCACCTCCGCGCTGCTTGTGAGATTTACGTGGCTACGTCACAGCCAAGGAAAGGGAGCGCTGGATTTGTGCAAAACGCCCTGTTCCTAAACCACACGCTATCAGTCGTACTCGTACCACAGTACTGGCAAAATGGGAGGAGCCTAGAATCAAAACAAACGCACCAGTCCCAGTTGCCGTTACCACCAGTTGTGTTCGATCCAGTCCCACACGCGAACGGCAACTCCATTCAGTCCTGGGCCTGGGCCCGGGGCCGGAGGGGGGGCCCGGGGCCCGGGCCCCCCCTCCCGCCAGACGGTGGGCGGGCCCTAAGGCAGCTGCCTCCCCAGCCGCGCCTATAGCTCCGCCCCTGCCAGCCACAGATATGCAAGCTATAGACATGAAAGAGATTCCTCCCTTCATATTAGATCGAACCAATAATCAAGATTATTGAATAAAAATCCTGTATTTTCATCTTCCTCCCCTGTTGATACAGTCCATGAAGCGTCGCTCTCTAGAAAGATGTGACTTCCCTCCATGTCTTTCAACCAGCTCACCCTACAATTCATTGATGCAGCTACATGACATGCTTCATACCGAGTGGCATCAGTGAAGCCGGCCTACAGATCAGGTACAGGCCTGGTGAATCATGAGCTGTGGCCGGGGAGACTGTTTCACATACACACACACACACACACACACACACACACACACACACACACACACACACACACACACACACACACACACACACACACACACACACACACACACACACACACACACACACACACACACACACACACACACACACACACACTCTCACACACACACACACACACACACACACACACACACACACACACACACACACACACACACACACACACACACACACACACACACACACACACACACACACACACATGCACACAGCCACTCCCCCAGCCTCACACAGAAATCAATCAGGTTTGGAGATTCAGCATTCTCCTCCCTTCGAATCCCATGGCCTTCTCCGGCGGCAATAGATTTTTTGAGGTGACAGACAAATTGACAGCAATTGAATAATCCACAATATTTATGAGTGCAGAGGAAGAATTCCCAAGTCGAATATAGAGGTGGGGGGGATTAATGTAATGAAAGGTGATGTTGATGTTGTGTGAAAAACAATGTGATTGTGATTGAAATCAAAGTAATCTAGTTATATATATATAAATAAAATATATCTACTACTTAAAGGGAAATCGTTCGCTGAATCCGGCATTGACCTGTCAATCTAATAATGTGTCATTTCTGCGACAAAATCTCCTTCAATTCAACTCAGGGGTCAAGACCTGATTAATATGACTAGCCAATCAGATGACTAGCCCCCCCCTGTCAGATGTTATCGCTGCTGACAGCAGGGAGAGGTGGCCTCTAAATGTCACAACAGAACAACAACAGCCTGAATAACTCCTACTACATTGTAAATGTGCTCCTCGACGGTAATAAGTCACCCCCTATACATAATTGAAGAAAAATTATGTGCATTGTGGATTTTGGTGACTAAGTGATTGGATTCACATGTATGCAAATCTACAGTAAGCATTTGCTCCTGCATTTGCTTAATCAATCATGATTCTCAAGGTACTATGACATATATGATGTTGTTTTTATTATCTATCATGTCAGATTGAATACAACAATTAGAGGCCTTGCACGGAATGTTTGTGTAGTTTCTTCCAGTATGGCTGCAGAAAATGCTTAATTTAGATAGAACACTGATATTATTGTTCCACCGTGACTTGTTTACAAGATCCAGTAATACGACACAAAATCATTATGTTTCTGTTGATATATTTATCTTTAATCAACACATAGTAACCGTATTGTTTTGCACATAGCAACTGTTGTATCTCCCACTGACATACAACAAAACAATGGTTGCTATGTTACAGGCAGCCATGTTGGAAGACAGAGAACTACACAAACATTCCGTGCAAAGCCTCTGGGTCATTATACGAAAGCTTGCCATTTTGTGTCCCTCGAACAAAACTCCTCTGTCTATTTTAATTAAAAAATAATGAACAATAAAACATTTCATAATTTAGATTCCTGATGCGTCATGTAACATAAAAGCAAATACAATTTATTTAGCTTTTTGTTTTTAAAATAATTTTAAACACTTTTGTGCGAAGCATCTTGCAAAAAAATTAAAAAATGACCTGTCCCTCAGTAAGATTGTTCTACTTCCACTAGCTATTAAGGCCAAAAAAATCCAAACTAGAACATAAAAACTTAAACCTATATCAAGGTACAAGTGTTGTTTCACTACGCATGAATGCATTTTTTTTAAATATGTTGCAAATGTGTAAAAAAAATTACTTTTTAGTTGTGTCCCCATGTTGTTGTCAACCCTGTTGTCAACCCTGTTACACCCCTTCAGAAATGATGGACTGTTTCGAAATTTACATATAGCCCAGGAACTGACATCATCTTCCTTTTCTAAAGATGGTGGAGAAAAGTGTGCTCCTCTTTTCATGCATTTTCTTCGAGTTATGTGATTGAGCTTGTTGCGTCAGAACTGTTACCATAAATGCGCATGTTAAAAAGTTATTTGTTTGAAATTGTGAATATACATATTTAACATCATTATTTCCTCTCATGAATGCACACCATGTGGTGTCAAGGCCATTAGCATATGGCTAGTAATGGCTGCTAGTTGCCTTTTTCGTCAGCCCTGTTACCATCAGCCCTGTTACCTTTCAATGGGTAACAGGGTTGAGTGAATGGTAACAGGGCTGACAAAAGTATATGCTTTTGTGTGTACATGAAAATATACTTCCCTTACCAATAGTAAGAGGTTACAGCCAATGTTAAAGTGACTTTTGAATTTGTATTTTATATGATTTTCAGCAGACCATAACATGGCAGAAAGTTAAAAAACAAAAGAGATTTTGTGTCATAAAAAATAAACACATGACAAGCTAGTGCAACGACTTGACGTTTTGATGGAAGGGGCTGTCAGATACGCCTACGTCAACACCTTGCATGTCGGAGCGTTCCCGGAATGTAAAAATCAATCGCACCCTTCATTAGTGTTACAGCAAAAAGAACCCCTCTGCCACTTAACCGACAAATACAAATGTATTGAATTTGAGACGGACACCAATAGGCAAGGCATTCTGTCTGTGTGGGGGTGTTAACCTCAGACAACATGCCAATAGTGGAGACTGCAGTTTCTAACTAATGGGATTAGTGTCCAGCACCTCTGCAACAGGATAGTCTCTGCTGCAGCCAGGTGCTGGGGAGATAGCGCAGCCTTTCCAGATATATTGTATCCATCTATCATTAGGGCATGAGTATCTTGTGTTTTATTATAAATATTGTATCATCGATCTGCTTTTGTAATTTTATGTTAACGCAGATTGTGAATCTAGGTAACGACTCTTTCGATAGCTGTTTTTTACCCTTTCACTGCTGCACTACCAAACGGTTAACCATTTCCCTGCCGCACTACCAAACGGTTAACCCTTTCACTGCCACACAACAGCAGGTCCGGCCGGTAGTGTGATAGTAAAGGGTTAACCTTCTGTAGTGTGGCAGTGAAAGGGTTAAAGGAAGACGGCAACATTATGAGAAATGCATTTACCATCTTCTCCAGAGTCAGACAAGACTATAGATACCAAATTCCGCTCTGTGTGTTCAGTAGAAAACTATCCGGCTGCAAGTTGGCCTAGCTTAGCACAAATTAATGGAAGCTGATACGTACCACTAGCCTAGCTTGTGCGTGTTTTAAGCTGGGCTAGTGGTCCGTATCCACTTCCATTCATTTGTGTTAAGCTAGGCAACTACTGTATGTACTACTGAATGGACAGAGAGGAAATTGGTATCTATTTTCCATAATGCTGCTGTGTTCGTTAACTTCCTCTTAACTGGCACCGACCCGGCCCGGGACTTTTTTAAGGACGATTTGCCGGCATGACGCGCCACTTTGGCAACCTCTAGCGGCTCGGGTGTACATATTTTTAATACAATATATATATCAAATGAAATCCATATTTGTTTCCTGTCGATTGCCGTTTCAGGCGACAAAATCCGTTCAGCGGATCTCGAGTTACATGCCGATATGTGAGGCGTGCGCCGAAGTACACGGCAGACTTTAAATCTTTTCTAATACAACTCCCAACTCCCGACGCTTTAGCTCCGTCAAACAATTGGCGATCTCAAAAATTATTGGACAGGGTTGTAACCAATGATTGTGGCTCATTGTCAATGAGGAAATGGTTTTCTGCAGAGCTTTTCTTTTTCTCTTTCTTTTTACCAAAATCGCTCCTAATCACTCATTTCTGAACAGATTTGTATGAGATTTGGACATGGACACACAAAGACTTCAGGCTATGGACCCTCAGCCATACCAATTTATCTGGAAATATACTTTTGGAT
Organism: Notolepis coatsorum; assembly: GCF_963971535.1. Classification (NCBI taxonomy): domain Eukaryota; kingdom Metazoa; phylum Chordata; class Actinopteri; order Aulopiformes; family Paralepididae; genus Notolepis; species Notolepis coatsorum. The sequence goes on from NC_140170.1 coordinate 147,503,697, forward strand.
ATTGCAACTACTACAGAAAAAAGTTGATTGACTGACCTCTTTATACAAGAACAAACACTAGAGTCTAGACAACAGCTAAGCTTACTATGACAATTTAATTGTATTCACTGTATTTTGTAAAAAGGTTTCCTGTTTGTTAACACTGGAGAAAGCAGATCCATATTCTGACTTACAGTAGTGGTAATAGTGACATGGAATGTTCCAAATTGTGTATTTACTCTATACAGTGTGAGGGCTGGGTAGGAATTGCATGCTTCCCAACGAGGGGGCGTGTCGAACATTTAGCTCACGCACCTGAGAGTGGTTGGCATTTAGCTGAACTCAAACTGGAAAGAAACAGACTAAGAAATGACGTAAACTCCATGATCAAAACAGCAAACAGACAAAACCGAGGAAAACAAAAACAAACCACGTGAACTTTGGAAATTACTCAATAACCAACTAGGCTGCAGTAAAAAACTTAAAACCAGATTCTCAAACATAAACATAAAGACGGACAACACGCTCATCACAGACAAGCTGGATGTAGCCAATTACTTAAATAGTTTCTTCACAAACATAGCCACAACACTGGTAAACAAACTACCCTCCCACTCAGGGCATTATGGGGTAGAACACATAGTAGCATACTACAAGAATTTAGGGGTCCACAAAGACGACTTCAAACTGGAAATGGTAACAACAGATGAGGTACTCAAAACACTGAGCGCCCTCCAACCTAACAAGGCCACTGGCCATGACAACATCCCCTCCAAATTCCTCAGAGACTCAGCAGCCGCCATCACCCCAGTCATCACACACATAATACAACACCTCTCCATAAAACAGGGACAAAATCTAATCTACAAATTCCAATCTGGCTTCAGAACATCCCACTCCACTGACACATGCCTTCTCTATTTAAACGACCACATCAAACAAGAGGTGGACGCGGGCAAATACTGCGGCATGGTCATGCTGGACCTACAAAAGGCCTTCGACACTGTCAATCACACCATTCTGATTGACAAGCTAAAAGCAATTGGTTTTGATAGTCTATCAGTGAGCTGGATGCAATCCTACCTGGAGGGGAGAGAGCAGATGGTGGAGGTAAACGGTACCCTATCCCCCCCCCCCCCTCACAGTAAGCTGTGGTGTTCCACAAGGAAGCATACTAGGTCCGCTACTGTTCCTAATTTATGGAAATGACATGTCGTCAGCTTGTGACTGCAACTTGTTCCTGTTTGCGGACGACTCAGCCCTGCTGGTCTCTGACAAGAACAAGTTACAGGTTGAAAAAAACCTCAACTCGGAACTAGGCAAAATCTGCATATGGCTCGCTGATAACAAACTATCATTACTCATGGGCAAAACAGAGTCCATTCTCTTCCGTTCAAATAACAAACTCAGCAAGACCGACGGCTTCTCAGTTACAGTGGGTGACAATATTGTCACAAGGAAAGAAGATATTACCTACCTGGGTTCAATCCTAGAGGCAAATCTTTCCTGTGACAAAATGGCATCCAATGTAATAAAAAAAGTCAACCAACGAACTCGATTCTTGTACCGGATCTCCTCACTGGTAAACAAGAATACCCTGAAGACTCTGGCAGGAGCACTCATTCAAGGGTAATACGACTATGCTTGCACCTCATGGTACCAAAGCACCTCAAAGGCGCTAAAAACAAAATTACAAACATCTCAAAACAAACTGGTCAGACTACTGCTTGACCTTACTCCTAGAACCCACCTCACCCCTGCCCACTTTGACAACCTAGGATGGCTTAGAGTAGACGACAGAGTACAGCAACTTGCAATGGGCCTGGTCTACAAGATACACTACATGACCAAGGTACCCATGTACATGTCAAAATACTTCCCAAAGGTCAGTGAATACCACAATCACAACACCAGAGGGAGCTCCACAAATCATGTTAAACCCAGATTCGGCTCAAACAAGGGACTAAACACGTTTCGCAATTATGCCACATCAATGTGGAACGCACTACCCAAAGCTGTAAAGGAATGTGAATCACTACCCACTTTCAAAAACACTCTCAAAAAACACCTACGGGAGACTGCAATTCGAAACTGGCCCCTGTAAATGTCCTAACACAACCCCCTCCAATGTACAGTAAAAATGTATGGTCTTGTCAATATTCCAATGTACAGTGTTGCTTGTACAGTTGTACAGTGTCCCCCACCCACCCCTCCTACCCCCCCCCCCCCCACTCCTACCCAACCCCCCCCCCCCCACCCACCCAACCACCTCCAATGTACAGTACCCCCCCCCCACCTACCCAACCTCCTCCAATGTACAGTTTCTACGTCAAATGTATATACTTCTTTTCTGGACTCTTTTCGTATCCCAAACAGTACTGTATTTGCAAATCTGGTATGTATAGATGTAGCAGTACTGTCTATCTGTATGTCATATATGTTACAATGAATTGAAAATGGGGGACCCTGATGTAAACAAGACGAAAGTCTTTCTCTGGTCTGCATCCCCTTAACAATTGTATGTATTGAGCTGTACTGTACTGTACCCATTCTGCAATCTGTTAATAAAGTTTTCAATCAATCAATCAATCAAGCTTGTCGGGAGACTACAAATACTGCCGACTGCCTTCCACTCATTGCCAGGTCGCTCTGTATACTACCATCAACTGCCGCGCTCCTGGTGAGACATCGTCTTCGCTCTCTATAATCTCACGGGAGGATTTCCTATGTTCTCACTGGGAGATGTCGTGCCATCCGTTGCTACCATCTACCGCCGTGTCTCTGGGGTGAGACGTCGTGCCATCTACTGCCCTACTCTCTCTTAGTGGGCCTCGTTCCTGGTGTGAGACATTGTCATCGCTCTCAATGTTTCCACGGGAGGATGCCTATGTTTCTCATTCCGTTTTCATGGACCCCGTTTGCTGTGTTGCCCGTCGGCAAGTGTTCTGGTGAGTCTGAACAGGACCAGACTCAGAACTTTCATTTCATTCATGGACTCTAGAAGATTCACCTGTGTATTTTGAGTTCTCCCTTAACACTTTGAGTGCCGACGACGTGTATTGTCGTCTTATCATGCCTCCCGTTGAGTGCTGACGACGTAAATTGCCGTTTGATTTTTTGATTAGCGATCTGAATTCATATTTCATCAACGCGTCTCCCGTTGGTACAGCAGACCTTCTAGGAGCTCAGATGGGAAAATACCGCCCCCTATCGTCTATCCCTGTGTAACTGCAGGTCATTCGATTATACTGCTGGATCTCTGTGGGGGGAGCTTACTGGCTCCACTGTGCTGGCAAGCCGTCTGATGATGAGGGAAGTGATTGCGAGTTGGAAAGCAGCGTGGAATATATATTTACAGCAGACAATAATCAATCAATAAACGCAATCAATATTTGGAATGGCGATCAGGAATTGGAATAATCTTTTTGGAGAACATCTGATCTAAGGTAAGGAGTCTATGTTACCAGTTTTAGGATAATCAGAGCTGTATTCACTGAGATATCAGCATGTGCCGTGTGTGTGTATGTGTGTGTGTGTGTGTGTGTGATGTTGAGGAAATGAGAGAATATATTTTTCAGCCCGCTTCTATAGCGTGCATAAGTACACATACTATCGATAATCTAGCGTTTATTTGAAAACGATTGATAAATAGGCCGACAAATGACAACGTGTCTAGTGTATTCGAAAATATTCCAATAAATGCCGTTTAAGGGGGATTTTCCAGAAATTTTCAAGAGAACGATAGCTTTTCGAAATGCTATAAAAAGGATATGAACCGATTAAAAAACAATCCGTTTCGACAATGTTGACTGCAAACAAGTCATTGATAAGCGACGGGCAGATTAGACACATAATTTGAACGCTAACATTGAAGTGGATGATGGCATTCAAGGGGGTAAAAAGGAAAATACGGCCGGCACTGATAGTGTTAAAGGGACAGTGCCGCTTTTTTGTTTTGAATAAATTATGCCCTTGTTTTGGCTAACTCTGATTACCTGTCTGTGTCGTCCAATTGGGGTCGCATTAAAATCCCTAACATACAGATCAATTCCTCAAGAATGTAAGTAGTACTTTAATGATGTAAAAGTGACATTCCTCAAACAGAAAATACTGGTTATTAGCAAGAAAGGTAAAAGGAGAAAACAATACAAACTGTGAGACGTGTGTGTCTCAGGGACGGGAGAGAGTCCTTCCACTGTGAGACATCAGACATCTGACATCTCCAAATAAAACTCTCACACAGCATCAGAATAGACAGATTAATTCCCAACAACCTTTTGCTACTGACCACTCTGTGAACCCGCCAAACCTACATCTCCATCGACGGAAATATAGAAATTGTAGCCATTCAAAAGGTAAATCCAAATCCTGTTGCATGTCTCCAGCCTCTAATCCTTTCTTTGGATGATAGCAGCACAACGGAGCTTAGAATCACATACCACCCACGCTGAACCGAGTGGCGCGGCCTTGGGACAGACGAGACAGAAGCACAGCCTGATGATGCGACTGTGTGCTGTACGTTCACATGCCCACAGACTGCAAGCTGGTGCCAGCTGTGCCCCGTTCCTAACTCCCATCCCCACCGTGAACACAGACACACACACACACACACACACACACACACACACACACACACACACACACACACACACACACACACACACACACACACACACACACACACACACACACACACACACACACACACACACACACACACAAATATACATGTTTATATACATATGTTTATGTTTATTTATGTTACATTCATTCTGCAACTAATCCTTACTTCAACCTTTATCCCAACCTAAACCTAACCTTAACCTAAACCTAACTTTAACCGTGACACTAATATCTCGATGTCGAACATTTGGTCCTCATTTGGTCCCCAAATCCCCAAATGTCTTGATGTTATTCTGTGTATTCTCAAAGTAGATTTTTCACATAAATGTGCCCCCACACATACTGTACACACATATTGAACTGAGATATACCATTACCTTAGAAGCATTCCCTCCTCCCCTCCTTTGAATATCTTTAAAAGTACTTCACAAACTTCCCTAAAGGAAACATGTTGCTGTTTTACATAACCTTGACTTGAGGTTGACTGTGTTATGGATATTGCTGGTATGGTCTGCATGCCTCTGCTCTATTACTCCTTCCCTTGTGTTTATTGTTTATTGTTTTTTTCATGTGAAACTGCTTATGCTGCCGCCTTGACCAGGACTCCCTGGAAGAAGAGATCTTGTATCTCAATGGGACCTTCCTGGATAAATAAAGGATAAATACATAAATAAATAAAACATAGGATTGAAGGAATGAATATAAAGAAGAGCAGGGCCTCTGTAGACACAGCTCATATCCGAGCAGAGCACCTTTAGCTTGCACATTCAAGCATAATCTATTTTATTTAAAGGTTATATTGACAATCTGTATGTAGACAAATATTTAAAAAATAATACATTCACAGAGCTTTTAGAAAGGTGTGGAATAAAAGTATTGCCCCCCACTCAAAAAACAACAACAACAACAACAACAATGTTTGTGAATTAATTATACTTAATTAACACATTGATGGCCACTGGGATTAGACGGGCCCCACTCTATAAGGCCAGCTTCTCATAACAAGGTTTAACTGTGCGTGAGGTTGTTTGTAGAGCTAAATCTATATTTTAAATTATTGATATGTGTCCATTGTCATTGTCAATTGACAGTATAAACCTTCCCTTCAATATGCCATAAAGAAAAAAAAAATCATCAATACGTTCCCATTTTATAGCGTCGTGAATATGAACGTTATACCGCATTGGTCAAGGCTAATTCCTGCAAAGCTAGTTACAGGCTATTAAGCTAATAACGTTAAATCGATTGGCGTTTCGGCCATACACAAGCTAGAGATAAAAATCAAAATGCATATGTTCCACCATGAATGCATGAAAGTGGGGGGGGCGGGGGAAGTCGTTTCTGATTATTGATTACCAATAACGGCATTCGTTATTGAAGCCTCATACGCTGATCAGAGGGTTGGATATGAGAGCAAGGCCCGATCGGTCTGTAATTGACATCAAATAGCTCTTACCTGTGGCCGGTTGGATCCCAAAAAGGATTTCCCAGTTATTGATCACCATCTGGTAGATCGATATGTCCATTGGCTGATGCTATATTCCTTTACTGCATACTGAATTCGGCGTCGCAAAAAGTATTCCATGCGATCTGGTGAAGGCATAGCTTCAGGCTAACAGAAAAACCATGAATGAAAAAAAATAACATCCGGTCTGAAAACAAGGAGTACTCCATTCTCGAGACAGCGCCACTACCAGGATCTGGCCAATAATTCACTTTTACGAATCCCAAGAGTAGGGTATATCTGCAGTGCCGCTCCGTGACATTGAGTAGGATATTAAAATGCAATAAAATCAAAAACGAGTTTACCACGTATGTATACGTGGTTGGTCGGGAATGTGTTAATAATAAATAAAATGTTGACTTCCGGTTTGCGACGTTCTGGTGAGCAGCCACATGAAAGAGCTCCCGGTCAATGAATATAAAAAAAGGAAGTAAAACAATTCAAAACTAAATAAAAAGTGAAGATTCGAGGACAAAAGAAAGAAGGAAGAATGAACACGAGGACAAAATGAAAGAAAAGCAATCCCAGATGAAGTAAATACACAGATGGAAAAGACTCAACACGAGGCAATGATGCAACAGGTAGAACAAGCTAGCGGGACGCTGAATGTCAATGCAGAGAAGCTACAGGCTAACATACGAACTAGCTTACAAGCTAACATAGATGCTAACCAGGCCACAACGCAGATTGGATTAGGAGCAATGCGGAGCATACAATGTAACACTGAAAAATCCAACGGAGGTGGCAATGAAGCGTCGGAGCTATGTAGAAATAAAAAAATTAAAGGAACCAGGTCCCGACAACGTGCAGGAGGCGGCGAAGGGACACGGCGCAGAGAGGATGGAAGGTGCCGGGAGGCGAAGGAGAGAGGCCTACGGCCTAGGCCTACGCTGATGCAGAGGATGGAGAGGGCGCTCAGGTTGACCAGAACCGACAACAAGGAGAGGAGGACGGGAGGAGGAAAAGAGGGGACCTGAACCGATTCAAACCAGATCAACTATGAAGAACGACAAAGGGACACGAGAAAGGGGCATGAAGGGACACAGTGATCCAAGGATTAGGAAACATATTGGGGAATAATACACGATGGACTGGTATGAAGGAACTACAGGACACACAATATAAATGAACATGTGCATAAGAAAGACAAATTCAGAACATGAATGAATGAATGAATGAAAACTTTATTTAACAGATTGCAGAATGGGTACAATACAGTACGGCTCAATACACACAATTTTATAAGGGGATGCAGACCAGAGAAAGACGTTTGTCTTGTTTACATCAGGGTCCCCCATTTTCAATTCATAGTGACATTTATGACATACAAGACATACATGACATCATGACATTTATGGCATAGGGACATACACAACATACATGACATGTCTGGCATAGGGTCATACATGACATACAGGTATTTAGTACTGTTACATTTGTGACATATACGATATTCAAATATACAGTACTGTTTCCCATAGATCCTGACAGAGTATATACATATGATGGGGAGGGGACTGTACATTAGGAGGGAGTGGGTGGGTGGGAGAGAAATATACATACGGCGGGGAGAGAATATATACATGCGGTGGGGAGGAGACTGTCTAAACGTCTAGACAAACAAGACAAGACAAACGTCTTTCTCTGGTCTGCATCCCCTTAACAATTGTGTGTATTGAGCCGTACTGTATTGTACCCATTCTGCAATCTGTTAAATAAAGTTTTCATTCATTCATTAATTCATTCATTCATTCACGTGTCTGGTGCGCGGCGAGCCGAGCCATCACAGCGCTCCTACTGTAAAATGCGGAAGCAGCTTTCAAACCCTGCCGCATGTGTGTGTGAAACCCTAATGGAACGCTGGGTACCTTTGACATTTATATCTGATATATTTTGGACCCACCGCTAGCTTTTAAGCAGTGCATAAATGGTGCACATTAACCTGGCTACTACGGAGGAATAAGTGACTGCGTATTTGAGCCCCTGACTTGCATTGCAGTCCAGTGGCGTCGCGTGGGTAAATACATGCAATCTGTTAAATAAAGTTTTCATTCATTCATTAATTTGCTGTCTCGTTATAACACAAACAGCTACAACCAAGCTAGCTTGGTTACGTTAGTTAGCATCCTCCAAGCTAGCCTGATAACGTTAGTACTTTAGCATCCAAGCTAGAAACTGCTTAGGCTGCTTACCTGGCCAATAATGTGGTCCTACTCCTGGACAGACAGATTTGTTAAATCATAATATCCACAGTGGTGTGCTGTGCTGGTACTCAGTAAATGTCCCACCGGCGAAAAATAAGTGGCTAATAAAGTGCTAATGTTTGATACACTACTAGAGGATTCGAACGTGCCCGCGAGGGGATGACGTTCAGACATTGTTTTGTCACGTTAGGTGGATGTCAGGTGGAAACGTTCTGGACTGGCCCGCCCTGTAGACGCTAGACTACTTGACTGTCAGATGGCCCCGTGTTAAGACGTGGGAACCCCTTTATTAAGCTAGAATCTTATTGGCTAATAATTGGTTCTGGAAGCTATAACCATGAATCACATGGTGGACGCTAGAAAAGACACCTCCTCTCCATAGGCGGCGGATGGGCTTAAGGTCTAGGTAGGCTGTATTGGGAACGCCCCTTGCGCGCAGCGCGAGAAAAATTTGACCTTTTATTTTTGGTTTCACGCAAACTGTCCAGGTTCTGATTTCATATACACACACACTACTAGGCTATACTACAGCGAGCCCCACTCATTTATATATAGTGCAAATTAAGTGTTCAAATGAAGGTATCCAATAATATATGAACCATTGTCTTACCTTAATGCAGATAAATGCGACGTTTCGTCTTGGTGAGAATTGAATCACAAGTTGCAATGAAGTGAAAGTTTTTCGTAATTTAGATCTCATCATGCTTTGAAAACAATGTACATACAGTAGCCAGTGGCGAATCCTTATGGAAGCCAACGGAAGCCATGCCTCCCTATAAATTCATATCAAATATGAAATATGAAATATAAAAAAATAAAAATAAAAATAAAATTAATATAGTTTACATTCTTTTTCATCTGTGCATCTGTGTTATATATATATATATATATTTTTTTTTAAATGTCTCCCTCTTCTCCTTCTCACTCCCTCTAACACACTGTCAGACTGTGCTCACTGCAGCTAGTATAGGAGAGAGGCAGTGGGTAGGTCTCTTTCTCCAGGCTTCCAGCATTATAGAGTCCAAATCCGATCCTAGCCAATCAGATTCGAGCTGACTGCCACACCCTAAAAGTTTAAAACGGAGCTGGGAGGAAAACACTCAGCATATTTTCCCCCCTGGAGGCGGGGCACTCAGAAGTTCACGTTTCCACCTGACTACCTAACGTGACATCCCATTAGTAGTACTGAGGACCAGCAGAGCACACCACTGTGGATATTATGATTTAACAAATCTATCTGGCAAGAGGAGGACCACATTATTGACCAGGTAAGCACTGAGCAGCCTGACTGACTAACTAACGTTATCAGGCAAGCTTGTATACCCTTTCATGACTGCAATGCAAGCCAGGGGCTGGAATACGCAGTCACTTATTCCTCCGTAGTAGCCAGGTTAATGTGCACCATCAAGCACTGCTTAAAAGCTAGCGGTGGGTCCAAAATATATCGGATATAAATGTCAAAGGTACCCAGCGTTCCATTAGGGTTTCACACACAGATGCTGCGGGGTTTGAAAGCTCGGCGTTGCTAATAAACATTTTAAATCATTTTTATAAACGAGTAAAACTGAGGCTGAAATGACTGCTTCCGCATTTTACAGTAGGAGCGCTCTGATGGCTGGGCGCGCCGCGCAACAGGCACTTGAATGAATGAATGAATGAATGAAAACTTTATTTAACAGATTGCAGAATGGGTACAATACAGTACGGCTCAATACACACAATTGTTAAGGGGATGCAGACCAGAGAAATACGTTTGTCTTGTCACGTTTGTCTAATAGACAGTCATATTCTCTCCCGGTGTTCTGCGGAATCCTACTCCCTCCTCGAAGACAACACCGGCCGTATGTATATTTCTCTCCCACCCACCCACCCCCTCCTAATGTACAGTCCCCTCCCCATCATATGTATATACTCTGTCAGGATCTATGGGTAACAGTACTGTATATTTGATGTCATGATGTCTTGTATGTCATAAATGTCACTATGAATTGAAAATGGGGGACCCTGATGTAAACAAGACAAACGTCTTTCTCTGGTCTGCATCCCCTTATACAATTGTGTGTATTGAGCCGTACTGTATTGTACCCATTCTGCAATCTGTTAAGAAAGTTTGACTGGCCGCCGAGCCATACTGTAGTGTACATGGTGACAGCTTGACTTAAAAAAGAAAAATAAAAATATAAATATTAATAAAAATATTTAATAATTTTTTTTTAATAATTTTTTTTGGCTTCCCCTGTTATTTTACCCACGCGACGCCACTGACAGTAGCTCTAAAAAGTTTCCACGATTTGATGAACTCGGACTCTCATCATGTCCTCTTAGAGCAAGCCCTTGTTTGCCAAGATAAAACAACATACAGCCTCAGGTGATCGCTAGTTATGCCTCTCCTCGCTTCTCTACAAAGCGATCGGCGGGCTGAAATTCAGAACACAGATGTTTGCTTTACTCTGCCTGCAGGATCAGATTCAGGATGATCATGTGAATGATGTGATTGGCCACATTATTTAACCTGAGCCTATGCGTGATTGGTTACTGCCTGTATACCTGGAATGTTAAACGCTGCCACAGATTGACACCTTCGTCGTTGACACCTCGGCCAGCGAGCCGGCTGCAGCACAAGACACACACTAGCCAGCAGCCTGCGCATATATATTATATACATTTCAAGATTCCGAGCATAATATTCTGGGTAGGCATAGCCGCTCCTAGCCTTAGGCCATGGTTAGACTAGTGTATTCCTGGCGTTTTTTTATACGTTTTTGAATACGTTTCATGTCCCTATTACACAGAAATGCGTTTTTTGGCGTTTTTTTGTGGATACGGCTGAAACGCTAAATTGTGTTTGCGTTTTGGAGAAACGCAAAAAAACGCGCCGACAACACCGTGTAGTCTGCATGAGCCGGTGTTGCGAAAACGCCCATGCGCAGTAGATACCATCTGCGTGCCCTTCCGGTGACAGCAGTCCCAAACCAAATAGCTGCAGCTACTATGTGTTGTCAAGTTATTGTTATAAGGACCCCAGTCCAAGCTACAACAGTCTGCATTCCCTTAACAATTGTTTGTATTGAGCCTTATTGTATTGTACCCATATGCAATATGTTAAATAAAGTTTACATCCATTCATTCTGCTAGCATTACCGATTGCATGAGCAGCTGGCTAACGTGAGCTATCAGGATTCAGACCCTGTTAGCTCAGAGCTCCTCTTTCAACTTAACAAGCATTAAACAAAATGGCCCAGTCATCTATTCACCTTTGTTTAATACACACAGCGTCGTCTCTAATGTTATCTAACTACTGATAGCTCGCGATATCATCAGTTTGGTGCTGGCTAAGTAGCGTGAGCTAACGTTAGCTTCTAGCCACAATGCTATATTGTTATAATGGCATACTCCATTGACGTTAGCATGCAGCTAACAATGCTACCGATCTTTTTTTAGACTAAACTATCCGCTCTTGGTGGTCACTTGTGTTGATGTTAGTTTTGTTTCATCAACAAATGACAGGCAGAACACACAGTGAATGTATCCGTTTTGTTTATTGCACTTTTATTAGGCTTTGCTGAAAAAGAATTGCTGCATTGGGTAACTAGGCAAAAGATGGTGGCCGCCTTGTTGACATTTTTGCTTTGCAGGCACATTCAAGTTCTGATTGGTTGAAATTGCCTTCATGTTTGCCACCTACTGCCACCTACTGCTTTGGCAGTGTACTACATCAGTGTGCTCGGGTGACAAAAACGGAAGAAAAAAAACGAAAGTGTGACTCGAGGCGCACGACGTCGCGGCGAAACGCATATGACAACAATACGAAGATGATACGAAAGGTGTAACCGCCGCCTTAATATACGCGCCGCCTATGCTCCTCTCTGCCCTCCGTTCTCTATTCTGCAGTGAGCACAGTGACTGCCGGCCTGCCTCAGTGAGTCTGACAGTGTTAGAGAGAGTGAGAAGGAGAAGAGGGAGAAAATTCAAAAAAAATAATTACAGAGATGAAAAATAATGATTTTTTATTATTATTGTAAACTATATAAAAAAATATATATATTATTTTAATTTTAATTGTTAATTTTTTATTTTTTATTTTAATTAAAAAAAATTTATTTACATTTTTTACTGTTCATATTTCTAGGGAAGCCTGGCTTCCCTTGGCCTCCAGGAAGATTCGCCACTGCCCATTAGTGACAGCACACTTAACCACAATGTGAATATGCACCACAGACAGTAAGTATCCCTTCACCATGTGAAAGTAATACATAACAGGATCTATGGGTAACAGTACTGTATATTTGCATATCGTATATGTCACAAATGTAACAGTACTATATACCTGTATGTCATGTATAATGTCCCTATGCCATAAATGTCATGATGTCATGTATGTTGTGTATGTCATAAATGTCACTATGAATTGAAAATGGGGGACCCTGATGTAAACAAGACAAACGTCTTTCTCTGGTCTGTGTGTATTGAGCCGTACTGTATTGTACCCATTCTGCAATCTGTTAAATAAAGTTTTCATTCATTCATTCATTCATTCATTCATTCATTCATTCATTCATTCATTCATTCATTCATTCATTCATTTATTCATTCATTCATGCGTTCATTCATTCATTCATTCATTCATTCATTCATTCATTCATTCATTCATTCATTCATTCATGTCGCATATATTTTTTCACGATTTCTCAAACCGTTTACACCAACAACTAAATACTGTATATGTACAAATATGTTCGGTTTGTACAATTATGCTAATAACCAATAATAAACAATACAGTCAACTCATGAAGTCAAAATTATTTGAAGCACTCATCACTGCAGTGCAATACCGCCTTAAATCTTAGAGCTGCGGATATAAGAAAGAGGTCTAGCTGAGTCAATGTTGATGGTTTTGTTGAACATTTGTATTTCACAGGAGAGAAACTGTATTCAAAGAAAGCTATTAAAATAGTCTTTGAATCTAAATATACTTTATTTGTGTTGATTTTACATTAATTCCATGATTTTACTCAAGTAAATATCTGTTAAAAGCTTCTGGCTTAAATAGAAAAATGCTAGATTACATGCTAGATTAATTACAGAAAACTGAGATTAATGGTGGCTGGGTGGCGCAGTGGACATTGCGCTCATCACCAACGCAAGAGACACCGGGTTCGACTCCGGCTGTCGCCGTTGCCTCCGGCTTGGGCCAGTCGTCATACTAAGTCAATTGGCAGAGTTAGCGGGTGGAAGTCGATGGGTGGTAATCTGGACGTTGTGGACAGCGACTCCTACAGGTCGGTTGGGGACGCCTGCACAGCAGAGACAGGAAATGGCGGGGGTAGTGTGAGCCTAGTAGAAAAGACTCACGCACATCCAAAGTATAGTCACAGGTGACTCAAAAATAGATATGTAAAGTTGTGAAAAGAAGTCAGCACACCGTCTGCAGTGTTCCCAAGTTTAATTCAATTTAACACAACGTTTCGGCCTGTGGCCTTTTTCAAGTGTCACCAACAACACGTGAAAAGGGGTGGGGTATATACAGGTGCAGCTCGATAAATTAGAATATCGTGGAAAAGTTCTTTTATTTCAGTAATTCAATTCAAAAAGCGAAACTCTCGTAGATTATAGATTCATTACACACAAAGTGAAATATTTCAAGCCTTAATTTGTTTTAATTTTGATGATTATGTCTTACAGCTCATGAAAGCCCCAAATTCTCTATCACCAATAAAAAATTTAAAATAGATGTATTTTTCTTTTGTATATAGAAATGTCGGCCTTCTGAAAAGTATGTTTATGTATGTTCACTCAATACTTAGTTGGGGCTCCTTTTGCACAAATGACTGCATCAATACAGCTAAATATATAGACGTTTCCACGATATTCTAATTTATTGAGCTGCACCTGTATACATACTAGGGGATGAACCAGGTCAAGGTTTAAATCAATTAGCCTATAGGCTACACATTTACAAAACATATTACAGCTTAAGTGTTAGAACATGCATAGTTACAATAACAGTAGTAGTTAGATGTAACAGTTAGATGCCTCCCACACGTTACACCTCGCCAATGAGAGTCCGCGCTGGCAGGTGAAAAGATGTGACAGGCTGCCTCCTCGTGTATCGGAGGGGACACGTGATGCAAGGCTTCTATCCTCCCTACAACCGGCCAGTGGGGGGCATATGCGAGCAATGTTCAAGACAGGCGAGGGGAGAATTGGCACAGCGGGTAATAGGGATGGGAGAAAAATTGAAAAAGAGGAGAAAAAGTGGATAAAAAAAAAACATTGTGAGATTAATTAGTAAATGTTTTTTTAATCTATTGACAGCACAATTTTTTTTTAACATTTGAATTAGTATGTATTTTAATATTTGTGTAATAAAAGTGTTTTTGATATTCTTAACTCATTCAGCGCCAGTGAAGATGATAGTCGGGTTAACTCGCCATCGCTTGAGCGCCAGACCTGAGTATAGTCGGGTTTTAATCGTTATTTATTTTATTAGCGATATCCATAAATTTTCATCCATCCAGCGTGATGTTATCGTTGGGAATGGGTCTGAGCTTGCAGAACGGCAAATACCGCCACCTACGCCTTCCAGTTGGTATTGCACCCCATTGGGAATGGTCTAGTTTCTATTCTGGGACGATCCAAGCCAGGCGAGGTAACCTGACTCATACATACATCTGCGAGGCTGCCCACCCCCCCCCCCCCCCGCCCCCTCAATATGCAATGCTGTTGAATGTGGCACGGACCTCCGCGCCCAGTACTTCAAATGGCGATGAGATAATTGGATTATTTCTTTTGCATTACATCGGATACAAGGTAAGAAAACTATATATAAATTTGATCGTTGATCTGATATGTCTTTCTACCGCGATCGCGGCTGTGTGTGTGTGTGTGTGGCTGTGTGTGTGTGTTGAGGAGGCTGCGGCGGAGCCCCGCGGTCCAATGCTCTTTTCATGTATGCACGAGGAAGGATAATACTGATAATCTAACGTTGATTTCAGGAAGATACGATAATCAGGCGAAGAATTTTTGTTTAGTGTATTCCACTAAAACGCTATTATCCATCTTATTCTGGAATTACTCAGAGGCACCCAAAGTTATACTCATATTCAAAAGGCTATAAAACGGAAATGTACAGATGAAAAAACAATCCGTTTTGTACATGTTGACTGGATGCAACTAACTGATAATCGAGGGGTGTATTAGACCCATAGCTAATATTTTAAGATATATTTTAAGGACTCGCAAATCTCACAGTCCCCCCATTGACTTAGAGCGGTGGCGCACTAGCGCCATCTCGAGGATTAAGCGGTGGCGCTGAATGAGTTAATATGTGTCATTATCAGCTCTTGCCGTGGGACTACTTATTTCTAGGTTTCTTTTTCTGTTTAGTCTGCCCTATAGCAAGTGAGCTAGTAGTGGGCAAAAATAAACGGTATTGCCCTTGGGGCGGATTTGTTTTCTTCTCTTTAGTTTGTTGTCAATCTGCTTGCCTCCCTCACCAATCACCAACTTTACTCAGGTGAATTCCAGTCAGGCAGTCAGGGCAGAGGCTTAAGGTGTGACATCGCTGTTGATCTTTTGCAGTGAAATTAATCACGTGTGTCAATCTTGGAATGTATTAACTCACCTACTGTATGCAGGGACGCGGGAAGGGGGGGTGCGGGGGGTGCTGCAGCACCCCCTCTCAATTATTGCAAAAAAAAAAAAATATATATATAATTTTTTTATTTTTATTTTTTTTATGGCAGTATTTATATATTTGTATATACTGTAACTGTATAACTGTAACACTGTATATTATAAGTTTATCCTGCTCAAAGCATGTCACCATTTTAATATTGTGTGTATTGAGCCGTACTGTATTGTAGCCATTCTCCAATCTGTTAAATAAAGTTTTCATTCATTCATTACAGTACTGTATGTACACAATCATACGTGTAAAACCGAGTAGATTTTCGAGTGATGACAGACTGTCACAGACTGATTGAATGACAGGTGAAACAACTAATTGTATTCACCTCCCGTCTCCCGCCCTTCCCACGCGCCACGAACCACTGAGCTACTGTGATACAGTGCTTGCGCAGTCAGTCGATTTGAGCTAGTAGTCAGACTTTGCTAGCACGGAATGTCTCACTCGCAGAAAAGAAAAATATCAGATTTATTTTCGAAACGTCCCGCCGGTCCCAGTGACAGTCCCACTAAATCTGATAAACGTCAGAGAGAGACAGAGACGACAGGTTCAGCCTCAGCATCAGGTATTGAAGAGTTAACTGAGTCTGTTCCCCTATACCCCCCCTCGGGCGCCAGGGGCTTCCACTGAGGGGTGATGCAAATAGGGATGGGGTGTTATGGCAGCTCATGATGGAAAGAGTGCGCACCGAGTCTGATCCCGACTTGAAGAATTGGCTCCAAAAGAGAGACAACTGGATGTCCAACAACATCCAAAACGAAATCTTACAGCTGCTTGCCCATGATATTCAGCGACAAATTAGAGGCAAAGCATCCAAAAGCCCAATCTTTGGCTTGAGCGCTGACGGAACCACTGATGTCACTCACTGGAAAAGAACAATTCTCGTGTAATATACAGTTAGCCGATGACAACTTGTAAGCTCAGACCTTCTTTTGGGGTTTTTACAATGCCCGGCCCAGACACAACAGCCGAGACGCTGTTTTTGTGTATAAAATACTTTTACGCCTCGACCTGCCCATGGAGAGGCTGATAGGATACTGTTTTGACGGGGCCAGCAACATGTCTGGGGGGTACAGGCTAGACCAGGGGTTCCCAAATTTTTCAGGCCGCGACCCAAAAAAGACGGTGTCAGAGAGCCGCGACCCCCACTATTATAGGAGGTAAAAAAAATTATTTTAAATGGAAATGTATGGTTGAAACATGCAAACGTTCAAACGCACACACACTAATAAGCATTGGAGGCTTTTAACCAGGGCCGGACTGGGGAAATCATTCAGGCCAGGAAATATAGCCCCAGTCAGGCCACTTTTTAAGCAGGGGGTCTGGGGGTCCCCCACCAGGAATTTTTTTGTTACAAAGACTTAATTTCCTGCATTCTGGTGCAGGCATTTTTTTTATTTGTACCCTTTAAATGCCAGTGTTTGTGATGGCATCACAACTTATTGTTAAAAAACAGGCTAGCATATGTATGATTAGCAACAACACAGATTTTTATGGATTTTCAGTTTTTTGTAATTGATAAATACAATATTTTATTCAACTTCAGCCCTGATCATAACACCACATATTAATTTTATAATTCTAACCCTTTAAATGCCAGTGTGTGTGATGGCATATATTTGCAATATATCAAATGCAAAGTACATTTTTCTGGGGGGGATTATTACAGGCTAGTATGTGTCAATGATTAGCAGTTTTTCGTAAGGATCCCGCCTACACCAATCACATGCGGCTCCCTTTGTGTGTGTGTGAGAGCAAGAGAGAGAGAGAGAGAGATAGTTCTCCAACTTGTGTGAGTTGCAGTGATCTCCTGGTTGTTCCCCACCTAGGTTATCTAACTATTGCGCTGGTGCAAATAGAAACACTGGCCTGGCCTGCTTCTAAGTTCAGTGGCCTGACAGCAAATATTTTTTTTTTATCTGGCGACCCCCCAGCACCCCCTGCCGTTTTATAGTTCCCGCGTGCCTGACCTATAGTGTAGGCTACATGCCTTATCGATTACAACGTGTATGGGTGTGGATGGGTGTGGTTTAGTGGAACTTAGCCCCTGCCCTGCCCTGTTAGTGATAGCTGGGAAGTCAAGTGTCTCTGAGGAGGTTAGGCTGTGTGAATATAACTTGTCTAGCTGAACTCTACATGAGGCTTACTTAAAGTTGGAATGTCATTAAGCGGATCTTTGGGCATGTCATGGGTGACAGAACAGAGGGGACACTGGGATGTTTTTCCCACTTTCAGGTAATGAAATATATAATAATAATTATGGCATTTCTTTTTGGTGTGCGACACCTGCTGCAGTAACGTCAGAGCGAGCCTCAAGTTTAACCTAACCTAGGTTTTCCAAAGCGGGGGACCAACCGGGTAGTAGGCTACCCTCCTCATTCCAGGTTCGATTTCTCAGCAGCTCGGGGTCCAAGAACACCAGTGTCAAAATGTAGGGGAGACCTGTCCAGTTACAGGGAACCTAATGGTGTCTCGTAACTCACAAGCGTTGCATAAGATATTGAGGAAAGACGCCGAATCACATGGCTTTTTTCCTCTCCTTTCTCTCCAGTCGACAACAATTTCAGTTCCACAACATTTCAGTTCAAATACAAAATAACCATAGGCACACAATTCATCTCAAAGTACACTGTAAATAAAGGGCAATAATGCGTGGAGTTCTTCTAACCTTCATTCAAGTAAATCTTCCCTTTGTGTCCCCCCACTAACTGATACAATCCAGCGATGTTACATCGCCTCCCGCTGATTGCCCTCTTTCCTTTACTTAACACTCTTTGATATGGGTCTAGATCCCCTTACCCGGAAGGACACATGGCTATGATCTGGAAGGGCGTCATATTCAAGCTTCAAAGTTGGAATTCATAGACTTACAGCTTTTCTTCCGGGGACGTTCTGCAGGATGTGTGGTTTCATTCACAGACTGTCCTTGGAGACTTCCATAACCAAGTTCTATTGTGCATCCCAAAACATTGCCGTTGTTTACAGACAGTAAAAGGGGTCTATTTTCACCAAAGAATTTGTTTGAAAAAGAAAAAGAGAACATTTTAAAATGCTAGACACTAAACCACCACCTTCCACCTGCCATTGTGTCTCACAGTCACACTTTGAAGTGTGTGTGGCTGAGAGTGTTCTGAGGGGGAGTGGGGGTGGGGGGTTTCTTTGAGGGAAGGACTAATAGGAGCTGGGGTCTGCTGGTGCACGCCTCTTGCTCCTCCGGGTCGCCATAATTCACGTTGTCAGCTGAAGAGCCAGTGCCCCGGCTCCAACCCAGAGCTGTCTCTCATCATCACATACAGTCGAGAGCCTGTCAGAACAGATGAAGCCACCAGCTCAGCACTGTCAAGGAACATTGAGCCATAATTCACATTCTCCTGCCACGCCGGGCCCCTGTAAATCCCCGGCACCGCCACTATAAGCACTGAAGTCTGATCGCGGAATCATGAGACCCCCCCGCTAGTCTGTGAACTAGATTAGCAATGATCAACTCGCCGGAGCCTTTGTCATCGGACGGTAGGAACAGCCGGAAGCGGTAATTGATATGTTCACGGCAGGCTTCAGTGTATGTGTGTGCCGGTGCATTTGTGTAGATAAGACAACAGCGCTGCTAAAATTAAGATATATATTTTCAACGCATGGTTTAGTCTGTGACAAGTAATTTTCCACTTGTCACTTTTCTCTTCTGCAAATCTTCTCATGCATTTTTTATTTATTTATTTTTAAAAGATGATTGAGCGTGAGTGGTTATGAAAACGATACAGTGTGTGACTCACTGCAGCATGTTCCATTGTCATATGAGGTGAGGTGTGGAGCTGTAGCTCTGAACAATTATCTTCCACAGCAGCCTCTATATGTGACGAACATGTTGGCAGGCGCATGCATACGAGAGCAGCGAAGCCCCAAGTTTCTCATACAGCAAATAAATAAATAAACACTCCTGTGAGTATATTCAAGTCAGAATGTCATTGTGATCAGCGTATGGCATCAGCATGTGTGTTGAGTAGCTTAATTAAGCAGTCATGAAAAAGCAAGATATTCTGCATCCAGCTCTGCATCCAGCTCAGGGATTCGCGACACCCCACGAGGCACACCTCTGGGTTCCATGACTGGCACCTCGGTGCTCAGGAAACCACAGGACACCACAGGACGACACACACGTAAGAAACATCACTGACAACAGAGAAAATTATATTTCAGAAAAGCTCTATGATTGAAGCGGATGTGCAGAGAGAAAATAAATTGAATCCTTCATCCTTTTGAATTTCGCAGATGAACAATAAGGTTTTCAAACCTAATTATCTAAAGATGGTAGGTTAGAGTGTTGTGTACATTCATAGTTAAGACAGTAGAGGCAGAGTACTTTATTATCTAAAGATGGTAAGTTAGAGTGTTGTGTACATTCATAGTTATAAGACAGTAGAGGCAGAGTACTTTATTATCTAAAGATGGTAAGTTAGAGTGTTGTGTACATTCATAGTTAAGGGTTCAGTAGGGGACTGTAACACAGTAGGCTGGTTGCTGACATAGCTGATGTTGCAAGTCTCTGTGACAAGAAAAGTGTAACTGAAGAGTACAATTGCTTTTGATGAACTGGATTTTGGATTGTGTGTCTGAATAATTATCCCTCAAAGAATACCTCAAGGTAAAAATGTGGTTAAATAAATGTAAAATCTTTAATGGCCACTCACTAGCAGGACAAGTAATAACTTTAGATGTTATAACTCACAGCGGTCTAGCCCATGTTGATGCATGTTCTGTATGTTCCTACTGTTGGTAGGATTATTGTAGCATCCCCCCCCCTCAAATGTAGCCAAGAGTAAAGACCCTAACCCTATAAAAACAGCAGTCAAAGTGTATTTTTCAGCACTACGTTTGTTTAGCAATTTACATTTACATTTAGTCATTTAGCTGACGCTTTTATCCAAAGCGTCTTACAAGTTCTGTATGACAAGTCATCAGGAAGGGCACAACTCTATCAGCTGAGTAACAATGTTCAAGTGTTTAGTGCTACAGTGTAGGTTAGTTTATTAGGACAAGTGCATGACAGTAAGGTTAGGCAATGATTTTAAGTGTTATTAGTTTATAATAATTTTTTTTAAATATTGATATTCTCCTTTGGTTCATTACAATTTACTCAAGCATAGTAACAGACACAATATTCCTGACACTGGGAATACATTCCCTGATGTCGGATTTTGATCATAATCAGCCTGTATCACCTCTTTATCTCTGTATTGGTGTAGTTCCTGCGTTGTGTTTATTTCTCTCTCCGACGTCGACCTTCTCATGGCTGTACAATCTTTGTCATTCCCCTTTAATGCAATCCGTAATCATAAGAATTCGACACTGGCAGCGTGATACCTTTCTCGGAAAAACTTTGTTTATTCCATAAACAAAGCCTCATACAAGATGTAAACCAGTTCTGTATTGTCCTTGAAAAGTATTTGGAAGAAACTAAATTCATCATTATAATGATCCCCTGTTACCCCGCTCGGTGGTCGTCGCGGTCTAGCTGTTATCCAAAAGCCTTCCCTGTCGTCGTGGCACTTCAGTCCTCCCCTCCACCCCTCCCCGCGAGGGGAGGGGGGGGGGGAATCGGTTCAAAGTCTCTGATCAAGCTCTTCTCTTCTGTGAGTCGAATCTGAGTCTAACTTACACCCGGAAGGAACTCTACATTATAATATTCTCGACATAGCAACGACAGGCTCTCTTCTCGTTGCTATGTGACACGCTGTCTTTTGACCCAAATCACTATGGCAGCGGCAATGTTGATATTATCCCCCTAGCTCAGTGCAATGTTTTGGTTATGGACCTGCTGAACGACCCTGGGCATGCACACACACCCTGCTTGCTGCTAACACACTGACTCTCTCTGTCGTCCTCCTCCACCACCTCTTCTAGCTCTCTGACCTCCTCCTCCACCACCTCTACCTCTCTGACCTGGCTATAAGTAGATGCTGTCATCCACCAATATTTAACACTATATACACATTGAAAAACCTATATTTCCTTCACTGAGGTCCATAGATGTCCTTAGATACCAAGAACACGTTTAGGTGGATTTTCTGAAAACATGACTTACAGTTTAACAGGTTAACCAGACACCCTAGTCGCGTGATAACAGGCCTTTACTGCGACCAGTAGCCTAAGTGGCTTGTTGTGTTGTCAGGAGTGAGTGCAGTATGTGCAATAACAAAACGGGCGACTTTCTTTGAAGTTCACAAAGCGTCCAGCTGTCCCTTTGTTTCCCGAGATTCCTGAAAATGGATAAATAGATAAAACAAAAGCTGCTCTAATATGTTCGGTAGCGAATATTAGCACTAATGCTTGCTCACAGCCAAAAAAGATGCTAGACGCTTTGTAATGTGGGGTAGATGGGCAACATTTGATTGCTTCAGAAGTGGGGGCAACCATACATTATACAGTCCCCCATTGTGGTAGGAAAAGGTAAAGAAAAGAGCCATGCAACGAGGATTCACCCCCTTGTTGACATAATGGTAATGCGCCTGCATGGCATTTAGTCATAGGACATATGTGACCTTTCAAGAACACACTAATAACGCAGAGCATGGTGCACACTGACATGTTTCTGTCTGGAATACTGCCTCTGGTGATTCCAGCTTAACATGGTAGCAGGAATGTTAATCAGCGTCTCACATTGCTTTATTTAGCTGCTGATGCACATGTATAATTCAAATACAAGTTTAATTTACTTGAGGTTTATGAGCAAAAGGGCAAATTAGAATGTAAGGGCAATAGACATATTAACATATGTTATTCCCCTAGGCCTTGGGTTTATGCTGCATGCTTGTAACAATTTAAATCTTTTTTATTTTACTTCATTTTAACTTTTTAATTCAAACCCATCACATACAACATTTCCAATTTTTTTAAATCTATATTTGCATGGAAGTACATTTTTTATATATATTTCAACAACCTTGCCAAATTGGAAGCTTATATAACACTAGTAAGCAGTCACATAGGCCATGTAAAGACCTTTATACAATAACGTGTCCTGACTCCTAGCTATTTAGGAGCAGTGCACTGAATGGGCTTCAGTTTTAACCATGTTAAGGCAGTTCTATTACGTGTAGCTCTCGCTCAGCGTCTATTGCACATATCTCACTCCAGTGCATGTGCCCTGAATAAAAACTCACAAAATGTACCTTTACATACCAACATCCGTCTGGCCACACCCCCATCTGCCACCTATATAAGCAGGGGTGTGGCCACACACTCATCTCCTTTTTCACTTTCACCACAAGAAAGTGCCTGTATACCAATCACTTTGACGAGGAAAAAAAAGTATTTAGCTGAAGAAAGGAGAACAGAAGAGCAAGGAGATACGTTGACATTATATCTTTGTTTTCTCTCTCACTATTTTCGAGAAAATACGGCGATAATGTCTTCGTCACTGGGGTGTCTGGAAGATGATGATCATTCTGACCGCCACCGGCTTTTTCGTATTAGGGGCTCGTGTCGCTGATCTACTCCCCACCTGCAGTCCTCCAAAGCTGCAGCTGGATAGGTATTGAACCTCCGGTTCTACAGCTGGACTGCAGGAGGCACCGGCTGTTTGTGAGACATTGGTTGCCTCTGGGCTGGGTGAGTGATGTTTTGCTATGCGGGCGCCGGTTGTACTGCTAATGCTATGGGGGTTAGCTGCACAATTTTACGAAGGCTGGCCCCAGATTGGGGTCCTCTGTTCGGCCTCTTAGGCGACGGACGGAGGGTCCTGGTCTGAAGCCCATAATGGTCAAACTAGTGGGCCGTGACCGAGATCTGGTTTAAACCCGGGGTTCTCTGGACGAGCGGATTCTTCTCTGTCCCGTGAAGGCCCCATCTTTCAAATTAATGAAAGATTAAACCCTAAGCATGAGGAAATGTGGGTCTGGATCTTCGTTATCGGAAGTTCCATGCTCAAGTCGGCTGCAGCCCATATGGGAATTGTGCCGACTCCGCTGTATGTCTGTTAAATCACCGTTGAAAACTGTGTTGACATTTCTTTTTCTCTTCTCTCTTAGGATGAGGAGGGACTCAGACGGCGGCCTGTCTGAAGTGTGGCTTATTATGTTCTTGTGTACAGTTCAGGTGATAGCTGCTTAGCTTGCGTGCTAGTTGTGTGGCCTACCTGTTAGCCAGTCAGCTGTTAGCTGCGGCGCTAGCTCGTTGCGTTCACTAGGCTAGGAACGTTAGCTTGTTGCTATCAGTCGGGAGTGGCTGTTAGGTTAATGCTACACTGTTGAACGTTACTGTGAGAATAACAAGCCTTAACACTCTGACTACGACGTCATCTTTGACAGCGGATGTTAGTCGACCCTACACCGGGTGCCCTGCCAGCGAGGACTTCGTCAACATGGAGAACGTAGCGGCTGGGTGGCGCCGCGGGCATTGCCCTCGTCACCAACGCAGGAGACGCCGGGTTCGACTTCGGCTGTCCCCGTTAACCAGTGTTCGCAGCCCTCTCGGCCTGAGCTCAAGGTGTAGGTAGGAGTCCTGCCGGACTTAACACTTCTTCTTTCCTTCCCTTCTAAATGGTTTGTAATAACGATGTTTTCCAAAATGTGTGTTGCTGCAATACATTGAGGATACAACGCATGTTGTGTGTGAATTGTCTTGTCACTGGTATAGGTTCTCTACCTAGAAAATCGGTGTTGTTTTTTACGTGAGTAAAAATGAACTGGTTTATTTGTGATGAGAACATGTGTGTTCATGTAACGTTAGTAACGTGGTTGAACTCACAACTAAGTGGGTTGTTTACCCTGCAAAGCTATGCTTAGTGACATGTGATTGAGGAGTAAGTCCTTCTCTCAGCTTGTGATGACAATGAACAGGTAGCGTGTTCACATATTAACAGGGGTACCTGTTCAACCTGGTCGTATCAAGGGTAAGGTAGGGAGGGGTGACCCCCCCGGTTTCCCTGGGGCTTTCCCCCTCCTCTCAAACATGTTTTGTTTCTATGTTTGTGGGGATACGGTGTAGCCCTCAGCTTAAACTGCTGGGGTTGTGCTCCTGCTTGAGAAAATAATTTTTTCCTAGGGAGAAAAATTGTTTTGGTCGCTGTCATGTGTGCTTAGCAAGGCCTGTGGCCAATACATAATCGAGGACTTATGTCTTCTCTCGTTATGGAAAACGGCATTCCTCTTACGGTAGTGAGAGTGTACTTGCCTTTTTTATTGTGATGAAGGGTTGTGTGTGTCGTTGAGATCTACAGAGGCCCACAGAAGCACATGTGTAAGTCTGGTACCGGGGCTCTTAAAGGGGCCCTCTCTGTTCTGTGTTTTTTCGTTGTAAAAATCAGATGGCTGTTTTCTCTGGGTCTGTGTTTTTCCTTTGTAAAAATCAGATAGCAGGTTTCGCACATGAGCTATGTGAAGCTGTTAAACGCTTCATGTAGCATGCTATGACTTTGTCATGGCTCTACTTTGTCATTACATCGTATCAGGGGTGAGGGGTCGTAAAGGGGTGAACTGGTAAACCTTCCTCCCCTTTTCTGATTGGTCAGGGGTTAAAAACCCCTGTCCTTCGGGCTTCCTATCATGTTGGTCGTTCGGCACGCTACAGGGTAGGGGGGGGGGGGGAGTTTCCTGGTCCCACGCCGTGAAAGATTGGGCGTGTGCACTGCGGAAATTCCCCCACCATAGAGTACGTCACTGAGCGCGTTTCTATTGGTAAGACTTCCGTGAGTTGTTCAGGTTCCATGTTATGGATCTGTTTCAGGGAGTTTTCAGAGCCTCCTCCTCACAGAGCTCCTCCTCAGGGAGTGTCAGAGCCTTCTGTGAGTTCGGACCCTCCCTCCCAGTGAGGGAGCCTCCTCAGAGTTTCAGAGCCTCCTCCTCAGATTGTCAAGGTGAGTAGAACTTCAAAAAGGAGTTCTGCTCTGTTGTATATGTATTCGATTCAATTAGATTCGATTATTGAGTGTGTATTGGTTCAGAGCCTCCTCCTCGGAGAGTCCTAACCCAAGTGTTACATAGCTCAATGTTGCAATATGTCTTTTCAATCTATACAGCTCACGTGTGAAGTCTCTCTGGGGGTTCCCCGTCCTCTCCTTTTTAGAGTAGGTGGACGGGGTATTGTTTAGGGTTTCCCTGACTCCTCGCCTTACAGGTCTGTTGAGTCATGGGTTTCCCCCATCATAGGGGTACGTCGCTCACTGTCCCCTCTTATGAAGTGTGGTTGACGGGGTGGTGTTTCCCTCAGCCGCGTCGCATGGGACCCATGTCCGTATAATTTTTTCTTTTTTTCTGGAAACATTTAAAATTTAAAAAGCGGCTTCTTGTCGTTCCCCCAGGCGGCTTGGAGGAATGGTATCTGGTGTCTTGTTAGACTATCCATTGATGTGTTTTGGGTCTCGACGTGTACATAGTGCTGGCCCTGAGTGTTTCTGATAGGAATCACGCATGAGGCTTGCGCGCCTTGGTTGCTCATCATTAAAACAGCGTTTTTATGGGGCAACTGGGATGGAGTTTGTCTTTTCCGAGCGCCAGTTTACTAGGTTTGTCTCGACGAATTCTCGTTCATATCTGGGGGATGTTAACGGAATAGATCAAAGCATAGGTAGAGCGGTCTCACGCCCTTGGGGTGGGCCACTGAGCGCGGTCCGAACGGGACCGTCTGGGTGGCGCCCTCTATAATGTTTTAGATCGACACGCGTACCTACCTAGAGTTGGGGATGTCGGCGTGATTAGGGCACAGGACTGGTTCTGGTCATGCCGGTCCAGGTCAGTTAACCCGTTGTCCGCCGGGGACGCAGATCTGCTGTTCTGGTACCCTGATGGACTTGTGCTTTTTTCAGGGGGAAAAATTCCGGGTCGGCCCGGGTGTCACAGGGTTTGATATTATGGAGATGTTCGTGGTTGTACTACGTATTACCCCTCACTGTTGCTTGGTCCATGTTGTGTTGTACCTTGAGCTGCGCTAAGGGGGCCTGGTCCTTCTCCATTCTTTTCGCCCCTCTCTTCTCCCGCTTACGCATGGCTGAGAGGGGGTTGTTGAGGTGTTTTTTTATAGAACTCCTCTGGCATCCCTGTGTTTTTCCTCTGACATCCGAAGTTGTTTTCGTCGACCCGTAGGCCTGGGATAACCCCTTTTTGAAAACTAAAACACTTGTACTGCGGTATAGCCAGTGTATACCCGCAGGTGTGTTTTGGAGTTTTTTCCTGAGGGGTTATAGGAACAACCACCTCATGTTGAACCAAGAGGGTGGTTGATTCCCTGGTGTGTTGGAGCGGAGTCAACTCCCGGGTTACCCGTTTGAGTGTGCCCCTGCACGTTCATGACGTCTGCCAATCGTGTCAGCCTTCTCTGCCTCGGCCCCTCTAGAGCGTCAGTGTTTTTTGTGGAGGCTTTGACATGGTGCTCAACAATGCCAGCATACGCCCCTTCCGCCGGGGTGCTGTTTTCAGTTGACCCCTTTGGCGCCTGTCTCGTCCGCAGTGCTCCAGGCTCGGGTCAAGTGCCTGCTGCCTGGATTGAGGGATCGGCCTCTTCTGGAGGTCGTCTCCCCAGTGCACTGCCTGCTCCCGCTGTAGTGTAGCCTCTTGAGTGTTTCTAGTTACAGCCATGCTGACTGCCTGAGTATGCCAGGGTCAGTGAGCCAGGCGGCGTGCTATTGGGGGGAAGGGCCTGCTCTTGGATGGGCCCTGTCCGAATACGCTGGCGATGTGGGGGGCGGTGTCACTAGTGACCGCCTGGTGAGGTCTCGATGCTGTGGCGTCATTGGCCTCTCCGGGCCTCCTTTTTCCGGGGGGATCCAGTCCATTCTGAGTCTGGGTCTTCCTTCGCGCTCCGCTGCTACGGCCTTGCCACAGGGTTGAGCTTTGTTCTTGACCCCGTGATTTTGGGGGTGGTAACAACGTTTATTCCTTCTGTTCGTTCCCTGGTGGCATGCGGGTTGTGCGTGTGCGTAGTCGTGGGGTCCCACGGTCTGCTCACCCTGTGCGTTAAGTTGCTTGAGTTCCTCTTCGTGCTGTCGGATCTGTCTCCCTCCCGTCCTCCAATAGGGAGGGTTGGGGGGGCTCGGTCCTCCCCGGTTCTGATGGTTGTGGGGGGCCTCAGTGGGGTACATTTGTCGGGCGTAAGCTCCCGCTCAGCTCCTGTTGTGCAATAGACGCTCAGCGAGAGCTACACGTAATAGAACATACGGTTATGTATATAACCATAGTTCTATGAGTGTAGTGACGCTCAGCGTCTCGACGCCACTGCGGCCCTTGATCTTGCCTTGTGGTGAAAGATTGGGAAGGAGATGAGTGTGTGGCCACACCCCTGCTTATATAGGTGGCAGATGGGGGTGTGGCCAGACGGATGTTGGTATGTAAAGGTACATTTTGTGAGTTTTTATTCAGTGCACATGCACTGGAGTGAGATATGTGCAATATATGCTGAGCGTCACTACACTCATAGAACTATGGTTATATACATAACCGTATGTTTTAACCTCTGTGCAATGGAATAGAGGTGATCCAAATATGGTGAACAGTGTCCATACTCCATAGATTCTCAAAACTATCTTGAGAAATTTCTTCTTAATGTGTAATTATTATATATTGTACATTGAAATTTAAGAGGACAATTAAGAAAGGTTGCATTCACAAAATAATCTTGTAAGAATTGTCTTAATATCTTTCTTAACGTTTCACTTACGAATACATTTAAGAAGGAATGAGATTCTCAAAAAATAAACATAGCAAGTTTTCATCTTAAATATCTTCTAAAATGTCAGTCAACTGTGATCTTAGGTGGATTGTGTTAAAGTAAATACTGTATTAGATAATTCTGACTTTCTATTTCAGCTAGGATAAGCATGTTGCGGTTAGGTTTAGACATGGTGGTGTTGTAGGAGGTAGAACCTAAATGCAGACAGGAGATGAGGTAGCAGACAAGACCAGGCGGGTAGTGATTCAAGGAGCTTTACTTAGACAAAAACTGAACTTGAAACACTACAAACAAAAACCTCTCAGCAATTCTGGAAGAGGGAAAACTTAAACAAAAGGTGGAGCGAACAAAACACTAAACTATAAACACTTACTTCACAGGAAAGGTAGACGGGATAAACAAACGTGGCATAGCAGGCTGGGTGAATGAACATCGCAAGATAAACTAAGACCGCGAACGAGCACGGCGACAGGGAACAGGAACAATGACAGGAAACGTATGCTAACAGGAAAACAGTACAGCAAGGACACCGGAACAGTAAACAATGAACGTGCAACAGGAGACAGGGCAGACTAGACATATATACACAGGTTAATTGACAAACGGGACACAGGAGGGCTGATTACAACAAGGAACACCTGGGAGGGGAAACAGACAGACTGGAGTGCAAGACTAAATAACAAATATAAGGCTAAACACACTGGGAACATAACACAATATAATCATCAAATTTGCTGACGACACAGTGGTGGTGGGCCTGATCTCTGCCAACGACGAGAGGGCCTACCTGGAAGAGGTCAAGGTCCTGGCGGGATGGTGCCAGGAAAACAGCCTCTCCCTGAACGTCAGCAAAACAAAGGAGATGATTGTGGACTTCAGGAGGTCGGGGGTCAAGGACTACAGCCCCCTCAGCATCGACGGGGCACCGGTTGAGAGAGTCAACAGCTTTAAGTACCTCGGAGCCTACATATCCGAGGACTTGACATGGACCACACACATTGACAGTGTTGTGAAGAAGGCACGACAACGCCTCTACTTCCTCAGGCGCCTAAGGAAGTTCCAAGTCAGTCAGAAGATCCTTAAGAACTTCTACTCATGTACAATAGAGAGCATCTTGACCGGCAACATCACCTCCTGGTTTGGGAATAGCACTGCACAAGACCGAAGCAGACTACAAAGAGTGACACGTTCAGCCGAACGCACAATTGGAGGGGGGCTCCCCACCCTCCAGAACATTTACAACAAGCGTTGCAAGGGCAAGGCTAAGAGAATCATTAAAGACTCCAGTCACCCGAACAACTGCCTCTTTGAACTGCTGCGGTCAGGCAAGCGATACCGGAGTCTCAAGGCGAGCACAGAAAGACTCAGAAGAAGCTTCTATCCCCAGGCCATCAGGCTGCTAAACGAACAATGAACACTACACAACAACAACCACCAAACGCACATAGCACACACATCCACACGCACACACTCACTTTAAACAAACATACTGTAGCACCCACTCCACACACTTTATAGCACACACCCACTTTAAACAAACACACTGTAGCACCCACTCCCCACACTTTATATTTATTGATGAAGGATTGCACTACAACTCGTACACCTTACTGTAAATTGTACCTAAATTGTACCTCATCCCATTTCTGCTTTGCACTATATAGTACTGTACATTAGTACACTGCATAGTTGTTACAAAGGATCAGATTAAACCGAATATATATATTTATTGATTGATATATATTGCATAGTATTTGTATATCGTTTGATATCCCTTGTATATTCCTTGTACATATACACGGAATATCCCTTTAGCCTACTACAGACCATAATATTTCATTCTCCTATTGGACAGCGGTCCACAGGCGCCAGAGCCATGCCTCCGGAGTCAGGTTCAAAGTCACCGTCAAGACATGTCTGTGCATGCCCGGCCTTGCCCAGGGATACGAGACAGAAATGCCGTTGGCACTAGTTTGTTCACTGTGCATATAAATATGGCGCAGGTGAATACAGAAGCGCTTAGTCTAAGAGTTACCCAATAAGTTGAAGCCTCACCCACGATACTCCGTGCGGTGAAGTATGGCCTGTTTGGTCCCAGAATAGAGCATTGAGACCGCGTGCGAATTAATAACTGAATTGTCAGAGTTTGGCGCTATACCGTCGAGTGCGACATATTTCTATTAAGTCAGTAATAGTCTATTTGTGTATAGTGTATAGTGCGGCTAAAGTTCTACAGTGACCAGCATCACCAACGCTTCCTCGTACCAGCTAGAGTTCTTATCCAGGCTGGGCTGCTTTCATGGCGCTTTCACCCGAGGAGACCTAGACGAGAACCGTGTGGACATGTACACTGGATTAATCTACCCGACGACTACATAGCCTTTGCGGCTGGATTATATTTGTTTTGGTCCTGTGATTTATGGAGCGGAGAATCGCCGACGCCTGCACGTGTTGGATTTACCCTGTGAGGAGCCAAGTCGAGTCCGCGCCTCAGAGAGCCTGAGGCCGGCTAGCTTTCTTCACTGTGGAGCTACAGTCTACGGAGAACAGCTGTATTCGTCTGTGGATCAAGAGGCTATTGCACCGTCTCCTGTACTTGGAGTCTCCTTAGTCATCGTTGACCAGACTCTCTACTACCGACAGATCCTCTACCCCTGCTGGCTTACAACCAGGGGGACCCTTCCAGTATCTCCCGCTATATATTACTAGTGTACCATAGATATAATTCCCTAAGATTCAGGTTGTATAATTACCTCCTGCGTAACCAGAGAATGGACATTCATTGTTGATTTGCCTACGCACATTCCTTTGCCTTACAAGTGCATTCAAAGTATAATAGAGAAGTATTATGTACCTTTTGCTGCAATAAATACTTAAAGACAACTTTGTGTAGAACCGGTTCATTGTGGGAAGTGTTCATTATATTTAGATATCATGTACTGTATGGCCAGTAATTAAAGTACATAAAGCGGTAGTGGTTTAATGATACCATACTTATTAATACAGTCAGGGAATTGTACCCCTCAGTTACAATAGTATTGTATATTATATGGTAACTCAGAACATTGTACATATGTCTATACCGAACACTGTGACCTCATTTTCTTCTTCTAAATTACATGCTATACTATGTTATTTGATACTATCTTGTCTAGCACAGTCTCTGGAGCGTAACAGTAAGAAGCATTTTGTATGAAAGTATTCTGTACTTCTGTATGACAACTATTAAAGAAACTTGAAACTTGAACTTGTACTAAGACTAAACAGATAACACAATACAAGGGACTAAGTGTAGCAGTCTGAAAATATTGTATATTATTCAGGACTGCTGACTGGTGTTTTATATTCCCTTTGTACACAAAGACATCATTGATATTCCCACGAGCAATGATATGAGTTTCTCTTCCTTCTATCGACTGAAGTATGGACTATACACAGTATCGCTGGACCATGATCAACATCCTTCCCTGTGTGACTAGTAGGCGGGACCAGCAGGGGGCGGTGTCTGACAGAGAGTGTTGGAGAGAGATGGAACGTGATATATGGGAGCGGAAGACGGAAAGAGAACCTCTTCGGCAGTGAACTTGACCACGAACAGTCGCAACGAACGGGGGCTCTGGAGAGCCCTGTTGCCGAAGTTATGCCAGAGGGCCCCGTGAGATAGCAACGGGTGATAGGAGGTACTTGCTAGTGGACACGATATCCTAGCAGTACCAGCGATAGTGTGTGAACAATTAGTGCAGAGCCAGGCACTAACAATCGGGTTATAATAGTTACTGTGTGCGGTATAAGTAACGTGCGGCTAACCAAGTATCAAAGTCCTTAACAATCGAGTTATAGTAGCTACTGTGTGCGGTATAGAGTGCGAGCCCCGAGGCGAGCGTGGGCCAACAACCGGTCTGCTCCGGCTGACTTCAACCAGATCTGCACCCGGCTGCCTGCAATCAGTCTGCTCCGGCTGACTTCAATCAGACCTGCACCCGGCTGCCTGCAGCTTACGGGAGTTCGTCCCGTCCAGCAGGGGTCGTCATCGCTCAGCACACGCTCTCAGCCGGCGCTGCCTCTCTGCCCAGCTCCGCCTGCTAACATCCTCACCGAGAGCGTTCGACGCCATCTTGCCTCCCGGACAACAGTGGCATGGCGAGGCGGCCATTTCGGATGAGTACAAATGAGCATTGATGCTCCCGAGTTATTATACAGTATACAGTGTGGTGCAGCCCGCGGGCGAAAGTAACGTTGCTACTACCATTCCATAGGGGTACCCCAGACAATATATGCCGGCATTAAGATAGGACTTTACTGGTATTTTGTGGGCCCACTCTTTTGTTTTCTGATTATTTCTTTTGAGTGTGATACCGTGTTGGTGTAATAATATTTTCCCATTCAGTGAACCCTGTTATTCCTCCCCTATGTCCTCCCTTCTTTCCCCATAGTACGGAGTAGAGCAGTATATGTAAACCCTTAGGGAAGGTATTGATATTGTGTCTAGCCCAGACGTGGGCCGCACTTAGTCTGGGTACAACGAGAGCACTTGGTGCCTAGGGCGTAATCATCTAATGATCAGACTGTAATTATTGTGTAACAATAACCATGGTGCAATAATCACCAGACGTAGCTATGGTGTAACTAGGCCAATGATATAATAACACTCAGACTGAACGGGAGCACGGTGTGTGTGTCTTTTATTGAGCCTAATTCTAACCCTTTGATGCGGGTAACATATCTATTATTAACCCCTTCCTATTCAACCTTCCCTTTTCCACTGTAAGGTTTCTGGTGTTAATGAGGGAGGGTACTGCTTGCGGGGGGAACCAAGTTATTTATTTACCATTCGGTCATTAGGTGTGGGGGGGTGCTAAGGGGACAATTGGGGAGAGTGAGGGCGTGTTGGGGAGTACTGCTGACTGCCCAAGAGAGAGGGAGGAAGACCAGAGTACCGGACTAGGTTTGTAAATCCTGGGCCTCATACACCCCACTGCCAGCCTCCAGTTGACGCTCCTGACCCCAAAGACGGAGGTGCAGCTAGCCCGAGTTCTACTGTGTCTCGCTACCTAGTGACCGTGCACCACAGTTCCCACGAAGCAGGGATAATCCACCCTGCTACATAAGGAATCTAAAACAGACAGGGGAACACGAAGGGCAAGAGGCACACTGGGAAAGACAACAAGGTGGGGAGAACACTGAGGAACATGGATAATCTAATTAGACACAAGTGAATAAGGAGTCCCAGAGGTAGTGAGCTGTATTGTCCAGCAGGTGGGGGAAGAGGACCATGAATGAGTGGAGGATGTGAGGGGAACTGTCCATGAGAAGGCGGGGGGTAGACCATGCATAGGTGGAGGGAAGAGGGCAGGACTGGGTGGAACATAACAGTTCAGATTCAGATTCAGAGTTTCAGATGAACCCCTTTTTTTGTATTTTATTTTTTTATTATTTTTTTAAACAAACATATAAACAAACATGACAACACACGATAAGATATACACGCATTATTAACAGTGCACATCCAATGAAATCACCATTTAGTTAAATGTCTTATACAGGATATACCCCTAATACCTGCTATCTAATACCCTACACACATATGCTCTAGCTTGTACCCCCCCCTCCCGGACCCCCCATTGGATAATCCATCCATTATCCCTCGCTCCTAACCAGACACTACCATTATATGCTAGCTTTTATTCTCTCCACCACTTCTAACCACATTGTCATTTTGGATTCATTGAGACCCAAAATTCTTGCTGTAGATATTTCTTGATAAATCACATCGAGATATGTAATAATCCAGACCTTTCGGCACATTTTTTCCGGTTGGAACCATCGTGATGCTATCAGCTTTTTAGCCACTGTGATACCCGATAAAATCAATCTCTTTAGCTGTGGATGTACTGCACACTCAAAAACATCATTCAGCAGTAATACAGAGGGGTGTACAGGTATATTCAGAGTTAAGAGATTTGATAATTGCTGGGTCACCTCTTTCCAGAATATCTTAACTTGTGGGCAGTCCCAGTACATGTGCATAAATGTTCCCTCGTCCCCATTTGTGCATAAGGAGCATTTGGAGTCTTGTTTAAGACCCATTCTGTTCAGTCTTATAGGAGTCAAGTATGTCCTGTGAATATAGTTAAGATTGATTTGTTGATGGTCCGGGTTCCTTGATGTAAATCGAACATTTGCCCAGGCTTCTTGCCAATCAAAATCTTTTTCCAGGTCTGGTATATCCCTCCTCCAGACTGAGTCTAGGTGGAGGGTTTCATACGAGGACGTTAGTAATTGATGATACAAATCTGAAACAAAACCTCTCGATGTCTCTCTTTCATAGAAGAATTTGTGGTATCTGTGGTGTTCAATTGGTATCTTTAATGGAACACCGTGAGCCTTCAAACATAACAATAACTGTGCGTAAAAGTAATATGTGGACTCGGTGAGATAAAAATGTTTGCGTATTTCTTCATAACTACAAAAACCCTGTTTGTTGAAAACATCACCTAATGAGTGTATGCCTTGCTTTTCCCATATAGGGAATCGTATAGGTCGTTTTCCAATCAAGAGTGCATTATTATTGAATAAGGGAGTATGATTATGCCATTTATGTGGGTTAGAATATTTTGTTTGTGTTTCACGCCATATCCGGATCGCATGAGTAATTATGGGGCCAAATTTCCGTTCGCATTGCTTAATTGATAATTTAGTGTATGCTATGTCCTTCAGTCTATGTGGAGCTACTATATTTTCTTCTAAATTTCTCCAGGATACTAATGCTTGGGGATCAAACCATGTTGTCAATGGTCTTAAAGTGTACGCCTTAAAATAGTGGAAAAAATCTGGAAATGCCATACCACCATCTGCTTTGTTTCTCTGTGCGGTGGATCTTTTTATACGTGGTGGTTTGTTATTCCAAATAAATTTGTATGTGGAGGAGTGTAATTTT
The DNA here is from genome assembly GCF_963971535.1 of Notolepis coatsorum. Lineage (NCBI taxonomy): Eukaryota > Metazoa > Chordata > Actinopteri > Aulopiformes > Paralepididae > Notolepis > Notolepis coatsorum. The sequence continues at coordinate 147,539,288 of NC_140170.1, forward strand.
TTCCAGTAACCCTCTGGAGGGGGTAACGGTAGCATTGAGCTGAAGAAGTTGATTCTAGGTAGTACGTCCATCTTAACTATTGATATCCGTGCCTGTACTGAGTTTTTAAGTTTTACCACGTGTCAAGGTCGTCTTTGATTTTGTTTTGGATTTTTATGTAATTGTGCTTCACCGTTTGTCTTATGGTGGGGAATATTTCCACTCCCAAACATCTAAAGTGTTTTACCATAGGTATCTCTTCTGGGAGGATTATATTTCTTTTTGCAGGGGCGTTAAGTGGAAGGAAAGCCGACTTCGGCCAATTTATCTTAAATCCCGATAAATCTCCAAAGTCCTCAATCAACTTGAGCAGATGAGGCAATGTGGTGTTGGGGTTTTGCATGAACAGTATTAGGTCGTCCGCATATAAACTAATTTTATGTTATGTGCCCTTGATTACGATTGGTTCTATGGATTGGGATTGTCTTATATATTGTGCTAAAGGCTCTAATGATAGATCGAATAGTCCGGGACTAAGAGGGCAACCTCTTACAGTTTTTTTACGACAGCTTTGACGCATTTTGCACATCAGAGTTTCAATGTGCAACACTCTTAACACAGAGTGCTATACTGCTCATTTTGTGTTCAAAATGCAATATAGCATGCAAAATAAAAATACCAGTGTCAAATAAGAGAATAGTATATGCAAAAGCTTATAACAGCACCAAAACATTCGATATTTCCAACAATTACAGTTTTTTACGACTGCTTTGATGCATTTTGCACATCAGAGTTTCAACGTGCAAAACTCAAAATGCAAATTGCCAAACTGACTTTCAAAATTCATACTCTAAGATACTAAGTGCTATGCTTACATATAAAGTGCAAAACTGTTAATACAAAGTGCCAAACTCTAAATCATATGCTCCAGTCTCAGAATACATCCACCTAATACTACATCAATGTTCAATTGCTTATTGCTACACAGGCAGATCACTAAATCAATTCAGCAGGTGTTTGTACTAATGTCTCATTACCTTCAACAACCTTGCCCAGGTGAGTAGCATTGCAATACAATCAGTGGTGCAGTGGTGGTCCCATGCGGTACCACGCCATCCCACCACTTTTCTGAGCAGACCCTTTTCAGCTTCTCTATTTCAAGGCAATATTTACAAAAACATCCCCACCATCCCACCACTTCTGATATTACCACTGCACCCCTGAATACAATTGATAATCTCTTCACCACTACATAAAAGGCTGCTTATAAACCTGAAGAAAGGAGTTGCCAACAGTGGATAGATATGTGCATCGTTGAACTTTACTTATTGGTGCATTTTCAAATACAACGGCCATTATCAAATACAGTAATGCGGTCAAACACAGAATACTTGGTACCAAAAGAGACTATTTACATTTACATTTAGTCATTTAGCTGACGCTTTTATCCAAAGCGACTTACAAGTTCTGTGCGACAAGACAGCAAGAAGGGTATAACTCTATCAGCTGAGTAACAATGATCATCAAAGTGTTGCGTGTTACAGTGTAGGTTCGTTTATTAGGACAAGTGCATGACAGTAAGGTTAGTCAGGGTTAGATTTTTTTCTTTTTTCTTTTTTTTAATCATTTCAGATAATGGTTGAAGAAGTGAGTCTTTAGTCGACGGCGAAAGATTGGACGGGATTCGGCTGTCCTAACTGGGATGGGTAGTTCATTCCACCATTGTGGGGCAAGGACTGAGAATAGGTGGCTTCTCTTTGATGACCCTCCGGGAGCTTGGATAGGAGTAGATCTGAGGTGGCCAGAAGATGCAGAGCGTAGGGGTCTTGAGGGTGTGTAGTTAGAGACCATTGACCGGAGGTAGGCGGGAGCGGTTCCCTTTGCCGCACGGTATGCTAGGTCGAGGGCCTTGAAGCGGATACGTGCAGCAATGGGGAGCCAGTGCAGGTCCCTAAGAAGTGGGGTGACATGGGCCGACTTCGGTAGGTTTGAGATCAGGCGGGCCGCTGCATTTTGAATGAGTTGAAGAGGCTTGGTGGCAGTGGCCGGGAGGCCAGCTAGCAGTGCGTTGCAGTAGTCGAGGCGGGAGATTACTGTTGATTGGACGAGGAGTTTGGTGGCTTCTTTTGTCAGGAAGGGGCGTATCCTTCTGACGTTGCTCAGGAGGAATCTGCAGGTTCTGGTTGTCGCTGCGATGTGAGCAGAGAAGTTCAACTGGTCGTCGAGGACAACACCAAGGTTCTTGGCGGTCGGCGACGCGGTCACAGCTGCATTCTCGACTGTAATGGAGAGGTCGGTCAGGGGGGAGGATTTGGCCGGCAGGTGGAGCACTGCTGTTTTGCTTAGGTTCAGTTTGAGGTGGTTGGTCGTCATCCAGGCGGAGATGTCGGACAGACAGGTCGAGATCCGCTCAGAGACGTGGATATCTGAGGGAGGGAAGGAGAGGAAGAGTTGAGTATCATCGGCATAACAATGATATGAGAAGCCATGAGACGTGATAATGTTACCCAGTGATTTAGTGTAGAGGGAGAAGAGAAGGGGTCCTGCAATGGTAATTTCCTCATACAGTAACCCCTGTGATAGACTGCAGTATAGTGCTTGTGTTTTTATGAACGATTATTTGATTATTTGATAGGGATGCCCCGATCACGTTTTCTGCCACCGATACCGATCACCGATCGTCTATGAGCCATATCGGTCGATACAGTGCAGATACCGATCGTTTTTGGTTTTATAATTTTTTTTTCTTTTTAAATATATACTTTTTTTATATATAAAATATATATATTATATAATTATACTTGTAGTTGTATTATCTGCGAGACATCGCCACCACGCAACAAGTCAAAATGCTTGCTATCTGCAAACAGCTCCACTGTCTGTGTGTATACTCTGACTAACAGGGTCTGAAACGTATAAGATGTTCGCAGTGTTATGAAGCATGATAGCTAATTAGCCAACAGCTGCAAAAACGAATAATGTCAATTATGTTATAAGACATTGATATCAGGAGCTATCTGTAGCTACTGCTAGCTGGCTAGATACCGTTAGACAATGCATGTATTAAACTAAAGTGAACTATTTAGTTTACTGGGTAATTTCATTTAAACAGTGAGCTAACGTGAGCTAACGTTAGCTACCTAGCTAACGGAGCTGCTCATGCAGACTATTGCCGGAGCTTGTTGATATCAGGAGCTATCAGTAGCTAGCCAGCTACAGTAGATACCGTTAGACAATGCATCCTGCATTAAACTAAAGTGAACTATTTAGTTTACTGGGTCATTTCGTTTAAACAGTGAGCTAACGTGAGCTAACGTTACCTACCTAGCTAACAGAGCTGCTCATGCAGACTATTGGCAGAGCTTGTTGACATGATGGGTCTGGGAGGGGGAGGGGCAGTGCACTGCAGCAGCAGCTGTGTGCCTGAGAGAGAAGTCAGCGAGTGAGAATTGGATCATGTTTTCCGCGTGTCTTTGATCGGTTTTCACGATCTGCGAAAATAAAGCATTATTGGAATTCACCAATCTCATATTTATACTGATTATCGGCCGATACCGATCACTGGCCGATCGATCGGGGCATCCCTATTATTTGAAGTTTAATTGTTACAGTAAAGAAAAATACATACAGTAAAGCTCTGGGCCCTCATTTATTAACACTTCTTAGAAAGTGTTCTATATCATACGTAAGCACAGAATTTAGAATGTGTGCACGGACAGAAATATTGGGATTTATCAACCGTGCGTACACAGGTCCTACGCTCCTCCGTGTTGATAAATACCTCTTTGTTCTACCGTCAATGCTCGTGCATGATTATCCATATATGGTCATGAAACACCCCCCATGGTATGTGAAATAATGGACTGACCCGAGCGGAACTCTGAGAAACTTCACGGGAGATTGTTCATGGAGGCGCTGCCGAACCAAGAAGACACAACCCGTGTTATGGGATAAAGAAGACTCCCTAAGACCATTGCTGCAATTCTGCCTGGACAGCTCAAAATACTAATAAAGACCGTTCGTTGACCACTGTTTGGCGTTGGTGGTGTGTCATTATAACTGTGCTGTAATATGAATGCCTTTATTAGTTGTGTTCGATTGGCTATAATATGATTTTTAGAGGCATCTATTTTGTTGTCGGTATTAGCCTCTAAAATAGAATAGATGCCTCTAAAAATCATATACTATTAGGTAGCCTATATGAATTACATATAATAGCAGCCATAGCCTACATTATGCAACAGTAACTTGCGCATATATAATAGCACAATGCACAGCCCTGCGAACCCTGCACAGTAAACTAACTTGATCATTAATCTAGCTGTTGTATCTTTACGCTTATGAAAACATTAAATAATATTTTTCATTGCATTAATAGCCTATATTCTCAAATGGCATTTAATGGCTAATCCGACTCCTCGTCGCTATCCTCGCGGACGGACCAGTGTATACCTTATATCATATTCCTATTCATATTCATATAATAGTTTACTCTATCAGCATACCAGCATGTAATACGTTCTTTGTTAGAACTCAACTCGTTATTATTTTGCGCATAGATTGCAGAAATACAGGAACGTTTTGATTTATATTAAAAGGCTTTGACATTGTAAAACTAAATACGTGGAATTCTGTAAGCATAATTGTTGAGGAGCCACAAAGTGATCCTTTTATTTTGACATCCTGTTCTCTCTGTCACTTGTATGATGTAAAGGATTAAGCATATGTTTATTGTATATATCTGTTTTAAATCTAAGCATATTATAACAGGACGAGTAGGCCTCTGATCTAAGCACCAAATGCGCACTGAAAATCAGTGATTTATGAAGAAATTATGATTATTAATTAATTATTATAATTAATATTATTATTAATACATATTATTATTATGTATTCTTTCCCCCTACTTGTGTAAAACTGTAAGAACTATAGACTATAAAACTGTAACTTGTGTAAACTACCATATCTTGTGTAGCCCTGGAGACTGGATATAACTAAGGGGCCTCTCTTACCGTTCGTGAAGCCAGGAATGTGACCTTGAAGGTGGATCGCTGCTGCATGGTTTTAACCCTTGCAGTTCTGGGGCAGAGAGCCATTATACACTTTAAAAACGACATGTATGATGTGTAAACATATCAATCAGTGTTTAAGTATATGAGTACTGTATTGTACAGGTATATATATATCTGTATATATCTGTATATATATATATAAGCGTATAGGCTATTCATGCTAGAAGGACCATGTATTGTATATTAAAGCAGGGCAATTGTTTCATTCGCCTTTAGGAATGTGCCTATGACCTTGTGGGCCTCTGCTAGCCTACTAGATACAGATGAAGACATAGGGTTTTTCCCAACACAAAGTAATCTGTTACTTCTCCAGTTACTGTGACGACTAGAAGGGGAGGAGGGTTCATCCTTACTGAACTATGTGTTGATTGGCTGGTAGAATGGCATGACTGTATTTTTAGACCAATAATAAGATGTCTTGATATGATGCAGAACCTGGGTATATAAAGCCTGGCTCGCTCGCTCCGGGTTAGATTTTTTGAGATCGAGATTTTTGTAGCCCCAGGCCTAGCTGAGCGGTGTAATGGAGCTAGCCTGGGTATTTTTCAGAGTGGAGTCCCTAGGCCATTACTCTGTTTTTTAGATGCAAAGAGCTATGCTATGCTTGAGAGAGATGTTTTGTTTTTATATTATTATCACTGGATTGGACATTTCCAAGACAGAATCTTTGTAACTTACTTTTTCTAATTAAAAAAACAACTTTGTTAAAATACTTTTACCAATTCTTGGACTGCTTTCATTCGTGCTGTTCTATCACAATGTGTCACGACGCTGGCCGCGCCCTGCTCTTATCTGAGGTATCACGGTATACTATATTCTGGAAGCCATGCAGATTAAATCAATTGCTGGTTACTGCTTTTAGCTAAAGTTATATAAAGGATATAATATATATAATATATATATATATCACTATTTGTTGCTTGCAAGCGCCAGTGTCTCTAGATGTGACGGCCCTATTGGGTTTTGTGGGGATTTGAGAGTCTGGCCACTGCAGGGCCGGACGATCGCTCCACGGAGTTATGGGTCTATCAAACTGATTGGAGGTTCTGGAGCTTGCAAATGATTATTGCTATTATTACGCTAATATTACACTATTAGCAGTAGTAATACTTATTAAAAGAGTACGGTACCGCGGCACGGTGGTGTAGTGGTTAACACTGTCGCCTCACAGCAAGAAGGTCCAGGGTTCGAATCCCGCTTGGGGACCAGGTTTCCATGATGCCAGTTACCCAGGTGGGGTATCTCCCAGGCCTTTCTGTGTGGAGTTTGCATGTTCTCCCCGTGCTCGCAAGGGTTTCCCCCCCCGATAAGATAAACCCAATGGAAAAACATGCACAACAACAAGATCGCTAACGCTGTGGCGTCCTTGACGAAGACGGACAGGAGCACTTGGATTGGTCCCCTGGCGCGGCTCACGTGGCGCCTGTCTGCTCCCGGCTGCCCTTGGGGGGGAAGGACGACGGGATGGGTTAATCGCAGATACGCATTGTATGCATGGTTCGCATGTGTGCCAAATGGTGACCTCGGAGCAGGTCCTAAATTATTATTATTATTATTATTAGTAATATCATCAGGCTTACAAATGATTAGCATTTTAGGCTTTTCCTAAAATGATGATGATGGTGATGATAATGATAATGATGATAATATAATTATTATTATTATTATTATAGGCAAGGAGATTTCCCAGACATACATTCGGTTTATTACAAATAAAGAAGAGGTTAACAACTCTTCTGCGCTTATATGTCATATGAACTGGATAAAATTAACTAGTGACTATGAAGTAAGCGTGATTAGGATTAGTAATTGACCCGAGAACTTGGCGAGTTTAGCACCTCGCTGGGGGATATCGGGCGGCCACAGGGTTCTATCTCGAGTAGGTGATTGAGATAGATAGAGACACCCGTAGGCTCTTATCATGGCGTCCCTGAGTTCGGGCTGAGATCGGTATGGGATAACAGCCAAATAAAATAAAATAGAATATATAGACGTGAGTTTAAACATTACTTGAAAGTGCTCTTATCAGCACCTAGGAAGTCATAACCTTCCGCTTTAGAATGCGCCAGACAAAGGATATTGATCTGTATGGCCCTCAGAGGAAAGCAGTGGCAAATTAAAAGGCATCTGCGTTTTTGTGGGCATTGCTGGTGGAGCGGTTAAGGCCGCAAAGTTGGACTAAAAAAAAGAAAGAAAAGAAAACCCCCTCTCTAATGTCTGGAGACGGCTTAAAGAGACACCAGCGCAATCATACAGGCAAAGTCCTGCTACTGTGACGGAAGTGGAACCAGCAACTGTGTGTCTGGCAGTTTAAAGAGACATCAGCGCAGTCATACAGGCTGGCATTGTCGGCTAACGAGCCAGTGCTAACTGGAAGCTAACTGGCCCGAGTCTACAGGAGGCTACCTAGCCAGAGTCTACAGGAGGCTACATAGCCGGAGTCTACAGGAGGCTACATGGCCCTAGCCAACTGGGAGCTAACTGGCCCTAGCCAACTGGGAGCTAACTGGCTCTAGCCAACTGGGAGCTAACTGGCCCTAGCCAACTGGGAGCTAACTGGCCCTAGCCAACTGGGAGCTAACTGGCTCTAGCCAACTGGGAGCTAACTGGCTCTAGCCAACTGGGAGCTAACTGGCCCTAGCCAACTGGGAGCTAACTGGCTCTAGCTAACTGGAAGTGAACTGGCCCTAGCCAAACAGGAGCTAACAGCCGGCTAACGAGCCAGAGCTAACTGGAAGTGAACTGGCCCTAGCCAATTGGGAGCTAACAGCCGGCTAACGAGCCAGAGCTAACTGGAAGTGAACTGGCCCTAGCCAAACAGGAGCTAACAGCCGGCTAACGAGCCAGAGCTAACTAGAAGTGAACTGGCCCTAGCCAAACAGGAGCTAACAGCCAGCTAACGAGCCAGAGCTAACTGGAAGTGAACTGGCCCTAGCCAACTGGGAGCTAACTGGCCCTAGCCAACTGGGAGCTAACTGGCTCTAGCCAACTGGGAGCTAACTGGCCCTAGCCAACTGGGAGCTAAGTGGCTCTAGCCAACTGGGAGCTAACTGGCTCTAGCCAACTGGGAGCTAACTGGCCCTAGCCAACTGGGAGCTAACTGGCTCTAGCCAACTGGGAGCTAACTGGCTCTAGCCAACTGGGAGCTAACTGGCCCTAGCCAACTGGGAGCTAACTGGCTCTAGCTAACTGGAAGTGAACTGGCCCTAGCCAAACAGGAGCTAACAGCCGGCTAATGAGCCAGAGCTAACTAGAAGTGAACTGGCCCTAGCCAAACAGGAGCTAACAGCCGGTTAACGAGCCAGAGCTAACTGGAAGTGAACTGGCCCTAGCCAATTGGGAGCTAACAGCCGGCTAACGAGCCAGAGCTAACTGGAAGTGAACTGGCCCTAGCCAAACAGGAGCTAACAGCCGGCTAACGAGCCAGAGCTAACTAGAAGTGAACTGGCCTTAGCCAAACAGGAGCTAACAGCCGGCTAACGAGCCAGAGCTAACTGGAAGTGAACTGGCCCTAGCCAATTGGGAGCTAACAGCCGGCTAACGAGCCAGAGCTAACTGGAAGTGAACTAGCCCGAGCTAACAGCAGGCTAAAGTAGCCGGAGCTAACAGCAGACGCTAGCTCATGAGAAGCTGGCACATGAGACGCTAGCTCAGGAGAAGCTAGCACAAGAGACGCTAGCTCAGGAGAAGCTAGCACAAGAGATGCTAGCTCAAGAGGTGCTAGCACAAGAGATGCTAGCTCAAGAGAAGCTGGCACAAGAGATGCTAGCTCAAGAGAAGCTAGCACAAAAGAAGCTAGCACAAGAGACGCTAGCACAGAAGATGCTAGCCCATGAGACGCTAGCTCAACAGATGCTAGCTCAAAAGAAGCTGGCGCAGAAGATGCTAGCACAGCAGATGCTAGTGCAACAGACGCTAGCTCAGAAGAAGCTGGCGCAACAGACACTAGCTCAAGAGATGCTAGCACAAGAGACGCTAGCACAGGAGATGCTAGCTCAAAAGAAGTTGGCGCAGCAGATGCTAGCACAGCAGATGCTAGTGCAACAGACGCTAGCTCAGGAGAAGCTGGCGCAACAGACGCTAGCTCAGGAGAAGCTAGCACAAGAGAAGCTAGCACAAGAGACGCTAGCACAGAAGATGCTAGCCCATGAGGCGCTAGCTCAACAGTTGCTAGCTCAAAAAAAACTGGCGCAGAAGATGCTAGCACAGCAGATGCTAGTGCAACAGATGCTAGCTCAAAAGAAGCTGGCGCAGAAGATGCTAGCACAGCAGATGCTAGTGCAACAGACGCTAGCTCAGGAGAAGCTGGCGCACCAGACGCTAGCTCAAGAGATGCTAGCACAAGAAACGCCAGCACAGGAGATGCTAGCTCAAAAGAAGCTGGCGCAGAAGATGCTAGCACAGCAGATGCTAGTGCAACAGACGCTAGCTCAGGAGAAGCTGGCACAGGTAGCTCAGAAGAAACTGGCGTACAGAAACCAGACATGGTTTGGTCCCTCGGGAACACCAAGGGAAGCAGTGAGTCACTCAGACCAGAGGGCTCAAATTACGTGGCCCCGGTCAGGACAAGGGAGGATATATGAGGAAACACCAGATACTCGGCCTCCAAACCCAGAGAAAGAAGGCTCAGGGGGTTTCACTAACCCTGAAAGCCCTGAGCTCCACTCCACCTGTGCAAGACACACCCAGATGGGGGTAGCACGGGAACACGGTCAGGACCCAGGAGTTGGTCACCATCAGGGACAGATCCTGAATGCACCATGCCTCATAGAAACAGGCCGAGCACTGCCTGCTCCCACTCCCATGTATATGGATAAGAGGGCACCGCCCTCAATGAGAGTTCCCTCTGGACACGAAATGGGGGGATTTACACCCAAAGAACTCCCTAAACCTGGAACAGGAGAGAAACCTTACTGCTGTGACCAGTGTGGAAAGACCTTCACGGCGAAGGCATACCTTAAACAACACCACATGGTACACACAGAAGAGAGACCATACTGCTGTGACCCGTGTGGGAAGAGCTTCAAGAGAAAGTCAGAACTTAAACGACACCACATGATACACACAGGAGAGAAACCTTACTACTGTGACCAGTGTTACATGAGCTTCAAGAGAAAGGAAGAGCTTAAAAAACACAGATGGCGGAAACAGCCATGCAAGGTGCCAACCTGCTTAACGGGAGCAGTCAGGGGTTATGTGTCTTGCTCAAGAACACTTCGACACACTACCTGGGATGAGCTGGAATCGAAGCGGGATGATTCCATTCTCTTTGGCCCAGAGGAGGAGGATGGCGACATTCAGATCGGGGATCAGAACCCGAGGGTCCTACTAATCACCCCAAAGTACCAGAAAATACCAGAAACTACCAGAAACTACCCCAAAATACCCCAAAGTATACCCCAAAATACCAGAAACTACCCCAAAATACCCCAAAGTATACCCCAAAATACCAGAACCTACCCCAAAATACCCCAAAATACCAGAAAATACCAGAAAATACCAGAAACTACCCCAAAATACCCCAAAGTATACCCCAAAATACCAGAAACTACCCCAAAATACCAGAAACTACCAGAAAATACCAGAAAATACCCCAAAATACCCCAAAGTATACCCCAAAATACCAGAAACTATGCCAAAATACCCCAAAATACCCCAAAGTATACCCCAAAATACCAGAAACTACCCCAAAATATCCCAAAATACCAGAAAATACCAGAAACTACCAGAAACTACCCCAAAGTATACCCCAAAATACCAGAAACTACCCCAAAATACCCCAAAATACCAGAAAATACCAGAAAATACCAGAAACTACCCCAAAATACCCCAAAGTATACCCCAAAATACCAGAAACTACCCCAAAATACCCCAAAATCCCAGAAACTACCAGAAACTACCCCAAAATACCCCAAAGTATACCCCAAAATACCAGAAACTACCCCAAAATACCCCAAAATACCATAAAATACCAGAAACTACCCCAAAATACACCCCAAAATACCAGAAACTACCCCAAAATACCCAAAAATACCAGAAAATACCAGAAACTACCCCAAAATACCACAAAGTATACCCCAAAATACCAGAAACTACCCCAAAATACCCCAAAGTATACCCCAAAATACCAGAAACTACCCCAAAATATCCCAAAATACCAGAAACTACCAGAAACTACCAGAAACTACCCCACAATACCCCAAAGTATACCCCAAAATACCAGAAACTACCCCAAAATACCCCAAAATACCAGAAAATACCAGAAAATACCAGAAACGACCCCAAAATACCCCAAAGTATACCCCAAAATACCAGAAACGACCCCAAAATACCCCAAAGTATACCCCAAAATACCAGAAACGACCCCAAAATACCCCAAAATACCAGAAAATACCAGAAACTACCCCAAAATACCCCAAAGTATACCCCAAAATACCAGAAACTACCCCAAAATACCAGAAAATACCAGAAAATACCAGAAACTACCCCAAAATACCCCAAAGTATACCCCAAAATACCAGAAAATACCCCAAAATACCAGAAAATACCAGAAAATACCAGAAACTACCCCAAAATACCCCAAAGTATACCCCAAAATACCAGAAACTACCCCAAAATACCCTAAAATACCCCAAAGTACCAGAAAATACCAGAAAATACCCCAAAATACCCCAAAGTATACCCCAAAGTACCAGAAAATACCCCAAAATACCCCCAAAGTACCAGAAAATACCAGAAAATACCCCAAAATACCCCAAAGTACCCCAAATAGTGTGTAATAGTAGTAATAGTGTGTAATAGTGTAATAGTGTGTAATAGTGTAATAGTGTAATAGTGTGATAGTGTCTAATAGTGTAATAGTGTGTAATAGTGTAATAGTGTAATAGTGTGTAATAGTGTAATAGTGTGTAATAGTGTAATAGTGTGTAATAGTGTAATAGTGTAATAGTGTGTAATAGTGTAATAGAGTGTAATAGTGTAATAGTGTGTAATAGTGTAATAGTGTAATTTTGTGTAATAGTGTGTATTAGTGTAATAGTGTAATAGTGTGTAATAGTGTAATAGTGTGTAATAGTGTAATAGTGTAATAGTGTGTAATAGTGTAATAGTGTGTAATAGTGTAATAGTGTAATAGTGTGTAATAGTGTAATAGTGTAATAGTGTGTAATAGTGTAATAGTGTGTAATAGTGTGTAATAGTGTAATAGTGTGCTATTGTAATAGTGTAATAGTGTGTAATAGTGTAATAGTGTGATAGTGTAATAGTGTGTAATAGTGTAATAGTGTAATAGTGTGTAATAGTGTAATAGTGTGTAATAGTGTAATAGTGTGTAATAGTGTAATAGTGTGATAGTGTAATAGTGTGTAATAGTGTAATAGTGTAATAGTGTGTAATAGTGTAATAGTGTAATAGTGTGTAATAGTGTAATAGTGTGTAATAGTGTAATAGTGTGTAATAGTGTGCGTGTGTGTGTGTGTGTGTGTGTCTGCGCGTGTGCGTGTGTGTATGTGTGTGTGTGTCTCCACATTATGGCTGTAGTGACTGAGGCACTCTGTACTCTGGCTGCATCCAGGAAGGGATTAACGCAGTAAAGGTTTAGTGAGACAAAGAATGAGACATAAAAAACGTAGAGGGCTCAGGAGGTAGAGCCGAGCGCTCATCTGGTTAATCAGAAGATTCCCGGTTCGATTCCGGCTCCTCCCGGCGGCGTGTCCGAGTGTCCTTGAGCAAGACACTTAAGCCCTGCTCCTCCCGGTGAGCAGATTGGCACTTGGCATGGTCGCCTCCGCCGTCAGTGTGTGAGTGAATGTGAGGCATAAATTGTAAAGCACTTTGGATAAAAGAGCTATATAAATTGCTCCTTCTCCCCCTCTTCTCCCTCCCTCTCTCTCTCTCTCTATCCATCTTTCTCTCTCCCTCCCTCCCTCTCTCTCCCTTCTTCTCTCTCTCTCTCCCCGTTCTCTCTCTCCCCCTTCTCTCTCTCCATCTATCCCCCTTCTCTCTCTCTCTCTCCATCTCCCTCTATCCCCCTTCTCTCTCTCTCCATCTCCCCCCCCCCTCTCTCTCTCTCTCCATCTCCCTCTATCCCCCTTCTCTCTCTCCATCCCCCTCTCTCTCTCTCTCTCTCTCTCTCTCTCTCTCTCTCTCTCTCTCTCTCTCTCTCTCTCTCTCTCTCTCTCTCTCTCTCTATATCTCTCTCTCCCCCCCTGGTTGGTTTCCCTTGTTCCACAGCTCCTCCATCAAGATGCCATACAAGTTGGAATCCATCATGAGTGCTAGAGACCCAGACACACACACACACACACACACACGTACACACACACACACACACGCACACGCACACGCGCACACACACACACGCACATGCACGCACACACACACACACGCACACTATTACACACTATTACACACTATTACACTATTACACACTATTACACTATTACACTATTACACACTATTACACTATTACACACTATTACACTATTACACACTATCACACTATTACACTATTACACACTATTACACTATTATACACTATTACTTCTATTACACTATTACACTATTACACACTATTTGGGGTACTTTGGGGTATTTTGGGGTATTTTCTGGTATTTTCTGGTACTTTGGGGTATTTTGGGGTATTTTCTGGTACTTTGGGGTATACTTTGGGGTATTTTGGGGTACTTTGGGGTATTTTGGGGTATTTTCTGGTATTTTCTGGTACTTTGGGGTATAATTTGGGGTATTTTAGGGTATTTTGGGGTAGTTTCTGGTATTTTGGGGTATACTTTGGGGTATTTTGGGGTAGTTTCTGGTATTTTCTGGTATTTTGGGGTAGTTTGGGGTAGTTTCTGGTATTTTGGGGTATACTTTGGGGTAGTTTCTGGTATTTTGGGTTATTTTCTGGTATTTTGGGGTATTTTGGGGTAGTTTCTGGTATTTGGGGGTATACTTTGGGGTATTTTGGGGTAGTTTCTGGTATTTTCTGGTATTTTGGGGTAGTTTCTGGTATTTTGGGGTATACTTTGGGGTATTTTGGGGTCGTTTCTGGTATTTTGGGGTAGTTTCTGGTATTTTGGGGTATACTTTGGGGTATTTTGGGGTATTTTGGGGAAGTTTCTGGTATTTTGGGGTATACTTTGGGGTATTTTGGGGTATTTTCTGGTATTTTCTGGTATTTTGTGGTATTTTGGGGTAGTTTCTGGTATTTTGGGGTATACTTTGGGGTATTTTGGGGTAGTTTCTGGTATTTTCTGGTATTTTCTGGTACTTTGGGGTGATTAGTAGGACCCGAACCCGAGGCCACAGATGACACCTTCACGTGAAACTGAGTCTGAGCCTGAAGATGATGGGGAGCTAAGTACCTCTGAAACTGAACACAGTTCTGATTACTCAACATCTTCACCAAAATACCACTATTTAACGCAGTCCAAAAGGTTTTGCAAACAAGCTTCCGAAAGGCCTGTGAACAATGTGCGCTGGTAAGGGGGACACAACCTGGATAAAAGCACCCGGTGCCTCGTCCAGGTGACTAACCTACTGTGGCACGGACTGTCACGGAATCACCCCGAACGGGTCCCTACGGATCACAGACCTCTGTATCGCCCCGGCGATGTCACCTACACCCTTGGGCCGAAGGAGGGCCAGAGGGAATGCAGAGCCATCATCTGCCAGGCATGTTATATCGAATACGGACCCCGTACAGTGCTGGCAGCGTACCCTCCTATGACTACACAGTTAGCATCCAGGTGCGGATGCTCATGGCTGGGCTATGCTCTGGCCAAATGCAAAGACCATGCAGAAGTAAAACTAAGTTCAGGAATATACCTGACAAAAGGCAGCGGTAACCTACTGGCAGCCAGATGCGCAGGATGGTCACGAGACCAGTTATATACGATGGTAGTCTGTCAAAAAAAAATTAAACGTTAGATTTACATAACGGCACTTGACATTCAGCTCATCTTTCGAGAGGAATAATGTATAGATTTTAGGTATACTTTGTAAATATGTCTGTCTTTTCTTTAAACCAGAGTAAAGAGGACGAAAAAATTTGTAATCTATTTCATTCAAGGCAAAGGGGATTGCCTGACAGCAACCATTTGGTATGTTACACCTGTACCAACCATATCAGCTGCATGAGATGTACACTCACCAGTGCCTATGGATACAAATTGAGACTCTGCAAACTCTCATCAAGCTTAGCACCTTGACGTGGGGGGACAGAGCGAGCATCAGGGTCTCTATATCCGACCGGCCTATCAGATTTGTGGGGACTTGGAAGCTTCAGCATACAGGACGCTCTGGTGCTTAGGCGGCCAAGTCACTGGTTTATAGGTCTGTCAAAACGGATCGGAGGTTCTGGGGCTTAGAACATCCGTGAGTTGGGCTTTATACTAATTGAATAGGTATTAACAGCTAAGAGAATATGAACTTAAATGACTGCTGTCAGGTGCCTCTGGAGTAAAATGTATTACAGATTTGAGTCAAAACCTAAGTAGAAAGCTCTACTCACGACTAGCAACCTAAAAAAAGGCTTAAGGTCATACTCGAGTAGAAAGCTCTACTCGGGAATATCACACTTCAGTAGAAAGCTCTATTTTTGTTATTGAAGTAATGTTTACTCGCGACTAAAAGGTAACGTAATGTTTACCTAAAGTCAAAACCTAAGTAGAAAGCTCTACTAGCGACTAGCGACCTAAAAAAAGGCTTAAAGTCACACTCGAGTAGAAAGCTCTACTCGGGAATATCACACTTCAGTAGAAAGCTCTACTTTGTGATTATCACCCTACGGAAGGATCAGTCTTTCACACTCCAGTAGAAAGCTCTACTTTATGATTAGCACCCTACAGAAGGATCAGTCTCTCACACTCGAGTAGAAAGCTCTACTCGGGAATATCACACTTCAGTAGAAAGCTCTACTGTGTGATTATCACCCTACGGAAGGATCAGTCTCTCACCCTCCAGTAGAAAGCTCTACTTTGTGATTAGCACCCTACAGAAGGATCAGTCTCTCACACTCGAGTAGAAAGCTCTACTCGGGAATATCACACTTCAGTAGAAAGCTCTACTTTGTGATCAGCACCCTACGGAAGGATCTGTCTTTCACACTCGAGTAGAAAGCTCTACTCGGGAATATCACACTTCAGTAGAAAGCTCTACTTTGTGATTAGCACCCTACGGAAGGATCCGTCTCTCACACTTCAGTAGAAAGCTCTACTTTGTGATTATCACCCTACGGAAGGATCAGTCTCTCACACTCGAGTAGAAAGCTCTACTCGGGAATATCACACTTCAGTAGAAAGCTCTACTTTGTGATTAGCACCCTACGGAAGGATCCGTCTCTCACACTTCAGTAGAAAGCTCTACTTTGTGATTAGCACCCTACGGAAGGATCAGTCTCTCACACTCGAGTAGAAAGCTCTACTCGTGACCAGCAGAACACGGTGTGCAGAGCTCAAATGGAAGCATGGCCACCACACTACCGTAATGGGAAGAGACCTCACTGTTGTAGTGCTTACGTCAGAACACAAGAGGAGACCTCCGTGTTGTAGCACGTCGGTACAAGAGAAGAGACCTCACTGTTGTAGTGCTTACGTCAGAACACAAGAGGAGACCTCCGTGTTGTAGCACGTCGGTACAAGAGAAGAGACCTCACTGTTGTAGTGCTTACGTCAGAACACAAGAGGAGACCTCCGTGTTGTAGCACGTCGGTACAAGAGAAGAGACCTCACTGTTGTAGTGCTTACGTCAGAACACAAGAGGAGACCTCCGTGTTGTAGCACGTCGGTACAAGAGAAGAGACCTCACTGTTGTAGTGCTCACGTCAGAACACAAGGAGACCGACAGTACAGTTCAAACCGGAAGGATCAGAACCTGCCCTATCTCAGGCCAGGAGCATTCTTAGACGGGGGGGCTGTCCCCCGGAGTCGGTGGACGACGCAGCAAGTAGCAAACAGGAGTATACTGATCCAGATCAGGACTCAGAAATGGAGGAAGACCGGGATAGGTCAAGCTCCAGAGCATCCTCAAGGTCCTCATCTAGGTCAAGATCTAGGGAGATAGTTCAGTACCCAAGGGGCGAACCTCCTAGACCTCGGAATGAGAGAGCTAAACCGGCCAAACTGAGACCTATCAGCAAGGGGCCTCCTCTGAAAGGCACCACCTTTCAGTCACTCTCGGGCTCGACCTGGAGCTCAGGATTGGAGGACGTCTCCAACGAAGGTGAAAGAGAATTGGCAGGAGATGAAACAGGGGATATTATGCCCGCACGTGGAGACAGAGAGACATCGGCCTGGACCCAAGTTACAAGGCGACGAGAGCCCAGAATGGGCCTGGAAGATAGAAAAGAGATGAGTCATCTGTGGACTGTATCTGTGATGTCCTGCGTGGCCTACGGACAGGGTCACACGACCAGGCCAACCACGCTTTAATAGAGGACTGCTGCTATAGTTCTCGGGGACCCGTGGGGTCGCCCGAGAAGTGACAATTCGACCTACCTCAAACTACGACAGAGATCCAAGAGGTCAGAGGGGGTGACCATAGAACTATGACATTGTGTTCTTGAGACGGCAACAACTGGGTGCATTGGCCGGGAACAACAGATGCAAGTCTTCCCGCCAGCTACCAAGCAACGACGTGGCCCCTATCCTGTCAGGCCGTCCAGCCAGGGTAGCAGGGAATCAAGATGACAGAGGGGATGTTGAGAGTCACAGCCATCGTGACCCCGCAATTGCCATCCCGTCCCCCCGTACAGACGCCATTAGGACAGTGGAAAGTGACCGACCAGGATGACAGAGGGGGTGTTGAGGAGCCACGAAGTGACCCTTTTATTTTGACATCCTGTTCTCTCTGTCACTTGTATGATGTAAAGGATTAAGCATATGTTTATTGTATATATCTGTTTTAAATCTAAGCATATTATAACAGGACGGGTAGGCCTCTGATCTAAGCACCAAATGCGCACTGAAAGTCAGTGATTTATGAAGAAGTTATGATTATTAATTAATTATTATAATTAATATTATTATTAATACATATTATTATTATGTATTCTTTCTCCCTACTTGTGTAAAACTGTAAGAACTATAGACTATAAAACTGTAACTTGTGTAAACTACCATATCTTGTGTAGCCCTGGAGACTGGATATAACTAAGGGGCCTCTCTTACCGTTCGTGAAGCCAGGAATGTGACCTTGAAGGTGGATCGCTGCTGCATGGTTTTAAGCCATTATACACTTTAAAAACTACATGTATGATGTGTAAACATATCAATCAGTGTTTAAGTATATGAGTACTGTATTGTACAGGTATATATATATATCTGTATATATCTGTATATATATATATAAGCGTATAGGCTATTCATGCTAGAAGGACCATGTATTGTATATTAAAGCAGGGCAATTGTTTCATTCGCCTTTAGGCATGTGCCTATGACCTTGTGGGCCTCTGCTAGCCTACTAGATACAGATGAAGACATAGGGTTTTTCCCAACACAAAGTAATCTGTTACTTCTCCAGTTACTGTGATGACTAGAAGGGGAGGAGGGTTCATCCTTACTGAATTATGTGTTGATTGGCTGGTAGAATGGCATGACTGTATTTTTAGACCAATAATAAGATGTCTTGATATGATGCAGAACCTGGGTATATAAAGCCCGGCTCGCTCGCTCAGGGTTAGATTTTTTGAGATTGAGATTTTTATAGCCCCAGGCCTAGCTGAGCAGTGTAATGGAGCTAGCCTGGGTATTTTTCAGAGTGGAGTCCCTAGGCCAATACTCTGTTTTTTAGATGCAAAGAGCTATGCTATGCTATGCTTGAGAGAGATGTTTTGTTTTTATATTATTATCACTGGATTGGACATTTCCAAGACAGAATCTTTGTAACTTACTTTTTATTTTTATTTTTTTTATCTTTTTCCCCCTCCTTTTTCCTCCGATTTTCTCCCATCCCAATGTTAGTCGTTATGCCAATTCCCAATCCCCTTCCTGGTCGCTGCGCACTTACCCCCCCCTCACAGTCGGTCTGGGAGAGTGGAGGCTACTACGTGCTTCCTCCGACACACGTCCAGCCAATCAACCGCTTCTTTTCACCTGGCAGTGCGGATTCTCACTGAGAGGGCGTAGCGTGTGGAAGGATCACACTATCCCACTTAGATCCTATCCGCGCTTAGCAGGCGCCCCGACCGAACTGTAGGAGTCGCTGTTTACAACGACCCGGACCCACCCCGCCAGCTTCTCCCACCCTCTAATACTGCCAATTGTATTAGTGTGAACGGCCAGCCAAGCTGGTGACAACCCCGGAGCTGTGAGCTGGATTCGAACAGGCAAATCCAGCCGCTCCGGGGTTGGTGACGAACGTTACGCCACCTGGCCGCCAGGTAACTTACTTTTTCTAATTAAAAAAACAACTTTGTTAAAATACTTTTACCAATTTGTGGACTGCTTTCATTCGTGCTGTTCTATCACAATGTGTCACGACGCTGGCCGCGCCCTGCTCTCATCTGAGGTAACACGGTAAGCCATGCAGATTAAATCAATTGCTGGTTACTGCTTTTAGCTAAAGTTATATAAAGGATATAATATATATCACTATTTGTTGCTTGCAAGCGCCAGTGTCTCTAGATGTGACGGGCCTATTGGGTTTTGTGGGGATTTGAGAGTCTGGCCACTGCAGGGCCGGACGATCGCTCCACAGAGTTATGGGTCTATCAAACTGATTGGAGGTTCTGGAGCTTGCAAATGATTATTGCTATTATTACGCTAATATTACACTATTAGCAGTAGTAATACTTATTAAAAGAGTAGTAATATCATCAGGCTTACAAATGATTAGCATTTTAGGCTTTTCCTAAAATGATGATGATGGTGATGATAATGATAATGATGATAATATAATTATTATTATTATAGGCAAGGAGTTTTCCCAGACATAGGTTTATTACAAACAAAGAAGAGGTTAACAACTCTTCTACGCTTATATGTCATATGAACTGGACTATGAAGTAAGCGTAATTAGGATTAGTAATTGACCCGAGAACTTGGCGAGTTTAGCACCTCGCTGGGGGATATCGGGCGGCCACAGGGTTCTATCTCGAGTAGGT
Organism: Notolepis coatsorum; assembly: GCF_963971535.1. Classification (NCBI taxonomy): domain Eukaryota; kingdom Metazoa; phylum Chordata; class Actinopteri; order Aulopiformes; family Paralepididae; genus Notolepis; species Notolepis coatsorum. Next base: position 147,559,442 of record NC_140170.1, read on the forward strand.
GATTGAGATAGATAGAGACACCCGTAGGCTCTTATCAATAATACAAGTCATATCACCAACACGATATATGCTCTGTGTCCAGAGCATGTATGCTTTTCATTCATTTAAGACACATTATTGCAAGGGTTTTGTAATACACATACACTCTCTGTTCTCATTGCAATGCGTTTTTTTCTTCTTTCTTATACAGTAGGAAGGGGGAAGAACACTATATCGTGGGTGTTCATATGACTTGTATTCTGCTTACAGCTTCGAAATTCCACTTGTTTCGTTTAACGTAAAGCCTTTTAAATATAATCAAAACGTTCCCGTGTTTCTGCGGTCTGTGCGCAAAATAATAACGAGTTGAGCTACGCGGAGCGCAGTCAGTCAGTACACCCTGTATATTCCGATAACGCTATATAAACCATGCTGCATTCATTCGGAGAGAAAGACCTATTATTCCAAATGCTATTCATAGGGTTTTGACCATAATTACACTACTGTTGCTATTTTACAATGAACTATAATGAATTACGGTTCATACAGAACACGCCAGTGTTGAAACTAATGCACAGAAGCTTATTTCCTTGTTGTAATAATATATTCTACCAACGGGCGCCAGCTACGCATGCTCCGAGCTGTGCGTAAATATACGCACAAAGTCAAGCACAAGTTCAAATTGATAAGTCCCACACTTTGCTTAGAAATGATCGTACGCAGGGGTTACGCACATATCTGTGCGTACGCAACATTGATAAATGAGGGCCCTGGATTTTACAGTAAAAACAAAAACAGTTACAGCAAACAAACTATTGTAAAAAATGCTAAGAAAAAATTAAATAATACGACTTCATGGTGCTCAAGCAGCATCTTGCCTCTCCTCGGCATTTGGCCAAAGAATTTCATCGACGTCACATCTGACCGCCATGTCTACAAGTGCCCTCTCCTGCTGCACAGAGAGAAGACGGCCACATCCTCCACTTGGTGGTGCTCGTTCAGTTCTAATGTACAGTAAAGATAACAATTACAAAAATAATTCACACCCACACCTTTAGTATTTATGAAATATACTGTAACAGACAACAATTACTTTACTTTACTGTACAGTAAATTACACATATTGACTTACCGATTATCTCTCTTACTGTAAAAAATCGTATAATGGATGCCACCGTTGACCTGTTCAGGTTTGGCTGCACCACCCTGCCAGCTTCAGCCAGTGTTAGACCTCGGTTTACTGTATTACGTGGTCAACAATTGTGGTTATAATTTCATTTGAGGCAGATGTTTTTCTGCCTCCTTGGCCACGTCCACGACCCCGTCCACGACCCTGTCTTTCGTTGCCAACCTCAGTTGCACCAACTTGCTCCATGTTGCTCCTTTCTTCAGGTTTAGAAGCAGCCTTTTATGTAGTGGTGAAGAGATTATCAATTGTATTGCAATGCTACTCACCTGGGCAAGGTTGTTGAAGGTAATGAGACATTAGTACAAACACCTGTTGAATTGATTTAGTGATCTGCCTGTGTAGCAATAAGCAATTGAACATTGATGTAGTATTAGGTGGCTGTATTCTGACACTGGAGCATATGATTTAGAGTTTGGCACTTTGTATTACAGTTTTTACGACAGCTTTGATGCATTTTGCAGATCAGAGTTTCAATGTGCAAAACTCTTAACACAGAATGCTATACTGCTCATTTTGGGTTCAAAATGCAATATAGCATGCAAAATAAAAATACCAGTGTCAAATCAGAGAATAGTATATGCAAAAGCGTATAACAGCACCAACACATTAGATATTTCCAACAATTAGTGAACAACTGAACCAAATTAGATTATATGTCCTGCAAATGTGTATCATAGTGTCAGAACAGTGGATATGTTGATCTTTGAAGTTTAATTATTGGTGCACTTTTCAAATACAATGGTCATTATCAAATAATGCGGTCAAACACAATATACTTGTTACCAAAATAGACTATGCAATGGTCATTTCCTCATAACCCCTGTGATAGACTGCAGTATAGTACTGCAGTACTTCCTGCTTTCCTGCTGTCGGACGTTTTTTTCCTATTGCTACCTTAACATTATAATTAATTATTGATTCAACTCTAAATACTCAGTATGTTAACTTCCAGTTCCTATAATGGTACTTCTCTGAACTTTTAATCTATATTACTCCGATTTATGACCATAGTGCATCGTCGAAAAAAGACTAGCGTAACAGGATTTCTCCATGGGCGAAGGGAGACGAAGGGAGGTGAAGGGAGTCTCTGTCTTGTCTAAACACCTGGAGGCGAGGATATTTCATAAAGAGAGAGTACCCTAGACCCCGGTTGTGAAGCGAAGGACAACAAGGCCCACCATCACCAGCTAAGTGTTTAGCCTAGCCTAGCCGAGCCGAGCCGAGCCGAGCCGAGCCGAGCCGAGCCAAACACACACAGTATGTCTCCATGACGAGACGGCTGTGGGCACCTAAAGAAGATTGCACCGCTAGAAACGAGGATACGCTTCCACAGTTATGACTCGACAATCCAATGGACTCCGGTTGTGAAGGTACAGTACCAGCGAAGGACAACAAACCCCACCAGCTAAGTGACACTGTCGGTAATGAAAATGCCCCCTGGAATAGGCATGGGGCAAAGCCGGAAAAAAAATCTATCCTTGGCAGAATTACGATGCCTGAAACGGCAAATATCAAGCGCCCAGAAATAAACTCAGCAACTGGCTGGCCCTCTTTATCAACAAGCCAACCAGCTAAAATGGCTAATGTAGCTAATGCTAATGCAAAAATAGTGGAAAGGGACCCAGGCTTTAAACTGCGCCCTAAGAGAGGGAACCTCTCCCTGAGAGAGGGAGGTTTGGAACCTAGCCCTGAGAGAGGGAGGTTTGAAGGGTCAAAGTGACCTACCACTACTGCATGAACCAGGATTATCATCGGAGGACCTGACCCCCCGGCCATCAACCCCACGCCGCTCGGGAAGAACGAGGCGCCGTGGAACAGTGGATAAGCCACCACAGCTACTGGCTAATGATAAAGACACCGAAGCTAATGAACAACAAGCTAACGGTAGGAAACGCCCTGGCCCTGAGGAAAAGAACAGGCCGCAGCACACTGATGAACAGGAAAACATTGTACCAACAACGCTGATAATAGGTGATTTTGCTGTAGGCTATATCAACAAAAAGAGAAATACAAAGATATACTGCTACCCTGATGGAACTGTTTGTGAAATAACAAAGCACATTCCAAAGATTCTATCGGAAAACACAACAGCCAGGAAATGTATCATCCACGTAGGAGCAAATTACATCTCAAATCGACAGTCTGAAAATCTGAAATGTGATTTTATTGAATTGCTGAAAATGCTGGATTCCACAAACATTGAATCGCACATCAGTGGCCCCTTGCCAATCAATAGTCTCTAAATTGACTGAAAGATTCAGCAGACTTCTCCAGCTAAACAAATGGCTCTCAACTGCTTGTGTGCTACACAATGTCAATTACATTGCAAACTTCTACATGTTCTGGAGACGTGAACAGTTGTTCCAAAGGAATGGATTTTCTCTGAACAGATATGGAGGAAACATTTTCACTTCCCACATTTTCTACTCCATCGACAACGGCCTTGCAACAAGCTCTAAGACGAACAGTACAATAACACAACCTAACTCTGATGACGTCAAGACGATAGAATAGCTATCGGAGGACATACAGAGCAAGCTGATTGCTGAGGGGTCGGAACGACTGGATCGGATCGCGGAGGACATCCACAGAATTACAGCAGAACTAACAGCGCTCCCCCCCAGCTCCCCCCGTATCGACGTCAAGGCAGTATATCTGCGTTCACCATTGCCCCTCCCCCCCCAGCCTTTCCCCCCCTGTGTCACTCTCCCCCTCCCCCCTCCCTCTTGATTGGGGATCCCCCTCCCCATCAACAACCCTAAAATGCAGGGCGCCCCTCCCCCCCAGCCCCCTCCATCTTTCCTCCCTTGTGTCACTCTCCTCCTCGCCCCTCCCTCTTGCCATGTCATCACCAAATTACCAGGCACCCTTTCCCCCCTCTCTATCCTCATCCCTGCTCCTCTCCCCCCTTCTCCCCTCCCCCTTCATCTCCCCCCACCTGCCCTTCACGCCAAAAATTGTCAAACTGGTAAATGCTGGTCGGATTTACAGCCAGGCATCACCAAAACATCACAAAATAACTATTCCACCATCTTTCCTCGACAGCCCACAACTGCAACCTCCGAAACGTCCACCATGCCCCCCACCTCGCACCCAAACTACTGCTGTCAATTTGTTCCAATAACAAACCATGCTGTTTCTGTTCACACTACTATCAGACTCAAGAAGAAATGCCTGACACGTACTGTAACACTTAGCAACCTCAGACCCATCATCGCTCAGCCAAGGCCAGCCACACCCCCCATCACAAAATCACTGACAATGGCCCTTCTGAATGTTAGATCATTGAGCAACAAATCTTTCTTAATCAATGATCTGATAACTGAAAAGAATTTGCAATGCATGTTCCTAGTCGAGACCTGGCTAAATGACATTACTGGTGCGACAACGCTGATAGAAGCCTGCCCTCCAAATTATTATAAAGTATTATCAATCGGTCAGACAAAATAGAAAAGGGGGAGGGCTTGCCGCTATTTTATCTACATTGTTTGTATGTAATGACATTGACATGGGTGAATTTACATCATTTGAATATCTTGCTATTGAGCTCAAAGCTGAACTATCTTTGCTCATCATCACATTGTACCGGCCACCAAAATACTCATCAATATTTCTGCAGGAATTCTCAGAGCTAATATCAGTCGGTATCCTTAGATGTGAAAGAGATGGAGATGGAGATCTGAATATTCATATAAATAAGAAGAACGACCCCAAGGCTATTGAGCTTACCAACCTACTGGACAGCTTTGAGCTAATACAACATGTAAATGAACCCACTCACCAACATGGTAACACCCTAGACTTAGTGATGACAACAAGGCTGAACATTGATAAAGTATCAGTAATCGAATTACCTATATCTGACCATCACTGTGTATTCTTCAATGCTAACCTAAACTTAACAGAGACAAAAAAGGTAACCATTGTAAAGCGAAGAGTACTAGATGACATTGCAGAAGAGAAGTTCTCAAACATCATGAGACAAACTGAACCATCCAGCCTGGACTGTTCTTTAAACTGCATGGTTGAAAATCTCAACAGCACCCTATCATATACACTGGATGCTGTCGCTCCATTAAAGGCAAAAAAAAGTCAAGTGACAAATCTCCCCATGGTTAAATAATAGCAGTGTTGGTCAGACAAAGAGAATCTGTAGAGCTGCTGAACGAAAATGGAGGAAAACCAAGCTCACGGTCCACTGCGATATATATAAGGAAGCCATGATTGCCTATAACAAAGAAATACGAGTGGCAAGAAAGGACTATTTTTCTAAGATTAGTTGTAAACTCTTAGAATATTATTCTCAGCCATCGACCAGCTACTCAACACTGCCCCCACCCCTCCACAGTCATCTGCATCAAAATGTGAAGAACTAGCATTATTCTTCAATAACTAAATAACTTCAATTAGAGCCAGCATTAGTCCTGATACAAACATGGACACCATCAGCAAACCCTGAGAAAAAGTAACCATAGGAAAATTTGCTTGCGTTACTTCAACTGAGCTTTACAAAACTGTCATGGAATGTAACTCCTCCACTTCCTGTATTGACCCTATACCCACAGCATGTTTTAAGCGAATATTCGAGAGTATTGCAAGTCATGTCCTAAATATTATAAATATTTACACAGGTATTTTCCCAGACGCATTCAAAGACCCTTACTAAAGAAACCCAAACTAGACAGTAATGTACTAACCAACTATAGGCCAATATCCAACCTCCCATTCATCAGCAAGATACCTGAAAAAATTTTCTCAATACAAATAAACTCCTTTCACAAAGAAAACAACATCATGGAGGAATTTCAATCAGGCTTCAGAACGCACCATAGCACTGAAACTGCTCTTACAAAAATAATTATTGACCTCAGAATAAACTCTGATGCAAACAAAGTCTCAATTCTCGTCCTATTAGATCTAAGCGCAGCGTTTGACACAATCGACCATGATATCCTAATAAATCATCTAGAAAAGTTAGTTAGTTATTTATTAAACTGGTTCAGAACATATATCAAAGGGAGAAAATATTACGTCAGGCTTGGAGATCATTCTTCTGAGAAACATGACACCTACTTCGGAGTTCCACAGGGGAGCTGCTTTGGTCCATTATTATTCTCACTATACATGCTGCCACTCGGAGACATCATTAGGCATCATTCAACAATACTCTCTTATTATTTTTCTTATATTCTTGCTTACCTGTCTGTTAAGAGAACAATAAGAAAAGCCACCCCCACATTCATCAAGCCGTTCTTAAAGTCCAAATCTGTTCTTACCCAGGTTTTTTTAATGGTGAATCCCACTCATTCTAAACTGGATGCGCGTTCTCAAGCAAGTCATTTGCATACAGAGACACGCCTCGCGGGCTCATTATAATACGAGAGCCGTGGGTCTGCATCGGATCCCCCGGCCGTATTCAAGCGCTTTGCGATGGATCAAAATTAGATAGGAATCAAATGTATTGTCATCATACAGCACCTATAGCTATATAGTGGAATATACTGTATTAATATAGTAATATAATAGTAGTTGGCTAGTTGCGCACTTCTGGCCACCTCCCGCAGTGCGCGCATACACACATACTGTATACAGCAAAATGAATCGTTCCAGCAAAGTACTGTAGGCTTTGTCAATACTGAACGACTGTGCGTTGTCAAGAGCCAATCGCACAGGTTGCCACTCATCTGGCTCTGCAAAATAGATCTAGAGTCTGAATATCTCCGCATATATAGCCTGATGACTGGCAGTGCGCATAGTACAGTGCGTGCTCCAAGTCAAACTGGATGACACATCTCTCTCAAATCCATTCTGAGAACGGAACGCAGTGCCCGCGACGCGGGTCTTGATTGATTGATTGAAAAGTGTATTGAGCTGTACTGTATTGTACCCATTCTGCAATCTGTTAATAAAATCTTCAATCAATCAATGGCCTGGGCGGCCAAAGCATAACTGTTCTAACAGCAATATATAATCCATTTCAGACAGAACGCACGCAATAAGTTATAATAATAATTATTATTATTATTGAAAAGTTCTGTATTTTTTAAGTCATATTTGGGGGCAATTAACCAATGGTAGGCTCTAAAAGAAATGTTGGGGTAAGAATTTCTTATTTCGGTAAGAGTGCTCTCGACCGACCACTCTTTGTTCTTGCCTGAGAAAAAAGCAACAATAAGAAAACTTTGCTGAATCCCAGGTAAGAACAAAGTAAGAGGAAATGCTAGTTAAGAACGAAATCTGTTCTTATATCGCTTCATGCATGAGGCCCATGTATGTTTCCATAGTTATGCAGATGACACACAATTGTACATCTCCACTGAACCAAATTATCACACAGCTATAAACTCCATTTCCGCCTGTCTCTTAGCAATAAACAAATGTTTATGTTTATTAAAGGATCCCCATTAGAGACACATGAAAGAGCCCCTAGTCTTCCTGGGGTCCTGGACAAAACAAATACAATACAAATGTACAAAAAAAAAAAAAAAAAAAAAAAAAATGTATACAAATATACAAATTCACATTATAAAATCTAACATTCCAGTCAAAAAAAAAGGTAAAATACACAGATAACAGTTACATACTTGACAAAACACAAATAAAAAATGAATACAAATATACAAATTCACATTATAAAATCTAACATTCCAGTCAAACAAAAAAATTATAAAATACACAGATAACAGTTACATACTTGACATGTTTGCAAGATATCTCTTAATATTTGTTTTGAAAGTAATTTTATTATGTATTGTGGATGAGATGTTTTTCGGCAGAGCATTCCAGAGTGCTATTGACCTTTTATTTTGGTGCTGGTTTTGTTCTGATGTTACCAGAAGCGGCCCCTCTAGTGTTGTAACCAGGGCTTGACGTTAACCTTTTGGCTCACTAGCCACTGTGGCTAGTGGTTTTCCAAAGTCACTAGCCATTTTCACTAGGCAAAAATCCCCGTACTCACGCCCCCACCCAAAAAGTTATAAATATAGGTAATTTCTTCTTCACTAACCCCTGCTGGGGACAGTATCATTGTAATCATACTGCTACACGCCAACTGTACAACTGTGCTTCTGACTGTTGACTCCATTGTTTACTACTGCCTGCGACCAGTGACTCAGCCGCAAAAGGAGCTCCAGTTTGGGCAACGGCTGACTGGGACAAGATGGAGGGTGTAGATGTGGAAGAGTTGTGTTGAACCTAGCAATTACATTGTTGCTCCAAACGCTGTGAACATTATCATTGACACACCTATGCCTTGGCTGTGTTGAACCTAGCAATTATATTATTGCTCCAAACGCCGTGAACATTATCATTGACACACCTATGCAGGGCTTGACATTAACTTTTTGGCTCACTAGCCACTGTGGCTAGTGGTTTTCCAAAGTCACTAGCCACTCAGCATTTTCACTAGCCCTGGGCAGGTGGGCAGGTGTCAACGTCAAGCCCTGGTTGTAACCATGTTCAGAAGTCATTTCTAACTGCTGAGCCAAGCTAGATGGCTTACCAGTGCTAATAATGTTCTGCAGTAGCATTAGAAGACTCATCAATACTTTATTTTCAACCATCAGCCATGCCAGATGTTTATGCATAAAACCAATACTTGTCCTGTATGAACATCCTAGTGCCAGGCGAGCCGCTTTATTCTGAGCAACCTGCAACCTTTTTAAATTCGATTTTGTAGCTGACGACCAGATAACAGGGCAGTATTCTAAATGAGACAAAACCAAAGAAAGAATAACAGATTTCATTATGGAGGGAGTGATAAAAGCAGAACATTTCCTAGTCATACAAATTCCTCTTCCCATTTTAATGACAATATTATTTATATGTTTAGACCAAGATAAGGAGCTATCAATAGTAACTCCGAGAAGTTTTATTGTGTTCACTTGTTCAATTTGTGTGGTGCCAATTGACAGTTTTAACTGAGGATGCATGCCCAACATGTGTCTAGATCCAAGCACAATGGCCTTTGTCTTAGAGATATTTAACAACAAACTTGTTGCACTCAATCCATTCATAAATGTCTGTTAAGGCCCTGTTTAAGGTGTCAGTTACATCTTGCTCAGATGTAGCTGCACTGTATAATGTTGTGTCATCAGCATACATAATTATTTTAAAAATGTTTACAGCCAACGGTAAATCATTGGTAAAGATGAGTATAACAAAGGCCCTAGGCAGCTTCCTTGTGGAACCCCACAGTTAATGGGATTCCATTTTGAAAAGCTGCCATTAAAGAAGACTCTCTGTTGTCTCCCTGAGAGATAATTAATAAACCATGATAGTGCATTGGAGGTGAAACCGTAACACTGTAGCTTATCTACAAGCAAGGTATGATCAATTACATCAAATGCTGCACTGAAATCCAACAGCAATGGATGACGAACAACTTCCTAAAATTAGATGAGGGCAAAACTGAAATCCTACTAGTCGGTCCTATAACAAAAAGAGAAATGTTACAGAGCAACTTACTCCTTGGATCAAACCCGAAGTTACAAGTCTTGGTGTTATAATAGACTCAGACCTAAGCTTTAAATCACACATCAACAAGGTGACAAAAACATAATTGTTCCACCTTAGAAACATAGCTAAGGTACGGCCGTTTATAAATCAAAAACACGCTGAAAAACTGATCCATGCCTTTATCTCAAGCCGACTTGACTACTGTAATGCACTCCTCACTGGCCTCCCAAAAAAAACCACAGAATGACTCCAACTCATTCAAAACTCTGCAGCTAGGCTACTAACTAGAACCAAGAGGAGAGACCACATCAGTCCTGTATTAGCTATAACCACTGGCTTCCGGTAACATTTAGAATTGATTTCAAGGTCCTCCTCCTTATATACAAAGCACTAAATGGAACAGGACCAAGCTACAGTACATTGCAAATTCTCTAGTCAACTATGTGCCTTCTAGAACATTGCAATCATCTACTACTGGTCTATTGAATGTTCCAAGCCACAGTCTAAGGAAAATCGGGGATGCAGCCTTTGCAAACTATGCACCAAAGTTATGGAACACACTACCTATGGACATTATGGAACCTATATCTCTTAATATTTTAAAAAATAAGCTAAAAAACGTACCTCTTCACCATAGCCTTCTAATACACTCCGCTGTACTGTAGCACTATTTTACTCTGTCCATTCTATTGCATAATTTTACTATCTATTCTATTCTACTATTCTATTATTGCACTGTATTATTTTACTCTGTCTATTGCTTTTTATTACAGTTTCAAAACTGTCAGGTTTTTATTGCACTGGGCTACAGTTTTCTGTCTATTGTCTATTACATGTTCAAAACTGTCGGGTATTGAACTGTGTGTGTGTATCAATCAGAAGAAACTGTCATGAGCAGGAGACTACTGTCTGATACGGCTTGCCTTAAAATTTGCATTTGTGGTGTCAGGCAACAGGAGACTGTCATGAGCAGGGGAGACTGTCAGCTTTAATACTGTCTGATATGGCTTGCCTTAAAATGGGCATTGTGGTGTCAGGCAGAAGAGAAGACATGTTTTGAACTATGGATACCGAACAAAGGTTTGGGACGGCTTTGAACTGTTGAAACAGTCATTCAGAACAGTTTTACCATTGTACGACTTTGAACTTAATAAACCTTAACCTCTCCATAAAACAGGGACACATCCCCAAGGACTTCAAAATTGCGAGGGTGACCCCTCTGCACAAAAAGGGCAGCAAATTAGACCCAGGCAACTACCGCCCTGTTTCTATTCTTACCTCCATCTCTAAAGTCATGGAATAAAATTTCTACGAAGTACCTAGCGGAAAATAATCTAATCTACAAATTCCAATCTGGCTTCAGAACATCCCACTCCACTGACACATGCCTTCTCTATTTGAACGACCACATTAAACAAGAGGTGGACGCAGGCAAATACTGCGGCATGGTCATGCTGGACCTACAAAAGGCCTTCGACACTGTCAATCACTCCATTCTGATTGACAAGATAAAAGCAATTGGTTTTGCTGAATGCATTCCTACCTTGAGGGGAGGGAACAGATGGTGGAGGTAAACTGTACCCTATCCCCCCCCCCCCTCCCAGTGAGCTGTGGTGTTCCACAAGGAAGCATACTAGGACCGCTACTGTTCCTAATTTATGCAAATGACATGTCGTCAGCTTGTGACTGCAACTTGTTCCTGTTTGCGGACGAATCAGCCCTGCTGGTCTCTGACAAGAACAAGTTACAGGTTGAAAAAACCCTCAGCTCGGAACTAGGCAAAATCTGCATATGGCTCGCTGATAACAAACTATCATTACACATGTGCAAAACAGAGTCCATTCTCTTCGGTTCAAATAACAAACTCAGAAAGACCGACGGCTTCTCAGTTACAGTGGGTGACAATATTGTCACAAGGAAAGATGAAATTACCTACCTGGGTTCCATCCTAGAGGCTAATCTTTCCTGTGACAAAATGGCATCCAATGTAATAAGAAAAGTCAACCAACGAACTCGATTCTTGTACCGGATCTCCTCTCTGGTAAACAAGAATACCCTGAAGACTCTGGCAGGAGCACTCATTCAAGGGTACTACGACTATGCTTGCACCTCATGGTACCAAAGCACCTCAAAGGCGCTAAAAACTAAATTACAAACATCTCAAAACAAACTGGTCAGACTACTGCTTGACCTTACTCCTAGAACCCACCTCACCCCTGCCCACTTTGACAACATAGGATGGCTTAGAGTAGACGACAGAGTACAGCAACTTGCAATGGGATTGGTCTACAAGATACACTACACGACCAAGGTACCCATGTACATGTCAAAATACTTCCCAAAGGTCAGTGAATACCACGATCACAACACCAGAGGGAGCTCCACAAATCATGTTAAACCCAGATTTGGCTCAAACAAGGGACTAAACACGTTTCGCAATTATGCCACATCAATGTGGAACACCCTACCCAAAGCTGTAAAGGAATGTGAATCACTACCCACTTTCAAAACCACTCTCAAAGAACACCTACCGGAGACTGCAATTCGAAACTGGCCCCTGTAAATGTCCTAACCCAACCCCCTCCAATGTACAGTAAATTACCTAGTATGGTTTTGTCAATATTCCAATGTACAGTTTTGCTTGTACAGTTGTACAGTGTTCCCCACCCCTACCCAACCCCCCCGTCCCCGTCCCCCCCCGTCCCACCCACCCACCCAACCCCACCCAACCACCTCCGATGTACAGTTTTTACGTCAAATGTATATACAGTCTTTCCTGGACTCTTTTTGTATCACAAACAGTACTGTATTTGCAAATCTGGTATGTCATAAATGTATAGATGTAGCAGTACGCAACATTGATAAATGAGGGCCCTGCACTTTAGCTGTAAGTATAGCATTTAGTATCTTAGAGTATGAATTTTGAAAGTCAGTTTGGCAATTTGCATTTTGCATTTTTTACTTGAACTTGAGGACTGTATACGTGATGAGCATGAGCCTGGTCTCTTTTGAAACACAACATTCAGAAGTTACTAATGCAAAAAAGGATAATCGCTTTTAGTGCTAATTATAGTTATTATTCAAGCATAGAGGTATGAGCTGAAAACAACAGACTTATATGGTTTTTCAGTGCAAGGGTTCAGTTGATGCTGAGTCCCTTGCTGCCATGCAACACTTGAAACAGCTCGAGCTACTCGATCCCATCCTCTCCTCTTCCCTCTCTGATGTTGTTGTGCTGTCAATTAATCCAAATAACAAGCCTTTTCAAGCTGATATATCCTCATATATATATGATATATCAGCGCCTGCTTACTGGAATTTCTGTATCTACTTCAATCTGACATTTTTATGAAGGACAAACTTTGCTCTGTGGCTAAAAACGGTTAAGAAAAAGTTATTAGAAAATAAAATGTCAAGGTCTGATAGTGTGAAAGTGCAAGCAGTAATACAAATTCAATAGTTTCATTATTTCAATGTAATTTCAAGCCAACTCAATATGCACAGGGCTAGCCTACAAAACACATTGGTTTGCTTATAATATGACTTCTAAAATATATTCCCAAGATTGGAGTATTATATACGAATTTAGGGAGGAAGCCAGCACTATGACGTATGCCCCTTACTTTCCTCATACCTGGGCTTCATTTCCTCATACCCTATTCCCACGGTTCCGCCTATCCAGCCCAACCGAACCAATACATTCAATACACAATTTGGCTCCATCTACGTGGTTTTCGGGTGGCTCGCCATTCGCCCAATTTCCTGCGGTATTCCCTTTCTCATTGTCTGTTCTGTTTGTTGAAACAAAAGGTACGTGTGTTAAATGTCTTTGTTTATATGATCATTCATTGTCAAGTATTATGCGCTTTTAACCATTTGCATAGTTTATATCCAGAATGTAAGTAAAAGTAAAGGTAAGTATTTATATCGTAATGTTTAGAATTGTGATAAGCATCAGTAATTATAATTGTAAGTATAATGATTCTATTATAAATGATCCTGTATATCTTGGCTTCGCCATCTACATGACACTTGTCTAATTATGCTTTCTTGTCATCCCATTCAGACCCGTACTAATTGGAAAAGCAACCCCCCACCCTCCCAACCCTCATGTTTAAAGGCCACATTCCCGGAGCTCAGCTCGATCGCCCTTTTAGGGGATTGGGGAATAATTTTTCCCAGGGATTCCCTATTGGCTTGGGATATCTGGGTTTTCGCTTCCCCCCGGAATGGGGTCTCTGTCCCATAAAATTACACATAACATCTACCCCTGTCAGGCAAGCGCTCAGCTCCCCCACAGAGTGGAGTCTATCACGGGCCAGCGTGATCTTTTCCCCCAGCGGAGGACGCTCCGTCGGAAGGCTCGTTAGGCTCACAGAGTCTGTTCCCCCTTTCAGAGCCTACTCTGGAAGACACAAGGCTCTTGTGAAAGGTCCCCTTTCCTTTCCTTTCCCTCATCCAATCCCCGCTGAGCGCACCTGCCCAGGAGCACGTGGCTCCATGTGCATCTGTCACCAGACCCCCATAGGAAGTATCTAGATCTAGGGTTAAAGTACGCACGGATACACTTCCCAAAGGGCTCATCTGACCTACCACACATGAATTTCCCCAAGACCACAAACAGACACGGGAGAATGTTTAAGAAACAATAAGAAATACTTTATTACAGGAAATATATATATAGCATACAAGTTCATAAACCTAGATAAATGACTACTAACTAACCTAATCTAAAAGACCAGTGCCCGTAGGCCTAGGGTGAATAAAAGAGGAAGGGGTCCTCTGCACTGTAGGCCAACCTCAAGCTGCTACTCCCACCCCCACTATCTGTTCTGCCCCTAAAGCACTGCACACGTGGGGAATGGTGCCGATACTGCACCCAGGTCTGGAAATGGTCACGAACTAATCCAGAATCACACTGCACACTACACTACAAACATAGCCTGAGAATATAAATACCACACATCTGGTCTCAGGGAGTCACAGCACATAATCAAGTACTATTAAGAACAATACACACTGGTGGCACACAGCAAAGATATGGGGGCATGTCTAGGGTAGTGGGTATGGGGTGCTACGAGGTTTAGGTCTGGGGCCAGAATGTTCCTCCCACATCCTAGCCTCGGTTGGGGCAGTGAAAAGAGCTGGTCATAGTTGGTAGACAATACGACAAAAAGGATATAACGCGGCCCGGAAGCGCGTGGGCGGGGAGGGTCTCTCCCCCCCTCCCTCTCTCTCCCACGGCCCCGGGCTGAAAAGCGTTCCGACTGGGCCCGGGGAATAGGGTACTTCTTAGTACAGAGCAAACCAGGGTAATGCGGTAGTGTCCTCCTGGCGGCAAGGAAATAGCACAGTTAATTACACACGTTGAGCTCCTACGTTCATTTGTTAGTCAAATGGCCGCCCCGTTGTACTGCTCTCCAACGAGCGGGCCCGTGTTAATAGTAGCAGCGTTTCAGCATGTGGTGCTCTCAATTCTCTTCAATTGTAATGTGAGTTTGTATTATCCAAAGTTCCTTATAGCACAGTTCATATCCATTTACTGATAGCTCGCGAAACAGTACATTCATCCGGCGCAGATATACCGATACTTTGTGGTTACTCACGGTGTGTAGCGTGGCTACAATATCTCTCTCTTGGTTTCGCTCCACTCGTTCCCCAGAGAGAAAGTGAACGCAGCAGGCTTGGAGCAGTAAGTGTCTTCCGTGGAAAAAGGCACAAGAGAAGGGTAGCGTGTCCTCGTATCTCCGCAATTCCGCGTTCCTGGTGTTGTCCGTGCGACTCTGTTCCGCCTACTGCCAAACACGAATCCTCCTTTCAACAGCGCCCCGTCCTTCCGGGCACCACCCCTCCACGCCAGCCAGCCAATCCATCTCCTGCTCCCTCCAGCGGCACACCCCGGCTCAGTAAGAAAGAGGGACCACATGTGTAGACTGTACGACTGCAAATAGGTTATCCCCCCCTGGTGGCCCCGCACTCGCCTGCTGTCACTGGCCTCTGCACATATCACCATCCCCACAGGACAGCTCTGCACGCTCCCACCGGGACTCCATGGACCTCATCTAAGAGGGAAGAAGGGACAGCATGGCGCAGTACTGCGATAGGAGAGTCCAATACACAACACAGTCGGAATTACACTTGCCAGTTAAACCGGCCAGGTAAGCATCTAGGTCCTCATCAGGACCATCACTGGGCGTGTCCTCCTCTGAGGGTCCCGCAGGTACATCAACACACACATGGCCGCCTAGTTATAGTTGAAAGTGGGGGTGCAAGATTTTTTTTTTTTTTTGATTTTTTTTTAATATTTTTTTTTTTTTTTTTTTTTTGACAGGCAAGGTGTGGTTTGGAGGGGGTCCGGCACGACCCCCTCCATGGCAGATTTTTTTTTTTAAATTTAATGAACCTGTACGTGCAATTTCCTGCAATATAGAGCCACCACTAGACCCCTGGCCCTTCTATCCTCTTTGTTTTACTGTGTCCTACCAGTTTTTATTACTTTCATTGCTTTATTATGTTTTTAATCCTATATCTTGCACCATACTGTTTGTTTTTGTTGCTTTCATTGCTTTGCTATGTTTTTTTTCTTTCTTTTAATCTTATACCTTGCCTCACACTAATTTGTTTTTATCAACTTGCTTGTGAAGCACTTTGGTGTCAGCTGCCGCTGCCTGGAAATGTGCTATACAAATAAAACTGACTTGACTTGACTTGACTTCAATCTTGACCAATAAAGCTGCTCTTTTCACTATAAAACTCAGTTTATATTGCAGTATGATAGCCAATTACTATAATAATAATATATTAATATATATATATACTGTATATACACTGTATATTGATTTTTCACTCATTCATTTTTATTAAATCAATCTCCTTTCAAATAGGCCAAGTTTTAATAAGAAAGAGAAAAAAGATATATTTCCATTACCTGTAAATCTTGTGTCTCTTTCTCTCCTTATCTGCCTCCTCCCTGAGTCTGCAGTGCACAATCATGACATCGATCTCAAAAAAAAAAAAAAAAAAAAAAAAAAAATGGAGGCCCCTCGTCACTATAGGCCCACGGGCCGCGGCCGTCGTTAATCCGGCCCTGCTCGTCTGCCATATAGATAGCGTTAACGTTTGCAAATAAAGTCAACGTCATCCAGCTCACACCACATATCTAGATAACGTTAGCTAGCGGCTAGCACTAAAGCTAACGCCAACCAGAGAGGGAAACGTTATTATTATTTATTCGAGGAAACCGTATGACCAGATCGCAATTCGGGACCGTGAAACACTTTTATTGTATTGCGTGGTAGAACCGTAGAAGTTCTACTACCACTCAATAGTAACTTATGTCTAACATAATCCTTTTATTTGAACAACTTACTGGAAAAGCCTGCCTGCCTGCCTGCCACCAATATTATGACACACTCTGTGCGCTTTGATATTTACACTCAGCCTACCTGCAGCCAGACTGCAGCGCTGTGAGCCAAGGTCTACGCGCTGGAGATGGGAGGCACTGGATCAAACCATAATAGGGCAGGGGGGGGGGGGGGGGTTCGCAATCTTTGGAAACTTAAAAACTTGTTATTAAGTGTCATTGCGTATTATTAATTTGATTGAAATTACGTAGATAATATTTATATATTGGGGGGGGGATATATCAATGATCAAAAAGTGAGGGAGCAAAGAGACAAGCTTGCTCCCCCAAGTTCAATACTGGTAGAGCACCCGCTTAGCCTGCTCAATTACGTAGGCGCCTATGAACACACATACAGGGCTGTGTCCTTTCCCCTTGGCTCTTCTCCCTCTACACTAACCAATTCACCCCCCTGGACAGCTCAGTCAAGGCCTTCAAATACGCCGACGACACCACCATCCTGGGCCTCATCTCCAACAACGACGAGTCCATTTACCGGCAGGAGGTGGACAGAGCAGTGAGGTGGTGCTCATCCAACAACCTCCTGCTCAACACCTCCAAAACCATGGAAATTGCCATAGACTTCAGGACTTAAAAAAAAACACCCATACTCCCAATAACCATCGCAGACCAACCCATAACCCTAACTGAATCATTCAAGTTCCTCGGCACCCACATCAGCAATAAACTCAAATGGGACATTAACACCACTGCCATCATCAAAAAGGCCCAGCAGCGCCTGTACTTCCTCAGGCAACTGAGGACAGGCAACTGAGGAAGTACAGAGTCCAACAACACCTGCTGGTCCAATTTTACACTGCCATAATTCAAAGTATCCTCACCTCATCCATCACAGTCTGGTACGGTTCCACTGATAAACACACCAAACACAAATTCCAATGCATCATCAAGACAGCCTCCAAAATAATTGGCTGTCCCCTCCCCTCTCTGGACTCCATCTACACCTCACGCACAGTCACCCGCTCTGGTAAAATAGTCAACGACCCCTCTCACCCAGCACACCACTTATTCCAGCACATGCCCTCAGGTCGCTACAGGTCCATTCAAACCAGACACACACGCTTCACAAACAGTTTTTTCCCCACAGCAGTCCGAACACTGAACACCCTGGCCCGCCCCCCTTTGCACAGACGGGCAAGCATCTGTCACTGACTGACACCGTTACCGTGACTGTCCTATATGTATCTATGTATATATGTATCTATTGTGGGATTGGGAGGTGGGAGGGGGGCGTTTGATGTTTGATGTCTGTTTCATGTTGATGTAACCAGTGCTTAACAATCTGTACCGAAAACAATTACCACCAGCCATTGTTGTGTGGCATTAAAGTATCTTGTATCTTGTATACATAGAGATAATTGATAATTAACCCTATCAACATGTGGCTTTTTTTCAAACAGGCTCTTAAATAGAATAATTTTCTATAGGTTTGCCGTGGTAGTCAGTGGTACTGGTGTCATTCTGTGTTCAGGCATCCATACTTATTGAAAAAATGCTCATATTCAAAAGTAGTAGATAGATATAGGTCATACATGTAGGTATGCATTTGGTTACACACACACACACACACACACACACACACACACACACACACACACACACACACACACGCACGCACACACACACACACACATACACACACACACACAGACTGAAGTATTGTTGGTATGCCATATTGTTGTATTGTATATATATATATATATATATATATATATATATATATATATATATATATATATATATATATATATATATATATATATATATATATATATATATATATATATATATATATATATATATATATATATATATATATATATATATATATATATATATATATATATATATATATATATTAGTATTATTATATATATTTAGAAAGAAAGAAAGAATGAATGGTGTTGTGATCGTGGTATTCACTGACGTTTGGGAAGTATTTTTTGACATGATTGATTGATTGATTGAATAGTTTATTGGTTTAGAATGGAAAATCACACATATACATTTGATCACAATATGAAAACAGGTATACATTTTCTCCATTTACCAATAGGATTTCGTAAAACACAATAAAGCCATAGGCTTGTTTCCATTGTGGTCCTTCATCATTGGTGTCAGTGGATTTATGTACTGGTGTGTGGACGTGGGTGTTTGTAGTGTCTGTATGTCAGGATGTGTGGTATAAAAACAAAAAAATACATACAATAATATTCCATTTTATAGACAATAAAAGAATAAAAAAGGAACAACACATATTAAAACCCTTTGTTCACTACTCCCAGCTTCTGCTACTTATGATCCACCTCTTTATAGCTAATTTAAAAGTGGAGAAGGGGCTTATGGTCTTCAACTGGGTACCTTAGTGGTGTAGTGTATCTTGTAGACCAGGCCCATTGCAAGTTGCTGTACTCTGTCGTCTACTCTAAGCCATCCTAGGTTGTCAAAGTGGACAGGGGTGAGGTGGGTTCTAGGAGTAAGGTCAAGCAGTAGTCTGACCAGTTTGTTTTGTGATGTTTGTAATTTAGTTTTTAGCGCCTTTGAGGTGCTTTGGTACCATGAGGTGCAAGCATAGTCGTAGTACCCTTGAATGAGTGCTCCTGCCAGAGTCTTCAGGGTATTCTTGTTTACCAGAGAGGAGATCCGGTACAAGAATCTAGTTTGTTGGTTGACTTTTTTATTACTTTGGATGCCATTTTGTCACAGGAAAGATTTGCCTCTAGGATGGAACCTAGCAGTGGAGGTTATTCCATGACAACACGTGAAGCAGTACTTAACTCATAATATACAGTCAGAAAGACGAAAAAGAAGAAGAATGTTTTATTATTAACACTTTAACTGCCGAAAACGCCGGAACTCGTCATTCCCCGCCATGCTCAAGTTGCCGCGGACGCCGGAACTCGTCTTTGATATCAATATTTCAAAAATCTGTGATCGGAATCATATTTTCCATCCGGAGCCCTTGACACACAGTTCTGATCTCCTCTCAATCCTCTAGCGGTTCAAGAGCGCCATCTGGTGGCCGATCGGCAGATCGAAACCGGATGTCAACCTTTAACCCGGTAGGACTCACTCCATATGGGGTCCGGGCACTCGCTAATGCTAGAGAGACTCCGTCTTCACACAGTGAACATCGATCGGTGGAAATAACTCGAAAAAACAACGTATATACTATTATACAACCTGGAAATAGATCGGGCATTTCTACATCCCATAATAGAAAAAAATCTGTTCCACGCTCATCTGCCAGCGGCGCGAGGAAGCCACGGTAAGATTCAGCATTATATTCTAACGTGTTCTTTACTAACTGCTCTGATGAACATATGACCCACTCTGGATGAATCATCTAACGCTGCCCACGGAATTATAAACGATCCCCCGCCCATCCGGTCATCATCAGATGATACGTAGAAACTTCTAGAAGTACGTCCAATTGAAATTTTTGATCTCGCACAGATTCCTACCAAACTGTATTTCATCATCAATATAATGCATTTGGGGCTATAAATCACGTTCTGGAGAAAGCTGCAGAAAGAGATGAAAACATACTTATACTTTAGACCATATTTTAGTATGAATATGTGAATGAAAAAGTTTAACGTTGCTACACCATGAACAATACATATAGGACCTTGAATGGGCCCTAATAATGGCAATCTAGCAATAGAATTTAAAAAGTTATAGCCCTGCAAAGAAGGGGAACTTCTCCATGTTAAATAGAGCTGGCAACGGATGGTATATCATGAATTTAACCTTAGGCAATCAAAGTGTTAATTTACATATATATTATATATTTATTATTATTATTTTCTTTTTTATTAGAAATGTTTTCCTCTGTAAAAAAGAAAATGCCAGTGAATTTTTTTTCTTCTTCAAAACTGGCTATGTGACAGCTCTGAGCTCTCTGATCTGGCCTGATCATAACTGCAGTAATGGCCAGCTGTCAATCACTCAGTGCAAAATAACTGCACTGGGTTGGGCTTAACTCTTTCGAGTCGACAGGGCTTTTTGCACCCGTGGGTGGAGAACAAACGGATTTAGAATGTCTCAGAAATGCTCAGGAAGTCGTGCTTTTCAGAAATCTGTAAACATAGACAAATTACAATTTTGAGTGCTTTGAGATGTAATATATATGTCTCCTTACTTGCTAAACGTAATACGACTTGTAAATACGTTTAATTCTTGCTAGATGGTATGATTGTAATTATCTCCGTTTGCGAGGAGAACTACAGCGCGTCACGAAACGCACATACACGCGCACACACACAAGAGCGGCGTGTGCGCTGTGAATAGGTGTTACACCCCGCAGAGGTGAGAGGTATCAGACACTCGCTACCCCCCATCCAATTTCTAAACAACAGATTGGCTTTTCATAGTATGAATTATCTCTTGCAATAATATCCATGGGACTCGACTTTTTGCAGTCGTTGTGTTTGTGTGTGTCACAAACACACACGCCAACTTTCTCCTGCGTGAGGAGGACATTCGCGGACATTCTCTCAGATAAAGAAAAAAAAAGCGTACATACTTTTCTGCTTTTTGGGTAATTTCATAATAGCAGCGTGGACCAGCTCTGTAACTAACAATGCATCTCGAGCTGCTTCTATGTGCAGCTGTCTAAACACGGACTGCTAGTTCAAGTTGACAGCTTACGCAGGAAGGAAAGATGATGTGAGTGCATGCTTACCAACTGTCCGTCTGCAACACTACTATCACCAACATCTAAGAAGGGAGATCCCCCCTTGAATGGCCCTTCTAAGGTTTCTCTCCTCCACACTGCCTGTGGAGCTTTTTTCCCTATTTCTGACTAGCTGGCAGAGGGGACTCATGTCTGGGTTCATATCCTGGCTCTGAAGGGCTTTGTAGTGGTAGGAGTGGGGGTCACTTGATTGGAGGTGTGTATAAAATTTGATGGCTCGCTTTTGAATTTTAATAATTAGAGGGTATTGGTGTTCATGCTGTGCCACAGAAACTTAAGATCAGAGACGCACAGCGGCGTGATTTTTTTCCGTAACCTCTTCGCAAACATAGGCTATGGAAAAGAATCACGCGGCTCGTTCTGTCCAGGAGCCTGGAGAGAGGTTGAAAACCCGCAGTTCTTGCCCGACTGTTGGGAGCTGAATCCCGGATCCGATTTTGACGATGAAGACCCCCAAAACATGGAGGTCCCGAAAAAATTTTAAAGTCAGAAAAACTTTTTTAATACGTTTTTTTTATATATATATTTTATTTTCATAAAACTATTTTTCTTTGATGAAAAGTTCGTTTTTCAGTCCGATTTCGGGGAACGTGGTCGGTTCGGCCCGGCGAGGTCGAAGTGTGGTTCGTTGACTTTGTGGTCAACATGAGAATGTGCGAATGGGTAGGTGGTGTGGGTGGTGATGGCAGTGGAGCAGGAGGGGTGGTGGTGATGTGCGAATGAGGAGCCTGACACCTGGGAGGAATGGGGGTGTTGCAGCCTTGGGGATGTTTTAAAAATATAATTTAATATATAATATAATATAATAATTTGTGCTTCAAAAGATTTGGTCAGCAGCCGCCACTGGAACCTAGGTATGTAATTTCATCTTTCCTTGTGACAATATTGTCACCCACTGTAACTGAGAGGCCGTCGGTCTTGTTGAGTTTGTTATTTGAATCGAAGAGAATCATTCTGTGTTCAGGCATTCACTGAGTAAATGGATTGCCTAGTGCCCCTCACAAACACAAGCAGAACCACCAGACAGAAACCACACTGGACTAAATCAAATTATAAGGAAACAAAAGGAAAACTATCTGACACATTGGAAAGAATCAACCCAAAACCAGAGCAAATTGAAATGCAAACACAGCAGCAAGATTTGTGAGCTGCTGTGACAAGAAAAGCACATCCAACGGAATACAACCACCATAAAGACTGTACAAGAAATTCCTTCTGTAATGTACTGATTTCTTTTGATTTCTCTGTTTGATTGTTTTGTTTTGTTTGGAATTGGCAATGTAAACGTATGTTTCCCATGTCAATAAAGCCCATTTGAATTGAATTGAGAGAGAAAGAGAGAGAGAGAGAAAGAGAGAGGGAGAGAGAGAGGGAGAGAGAGAGAGATAGGTGATGTCATCTTTCCTTCACAAAGCGCATCGATGCGTAAGCTGTCAACTAAAGCAGTCCGTGTTTAGAGATATCCTCGCGAGTTAGAGAGCTTTTCAGCTGAGAGCAGTGAGTTCAACAACAGACAGCGACAATGTGAGAAACAAACAACCCCTCCCCCCTCTCGCTCTGAAGAACGATAGGCATATTGCTATCACTTAGTGATTTAACACCAGTCAGTACGTGACGCGTTGTAGTCCCATGAATACGGGGGTTAATTTAGAACTATACAATTTAGCAAGAATTAAACATATTTACAAGTCGTATTATGTTTAGCAAGTAAGGAGACATAGATTACATCTCAAAGCACTCGAAATTGTCATTTTTCTATTTTTACCGATTTCTGAAAAGAGCATTTGGGAGAAATTATAAATCCTTTTGTTATCCGCCGACGGGTTCAAAAAGCCCCTTGGGCTCTCAAGGGTTAAACAGAAGGTTCTGTAGATACAGTACTGAATTCTCCCATCCGGACCAATGCAATTTGAAATATTATTATAGAATATAGAATAGCAGGCTTATAAATTACCTTATTATAGCCAATTCGCACATTTATATATATATATACATATATTATCTTTCAAATGCCCGAGTTCAATTTGGATTTAGTATCACCAGGCGTACATAAGAACAGATAATGAAATCTACTTAGCTTACAGTACAGTAGCTTTTTTATTTTTATAGGGGTGGCACCATTTTGAAACTATTTATAAATCTAATTGTTGCTACATGCTAAAAATAGGGAAGATAAACTAACTGCGCTTCAATATATGTCAATAATGTTACGTTTTGTGGTTTATTATCCCGAGTAATAAGATAATAAAAACATATTCATAACAAGTATAGTATCAAAGGATACACAATCTAACAGTACTCTGGTCGTTCTGCTGTTGTCTCAAAAAGATGTAGCACTCTGTAAAAAATGTGTCCAAACAATCGCTCAATGTCTTCCGATCGTATATTTATTGACCACAAAAATAACCCGTCAATCAATACTTGCTCACAAAAACACTTGATGTAAAAACGTTCAAGCTCTGAACGGCACCCAATATATTCGAACAAAGATGTTCACTGGATGTCGACAACACCACTTTCTTACGTGATCTATTTGGCAGCGTGGAAATGAAAGGTTTAGCAATGAGATGAGGTCTTCTTCAAATCTTCTTTCTCCTTTCTCAATGCTCTTCTTCCAGTGTCTCGCAGCCCTCTATTTATAGCAGGGCCAAGATTCTGGTTTTGACTTTACAGGAAGTGACCTCAGAACCAGTTTTCGTCCAACCCAGAGCCAGCTAGTTTGAATTTTGAAAATGTAGGTGTGGCTTACCATTAACGGCTCTGATAAGACAGCATTTCTTTCCAAATGATTCTTTTTTGTATTTTATTTTTTTATTATTTTTTTAAACAAACATATAAACAAACATGACAACACACGATAAGATATACAAGCATTATTAACAGTGCACATCCAATGAAATCACCATTTAGTTAAATGTCTTATACAGGATATACCCCTAATACCTGCTATCTAATACCCTACACACATATGCTCTAGCTCGTACCCCCCCCCCCGGACCCCCCATTGGATAATCCATCCATTATCCCTCGCTCCTAACCAGACACTACCATTATATGCTAGCTTTTATTCTCTCCACCACTTCTAACCACATTGTCATTTTGGATTCATTGAGACCCAAAATTCTTGCTGTAGATATTTCTTGATAAATCACATCGAGATATGTAATAATCCAGACCTTTCGGCAAATTTTTTCCGGTTGGAACCATCGTGATGCTATCAGCCTTTTAGCCACTGTGATACCCGATAAAACCAATCTCTTTAGCTGTGGATGTACTGCACACTCAAAAACATCATTCAGCAGTAATACAGAGGGGTGTACAGGTATATTCAGAGTTAAGAGATTTGATAATTGCTGGGTCACCTCTTTCCAGAATATCTTAACTGGTGGGCAGTCCCAGTACATGTGCATAAATGTTCCCTCGTCCCCATTTGTGCATAAGGAGCATTTGGAGTCTTGTTTAAGACCCATTCTGTTCAGTCTTATAGGAGTCAAGTATGTCCTGTGAATATAGTTAAGATTTATTTGTTGATGGTCCAAGTTCCTTGATGTAAATCGAACATTTGCCCAGGCTTCTTGCCAATCAAAATCTTTTTCCATGTCTGGTATATCCCTCCTCCAGACTGAGTCTAGGTGGAGGGTTTCATACGAGGACGTTAGTAATTGATGATAAAAATCTGAAACAAAACCTCTCGATGTCTCTCTTTCATAGAAGAATTTGTGGTATCTGTGGTGTTCAATTGGTATCTTTAATGGAACACCGTGAGCCTTCAAACCTAACAATAACTGTGCGTAAAAGTAATATGTGGACTCGGTGAGATAAAATTGTTTGCGTATTTCTTCATAACTACAAAAACCCTGTTTGTTGAAAACATCACCTAATGAGTGTATGCCTTGCTTTTCCCATATAGTTCAAGTTCTTTAATAGTTGTCATACAGAAGTACAGAATACTTTCATACAAAATGCTTCTTACTGTTACGCTCCAGAGACTGTGCTAGACAAGATAGTATCAATAACATAATAACATAATATAGCATGAATTTAGAAGAAGAAAATGAGGTCACAGTGTTCGGTATAGACATATGTACAATGTTCTGAGTTACCATATAATATACAATACACAATACTATGCAGTGTACTAATGTACAGTACTATCTAGTGCAAAGCAGAAATGGGATGAGGTACAATTTTAGGTACAATTTACAGTAAGGTGTACGAGTTGTAGTGCAATCCTTCATCCATAAATATAAAGTGTGGGGAGTGGGTGCTACAGTGTGTTTGTTTAAAGTGGGTGTGTGCTATAAAGTGTGTGGAGTGGGTGCTACAGTGTGTTTGTTTAAAGTGGGTGTGTGCGTGTGGATGTGTGTGCTATGTGCGTTTGATGGTTGTTGTTGTGTAGTGTTCATTCATTGTTCGTTTAGCAGCCTGATGGCCTGGGGATAGAAGCTACTTCTGAGTCTTTCTGTGCTCGCCTTGAGACTCCTGTATCGCTTGCCTGACCGCAGCAGTTCGAAGAGGCAGTTGTTCGGGTGACTGGAGTCTTTAATGATTCTCTTAGCCTTGCCCTTGCAACGCTTGTAGTAAATGTTCTGGAGGGTGGGGAGCCCCCCTCCAATTGTGCGTTCGGCTGAACGTGTCACTCTTTGTAGTCTGCTTTGGTCTTTTGCAGTGCTATTCCCAAACCAGGAGGTGATGTTGCCGGTCAAGATGCTCTCTATTGTACATGAGTAGAAGTTCTTAAGGATCTTCTGGCTGACTTGGAATTTCCTTAGGCGCCTGAGGAAGTAGAGGCGTTGTCGTGCCTTCTTCACCACACTGTTAATGTGTGTGGTCCATGTCAAGTCCTCGGATATGTAGGCTCCGAGGTACTTGAAGCTGTTGACTCTCTCAACCGGTGCCCCGTCGATGCTGAGGGGGCTGTAGTCCTTGACCCCCGACCTCCTGAAGTCCACAATCATCTCCTTTGTTTTGCTGACGTTCAGGGAGAGGCTGTTTTCCTGGCACCATCCCGCCAGGACCTTGACCTCTTCCAGGTAGGCCCTCTCGTCGTTGGCAGAGATCAGGCCCACCACCACTGTGTCGTCAGCAAATTTGACGATTGTATTGCTACTCCGCTGAGCCACACAGTTGTGTGTGTACAGGGAGTAGAGGAGGGGACTCAGAACACAGCCCTGGGGGGCCCCTATGTTGAGGGTGATGGATGAGGAGGTGCAGTTGCCTGCTCTCACCACCTGGGGTCTGCCAGTCAGGAAGTCCAAGACCCACTGGCAGAGGTCATAGCCCAAGCCCAGGTCCCTGAGCTTGGCTATGAGTATGGAGGGGACTATGGTATTGAATGCCGAGCTGTAGTCGATGAATAGCATTCTCACATAGTTCCCCTGCCTCTTGTCCAGGTGTGATGCTGCTGTGTGCAGCACATGGGATATGGCGTCCTCCGTGGACCTGTTGGGGCGGTATGCAAATTGCAGGGGGTCCATGTTGATGGGGAGGGAGGAGCAGATGTAGCCCTTTACTAGCTTCTCAAAGCACTTCATGGCTATGGAGGTGAGAGCTACAGGGCGGTAGTCGTTGAGGCAAGCAGGCTTGGATTTTTTGGGTACAGGGATAATAGTGGACTTCTTCAGGCAGGTGGGGATGACAGCCTGTTCTAAGGACAGGTTAAATATGTCAGTGAATACTGGGGCCAGTTGGTCGGCACAGACTTTTAGGACGCGGCCGGGGATGCCGTCCGGACCTGCTGCCTTCCTGATATTCACTTTTTTAAAGGTCCGCCTCACCTCATGCTCTGTTACCCTGAACACTGCGCCTCCATCAGCAGCCGACCCCCCCCCCCCCCATTGCCGAGGCTTGTGAGCTGGTGTTGTTATTACCAGCATCAAACCTCGCATAGAAGGTATTGAGGTCGTTTGCTAAGGAGATGTCACTGTTCAGTTTGAGGGAGGCGCCTTTGTAGTCTGTCATCGTTTTGAGCCCCTGCCACATAGCTCTAGAGTCAGCTTGTTCAAACTGGAGTTCAATTTTATCCCTGTAGCGCCGTTTGGCCTCTGACACTGTCCTCCTTACGTTGTGTCGCGCCACCTTGTGGTCATTCATGTTGCCTGCCACTAGGCCGTCATTGTATGCTTTGGTGCGCTCTCTCAGAGCTTCACGGACGGATTTGTCTACCCAGGGTTTTTGATTTGGGTAAACTTTCATTTTGGTAGTGGGGATTGTTTCTTTCACCCTAGTACAGACATAGTCCAGCACTGTCTCCGTGTAGGCATTAATGTTATCTGTGTCGCGGAACACAATCCAGTCTGTGTGGTGAAACACTGACCGGATCGTCTCTTCTGACGTCAGATCCCATTTCTGCACCTCTCGCGAGACTACGGGAGTACTTTTAATTCTCTGTCTGTACTTTGGTGAAAGGAAAATGGATGCGTGATCTGACTTGCCAAAGCCACTATCAGAATGAGCCTTGTAGCCACCTTTAAATTGCGTGTAACAGTGATCTAGGATGTTACCGCCTCTGGTGTTGCAAGTCACATGCTGATAGAAGTCGGGCAATACCTTTCTCAGATTGGCGCTATTGAAATCTCCCAGTACTAAAATGGCGGCGTTAACGTTAGCCACTTGTATTCTATTTACCTCGTCGTGTAGTCTGGAGAGCGCAACCTTGTTGCTGGCTTGCGGTGGAATATACACTCCGACCAGGACGATCGCCGTTAACTCCCTCGGGAGGAAGAAAGGACGACACTTGATGGTTATATATTCCAGTTCTGGGGAGCAGTGGTTGGATAATTCCTTCACGTTCGTTGGATCACTCCAATTTTTGTTAAACATGAAGGCAATACCTCCTCCACGTTGTTTACCGGACTCTGATGATGTCCGGTCCTTTCGATGGATAAAGAAGTGATCCGCTGGTTGAATTGCGTGATCTGGAACCTCCGGTGTGAGCCATGTTTCGGTGAAGCAAAGGACATTGCAGTCCCTAACGTCTCTTTGATATTGAATCCTTGCTCGGATGTCATCCAGTTTATTGTCTATTGATTGTACATTGGCTAGCAATATACTGGGAAGTGGTGTACGGTGGCGTCTGGATCTCAGCCTGTTTCGGATCCCAGCCCTCTTTCCTCGTCGTCTTTTCCTGGGCTCTGGGAACAAAGGGTCTGGTCCTAATCTCCGGAGGATTTCTTCAGGCCATTGGTGTGGTTCGGAAAGCTGATCCAGCGAGTAATCCAGTTGGTAAGTTTCCCGTAATCCAATGTCTATGAGTGACTGACGGTCATATACATTAAATGCACCAACAGTTGGTACGCACAAAACTCTAAAAACTATAAATATTAACAAAAGTAAACACAGTCTCGACGGAGCGAACAGAGAGGCAGCCGGTCGGGGCGGCGCCATCATCATAGGGAATC
Source organism: Notolepis coatsorum (assembly GCF_963971535.1). Taxonomy (NCBI): domain Eukaryota; kingdom Metazoa; phylum Chordata; class Actinopteri; order Aulopiformes; family Paralepididae; genus Notolepis; species Notolepis coatsorum. The sequence continues at coordinate 147,588,589 of NC_140170.1, forward strand.
TTATAGGTCGTTTTCCAATCAAGAGTGCATTGTTATTGAATAAGGGAGTATGATTATGCCATTTATGTGGGTTAGAATATTTTTTTGTGTTCCACGCCATATCCGGATCGCATGAGTAATTATGGGGCCAAATTTCCGTTCGCATTGCTTAATTGATAATTTAGTGTATGCTATGTCCTTCAGTCTATGTGGAGCTACTATATTTTCTTCTAAATTTCTCCAGGATACTAATGCTTGGGTATCAAACCATGTTGTCAATGGTCTTAAAGTGTACGCCTTAAAATAGTGGAAAAAATCTGGAAATGCCATACCACCATCTGCTTTGTTTCTGTTATGGTTTGATACCAACCCCAACAGCACGGCACAGACAGGTAGTTCAGAGTTCGCCAAAAACCAGGGCGTATTTATTTACAAAACAGAAATGAGCGAAAACAACAAAAGGCACAAGGGGAGAAAATGTTCTTGGCAGAGTTGTCTGCGGCTCTGCAGCTCGTCTTCAGAGCAGAGACGGCACTGTGGCGTTGCGCCTCTGACTCTGCGGCTCTGCAGCTACTTGACGATCCACTCGGGAAAACAGAGAGAGAGATAATGTCAACAAGACGAGCGAACGGAATACAATGCAGTCCAGAATTGTTTAGCTGAGGCAGTAACAACAACAAGCGGCTCCTCTTCAGTGTTACCCAAACACACAAAAAACAGAAAGGTCCCGAGTCCAGGGAAATGCGAGAGAAACAGAGTATCCAAAAAAAGTACGTTCCAAAACTCACCAAGTCGCAATTGCGCAAAGCGGTCTACGAGGCACAGATCCAACGGATGGCAGAGCAAAGCAACAGCGGCGACCTCCATAGACGTCCTGGAGAGAAACAGACGAGGAACAACATGGGAGCGGAACAAGCAGCAGCCAGTGGTAATCCAAAACGACCCGACACAGAACGTTAGGAACACCAGAGTATATCAAGGGCTCCACCGAGCTGATTAGAACTCACTTCAGGTGCGCGAGGGTAATAGGTACCTTGAAGCGTTCGGAATCGGACCAATCCTCACAGTACCCCCCCCCCCCCCCCCCCCCCCCCCCACGGGAGCCACCCGGCAACCTGCCCGGCCACGGCTTCCCCGGATGGGGCCGATGGAAGTCGGTGATCAGGGCGGGGTCCATGATGAGCTGGCGGGAGACCCAGCTCCGTTCCTTCGGACCGTATCCCTCCCAGTCCACCAGGTACTGGAACCCCCGTCCCCGCCGTCGGATGTCCATGAGCTGACGGACCTTCCACTGGGGGTGTCCGTCCACCATCTCGGGAGGAGGCGGATCTGGAGCAGGAGGCATCAGGGGACTGAGAGAGACAGGTTTAACCCGGGACACATGGAAAACAGGGTGAATGCACATGGACACAGGAAGCTTAAGACTCACCGCCGCGGGACTGAGCACCTTCTGGATCTCAAAAGGGCCGACGAACCGGGGGTTAAGCTTCTTGGCCGATGATCGAAGCAGAAGATCCTTGGCGGACAACCAGACCCTCTGCCCAGGGTGGTACGTCGGCGCAGGGATCCGGCGTCGGTCAGCTCCACGACCGGAGCAGCGCAGTCCTGGTGATCTCCCAGACCTGACGACACCGGTCGAGATGATCCTGCACGGAGGGAACTGCCACATCCGACTCCTGTGCAGGGAAAAGAGGAGGTTGGTAGCCCAGAGGGATACCTCGAATGGCGAGAGGCCGGTGGCGGAACTGACCAGGGAGTTGATGGCGTACTCGACCCAGGGAAGGAACAGTTGCCCCCAATCCCTTGCAAAAGGCCCGCCATACCTGGGAAGTGAACTGGGGACCCCGGTCCGAGACAACGTCCTGGGGGAAACCATGGAGGCGGAACACGTGGCTTGTCAGGAGGTCCGCTGTCTCGGAAGCTGAGGGAAGCTTGGGAAGGGCCACGAGGTGAACCCCCTTGCTGAACCGATCCACCACAGTCAGAAGGCACGTGTTTCCCTGGGACGATGGAAGACCTGTGACGAAGTCCAACGCCACATGGGACCAAGGGCGGCTCGGAATGGGAAGTGGCTGTAATAGCCCGGAGGGTGCCTGGTGGGAGGCCTTGCTGCGGGCGCAGACCGTGCAGGCCAGAACAAACTCCTTGACGTCGTTCCTCATGGTGGGCCACCAGAATCGACGAGCCAGGAAGGAGAAAGTGCGATGAACGCCGGGGTGGCAGGCAAACCGGCTGGTATGGCCCCATTGGAGAACCCGGGACCGGACTGAGTCGGGGACGAAGAGGCGACGAACGGGTACGTTGCTGGGAGCGGGATGGAAACGTAGGGCACGCCTGACGATGCCCAAGGTGACCACTCCCACCACCCTGGCCTCTGGGAGGATGGGAGTCGGATCCTCAGTGGTTGGAGCCCCCTTGGAGTGTAACCGGGACAGAGAGTCGGCCTTCGTGTTGCGGGACCCAGGGCGAAAGGTCAGCGAGAAGTCGAACCGACTGAGGAAGCTGGTCCACCTTGCCTGCCGGCCGTTGAGGCGCTTGGATGCACGGATGTACGTCAAGTTCTTATGGTCCGTCCAAATGGTGAACGGTTCCTCGGCCCCCTCCAGCCAATGACGCCACTCCTCCAAGGCAGCCACTACCGCCAGCAGCTCCCGGTTGCCAATGTCATAGTTCCTCTCGGCAGGAAGGAAACGACGTGAGTAGAAAGCGCACGGATGGACCTTCCGGTCCGTCGCCGACCGCTGAGACAAGATAGCCCCTAGTCCAGTATCCGAGGTGTCCACCTCCACAATGAACTGCCTCTTGGGGTCTGGGTGGAGCAAGACCGGGGCGGTGGTGAACCTCTTCTTGAGGGAACGGAACGCAGCACAGGCCGCTGGAGACCAGTCAAACGGCAGGGAGGGAGAGGTTGATTGATTGATTGATTGAAAACTTTATTAACAGATTGCAGAATGGGTACAATACAGTACAGCTCAATACACACAATTGTTAAGGGGATGCAGACCAGAGAAAGACTTTCGTCTTGTTTACATCAGGGTTCCCCATTTTCAATTCATCAGGACATATATAACATACATGACATACAGATATTCAGTACTGCTACATCTATACATTTATGACATACCAGATTTGCAAATACAGTACTGTTTGTGATACAGAAGGAGTCAAGAAAAGGGAGTATATACATTTGACGTAGAAACTGTACATTGGAGGAGGTTGGGTGCGGGGGGTTGGGTACATTGGGATATTGACAACCATACTGGGTAATTTACATTGGAGGTGGTTGGGGGGGGGGGGGGGGAGACACACTGTATAAACAAGCAAAACTGTACATTGAGGGGGGGGGGGGGGAGACACTGTACAAACAAACTAAATTGTACATTGGACTATTGACAAAACCATACTAGGTAAATTACTGTAC